>NC_136890.1:15896541-16589041 GCF_949152265.1 Phoxinus phoxinus
TCCAGGGATAAAATGGCAAATGGAGACTGTCTCACCATCTCTCTCTCTCTCTTTTTTGTGAGGGATTGGTTCATGCTTTGGTAAAACATGTTTTATTCTTACGGACATAATCCTGGGGTATCCTGTTCATGTTCTGACTGTATCTTAGAGGCCTTGGTGTATTTCTAACGTTCTTGATTGCATATTTATGGGTTATATTTAGTAACATCGACAGGGCAAATATAAATGCTCCTGTAACATCTGTACACACTATTAAACACATAATAAGATAATGTAATTATACATCTCTTGTGCTGCATATTACTGCACTAAAACAGTAATATTTAAAAATATATATATTATTACACTTTAAAATAAATGCTTTCTATTTGGATATATTTTAAAATGTCATTTATTTCTGTGATGTCAAATCTGAATTTGCAGCATCAGTGTCATTCTAATATGCTAATATGGTGATTTGATAATAGAAAATTCAAAAGAACATAATTTATTCAAAATGTTGGTTTTGTTTTAAAGGTCTTTGCCGTCACTTTTGATCAAATTATTACGTTGTTGCTGCATAAAAGTATTTTATTTGTGTTTACATTTTTTTTTCCAAATCTTACTGACCCCAAACTTCTGGATACAATCACTAAACTTAGCAACCCCTTCAATCCAAACAAGACCAGATATTGAAGATTTGAGAAGCAGAAACATGGATACTGAAAATGGAAGTGACACAAATCCCCAAATGACTGTAAAATCTTAGATGAAAGAGAGATAATGATTTTCTCAGGCAGCTACTTTTCACTAAGATCAAAATTTAAATCACTCTGTCAAGTCCAAAAGAGAAAGTTTATTCTGAAGCCTATTGACTGATTCAGCATCTGGATGTAATCAATATAATTATGAACACAACTACATATTCAAAATATTTATGGTCAGACTGCAAGCGTAATTACAAACCAGAATGTATTTCAAACTGTCAATGTACGCAAAAAATCAAGATCATGGGAAATCTTTTTTGGCTTTAGAGATAAGGCGAAATAATTTGGTTCCCCAAACATTTAAACTCTTTCCATAACCTAAACTAAAATTTCCCTCCACACACTCAAATAATAATTACCTGGGAGTTCGATTTGTGCTTTCCATGTCATGGAATCTCCTCTCGTGTAAAACTCCACGTATCCGCCGTGAGGGTTGGAGTAGACAGAGAAACCACTCGAGACGATTTTACCTCCGGATGCAATCGCAAAACGAGACTCAATCTCTTTGTTTTTCCAGAAGAAGGAGAACGTTATCCCTGTCCAGGAGTAACAGTTGAGTAAAGCTTTAATGTTGAACACAAGGTATTTTAACTTAAAGGAAAATAACACTTTACAAATACAGCGTACATACCGGATTTAACAGTAGGCTGTGATTAGAAGCTCAAATAATTGCATTTATTTGTTCAAAATTTCATTTTCAAATTCTTTTTTATTATAATTTGAATGTAAATTTGAAATAAATAATACAAAATTAACAACAAAGAGGGATGTATCAATAAATGTAAGCTTTTAATATGATTTTCATACTCCTCTGGCTCTCACCAACCACCAAGCTCTTTTTCCGATACATACTGATCTAACTTAACTAAACAAAAGCTTCTTTATTAGATCCAGGCTGCTTCATTACAAACAACATTACAGCAAGTCTTACTTTGGTCAAGCCCTGGAAAATAAATATAAATGCAACATATTCTCCTTTTTGCGAGCAAAAGAATGTGCACTGATGTGAGCAGATGAATAACAGATGATATCAGCTTTCACGCACAAAATGTTTGATGTAAGCTGATATATTTGCTCTTGAGGAATATAAACTTAATTTTGAACCATTAGCCTTTATTACGTCATGTATAAACCTGAGCAACGCATTACTCAACTGTCATACATCTATGACCATATAAAGATGCACTTCTATAACATCAGAAAAGAGTGCATGAAGATGATAAAAACTCACCGGCAGGTCCACACAGAGTAGGGTCACTTATGCAGGAGTCTTTATAGTTGCCAAAGTGAAGGAAAGTGGCTCCATTATCACCATTCAGATAGATGCCCTTGTTCACCATTCCTTCTACAATGTCTACACAATGAAAGACCAACCAACACGATTATAACACTTGCAATATAACATTTTAAAAACCATTACAGTTTATAATCACCTCAATCTAAATCTTTTTTTAGCAACAAAGTCTTTATGGGGAAATCCTAGCCTTTTACCCATATAGTAAAAATATGAACATTTTGCTCCATCCTCTAGAACAACAAGAGCAGAACTCCTGAATTATGAGGATCTAGGGAATTCAAAATCCCCCATCTGAGCAACTGAACTGCAGATGATTCATGACAAGTCTGATTTTTTTTCAATGGTAAGTTGTTCCGTTGCGAGGGCAGTGATTTTGGTCAATAAATCCTCCTTTGTTATACCTAAAAGGCCAGGATCTGTGGATCACAGTGGGAGCCATAGCACCATCGCACCTCATGAATGGATGAGTTGAGAGAAGAGAAGAGATGATGATGGAAAAGAGTGCTCAGTGAAGACCCAGTGAATGGCAGAAGACAGAGAGGAGACAGACTGAAATGTGGAGCGCGTGAACAACAGCAGAGAGATAAAGAGGTACAGGCTACAGAGGAGTGAACATCCATCTATGCAGTGAGATCCAGCGAATCGGCATGCCTTCGTGAACTAGATTTTGAGATTTACAGTAAAAAGAGGGAATCTGAATTACAATGTCACACTGTGCTGATATTAATGCTGCTTTCATATGCTAGTTTTAGAATGATCATAAATACAAGTTGCATAGAAGTGTCACTTGAAAAACCCTACTAAATCACAAATTTGACTGGAAACTAAATTATAAAGTTAGCAAGTTGGGATGACCAGTGACCTTTCAAAATGTAGCTTGCTAGCTGTTACAGTTTCAGTCTAATTTATGTTTATGTTTGGGGTCAATAAGATTTCTTTCTTTTTTTAAAGCTGCAGTCCGGCACTTTTTTGGGTTTAAAAATATAAAAAAAGACATTATTGAAAAAAAACGTAACCAGCCAGTGTTCAAAACGATCTGCTTGCCTTACCTCGATTCAAAACGGTAAGCTTGTAATAATGATTTTAATTCCAGTGGTACTGGTGGATTTCCGCGGGAATTTCGAGCATGTCTTTGCGTTATTACGTCACTTCTGTACACATAGAGAAGGAGTCCCCGGCTAGCGTGTGTGGATGATGGAGGTGGAGATTTAGCTTAGCACTTGGTATGGCGGATCCCGAAAGTTTAAAGCGACAATCACCAGTGACAACTGGAGATTCACCAGTTGTAAAACCCAAAGACTTCGGACTTCAGAGTGGCTACAGAAAAAAAATATTTTTCACGTTTTGACGTGATATAAGCAATCGTTAGATTTAATCAGCATGATATAGCTACTGCAATGCTTCCCCCCACCCCCCGAATTTGGTCAGAACAAAAGTGAATGTTACTTACTTGTTCAGATGACATTTTCCGATGAAAATTCTAATGTTGACACTTTCAAAAAGTATACTCTGAGATTGCTGATGACAGTAGTACAGTATCCACAGCGACGCGGCAGCGACATGTTCTCCTCAATACATTGTGTTCATCCGCGCTGTTTCATGCCGATTTACTACCCACGCAGAGTTAATAATTCCGCGAATAACTGCAATTGCAGATTTCGAACAGAGATGGCGACAAAGAGGAAAAACGACGGACTGCAGCTTTAAAGAAATCTTTTATTCAACAAAGACACATTAAATTGATAAAAAGTGACAGTAAAGAGATGTAACAAATGCTAGATGTAACAAATGCTGATCTTTCCATTTATCAAGTAATCTTGAATATTAAATATTAAGCAGAACAATTGTTTCTAACATTGATATAATAATAAATGTTTCTTAAAGCTGCAGTCTGTAGGTTTTCCTCTTTGTCGCCATCTCTGTTCGAAATCTGCAATTGCAGTTATTCGCGGAATTATCAACTTTACGTGGGTTGTGCCTCGGCACGACACAGCGCGGATGAATCCATTGTTTTGAGGAGAACGTGCGGCTGTCTGTCACCGTGTCGCTGTGGATACTGTCATTCGGAATCACAGATTCTACTTTTTGGAAGTATGATCAACATAAGAATTTTCACCGGAAAATGTCATCTGAACAAGTAACATCCACTTTTGTTCTGACCAACTAAGGGGGAAAAAGCATTGTAGTAAATCGCGCTGATTAAATCTAACGATCGCTTATCATATCACGTTGAACCGTGCAAATTATACTTTGTTCTCAAATTGTTAATGTTAGTAACATCAGCATTGCGTGACTACATTCAATGTCCTTCCGATATTATCCTTGTTTTCGCATGCGTCGGTTGCAGTCTCTTTTTTTCTGTAGTCACTCTGAAGTCCGAAGTCTTTTGCATTTTACAACGGGTGATCTCCAGTTGTCACTGGTGATTGTTGTTTGAACCTTTCTGGATCCGCCATCAAATTGATAAGTTTAATTAATCTCCACCTCCAACATCCTCACACGCAATATAGCCTACTAGCCGAGACACCTTCTTTATGTGTACAGATGTGACGCAATGACGCAAAGACATGCTTGAATTTCCCACCGAAATCCACCAGTACCACTGGAATTAAAAACATTATTACAAGCTTACTGTTTTGAATAAACACTGGCTGGTTATACAAGCAAATAAATTTGAACACTGGCTGGTTATGTACTTGCTCAAAAAATGATTTTGGATCATTTTTAACCCAAAAAAGTTACGGAAGGCAGCTTTAAGCACCAAATCAGCATGGATAAATCAGTGACGGCTGGTGAAAATTCTGCTCATTTTAAAATATATTATAATAGAAAACTGTTTTTTTTAAATCATAATGTTTTACTGTATTTTTGATCAAATAAATGCAGCACATTAAAAAAATCTTCCCGACACCATGAAAACAGGTACAATATTGCACAGTCAAACATTGCAGGACTGTTATACTAAATACCAGCACTCTTGCAGCGCTGCTCGACCAATCAGATTCATATCGTTGTATAATTGTTTTTTGGCTGGGACATTTGTTTTAAACGAACTGACATAACAAATCACAGCGCAAACAGTAGATTTCCAAAATGGGGCAAGGTTTTCAAACGCAGTTTCACAAACACACTGGATCCAATAAAATCACTCGTAAAGCTTGAAAGGTTTGATTTCGGTGAAGAATGCCAGATTAAACAGCAATAAACAATTCATGCTTCAATTACTCTAATGTAAATGGTCATATATCAGAGTTTTTTAGTTTATTTTCTCCTAATGATGTCCTGGTGATATACAAGGTCTACATGAATGTATAGCCCCTAATGCCTTTCTTTGAGACCCTAGCTGTGTACTAGTAAGTGAGTGAACGTGTGAGAGCCTCACCTACAGTGGCGGAAATGTTAGTGTAGGCAGAGTCATTGGTATACACAGAGGAAGAATTATGGGTAGTCAGGACAGTGTGGTTGTGGATTCTGACAGCTGTGATGGAGAGAATGTGGAAATAACAAAGAAAGTGAGACAGAACAAACAAAAAACAAGTGATTCAGCAACATACACATGTACAAATGAGTATAGAGACATGAGACGGGGAAAAAAGGGACATTGTGAGACACTCAGGCAGACATGGTGGACAAGATGACCAGTGTGACATTCAATGAGATTTTAACATATCTTTCAGGTCCGCACATGGGACAACACATTGTGCCGACACAAGTCTGAGAGGCCTAGCGAATTCCTCTCAGCCCTCCATTTGTTCAGAATTAGCCGGCACAGAACAAATGCCATACTGTACTTATATTGGAAATATACTCCAGCTATGGAATAATGTGTGGATATTTATCTTACATGTATAAATTCAGTATTTTCAACAGGTCTGTTTACCAATATGTACTGTATATTGGTGAGTTTGCTCCTCTAAAACTCCAAGTGGACTAGTAAATCACTGAGAGAAACGGTGTACCTTTGACACCCTTAAATGTCATAGTCAGTTGTCTTCATCACAACTGAGGTAATCATGCAAGTCCTCAACTTTTCGACTCAAATAAGCAAATCAGTTCGTTTTAAGAGCTGAAGACAGCTGCAAAGCCACAGAGATTTCTGAAACTAAGACGTGACCGTAGAAGAATGTTAAACAGCTGTGGTGACAGAAAGACAGACAGACAGAAAGAAAGAAAGAAAGAAAGAAAGAAAGAAAGAAAGAAAGAAAGAAAGAAAGAAAGAAAAGCAGGTGTGACATGTTTACATACTTATGTTAGTTCCATTAACATGACCTGTTCTGTTCCCAATCTGGTCCGATAGACCGCGGATCCCTTCCACTGAATCCAGGGGCCAGTAGTGTGAAGCCGTGGCCAGCACCTGCAGGCCTGAGCACAACATACACACATCCAAGCATGTACATCAATGCAAATACTGTACACAAGTGAGAGAGAAAAAACATAGTGAGAGTTTGTAGTCTCAATCCAGCCTCATCATTTGTTTTCTGTTTATTTGTATTAAGGTTGACAGAGTTATGGAAATTATTATCTTCAGACAACTCTACTGTTGATCAGCGGTTCAGTCCTGTTCAGAATCATCCCTGCCGTCAATTTTTTATTTAGACTTCAATTTGGAAAATTCTGTGTGCATGGTAACAAACATCCAGAAGAGTGCTTAACCTGGACTGTGAGGAAATACCTCTTAGGACTTGCCTTTTGAGAATGAAATCTTGACATTTCTACAGTATCTGTCTGCAAAGACAGCAATTTTAGTGGTTAATAATCAAAATAATGAAACAAATGTATCAAAACTCCAATAACTTGTAAGGTGATAAATGATAAGTTATATCTTAACTATTAATTTTAGAAAGTTGTCTTAACTCTTAATTAATATATATATTATAATATATATATTATACTTTTACAAAGTTAGAGAGAGAGAGAGAGAGAGAGAGAGAGAGAGAGAGAGAGAGAGAGAGAGAGATTTAGTTTTGTTTACCTATCAATTTACCTCCATCAATACAGCGTATTTTTTTAGGCTACAAAACTAGATAAGGTTTCGAGCAGAAAGTGCTGTTGTGGATAGAGGGAGTATGTTGGTCTCTGTTTGTAGAAAGGAACTTTAACGTTAAACAGATTTAAATATCAATGCTTCGGTTCCCTGCGATTACGGTGACGTAGCTATTCAGTGTTTTAGGACAAGCAAGGGGACATAAAAAAGACGACATTTTTCAACCATTTGTCTGTAAATCGCCAGTAAAAACTATAATTTTGTGAAGTTCTTTTTTACTACCTTAATATAAGGTTGCACTGAATTAAATGAACCTTTTAAATTCAACACAACTGAGAAAAAAAAACATTCATCCACATTTAAGATTAATTTCTTAATGTTTATTAGTGTAACGTTAGGCCTAACTTAGTTACGTTAACCAAAATAACTAATTTGATCTAAATGTACCAAATTGACATTTTCCCTCCCTACGAGCTCTGAAGAAAAAAAAGTGAATTTAAATGTAGGCTATTTTACCTGGATGTTTTGACGGTGATACAGTGTCACTACGAACCTGAAAGAACTTTAAAAAAAAAAAAAACATATTAAAGATCACATCAAGCTATATTAAAAACAAATGTTTCTGTCCATAAAAATAATCTTACCTGAAATACGCTCAGGAGAGTCAGTAGGACTTTAAAGTATATTAAGTCCATGGTTTAAAAAGAGTTTTCAGCAACGAAAGAAAGTTACAGTCTTCAAATATTTACTGCGCCGTTATTGGTAAAATAACAAATCATTGCGCTTATATCAAGAGTAAATATATTTTTAGGGTATTTTGCTAAGAAAAAAAAGTTAAGAGTGCGTCAGAATATGACGTTCAAAATGACCAGTAATAAAGATCACTTGTAATTGGTAACTAAATTCAGAGTTTGTAATCCATCGTTTAAGAGTCCGTTAGTAACGTTAGCCTTACGCGCGCTGCGCTCGAGCTTTGATGAAGATGAAGAACAAGCGCTGAGCTCGCGCTCTCTTCAGTGGGTTGAGCCCTTTGGGCGGTAAATGCTACTACATAACTGTTTCCTATGGGACGCGAAGTGTTTTCCTGCAGGGGGCGCATGCAGGCTCCTACATTGATTCCCCTTTAAATATCAGGACATGTTTGTCCTAGAACAGATATTCATACAGAGTTACAGTGTAAATCTGTTCATTACAAGAAACCTGACATCAGAAAGGAATTACTTTTTGTCAATCACAAGCAACAGTGATTGGTCCACCCTGAGCAGCGTTGAGGATTGTAACATCTAGCCCGTGACAACGTCTTCTTCATGATACTTCCTCAACGATTTGGATTAACAACTGAATTATGACTCTGAGAAAAGTTACAATCTATTGAAATACACACCAAACAATTACAAATAATTATTTTTAGAGCAGTTAAAAATAGGCCCATTTTGAACAAGCTCTTGAACATTTCTTGTGGAAATGTAGATAATGGCGTCATTTTTAGATTAAAAAGACTAAGGGGCTGAAAAAGAAAATGTTGTTCACTTATTATTATTTTTTTAATGCATTTATTATAGCTAACTGTTTTGGGTAGATTTGGAATGTTTTCTTTGTAAATGCTTAGGGATGAAAGTTTACTATTCTGAAAAAGATGCATTTTTGAAATTTGAATAGACAAAGATTACCACCAAATGTGGCCTTTATTGATTATCTTTATTTGATTATGGGGAAATACCATATACATAAACAAAAATGGGCTAAATGAAAACCAAACTTTTTGTTATTTCAGATAGATAAGAACAATTACATTGAGTTACAACTTGGGTTGAAAAATAGAAAAGCAAAGGGCACTAGGTCTCTATGTGAAGCTTTTATGCTATTTATATGATGATCTCATACCTGTTATTTTTTCTGTTAATATTATTTTCAAGAAAAAAAAGGAGGGGCTGCAGAGCTAAAAACAAACACATGAAAATGTGGTAAGCTACTCTGGTAAAATATGCATGAAGGGAAAAAACATGTGTGTGCAGGTATAGGCCTATACATTTATTGTTTTATCTTGGAGTGTGTATGAGAGAGAAAGTGAACAGACTTTGACCCTTGTACATTTTGTGAATTTGTACACACTTTTAAAGGATGTAAATCACTACAAAGGCAGGCAATTCTTGACTTTGGGCGCCATCTATTGGAAGTACATGATTATATTGTATCAGCCATCACCATTACGCATTTACTCACCTGTAAAACTGTTGAACATTGAATATTAAGATAATAATAAATAAATAAAAACGCATACTACAGTGTGTATAAAATATCAAATTTATTTTTTATATAAAACTGCACATGCACACTCACACAATATTTGATAACCATCAATATAGGCTTATAATTCTTTTTCATAAAGCTAGCACACAATTGCAGACTTTAAAACATTATGGTTTGAAGACACCATGAGGATAGCTTGCACTGTCAGATTATAAAGTTTAATGTACAAAAAAGGCAGTCTGAAAAGCAAGTATAAACATTTAAAAAGAATGTACAAATGGACAAAAGTACAAAAAGAGCAGCAGTCACTCAAACATGTAGAAGCGATGTTCTGTAACATATCTTATGATTAAATGACTCGGCAAAAAAAATATACAGTTATTCTGATGAATTAAAATGCCTGGAATTTGGCTGTAAATTGTACAAGATATACAGAATGTTTCTCATACATTCCTGTTTTTTTCTTTTTTCTTTTGGCAGTCTCGGTCAATCCTTGCAAACCTACTTTAGCATGTTTGTTTAGGGCAAAATGTAGGGGTGAAATGACAAAAAAAACAACACAAAAAACAAACATGAACAATGAATGGGGAACAAGTACAGACTGGATCAAATGGATCACGTATTGGAAACGTTTCCAGAAAGATTTTCCTTGGCCATACATTCACAATTGCTCATTTCCTTCATCCTTATCAAGTACAGAATAGGTGCCTCATTTTATTCAAATGGTTTGAATGCTGGGAGAGGCATCAGTGAGCCAAAAAACAAACTGATTTATGTAAAATTATGAATAAGTTGTGCTAAATAAGAGGAAATAAAGGGCCTTGTTTGTGAAAACATACAGAACTTCATGTGTAAATGGTGTATAAAAACATTCTTAAGTAAATTGTTGCATTCATTTGCACAATTCACATGCGAATGGATTTACGAACCATTTAAACAGACATCTGTTCTTTCCAAAGTGGTTTAAACAAGGTTAGAGTCCCTCCCTCCCTTTTGACACGCATTGCAAAAAACAACACAACACTTGGTCACACAGATTTGAAATACACTGCTTTTTCATGAGGAGGAAAACATCTACATGACTGCACATGACACAGACAGACGAATCTCACCCAACTGACTGGACACAACACAAACCATTGTGCATTGAATAAGGCAAATATGACGGGGCTCCACTAGGAGTTTCATGACCTTTTAGTGCTAAAGCAATCCAGTCAAAAGTGGCAGAACTTTTTTTTTTCCTCATGGTTTTTATAGAAATATAAGCAGTGTTTAGTCACTGCAAAACCCACATTTCATATTTGTGCTAACTCCTAAACATTTGTGCTAGGTTATCTTTCTCTTAGAAAAGGAGTTCTAGATCTAAAATGTGCCAAAAATAGTGCCAAAAAATATTATTATTGGATATTTGTTATATTAAATGAATGTTTAATTGTATTAAATTGAAGGGAAATTGAATTATTTTGTATGTTTATTATTGTAGTTGTTGCATCTGTTAAATACTAATGACATAATAATAACAATACAATAATTGTCTATCCCTTAAAATCAATCAAATAAAATATGAACCCCTATAGATTATATTTCATTATCCATTGTACTGTATATTTAAGACAAGACATCATCTCACATTAGTGAGCATTTCTGTGCTTTTAAGAATTAAAAATGGGCAAACAAGACTTAGTGTTTGGAGTAACAGCTTCAATGGGATCAAGCTGAAGTAGTGGTCATGAAAGCCCTAGTTTCCACCATTTCCCTTTCTCTTTTCCATGCCCAATTCATTACAGAAACAGAAGATGGGAGAAGTGTTATTTTATTTCCCCCACCTTCTCTTATAATTCCACTTTTTTTCCTTAACCCGGCCGCCGTGAGGAGGGTTACTGTGTGTGAAACTATTTGACAGCACCAAGCCTTTTCAATAGAATCTTTCCTTTGGAGAGCAGTCCTTTTTTCTTAGAGTCAGCTCGGGGGCGCCGGAAGGAACTGCCGGGCCCCTGTGCTGCGGGGCCGGACCCCGGGATGTGTGGGCGCACTGTGGGGGTGGCACTTCTTCTGGGAGGGCCCGCTTTTTCCACGGGAACCTAACGGAAGACCCGCAAGGGACAGTTCAGGGCAGGATGTTTAAAAAGAAAAGAAAGTGTTTCTTTGCCTTTTAAAGCATCTCAACGTCATTACTGTACAACAGACACTCCCATCTCATCTCACAGTCCTTTCTGTCCCAGAAGGGCCACCATACAGTCAATTATGAATGTATAGTACACTTTGCATCATCAAATAATACATCCAGCCAATAGGGGGCGGCACTCTAAACAGTCATCTGTGGGAATCGTTTTAGTAAAACCAGAGCCCGTCTACGGAGAGCCTGTTCACTCCCTATTAAGTCCTATTGTACTGAATTTTGGTTGTAGTTCCACCAGAGTTCCACTGGGGGCGATCACCCCCGAGTGCAAAATGAATGAAAGTCTATGGGGCTAGACGGCTAAATTTGTCCCTTTCAGCCGATTGCCGTTGAGAAATCTCAGATTTGATTGTAGGTTTGGCAAGTTCAACATGGGTTATAGGTCGAAAATTGAATGAACGAGTACTTATGTCCTTTCGATTTCTTACAGGTTGAGTTGTTGTTGCCCATAACACGCTAGCATTCTGCTAATGAACGCTGATTGGTCAGTGAAGGACTGGTTACGACCAGAGATACCGCTTGATGGCATCATGGCATCCGAAGCGGGAACAGAATGTATTCTAGCAGAAACTCTTCTAGCACGTGTGTTTACCTGTGTCAGCTGTGCTGGCGATGCCTCGAGAGAAAATAAAGTGCAGAGCGCGAAAGCACCACAGTGACTGAAGGATTGCCGTAAAGCAGTATCTCTGGTCGTACGATGTGTATGACGTCATTGACATTTTGAAAGACTTTTTAAAGCAAATAAGTGACTCTAAAAAATCTAACACCCAGCAATGTGCAATTTCTTTGCATCTCCTTTCGAATACAACATTCAAATTACTAGACAAAAAATTATATCTTGAGAAAAGTGGATTTTGAGGGGTATAGCTCCATAGACCTCCATTCATTCTGCACTCGTCCCGTGAGCGCCCTCATATGGAATCAGAGTGGAACTGCAACCAGTCAGAAGCCGGAAGTGTAGCGAGAGTGAACCTTCTCCCCTTATTAGACATTCTCTGGTAAAACTGCACAAATTAAAAAATATGCTTCACTTCTAGCTAAACTCATTAAAACATTAATAAACCGGTTCAGACTGCAAGTGCAACAACATAATCATAAGAAATTGACTGTTTTTACACAGTGACATAACAGTAATCTCATTTTTTAACTCCTTAACAGCAAAAACACTTTTACATGCCATACTTTGCCCTTAATTTTAGTTGTAGTTGCACAACACATCATTAAAATGAGTATTTACGCTAACAGTGACAATCTATAATGGCAAAAAGAGAAGATAAGTATTTAATTTACCAGTCTTTTGAAGTAATCTATCACCTTTCAGCATGGTAACTTCACCAAGGGTGTTGGAGCCAAATCAAACCTGCTTTAAAAAAGCTTCATTTACAAAAGTGGCTGCAAGAACGCATAAACTTAAAATAAAAATCAATTCAATCAAATATATATGAGAATAGAACTACAATCTACGCTTTAGATGGATGAGGGTAAGGATACTTATGCTTGTTTGAGTTCATTCCTAGAGTTAATGGAAATAGTGCACCCCACACACACACACACACCTGAATGACCTGGCTGACCTTGCCAATGTTTCAGTATTCATTTTGAAATAAAAATTGAAAATAGTGTGAATTCGTGCTCAGTGCGGTATGATAGGGTGCACGTCCACAGGAGAGGAGAGGGGTTGTCCCAGGGCGTACACTAGGAATCTACTAAACTGCACACATTAGAAAAGAGAAGGGGTGGGGGTAAGGGGGTCAGGGGTCCAATTCTGACCGTGCAACAATGGCCTTATAGCTTTTTAAGACTTACAGGAGGAGTCAATGAAAGACGAACATTATAATGGACAACACCCAGAGAAACAACTGAAGATACCAGCTGTGCCTGTCTAATGCACTGACAGCAGTGGACCAATCACAGCTCTCTGAGCAGCGCTACTTGTAGTACTGTGAAACTGATGCACAGATATAGCTCATGAGAATTATAGGTGTGTTTTGATGAGTGTTGTGTGCCTTGTCTGTGCATGCATGTGTATGAATGCAAATCTGTGTGCATACAAAGAATGTCAATGTATTATTTTAGTGTGAAATTATTCATTCAATTATTCATAACAAACATTATAAATATACATCTTTTCATTATCATTACATTTTAAAAATATATATACTATGGATTTTAAATAATATTTAAATAATTTAATATTTAAAATATATAAAAATATTGAATTTACAAAAAGTAAAAATGATATATGAATAAACTATGAGTTATAAAATTAAATATTACAAATTAAAATGAAATAATTGTAAATATACTTCAATTCTGCGTTAGATTTTTCGTACATTTGAGCAATTAGAGCCAGTGAACAATTTCTTGTCACTTTTTTTTTGTAAATGCTTGGTTAATGTGCCGTATGTGCATGTTTTATGCATACCAAGCGCAACAGTAATAAGGACCCGTGTCGTATGCATTAGACGAAGACAGCGTTATTCGTTGTATCCTCTGTTGCTCACTTACGTGACAGATACTGAGCCGTTACGGAGTGAAATGAACACTCTTCTTCTGTTTTGCCAAGCAAGTGAGGAAAAAAAAACAATGCCATGATGTAATGCATCTCAATTGTCTTCACAATGAATATGAAAAAACAAAATCACCAAACTTTCAGTACAGAAAAACCTTGATGGGTCCTGATGATTGAGCAGAACATCCATCAGCAATTATATTTTCTTTTTTCTCTTTTTTTTTACAGTCCATTGTACAATATCTACATCTACAGATAAAATCATTCTTGATACCTCTCTCTACTTGCAACATTTGTTTTGTGTCTCTCTGTAAGTTGATAGTCTTATATATCAGCAATATACAAAAACAACTCTTTTGGAAACATATACAAAAGGATTTAAGGTTAGTTTTTTTTCTTTTAACTGGTCTCAATCCGTTAAAGCACCTAAAAAAGTTTCATGGTGGCGTTGAAGCATTCTGAAAGTAAAAGCATGCAGTTCTACAGCTCTACATGGTTTCAGCTCTCTGTACATCAAAACTATCTCCTCTATTATAAATTGATTTCACGTTTCAACACAGTTACATTCATAAAGCATCAATTACAATGCTTCACTTGTGAATTAAGTAAAAAATAATAAAGAGTCTTTTAGTGCTTCTTTTCCCATAAATAATAACAATAAACCACTAATAAACTGGCACGTCTCTTTGCGTGAATTCTTTTTTCAAACAATGCTGTATGAATATGCAATTTCATTAACAGTTCACATTTCTCCTCAAATGCTTCCGCAGAGCATCTGACATAAAAATAAAGGTTCCCCAGTCTTGTATTTAATGGCATGTCTCTGTGTTTAGTAAGCTGTCTTCATTTCTCTTTTCTTTTCTGTTTTCCTTCAATGATCCATCAAAAAAGCAACCGGCTGTCACACAACACAAACACAGACGGAGAAGAGGAAAAAAACAACGGAGCAGGAAGAAGATTAAAATAAAGAGCGAATGGATGACAGAGGGCTAGTGTGTAACAGGATGTACCCTTTTGTTCTTTGTCCGGGACGGGTGGTCCTGGGGGTGACGGCTCGGGGTGTTTGTGAGGTAAACCTCCACGTCATCAGGCACTTCTTCAAGAAAATTGGAGGGGACCAAACCCTTGTGTCCATTGAGCTCCCCCTGAATGGAAAACAGAGGATATCACGCACCTATGGCTAAATCCCAGTGTGGCAGCTCTCCTGTGTTCAAAGTCAATAGTAGGAATAACCTCAAACATGAAGGATCACCTTTAGGTGTTTTTTAAAGGAACACGCTGACGTTTTGGGACTTTAGCTTATTCACCGTATCCCCCAGAGTTAGATAAGTCCATACATACCCTTTTAATCTCCGTGCGTGCCGTAACTCTGTCTGACGCACCCACCGCTAGCCCAGCTTAGTACAAAGACTGGAGGTGGCTCCAGCTAGCATACTGCTCCCAATAATATTCTCAGAAGGCAAAGCACTGCTACTTCTGCAGAGTGCTTTGCTCGCAGCACCTGAGAAGCCCCGCCTTCTGAGAATATAGTTCCCAGTATGTATACGGTTAGAAGATGGCTGTGTCTCATGTGACCTTGTTATTTGTACATGCTGTGACTATACAAATCACAACATCTAAATAGGAAAATGTTGGCATTATTTTGTCACTTATTGGGAGCAGTATGCTAGCTGGAGCCGTTTACCTCCAGTCTTTGTGCTAAGCTAGGCTAGCGGTGGGTGCGTCAGACACGCACGGAGATGAAAAGGGTATGTATGGACGTATCTAACTCTGTGGGATATGGTGAAAAAGCTAATGTCCCAAAAAGTCGACGTGTTCCTTTAAATGCTGGCCACTGAGGAAAACGGAATAGTTTAGTGTTTGCACCAAAAACACAGGTGGTGTGAATAATCTACTCACATAATAAAAGCCATCCTCATCGATCTCTCCAAACACTGTGATCACATCACCTGCACAAAACGTCAGTTCAGCCTGAAGAACAGAAAGAGAAAAACATGTTAGATTTCAGCATTCATAACTGTCACAAAGCTAATTTAATATGCAAAAATGCAACAGTTACAACCACAATGTAGATCTATCTATCTATCTATCTATCTATCTATCTATCTATCTATCTATCTATCTATCTATCTATCTATCTATCTATCTATCTATCTATCTATCTATCTATCTTTAAAAAAGCTAAGAAATATCAGATATAAAAAAAGAGACACTATGTTCCCTATTAGAATGAAAATGAAATCTAATATTTTATAGCAACATTCTTTAGTTCAGGTCCAAAACAACATCCACCAAACTAATGAAATACAAACACATATAAACCAAGACTGGGCAAGGCAGGTCCTCTCTGGGAGACTGTGAGCTGTGTTCACATAACCACAGTGATTGTGTAACCCTTTCCCTCCAACAACAGCAAAAAACACACACATGTGTCACAAATAACCATTCCATATTCCTTTCATAGGAACTCACTCACTTTTACGACAGCCTGTCACAAAGCCTTCATAAATCCATAATAATGATTCATAATATCCAATAAATGCATGCATACACATTGGAATTAATTTAAATGCACATTTTGTTCACTAAAGCATGGCACTAATACTACCATCATGAAACACAAGGCTTCCTATTACGCTTATTCCTAAGAGAATCATTCATCAAGCATATTATGAAGGCTTTAAAACACATTCAGTACACAATGCAAATGTATTGTTCATGCATTATGATGTTGAGGCCCCAAAAGTGAGATGTCCACAAACAGTACAGGTGCTGATGCAGTGCAGTGAGCTCCCTCAGCAGGAAATAGAGTGTCATTTGTCACCGGCCCAGTGAGTGTAGACTCACTACTTCCTTCCACACTCACCTCCTCACTCTGCAAGCTGCCCCCATAGCGGGCCTGTGCGCCAGCGGCAATGCAAAGGTGACAGTAAGTGACAATGGGGTGTAAAAGACTTGAACATACTATTACTAATAATAATATAGAATTATTAGCAGATCAAATATTGTTTGTTCTCTGAGATTTTCTTTAAATTGAACCCCCGAAGTTCGATGGGTGTTACTACTGAGGACACATTTCACCCAATTATGTGTTTTTAAATGTATTGTTTTTAACACTGCCGTTTCTTTTTTCTGCTTAATTTTTTCTGCTTAAGATCTTATATAAAGTAAAATTACATTTAAAAAAGTAAATATGTAAAAAAAGCACAGCATGATTTATGAATGACAGCAAACCTGGTTGTCAGGATGGCAACATGAATCGCCCAATTGTTTTGTTATTCTATTTTGACGCCCTCTAACGGATACATTCTGAAGTGCAAATTACCAACTGGGTGAAGTTACATTTTTATGTTAAAATTTTTAAAATATAAAAAAGAGAGAAGCGCATAACAAAATGAATGAAACTTTTGTAAAGCTCGTTCCCTGAAGGAGGGAACGGAGACATTGCGTCGATACTGACGTATTGGGGTCTCACTTGGGACCCCAATCACCTTCGGGTAGAAAGAAAACGGGCCAATAAAACATTGGCAAGAGAGATTTGCATCGCAAGCCACTCCCTTGGACATACGGGTATATAAGCTTGCTGGCAACTCACTCATTTAGGTTTGAGGAGCCGAGATGGGATCCAGCAAGTTGTACAGTTGAGAATGTGAATGCCCACTTCCCTTTGTGAAGATGCGGGGAAACAGGGACAGCCCAAAGAGAAGGACCTTGTACTGGTATACCTCACCCTCGAAAGCAAACCATAGGAACAGTCTGTGTTGAGGCAAAATTGAAACATGGAAGTACGAGTCCTTCGGGTCAATCGCGGCAAACCAATCTTAGGCAGTAGCACCTCACTGCAGTACACGAGATCCAGGGGGCGGAGTTGGATCCAGATCTAAGGGGTGGAGATTGGTAGGTTTAGGGATCAGGGGGTGGAGATGGGTAGGTTTAGGTATATGTAAGGTGGGAGGAGAAAAGTTACCAAAGTGGAAATCCTCCTCCCCCTGGATTTCGTGTTCTGCAGTGAGGACCATCT
Organism: Phoxinus phoxinus; assembly: GCF_949152265.1. NCBI lineage: Eukaryota > Metazoa > Chordata > Actinopteri > Cypriniformes > Leuciscidae > Phoxinus > Phoxinus phoxinus. Next base: position 15,914,531 of record NC_136890.1, read on the forward strand.
CATCTTAGGGGCAAACGCACGTGAGGATGAGTTCCTGCGTTAGCATCTAGAACGGGTGCTTGTGAAGGGCCCGGTTCAAGACACACAGATCCAAGATCAGCTGTAACCCACTGCCTTTCTTGGGTACAATGAAGTAAGGGCTATAAAACCCTGACTTCTTCTTGGCTGTCTGGTAGCATAAGCATCCCTCCGGGGCAAGATGTGTTTAATCTGTCTTCTGTACTGCTGAGAACTGCTGGGAAAAGTCTCTACAGTGTTGCCGACCTGGGAGATGGAGGCATCGAGAAAGTACGTTTTGTCTGTGTCCGTCTAAGCCAGGTTCAGACAGAGATGGCATTCCTGGACAACCAAGGTGGACATAGTCTGGCCAAGGGCCAGGTCAGTCGCCGTGCACAGTTCTTGCAACAACCCCGGCTCAGAATTACCCTCGTGCAGCTCTTTTAGTGCTTTGGTCTGATGGACTTGCAGGAGGGCCATAGCATGCAGGGTTGGAGGCAGCCTGTCCAGGGGCACTGTAAGCCTTGTATTGTAATCATCCCACCTCGAGCATTCAGGGCAGGGTGGAGGATTCAACTCAAACCCGATGCAAAATGCTCGCACACAGGGTTGAATTCGCTGCACTTATCAATGCAATCGTGGGGAGCAAACCCCACAGAATGCGCCTTTTCTCCAACTGTAGAAGTGTCTCCTCTCAAAGTGAAGGTAAATAGCAAAGTGCTTTGAAACAACCGCTCTGCTCTTGAAACAAGATGAATGAGTGAGTTTCCGGCAAGTTTATATATAACCGTTAGTCCAGGGGAGTGGCTTGGAATCTCACTAGCCAATGTTCACTGGCCCGTTTTCTTATTAGCCAAAGGCTCCCAAGTGAGAGCCCAATATGTCAGTATCGACGTAACGTCGAATGTGACTGACTGAAAGGGAACCAAGTCATACAGGATTAAAACGACATGATGGTAAGTAATGACAGGATTTACTTTTTTTTGGGTGAACAATCTTTATACAAAACTAAATCTTTAGAGCTGCCATGTGCCATCTGAATGAATAGTAACATAAAAAATATACAAACCACATTGTTGCCGCAAAAGCAAAGACAATAGGCTGAAAATGAATTTGGTGGCTTTTACAGAGGCAGGCATCCAGGCAATCCAGCGTAAAATCAAAAGCTTATGGGATGAGACCATAAGTGCAAGAAAGCACAGACAAAAAGGACTCCATTACCTCCACATCGACGTTAGGAGAGCTCTCTCTGGGATCATAGTCATATAGGGCCACCATCCTCCGCGTCGACACCGCGTGCTGCCTTCCACTCCTTTTGTTCCTTTCTGAGAAAAAAATATGCAAGAATAGATGGATAAAACAAATAAATAAGTTCTGGAGGGAAAAAAAAACAAAAAACAAAGTACTATTTGATATTTATTTTGATCATTAAAATTAATTACAAATAAATATATAAAAAAGGAAAGCATGATTTATGAATGACAGCAAGCCTGGTTGTAATGATGACAGCAAGAATGTGATGCCCTCTCATGGATAAATTCAGAGTTGCATATTACCAACTTTCAAGGTGAAGTGTATTTTTTATGTTAAAGCTAGGGTAGGCAATTTCGGAGAGGCTAGCAATAGCAAGCTAGCTTTGAAAGCATAAGATCCCACCCTCCCATCAGAGTGCTCTCCAAAGCCACGCCTCCTCCAAAACACATGAACGCGCACAGCCAGAGCAGAGTCTGCAAAGCATCACGAGAGACTGCATTAAATTACCTTACTCAAACCCAATAACATTACAATAATAGTGAATGATAAATAACTTTGAGCTGACTTGTACCACCTGACTGCGGCAGATTCACTTCGGCATTGATTGATTGATTGATTGATATTTTATTTAGAAGGGACCATGTGTAATTAAAAACATAAATGTAAACATTTGATGCATTACACCAGAGTTAGCCTTAGGCTAATTTACATCTGCAGTCCCTGTGTACAAATAAATAACAAATACATGCAGCATAAATACATACAGCACAGGTTAAAATATAAACATTATTCAAAAATATGTGGCATATCAAACAAAAGACATCAAACATTATTCAAGAACATATAGAATGTATTTGATGCCCTTCACTAGCACGCACACACAAACACACACACACACGCACGCACACACGCACACACACCCACACACACTCTATAATCACAACATACAGTGGTATGCCCAGACACAACCCTTTCTCGACCCTTACGTCAACCCTGCATGTAATGAGGAAATGTAACTAAGGAAAATTACCCACTGACATTGATAGTGTTGACATAGAAACCGCTCAGAACGTCACGGGTTGCCATCTCTTAATAAAGGTAGTTATGGAGTGAACACATCATTAGCTTGTTGTTTTGGTTCAAAATAAACTGTAAAAGTTGGCTGTTGTTTGTTTGCGGCATTCAGTGACTGTCTGTCTACAACTCTGCATCGCCTTTCGGAATGCGCTGATTACGTGTGATGTCTGCGCGAGCAGGGTGCGCAGAAGTATGCAAATACATATTTTGAAAGACAGGTAGGACATCGTATCATTGCATTCGGACAAACATTTTTTGGTCCTGAGACTTCCACAGAAGACATTTTTTTAATACCTAGACCACTTCTATTATTGATTGCTATCAATAAACCAGAATTACAAAAACTGTTTATGGAAAACATTGTCTACCCTAGCTTTAAAAAAAAAAAATCTAAAGATTTCAAGAGTTTTGCCTACTTTTTAGGACATTAAAAGAATTAAAAAAATTCTACAAAATTAACCATGCAGCACTTTTTCTTGAATGGCTCAAAATAAATACACAAGTCATGACATGAAAAAATAGAAGGAACATTTCGTAGTAAGTTCAAAGTGGCATATTACCAACTTTTTTTAAGGTGAAGTGTCATTTATTTTATGTTAAAAATATTTTTACTGTTGAAGTCATTGGACTCAACCATTGGCATGAGTTTTGATAATTGGACTGCTTTTTAGGACAATACAATGATTTTACAAAATACAAATTCTACAAAATGACACATGCAACATTTTTTTCTTGAATAAATACTCAAGTCGTGACATGATAAAATAGAAGGCACATTTAGTAGTAAGAAGAAAAAATTTCTGTGGGGTCCAAATGGTATTACAAATTTCACATTTAAAATGGAAATAAAGTTTCTGTACTAGGTCCCCAATCAAACTAAATGAGTGACATTGATCATGTGAACCCCTTTGTATAAATGGTCAGATGTTTCTGTTTCCATTAAAGCACAAGATGCTCTAAAATACAAAATCCAGACCTGTTCAATAGTTGCAGACTTTTGGACCCCACTGTTCAATCTGCATTATTTCCTGTATGAGGTGTCAGTGGTAACAGAAGAATAAGTCATGCTGACATTTAAGTGTCATTCAAGTGATGAAGGGAAACTTGGATGTGAGCTGAGAAAAGGCACTTAAGTGAAAAAGAAAAGATGGGTTGAATGAGAAAACTGATGAAGAAAAGATGGGGGCACAAACCTCTCTTGGATTTCCGGGACCTGCGATTAATTGAACGGCCATCTTTGAACCTATTACAGTTCACTTGAGAAAAAAAAGAGGAAAGCAAGAAAGAAATGGAAGAGAGAGAGGAAAGGATGAAGGCAAGGAAGGCAGAGGATTTAAAGGAAAAATCTGCCTTTGACATTCTTCTATATGACTTCTTTTGTTTTCCGCAGATGAAAGAAAGTCATATGGGTTTAGAACGACATGAGTGATGACAGAATTTTCATTTTTTGGTGAACTATCCCTTTAAGGGTTCTAAAATGAAAACTATGGAACAGGTAGAGGATTTGCAGACAAGCACCATGTTTAATCTACTGTAAAACAAATCAGAACAGAGAAAAGGAAAGAGAAGGCAGAAAATGGAGTACAGAGGGTAAGATGGGCAGGGGTCAGCACACCTGTTAGATCATACCTATTTTCTCAATGGGCGTGTTGAGAGGAAGAAACCCCTGTTTGAGCAGCTGGTCCATCATTTCATCATCATCCGTCTGGATCTCTGAGACCATGTTACAGGGGATGAGCCCCCTGCGGCCACAGACCTCTGCTCTGTAGAATCCATCTGTGTCCTTCTCTCCAAACACCTGGACAACACAGCAGGGCCATAATTAAACTCATTTCATTGCATTTTTAATTACACTCTCTCTAATGTCCTCTACTCAATTTGGTACAGTAGCACTACGTCTAATGTTTTTTTTATCTTGGATTATTCAGTTATGCTTCTATAACTTTCATTTGCATAAAAGTGCTAATTAAATAAATGTAAATGGCCACAGAATTCTGAAAATAAAAATAAGTACATTGGAATAGCAAGACAGCAATGGACTGACTTTAATTAGAAAAGAACATACCAGAACTATACAAAATAAATAATTCTAAAGCTATATACATATGTATAGATATAAAAGGATTATACTGATTATATACTATATATCTGTATAAATGATATACTAATTTTAAAATAATGAACTTATATTGAAAAATGTACACTTATAATTTATTTAATATTGGTAATTATATTGATACATAAATACATTAAATTTAATTAGAAATTAAGGATATCAGTCAAAATTCCTGTATTATTCCATACATACATAGAATTAGAATAAAACAGATTTTGAATCTAAAATTAGCTATGCAAAATCTTTTTAAACATTAAAAAATATACAAATAATGGCTAAATAATGAACAAATATGTATATATATATATCTTGAACCCATTATATATTGATACATTCGTATTGAAATGTATATTTATAATTTAATAATCAGAATGTTTAATACTGCCAATTTATATATATACAAGGCCTAAAACTAACTTTTTGCCACACCTGCCAATGGGCGGTGACTTAAGAAAATGTATATTATAATTATATATTAAATATAATTAAATTAAATATAGTATTAATTTTTGCCAGCCATGACACAAAAACAGACAGTTATGACAAAGTTTTTTGATGAGAAATGTATATTTATAATTGAATACTATACTAACTAATTTAATAATCAATACTTGCAGTTATATAGGTACATTAGTACATAAATATAATGATCAATTAGTGGTAACAGTCAGCATTTCTGTATAGGTGCATCCCTAAAAAGTAAAGAAAATAAAAAAAGTAAAAGTGGAAACAAAAGAAAAACAAGCTGTGGAATTAAATGACGGTTGAGAATTGCTTGACATCAGTCAGTTCAGATCAAACCTTTATGATTTGGCCCTCCTTGAAGGGAAGTTCCTCTACAGCAGCATCAGGGTTGGGAGACATTGACAGGGGGTCGTAGTCAAACATGGCCACAAATATTCTGGAGTCTTCTGGCTCCGACTCCTCATAGTAGTCTGAAGACCGCCGTTCCCGTCCACCATAACCATCTGAAACATAGAAGAGGGCAAGCTTCTGCTACACACACAAATCAAAGGACAGATAAAGCCCCAAAAAAGACAATAACACATTTAGCCTAATCTACTGTACTTCTACAGAGGCATCAGTCCAAATCTGTGACATACAGAAAATGATATAAAAGTATGATGCTACATGACTATATGATATACGATTTCTTCTTAAAAAGAGGCAAAAAACACATATTAACATAATAAACTCATAAAAATGTTAATCACACCTGACACAAATGTTCCCTATACAGTGAAATGATCTGCCGCACAGCACACCAGTGAGGTAATTATGCGAGCATATTGAAAACAGAAGTAAGAACACGTTTGAAATGGCCATGCATGTTACAAAAACAAGGGAAGGATAAAACATTGCTGTTTTACTGTACAAACATACAGAACTTTCCTGGACAGACATGCATCAACTCATTAGTAATACTTCACTGGAATGATCCACTCAAAATTATAAAAAAAAAAAATAGGTATCGCAAAACACTTTTCTGTTATCTTGTACCAATGGCTGTTAAGATAGTAGTAAACAGTTGACCATGCCAGTTAATTAGAAGTGTATATGGATCTGATAGAAGTGAATCATGCACCCAGAAACTAATAAGAATATGCAGAACATTCACAAGCAGCATTTAAAACCACAGCTGGCACAGGGGTGAAGACATCTCTGCTCTTATAGTTAGCAGTCACACAACATCCAACAGTAGAAAGACATCCATGCAAATAAAACATTCGATGGTCTCAAAAGAAAACTTTTTAAAGCTCCGTAAAAGATGGACGATGAGGAAAAAGAGGAGGAGAAGAGGGGTTCACAAACACTGTCTGGTGCTAAATGTGTGTTTTTTTTAACCATTTATACTTTTTTGGGGTCAAAATGTTTGTCTGTGGTAAACAGCATGTCACATAAGCAGTCAATAGAGTTGAACTTGTATTAATACTGAAAATATCCTTTAAAGACCCCATTAAATCACTCGGAAAATGCTTTGCTGTATTGATGTTTTTTACTATTGAAACAGGAAGTTTGGGCAGTACAAAAATTTGTGTGGTGCAAAATGAGCTTACTCGATATATAGCCTACTGTTAACTTTGTCAGCATTTATGAGTGGATTAGCATGACAACTGGCCTCTTACGCCAAGCTAGTTGAACAAACTCTGAGTTTCAGAGTTGGTTTAGAGTTTACAAAGTCAAACAAATCCAACCCGGTTTAGATCAGGTTCAGCCGGTTCATAATACTCGCTATAATTCTCTGTCAACTCAAGAGTTTTATCCACCCGTGATGCAGCATGTGCGCCTGAAAGTTTGACATCTGCAGCGAATACCCAATCACACCAAATAAAAAAAGCATCAGTTTGATTTACTTCTCGTGTAAGAGCCAGCATAATTAGCCAGAATAAAATAGACATAAAACAATACATCTTCTTGAACCCAAAAAATCTGACTCTAACTAAACTAAAACTTACCACTTGAGTGAAGCCACTTGAACATCTTTACAAATAGGCCACTAAAAACTAACAGTCATAGACTAACGGTACGTTTACACAGCAACGATATGCTTAAAACAGACACGGATCCGCGACGACTACAAACCCTGTATTCTGCTGCCAGGCTATTCGATGACGTTGAAACACTAGACAGAACACAAAATATCCATGTTCATGACGTCATTGTCTTCAGAGATTCATTCGCAACTTGCACTTTGAAACCCCTTTTCAAAAGTTTGCATTTTCAGGCACCCAAAACGTCGCTTTCGTGTAAACGAACGGCCAAACCGCATAAAAAGTTTTACGTTTTTAGTTGAAAACGGTGTCGCGTGAACAGCCCCTAAAAGCCACACAACTCTCACTTTGATTTCATGGGGTCTTTAAACAAGATACTCTTGTAAAAATCTGATATCAGGTCAAATTGTTCTGGTAATTTTTGTTAGATTTTCTTTTCATGGAGGAGCCACGCCACATACCATATCGTTGCTCAGTTCGCTGTGGGGGCCATTTCCTGCGGTGGGCTACATTGGTATAGTAAACATCATCCTTGATAGGTGAGAGGTTCCCCTCACTCCCCTCACTGTTATTCTCCACGGTGATTTCTAAGGAAACACCAATCAGAGCATTTCAGCCACACCCCCTCTACTCAGCCTGTGAGTTGTGGATTCAGATGTTTTCAAAGCTCTCTAGATGTGTTTTAGGATCAGAAATGCCATTCTAATGCATTAGTCAAAATGGCGTACTGATTTTAAAACAGTATTGAAAGCCAGCTGACTTGAGTTGCTCCAGAGTAAAACAGCAATGTTCATTATGAGGATGCAGTTTTAGGTGGTGGTGTGTGTGCCCTGTTAGGAGTACCATCTGTATACTAGAATAAAGCAGTTGAATAACTCTCCCTCCTTTTATTATTTGTGAATCTGAAACAGGATGAATGGCAGAGGCCAACCAAAAAAGTGACGAGGTACATCAAGGGACTGCTAGGGCCTACAGGCCTATATAACTGTCAGCATTACATACTGTAAGGAAAACAGAGGAACACACAACAGGAGTCTCTATGAAAGATAGTACAGGAAGGGAGGGAGAGTCCAAATATATGACCTCACTAACCAATGGAAGGGACTGTCATTGGTCTTCTCTGAGAGGGTGGACAGCCATGATTCGTCCTACGGCCGGAATGGTCCAGTCGATCCGAGCGTCCCATTGAGGAAGAGTTCCCTAAAATCTTCAAAAGTAAACATTAACATGTTAATCAAAGCCTGTGGTGCCTTAAAAATAGATATCCTATTAAAAAATGTATTCCCATCAACCCCAAAATGAAAAAAAAAACTGATTTCTTTAGAGAACGGGATTCTACTCCCAAGTGAAATCAAAACAAGGAGGATGAACCCGCCAAAACATTTAACATAAACAATTGAAACAAACTCTGACAACAACATGAGCAGGGTTTTGGCAGAAATCAGATGCTTAGCTAAAGACCATTTTGGTTTTTGTTCTGCTTCTCTTTAGTTCATATGGGATAGTTTTTAATGTAGTTTTGTGTGATATGAGCATTCTGATTCATATAATTCTACACTGTGGTCTGTCTACACTCTTAATGTTTATATATAAAGGTTAAATAAAACTATTCATAGGTTCTGCAAATCTGTATATGGATAGTAGTCAGGACCTTAACCACCACAGACATTTCGGATGACATTTTCCCCAAATATTCAGAATAATGGTTGATTTTCAAATTCTAAAGGTTTTTAAAAAAATAATAATTTGGTTCCCCTCAATATTCAGTAATATTAGGCCAATAGTATGCGCAGGTATTAGCAAAACACACAAAAAAATGCATCTGTGCTGCTCTATTCAGAGAAGTGTGGATGAGATATCTGTTCGAGCCAATGCACAGTGCAGCACAACTAACTGGATTGCAACACAACTAACTTGATTAAAGTTAGCGTGGTGCAAACCAGTTTTAACAGTGCAGCACAATTCTGATTGGTTGGCTCTTCATGGTTGAAACTGTGCAGACAAACAAACAAACCAGTAGAGGTGGACAGTAACGAAGTACATTTACTTGAGTACTGTACTTAAGTAAACTTGTTTGAGTATCTGTACTTTACTTGAGTATCATTTTTTTCTGGAAACTTTTTACTTTAACTTCACTACATGTGAAAGACAAATATCGTACTTTTTACTCCACTACATTTCTGTCAAAGTTCTTGAGTAGAAAGTAGTTATGTTAGTCAGGGCATGATTTTTTTCCCTCTCTAAAACGTGATTGTTTTTTTGCGGGTGACAGACAGCCTATTAGTAACCACTCCTGTAAGGTTGCGTATCGTGAAGTTCGGCGATTAATACGATTTCTCTTTACTAGTGATCTGTGAGAGACAGTATCGTTGTCAAATAAGTAATGGCAAATCGTTATTTCTGTTGTGCTGTTTGATAAAGCAGTAATGCTGTTGGGCAGTTATGGTTGTATAGCTATTTTTTATTTATTTATTTATTTACAGACCACTTGATTCAAATGTTCATGAATCAAGTACATAGATGTGTACTTTTTTGGGGGTGGTAGGAGTGTTAAATAAAAAAATTAAGATGATTATGGCTGTCTTTTTTTAATAAATTCTGTTGTTTAATTTCTATAAGTTTTGTGACACTCTAAAAGCTCCACAATACAAAACTACAAACTGGTCAGCTAGGTTGTTTCAGAGGCATAAGGTCCTGTAAAAATGCAACAATAATATAACAATGCATTGACATTTACTTTGTACTTTTGATACTCAAGTACTTTTAAAAACAACTTCTGTACTTTTACTTAAGTCAAAATCAGGCTTTAAAATTTTTACTTGTAACAGAGTAATATTTGACCAGTAGTATCTGTACTTTCACGCAAGTAACGAAGTTGTGTACTTTGTCCACCTCTGCAAACCAGCTCTGATCATTCTAATACGTGCACCACAATGTTTATTGGCTTGCACAAATAACTTATCCACACCACACTGTTGAATGTGTAGATTTATCCTTATTTTGGTTTGTTCGGCTTCCTATAAACAACTCTAAACCAGTGTTTCTCAACCTTGATCCGGGAGGCACCCCAACACTACACATTTTTGAATGGGTCAGATAAGGGAGACATCCAAAATGTGTACTGATGGGGTGCCTCCAGGAACAGAGTTGGGAAACACTACTTTAGGGGCCGTTCACATGCGCTCCCGTGGCATCTGTCGTTGCTATGCAACCATGAACTGCGCTCTCCACAATTCAACTGAATTGAATCAAATTGAATTGAATCTAAATAATAAGCATTTGTCAAAAAGCTCTGGATATCTCTGAATCGCTATGATCAGCTGTTCCTCCATGTTGACTGAGCTTTCAATGTTGTTACGGAAAGGGTGAAGCTGATTGGTTGGTTCTTGTCATATGACCTGCAGTAGCTTGTGGCATTCTGAAAAGAAGAGATTTTATTATCTCGCTGTGCCTTCAGCGCACCTACATTTGAAATAACGAACTTGGGGACGCAAAAAAACACGATAATGTGAACGGCCCCTTAAACTGCTTCAAAGTTGGACTCTAAATTATAAGTTGGAGGGCTGTGGAAACATTGTCAGTTGATTTGTGACTCTTCTTACAACAGAAACAAGAAACACTCAGAAATGGCCTTTAGGTAATCAAAACAAACCTACACATCCAAAAAATCTCACTTGACACTCTAGGAATCAAACAAAGTCACATGAGATCTAAAACAAATCAAGAAAGTCAAGAAAGATCTTACAAGCAACCCCCCCCCCCTCCCCCGCCAAAAAAACAAAACAATAGCAATATCAAAAGGTGAAATCAAACAATAACAAAGTTAAGCAACGTCTAGCGAAATAGACCAAACAAAAAAGTGAAACGAGAAGAACCAAACCAAATGAACCAATGACAGACTGGGTGGAACACCATGAACAGAAGAATGGTTTTATTGCTTATCTATGGGAACACAAAGCAGTTGGTAGATGAGAAGAGGGCGGAAGGGTGAGAGGAGGGGTAGGAGACACACACCAGGGGTTCATCCATTGCCCTGTTGAGTCTGGCCACAGAGTAGGCCCTAATGTCCCTGTGATAGGTCCTGCCAACCTCGCTCAGCCTGCCCTCGCTCCGGAACCTGCGTTGGGGTTGGTGATACTGCGGATGATCGTGGTAATGGTGGTACGACTCCCGCATGCTCCTTGTCTCTGGAATGTTGTCCAGGAAGTCCTCCTCCACACTGCACTGGCGGGACAGCGACCTTTTCCTGCCGGCAGCCAGAGCACGGCGCTCCACTGGCCCTTCGCAGTGAATAACCCGCATGTTGGGCCCAGAACCCACTCGCAGCTGGCTGCCCCCTGTGTATGAGTGGTAGCCTCCGCGGTAACCGAGCGAACCCTCCTCCTCGCTCCCGCAGTCTAGTCCACTGTCCGGGCTCTTAGTGTTCTGCCTGCTACTGCTGCTGCTCCAGCACTGCGGCCGCTCGTCTATGGAGGTGTAGCGCGGAGAGGAGCGCTGCCTCTGCAGCCTGCGGATGGACTTACTTGGGGAGAGGTGGTTCGGCTGCCGCGAGTCCTGGTGGTATGGCCTTGGGCTCCTGCATGGAGTGCCTGGACGAGCCTCCTCGAAACGCAGCCGCTGACCCATGACCTCCACCCCAGTGTCCGGATCCTCCTCGGCAACCTCCGGGATGCTGTGGAGCCGCTTGTGGGAGCGCAAGGAGCGCTGTCGTACCACCTCCCGCTGCAAGTCCCAACTGTCTCGTTCCACCGCTAGATCCTGACGCCTGTAATACGCCTTTTAGACGCAGGAGAGGGTGATGGACGAGGAAGGAGCCAAAGTTTCAGTTAGATTTGGATGTTTTTCAATTAGTTAAAATCGGGATCGTTTTGGAGGATTTTGTTTGGTGGTGTTAGAACAGGCAGAGAAGAATAAACAGTGTGCAAATAGAGAACAAAATGGGAAAAGAAAGACAAAATAAAGACAGAATTAGTTATTGGAGATCATGGTCGAATGTAGGGCATGCAGTCTCATTCCATGACGGACATGACATGCGACGGAAGGGAATCTGTAGAAGGAAAATGTCAGGAAATGCAAACCATACAGAAAATGAGAACACTCTATGTGAGAGTGTCACATAGGCAGGGTTCATTGAGACAATCCACTAACAAAGCACAGTCAGACAACAACAACAACAAAATCTACAGATGAGTATTCAGAACACATAATATTAGGAATTAAAACAGGCAATCAAAGGATCAAGACTAACAAATCTAAGGACTTTACATGAATAAAAACAAACAAAAACAACAAAAGACAAAATGGAGATTCGTCTGCCAAGCAAAAAGTGAATCGTGTTCAAAAGTAGATCAGTAACCTGGAATGGAAATTTAAAAATATATATTATTAAAAAATACAAATCTTTTCTAATGATTTCAAATTGTGTATGAAAATTGTGATCGGTGGTTTAAAATTTCTACATCCTGATACACATACATAGCAGATATTAAGTGGTGATGGCTATAGCAGAATATATATAAAAAATATTTTTTTTTGTATTTGAGATCAACACTTCTGTAAATATCTTTTTCTGAATCATACGAAACGGTAGCACAATGTTGTCTGCAATTGGAGGCAAGATGTATACAAAAACAAATAAATATAATCTATATAAGGTGTTAGCTTGCATACCACAATCCCAAATGGGTCTCCAAAAAGATAACTCAAAACAAAAATGACAAAAACTGAAATATAATATACCATTTATTGCTTCATATATTCAATACATAGTGTATTTTGTGTTACCCTTTCTGCATTATACTTATTCATATATATTTTGAAAGAAATCTTATTAGACATTTTTATATATTAGACATTTTCATGAAGAGACAGATATTCACAAAATTGTAAAATTACACTGAGAAAAGTAAAACTTAACAGAAGTGTAACCATGAGACAAACATACTCAAAGGTGAATAACTGTTTCATTTAAGCATACTTTACTTAAATGAGATTCCCAAAATGCCCTTGGAATGATATGTGCATTTTCACCTGATCAAGCAGAAATTTGACACTTTAAACAGGTTAAATTTTTGTAATACTTATACATACAGTGCACAAATAAACCCTGTCTTTATTTAATAATAATAATCACAAACACATAGAACCATGGCATTATATTCCAAGAGTAGAACACTTAAGGCAAGGCAAACAAATACACAACGTATATATTTGCACATATATGATTGTCATATGCAATAAATCGAAGAATCTGCTAAATAATCCTGTCAATTCCAAGTAACAAGAGCCACTCCTACTTTATAGAGTAATTCAGATCTTATTCTACTAGATACAAATCCATAATGATGCAGTACTTATAACTGAACAACACAGTTTGCAACACCTGGAGAGCGTAAAGCATATCAGATCGTCTACTCATGCATTGCGTGTGCAGCCTCGGGTTAAGCCATTCAGATGTATCGAGCTTTGTATGACTGGACAGGCTTATACAAAGCTGGCTAAATGACTGGATGACGTCGAAGTTCGGTAGTGCAAAGCGACCCACTTTTAGGACCCAGGAGAGACTGAGGATGGGGCGACCTGTTAAGATCTTGCCGCTCAAGCTTTGTGTACAACATCAGAGGTCTAACACCCCTCGTTTTAAATTCAAAATCACAAAAAAAACAGCGCTAGTCATATTCAGGACAAATCCAAGGAGTTACTTTTGAACAAAAAATTACCTCTAAAAAACACCTTAACCAAACTGCAGTTGGCCTTTCAAACCAATTCTATAAGGTTGAAGTGCCAACCAGCTAGTACCACCCCCTCGGAGGAGCCCTACAGACCACGGCATACTCCACCCCCCTTCGTCTGTCCCAGCCTCTAGCCTGCGGCCCTGTGGCCCACGCCCAAGACAGACGGCGGCCGGAAGGGTGTCTGTTCCATACCTTAAGCGTGTTGTGTGAGTTGATGCTGCGGCGGCGGCCTTCTTCCAGCTGCATCTCCGAGTACAGCTCCTCCTCATCCTCCTCCATGATGTCAGACAGATCAGAGCCCCGACTGCTCTCGGTGTAGTACTCCTCGCTGTGGCTGTATTGATGATGCTGGAGGTACAGAGAGTTTGACAAAACCATGAGAGACACCAGGAAGAGATCTGCCAAACTCAACGGAAATCTCACTATTTTTCTGGTCCATAATTTTGTCCCTAATCACAATGCGCAATGCGCATCAATACTCTTAATTGGTTTTGCAAATATGTCTGTTGATGTTTTCTTCGATTTGCTTGGATTTTGTATTTGGTTTGTATATTTTTATATATTCCCTTCCCTCTGTATGTTTTTTTATTTTCTCTTTTTCTTTGGTAAGCAACTTTGAAGTCTTGAAAAGTGCTAAATAAATAAATATCATTATTATTTGTATTACATAAGAAAACAGCACAAATAAAAAGAAAGAAAGAAAATAAATAAATAAATAAATAAATAAAAGCATAAGGTGGCCTCAAAAAAATATTTAAACATTTTGGGCACAGGCAAAAGTGTACGAATGCCATATTTTAGCTCAAAAAGCTAAAAGTTAGTACACCCCCCTGAAAAATGTAACCCCCCCCCCATATTTCAAACATTTAGAACATGCAGGTATTTCCCCAATGTTAACAGAAAAAAATACAAAATTCGACATAATTATTCAACATAAATATAATTAGAATTGAATTAATAATTAAATATAATATAAATATAACTTAATTAAATATAATATACTGTGGTGTATACTTTTTGTAATGATTTGTACAGCATAGATAAAAATAAAAGCCTATTTATTGTGTAGAAAAAGTTAGTACGAGACCCGTGAACATCAACACACGTAAGATGTAGTGACAATGCATGATGATTCTGTCAGTAGGCCCAAAACTCCCCAAAAACTTTCCCTGTGCAATAACAGAACTGAAACACTTTAAAGTTGAGAAGATTGTCGTTCCTAAGACTCACGTGTCTGCCCAGCTCAGAACCTCTGAGAAACTCGTCCACAGAAGCGCCTCGTCTCCTGGCGTGGGGGGAATCGTACCCGTCCTCTTCCTCATCTGAGTTTAAAGACTGCGAAGTGTTACTCTTCTCACTGAAGATGTTCCTCCTCTCCACCTGAAACATATCACAACTATCAAGTCAGGGTTTCACATTGCATGCGTTTCACTCGCATATGCGACTAAAAAGAAATGTGTGAGAGTAAAATGTACTTCGGTGTGTGAATAAAAAAAGTCCCAGCAGGTCCTCAGTTTTTCATGAAATTTAAGGTCATAATAAATATTAACTATTGCTGGCCCGTCAAAGGAAGGAAAGACTAAGAACATTATTTAACGGATTAATCAATATATATATATATATATAAAAAAATATATATATATATATATATATACTAATTAAATTAAAACAAAATAGTTTTTGATAATGTTATTTATAATAAATTATTATTACATTAAAGCTAAACAATACTGCATAATAAATGCAAAAAAAAAACCATTTCATATAAAAGTATTATAATTAAATATTACAGTGAATTGTTTGTTACTATTATTTAAAAAAATGATTGTGTATATATATAGGTTAAAATTAACCGATTTGTATACAAACACTTAAATTACACACAAGGAAGTTTTTTCTATAATAATACAATTATAATGCTAACTTATTAATTAAATAATTGTTTCTACTTCACACATTAAATATTGAATATATAATGAAAAGAGTTGCAATAGAAATTATCCAACCCATTATCCAGCCCCCCGGAGACTGAAATATTTGACAAATGTAAGCTTTTCTAAAGATACAGATTATTATTATTATGAATTTTGAATTACATCTATAACAGTTAAGTGGCAAATTATAAGTGATAATGTCAATATATAATGTAATGCTTTTGAGTTATATATTTTTTTGTAATACAACTGTCATAATTATTCAACCTATATTCAATGCTGCTGTTTTTAAATCAATTATATTTGTAAGGTATGGTACAAATTGTGTTAAAACATAAATAAGCCTTTGGAAACTATAACAAAACTGAATTAGCTTTTGCTGTTACACATACATAGCCCATGCATGCATATGCTAAAGTTGGAAATATGACTTGCAAACATGGCCAAGTCAAAAGAGCTCTCACAAAAGTTATAGAGAACAAATTGTTTTATTACGTTAGAAAATATATGGCTACAAGAAGATTTCTAAAACACTAAAAGTTTCTAGACACACAGCTGGCCGCCTTATTCATAAGTTTACATTTTGTTGTACCAAAAAACTTTAAGGGTGTTGAAAAGAGCTGTAGTTTTTTAATGTGCTCCTACATTTTTCAACTTAGAAGCACATGTGCTCCTTGGGAAAAAAGTAAGTGTCAAGCCCTGCATGTACAGTACATCATATTTTGCCATGTTGCTTCATAGTATGCAAGAAATCATCTATATTGACATCTTGGCATCAACATCCACATTTACTTAAACTAGTGGACTCACCCTACTGTTCGGGGCGTTCCTCTGCGCTGCCTGGCGGGCCATAGCGCGAGCCACTGTGTTGGGAATGGGCGCTCCCTGAGGTTGAGGCAAGATCCTCTGAGGGGAGGGCGAGCGCCGGCCCTCTACGTGAGGGGGCTCCAGCGTGTGCCCCGGGTGCGAAGGGGGTGGTAGGGGTGACGGGGCCCGGGGATGCGGCTCCCAGGACTGTCCCGGTCGCCTGCTCATCTCTGGATCTTTGGCATGGGGGTCTCTGGCACTTGGTAGGAGTTTGGGTTTAGATAAGGGGTACAGGGAGGGCGAGGAGTGGGGATGTGAGGGCGGGGGATGAGGGTGAGGGTGGGGTGGCGGGCCGGAGTGAGGCTGGACGTGCGGTTGAGGATGGGTTGGGGGGTAGGCTTGTGGGTAAGGAGGGGGTTGAGTCTGAGAGTGAGACTGGAGGTGTGGGTGTCCATGGTGAGGCACCAGGAGGCTGTGCGGAATGGTGGCCACGGGAGAGTCTTGTGACTCTCCTTGTGCTGATATTGTCCTCACTACGACCTCCCGTGCTTCCAGACACTGGATACGGTTCAGTTCCACCGTAACATAATCTGCTGTGGGGTACATTATCTCTGCTATCTGAAAACAAACAAACAGAAATACAGGATGAACAAATGTCCCTAGGCAAGGATGAACAATAAGGAGTGTTTTCTTTTGGTCCATTCAGACAGTTAATCAGATTTGTACTATTTTATTTTATATTTTCACTGGCATAATCGCAAAAATTATACATTTGTGTTATAAATAAATACATTTTATACTAATGTATTAGTAATGTATTAGTATTTTTATACAAAAAATGTGTATTTGATTTGTACCTGCCCTTTCAAAACTTATATATAATATATACACACACTACCGTTATGTACACACTACTGTTCAAAAGTTTTCGTTCGGTTCGATTTTTTATTGTTTTTAAAATAAGTTTTTTCTGCTCACCAAGGCTGCATTTATTTGATCCAAAGTACAGCAAAAACAGTAATATTGTGCAATATTTTGACAATTTAAAATAACTGTTTTCTATTTGAAAATGCAATTTATTACTGTGTTGGCAAAGCTGAATTTCCAGCATTATTGATCCAGTCTCTAGTAACATGATCCTTCTAATAAATCATTCTAATATGCTGATTCGCTGCTCAAGGGACATTTATTGTTATTATTATCAATGTTGAAAACAGTTGTGTACAATGGTTTTCAGGATTCTTTGATGAATAGAAAGTTCAAAAGAACAGCATTTATCTGAAATCGGTAGTGTATATATCATAATATACATATATTTTTATTTTGAATACGTTAATATATTTTTATTACCATATTTTATTTATGTATTATTTATATATTGTATATTTGAATGTATATAAAATAAAAATGTGCAATAATAGCTGGAAATTACACAGTTACAAAATAATTATGTAACAGAAATAAATGAATAAACAACAGCATATGGTGTTTTGTTTAGCATTATATTTTCACAATTTTGACATGTTAGTCAACTAGATTCTTAATATATCATAGAAATCCAAATGTTTGCCAGGCATACATAAACATATACTGTATGATTCATGAATGTAAAACTGTGCCAAACTGCATAGTGACATTTCTGTCAACATGCCTGCAACTTTATCACACTGCTCCTCGACCGTCTATTTTTATTGTTGAGAGTGACCTGCTTTATTTAAACCCTACTGGTACATGAAAAACATCTTTGAAAAATAAATGTATGTATACATGATAATTCTGTATTTTGAATATACAGTTTTTTGTCTCATGAAAAGGGGTTGATATCATTTCAAAATATGTTTTTGCCTGATTGTCCAAAATGACTTGCATAAACCCCTGCAATATATAACACACGGGAAACATTGGCCATCCATCGACACAAGCGATCACCAGATGGCGCCAGTGAGCAGAATGCAATGTGCACTCCAAACATGTGAACTAGCATAACATGTACAACCTACAAAGATGATCTTGGACCTTTCACTGGCTTCATAAGCAGGGCACACAGCTTATTGCAAATCAGTAAATGGCATGATGATAGTAAGCAGCAGCATAACTTCACCTTTTGACCTTTTGTGCAGACTATGTAGCCGATTACACTGGCTCCATTGGAAGTGCCGGTAGAAGTGAGGGGAGGGGGCTTCCACCGGATCTGCAAGACTCCAGGTGTCTGTCCCAACTGAACTTGCACATCCTGAGGAGGTAAAGGAGGACCTGAAAAAAAAAAGAGGATGTTCATGAAATAACAGAATACTGAAACAAAATGTGTGAGTTACTACACTTTTATCATGATTCAAGCATTTTTGTGTGTTTGTGGTTGGGCTGTGACATGCATTATGCTTTCAGAAACTTGTGCATGCTTGTGCATGAAAATATGATGCATGTGTAATGGGCATGTAAATGTGCGTGCATTTTACAGCCGAAAGGGACGCCAGCTGTGCAAAGACTATCATAGTGTATTCGCTTATGTCAGCACTCGGATTTTATGTGGGCTGATTCGTCTTAATCCCAGTGTTATATATGGCTGCCAGCAATGGACCGCACCATCTCAGAACCTAAAACAAACAATGTCCAGTTATCACTTCAGCTGTTTTGTATAACAGTGCTAGAGTGAATGGAGACGAGAGAGAGAGAAAGCGAGAGAAAGAGACAAGCAGACGTCATTCGCCTCATCTCTTGCTTAGGTTCAATCTAAAAGATTGTTCATTAGAGCTGGGTAACATTACAGATTTACTGATTTGATTCGATTCTGATTCAGAAACTCTCTAATTTGGAATCGATTCCAATTATAATGTTAATTTTGTTTACACATTTTCCATAAAGACTTTTTCTCTCTGCTAATGCTGTACATTATACAGGTCAGTGCTTCAGACTGATTCAAACCAGTAACTATTCTTTTTGAATTACTCCTTAAAGGTGCATTGTGTAATATTTAGGAAGATCTGTTAACAGAAATGCAATATCATATACATAACTATGTTTTCAGTGGTATATAAAGACTTTACTCAAAGGGGTGGTATAATGCCCTTTTCACAAGATGTAAAATAAGTTTATGATGTCCCCAGAGTGTGTGTGTGTGTGTGTGAAGTTTCAGGTCAAAATATCCCACAGATTTTTTTTTATATGTTAAAATTGTCACTTTTTGAGGGTGAGAAAAAATGCACCTTTTTTGTGTGTGTACCTTTAAATGCAAATGAGCTGCAGCTCTCGTCACAGAGGGCGGAGCTTCAAGAGCTTGTGTGTGTGTGTGTGTGTGTGTGTGTGTGTGTGTGTGTGTGTGTGTGTGTGTGTGTGTGTGTGTGTGTGTGTGTGTGTGTGTGTGTGTGTTAGCAGCTCCGATTACCTCACACAGACACACACTGAAAATTTCTAAAACTTTTAGCCTTTTATGTTCAAACCGGGGTCAGACAAAGATGGAGAGACTCAAGAAGAAGTGATAACATGAATGCAACAGGACATTTCTGAATGGTTAATTGATGAATTTATCTATTGCTGATGTGGAGTTAACTATCTTCTAGTCATTGATTAGCATATTCTGTCATGATAATCTATAAATTGTGTTCAGGGGGCGGGGTTTATGTAAATTCTAGGGTTTGTGATGTCACTAGCCCGTGAGGAATATCGTGTATTCCCTACCAGCCGTTTGTTGTAGTCCTTAAAAAAACTATTTCTTTAAAAGCAAATATCTTCCTTTGCTTTGAACTTTGAGCGTTGTAACTTTGCAGATGTTGTTTATGCTCAAACAGCAACATTACACACTAACTAAAGTTAGAACAGTGAAATCATAATCAACCACCCCTTTAATGAACCTATGTTTTTATTACCTTAGAATGAGCCATTTCTTTCTACATACACCGCGGGTCCCCTTACAATGAAATGCGCCGACATGTTTCTACAGTGGCCCTAAACGGACAAACGCGCTTCGTCACTATGTTGTTCTTCGTGCAAAGAAGCAAACTAAAGTCAGCAAATAAAACACTAACACAATGATGAACAAGTAACAATAATATTCACAATAACATATCATTCAACTGAACAATGAAGTAAACCTAATTTCTTAATTTATCTTTGTAAATAAACCTCATTGCTTAACTGGATACTCTCCCGCTGTCTCAGGCGACCCTAACTTCTTTTGGTTGCAATTCGCAACCTCACTACTAGATGCCGCTAAAAATTACACACTGCACCTTTAAAAGAAAACGGCTCATGACCAGTGTTTGGCGAGCGCAATACAAGTAACGAGTTACATAATCAGGTTACTTTTTTCCAAGTAACTAGGAAAGTAACAAATTACTTTAAAATTCGCAAAACAAAATATCTGAGTTACTTCTTCAAATAATTAATGAAAGTTTTCCCATTTCTTGACTGACACCTCTTCTGTCCTCATGTTGAGAAAAATGGAGAGTTATTGCAGAGGCGTTGTGTGCGCTGTGTGAACATGATGGTTATTGTAGTTCTAGACTAAATGGGAGCAGGCATTTACTCCTTTCACTTGCACAAAACCAGATTCAGTATTCCTCAATATAAATAAATACAGTGAAATGCCAACTCAGAATATTAAGCAAACCTGCAATAATTAAATATGTTATTAAATCTTTATGTATTTAATCTCACTTTAATAATGAATGTCTTTGCTGCTGACCTTTGATAACTCAATTCAACCATTCAAATAAGCAAAAATGACTTTAGAAAACATCACACGTGTGTTTTTTTAATGCTGAAGTAAGAAAGTTGAACTTTATTTGTCCAGCATTTGTTTGAAAGGTTTGAACAGACGTGAATTGTGAATCCAGTTGCTCTGGTCACACTGTATGTTTTTTATTCGCTAAAATGTACTAGTTCATAAGAGTCATTTGCTCGTGGATTCGGCTACTCTGTCTGTGCTAAAAGGAACCGGCTCATAAGAATCATTTGCTCATGAATCAGACTACTCTGGGTTGCACAGTATATTTTTGATTTGCTAATAAGAACCGGCTCATAAGAGTGGTTGCTCGTGACTGGTCACAAAGACAAGTGTGAAGAAGATTTAAGAGCTTTCCTCACACACAAAGCTATTATTCAAATGCTAAATAATTTTGTAAAAATGATTTTCAAAACTTTTTAACAGCATTTCATTGTGTTAAATGCCATCACAGTTCTTGACGACTAAAACACTAATTAAAACTGTATATGGTTTCCCAGTGACAAGCTCTCACTCAAACAATCAATTAAGAGAAGCCATCCTGATGTCAGAGAGCATGTCGGTTTGAACTCTTCGATGAATCACACTAATCCACAATGATCACTCCTCAGCCCACCACATGACAGATCATCGGGGAGCGCTTAATCAATGACCACCCCTCACTGATCAGAGCCCACGGGGCGCTCGGAGCGCCGATCGGTCCGGAGACGTCAGGGGGCATGACTGAGAGCCTGTGGAAAGACAGTGGAGCTAAAAGTGGATCATGTAATTTGTGAAGCTGATCCAGAGGAACTGGATCAATGCTCTGTAATTGAAAACAGCTCAAAGGCTGTCTTTATCTGATCAGGCCTTCATTTGAGGCTACCGCTGCACGGCTAAATGCCTGAAGATGGGCATCGCGTAATAAAGGCTCGCGCTGATAGTCCACAGGGAAGCCCGCAGATGAGTTTACATTGCCCTGTATATATTACACAGTCTGTAGGTGGGGAACACACTACGCACTAGACTAGACCGAAGGTTCATTTATCTCAAGACATCAAGATGTCCTGAGGCCTGCACTCCACTGCGCTAGAAATACGATAATCTGCGAGCAGGACCGTTCCATCATGAGTGGCCTTCCCTTAATTAACGTTCTATATCAATTACATGCATCAATAATAATAAAAAATACATCAGAAATAGGCATTGTGGGAGAAAAACACATTCTTTTCACACTTTAAAAGCATGATTTCTTTGCATTGTCTTCATGTTCTTTAAAACTATAAAGATGGTTTGCACATAGCCACTTCTGATATATTGAAACTAAACTGGGTTTTCACAAATTCCATTAAATTGTATTGAAGGTAACACTGCTAAATGAAAGCTTATAAAATTAAATGACAATTATAAAATGTTTTTACTTTATAAGGAACCGTAAATTGTGCTTTAGCACATCAACCACTATGTAAATGCTTAAACACACAGTAACCACAATGCTGAAGACTAGGCAAGCCAAATATTCATTGATTCATCATGCTTATTTGATGAAGATACACTACCGTTCAAAAGTTTAAGGTAAGTAGTATTGTTATTACTAGAAATTTTTTTTTATATTGTTTTATTTAGCAAAGATGCTTTAAATCGATCAAAAGTGACAGTAAAGACATTAACAATGCTACAATTTTTTTTTTTTTTAATAAATGGTATTCTTTTGAACTTTTCATTTTTTGAAGAATCCTGAAATGTATCACAGGTTGATAATAATTATAAATGTTTATTGAGCACCAAATGAGCACATTAAAATGTTTCTAAACGATCATTTGACACTGAAGACGTTATGACTGCTGAAAATTCTGCCGTAATATCACAGGAATAAATTACATTTAAAAAATATATTAAAGTGCAAAACAGTTCTTTTCAATTGTTATAATATTTCACAATATTACTGTTTTTAATGTTTTGTTTTATTATTTAAAATAAATGCAGTATTGGTGAGTATCCTGGCCCTAGTGATATTATAGTTGATTTTGTCAGTACTGACACCTCGTGGTCATTTTGAGATCAGTCAATGTGAGTAATACATCATCCATTTGGATTTCAGAACTCATTGTGCAGATGTGCATCTACGTCCATCCCAAAAGCACAATCAATCTGTAAGTTTAAAAGGTTTATTATTTATGCAGTAATATGATTATGTGAATTTTTACAAGTTATGCATATGTTTAAGCACTGTTTAACATGTGACACGCTAAATGTAACTTGAGGGCACATAATTGTGATGCTAGATTGTTTATTCATCTCTTACATCGCTATGTTGTGTAAAGGTGATTTATGCATCTTACATTTGACTGCATCTTACACACTGTTTTGAGCCATGTGAAGTGACTAACTTTGTGAGAGATAGAAACATTTTTTTTTCTTCAGTTGCAGTTTCACAAATTGGTCTCCAGTAAAGAGAGTTTGACCCTGAGTTCTGCCGACGACCTTTTCTGAGGCTTTGTTAAGCCTGCTGCCAAAGCAAAATAAGAAAAGAGAGCAGACGAGTGACTTCTTATATAAACAATAAAAACATTTGAACGGTAGTGTAAATATAAACTTCAGAAATGTGGCTGGTAACCATTCTAGCGAGGTTGTGCCTGAGGTCAGCTGAACAATTGGAAAAATACAATAAAAAAAGTTTATCTGCAGTGAAGAGACATCAAACTTAATCTTTATGATTATTAATCTTAGCACATTAACCATTTCTGCGGTATATGAGAAGAACTCAAACATAAGTAGTACAGCATTGTTAGTTAAAGGTACAATATGTAAGAATTTTGTAATAAAATATCCAAAAATCACTTGCACAGTGTGATATAAAATTCCTGCAGTTGTGTACTTACAATATCCCAAAAGTCCGTTTGGCCGTATAGGCCGTCCCGGAAAAAATGTTGCCTGTCAATGACGCAATATCCGCGCTATCCTCGGTTTCCGCTCGTACTGCCATAGCCATGACGTAACCATGGCGACAGACGTGGACAACTGCGTAGTGCGTAATGTTTAGCGGCACGCTGTTCTTATTTCATTCAAACATTATAGACCATGGCAAGCAGACTTTGAGACAACAAAGAAGAACTAAAATGAGGATCAATTTCGGCGTGGCGTTTTCGAGATGCCGAGAGCAGAGCTTCACGAGTCACGACTTGACAGAGACACCGCTCTTGCACATACTTTATTAGACAGGTGAGCAAATGTACATAAAACAAATCAATGTTATATAGCTCATAGGGATACTCATATTGACCGTTTAACCGTTAACCGAAAGTAAAAATTTTGACCGATTAATACTATCAGTTAAACGGTTTAAAAGTAAAAAAATAAAAAAATAAAAAATAATAAAAAATAAATAAATTTGACGAAAAAACGTAGTCTGATGGGGAAAAAACCCTGTTTTTTAAAAGCTTCAAACTGATTCAGTGTTTTCTTCTTGTCATCTTAATTTGTTAATTATTTAAGTTTAAAAAATATATTTAGTGTAGGCCTATTTTAGTTTCTATATATATATATATATTATTTAATTCTGTTTTTCTCTGTTGTCACTGTCAGAAATGCTGCAGGTGCGTGATCATTTGATGGTTCTGTTGTTGATCTGTTCTGCTAATGTTTGCACGTTAAAATAAACCCGGGCCGTGATCATTTTTATTTTTAACGGGTCACAGACACTCGTTCCTTTTATTTTTATTTAATGCCAATTCAATATTATAATCTTATCAGTTAACGGTTAATAATCGGATAACGAGCGGCGGTTGTCGGTCGGGAAAATTAACCGAAATGAGCATCCCTAATAGCTCAACATGATGAAATGTTAGAATATGATCTGTATGTTATTCTAATGTTGATCTTGCTTAACTGTTACTAGTAAGCTGCTAGTTTCATATAGCAAACGAACTAACACATAGAATAACAGTATAACTTTCAACACACTCAAATGCTGTTTAGTATGATAGTGTAACGTTAGACCAAGTGAAACAGCGCTGCGTTACCTCACAAGTTTCATTCGTCAAATAAACTGACCAGTGCGAGTATTAATTCAGCACTTGTTGCGGTTAGTTCGGTAGAATGAAATCTCCTTATTCCTTTATATCCGCGGGACTTGTGAGTGGCCCTGATATCCGTCTATTATTAGCAATCACGACCTGCTTCATACCACTGTAATGTTAAAAACATTAATGTTTTCACTCATCCATAAACATTATTAGATCCATCAGCTTGACAGCAAGTGCCATCATTCAGCTTATCACTGCGTCATGAACCTACGCCTTTGTTATTGTAAGAGGTTTGCGACCCCTAGCGGCAAATTGTTTTACATTGTAGCTTTAAAGACTGGGAGTGTGCTATCAAGTTCTCATAATCAGTCCACATAAGACTAGAATAAGTCATGGAGTATCAACCATATGAAGATTGATTTATGAGATATTAAATGGGTCTTCAGGTCTCTCAACACCAAACAGAACACTAGGATTAATTAACATTCTATACCAATAAAATCTGCAACTGTTAACGATCACAGGCTTTGCTGAGAGCCACAGCACTGTAGGAGACAGCCATAATAATGCTGACGGCCTTTCATTTCCTCCCTGGACAATGGCTGTCACACTCGGAGGAAGAAAAAAAAAAGAGCTGGCACTGAAAGCATCCTCATATGCATGTCTGCTCTGCTTCTTGGCATTGCAACGAGTGTGTATACGTCTGTGAGTGCGTGAGGCAGTGTGAAATGATGTGGGAGACAGTAAAGAAGGAGCAAGCGAGGACTCCCTCAGAAGCAGAATACCGGGCATCCCCCTGTTCTCCCCCTCCGCCCTCGCCTTTCTCACATCCTCTCTGATTCTTCCTCTTTTCATCTTCAGTCGCTCCGCTCCCCTACTGCGGCAAACGCTCGTCCCATTTCCATTCATCACGCATTCATTCATTTCCTCCGCTCTCATTCGTCTGTACTCCAAAGCTTAAAAACAAGGCATCTTCAGGGTCCTCTGGGAACAGCGTGGAGAGATGAAGAATAGCAAAACGCAACTCGGTTGATCAACATCTCAGGTAGACGTCTGCGTAATAGTCGTGTGGAAACCAGAGCCGACAGTTCTTGTTTTTTTTGCGCTAACATGCCATAGGGTTCTTTTAATGAAGGCAGCTTGTGCTTGTCTACAGTCTCTCTAGGGTAGGAAGCTCATTATGGAGCACTAAACTCTCAGTCTTCCTCCTTTAGCTGGGTGAATTGATGAACAGAAACAGCATAGCAAACATCAAGGTTACACGCCTAATGTTAACTGTTATCTGACACATGAGGAACTCCCACAAATATGATATTCTCTGAGGAAGCACCATCTTCAAAATATTTGGATGAGAATATAATTGGACAAGGATTATGATGGCTGGTCTCATAGGAATTGGTAGATAGATACAAAGACAAACTTGTTCCCTCCAGTCCAATTTTATCAGAGTCTGCTCAGAGTACAGATATTTTCATAATTGGCCCTTAAAAGTTGGAAAAAAGTGAAACATTTCTAGATAGGTGCAGTGATTAATTTGTTAATGAATAATTGCCGGAACCAAAACTTTAACAATTAAAGTGCTGTGACCAAACTGACCATACAACTTTAGTTTTCCTGGAACGCGACGTCACTAAACTTGTGATGGCACAACTATAAAAGCACAATTCACAAGTTTCTGCACAGCCATACACCTTATTCCGCCACGTATTCTGTCTACATTGAGAGAGACCAAATATCATTCAGCTGATCAGTGATATTCTCTCACCGACGACGTTCACCGCCTCATTCATTACATCAATTTCTGAACTAACTCCTGTTGCTTGTGTCTTCCGCTATCCTGATTAGTATTAGAGTTGTCCAGGGGTGCATCTCTTTTGATCATAAACACCACCAGCTTTACTCGCGGATATGAACGTTTAAAATATGCTTGACTGTCTTTTTGCCATTTTGAAGAAATTAACTTAGTCAGGTATATACACTCTCTCCAAACTTTCCGCAGCTCACCGTGGGCAAAACAATAAGCAGTAAGCACCAACCAATGAGAGTGATTTTGAACTTAAGAAAACTGATTGGTCAAAAATATATCTGTTGAGGGCCAATAGCAAAACATAACCTTCAAATACATCTGCATAAACTATAAAAGCATGGTCTGATTCTGAGCGCTTGCTCTGTCTCACACGTGTGCACGCACTGTCACAATGTAATGCACTTGCTAATGTCGGATCGTTTAAAAACAAATACTGGAAATGAAAATGTGACATTTTACGGAACAGGATCCAGCTCAAAATAAGCACTGCATGGGTGGTATTGTGGGATTAATTACATTAAAAAAAAAGACCAAGGAAGGATACTAATTCAATGTATTTTGATCTGAAAACAAAAGCCTTGATTAGGCTTTCTTTCAATTTTAGTCCTTGTCATGGTCAAAATGGTCCAACATTGTGCTCATTTTGAGGTACTAGTAATCCTAATTCTTGAGATATACCCTAAAAACAAGGTATTGCAGATGTTTGGCAAAACATTTTTTTTAAAGGGGTACAAAAATATTTAAAAGCAGGGAGCAATAAAACTTTTACAAATTTTAGATTTAGGTCACCATAAATAGCCTTAACTAATGCGACACGGTCAAAGATTAGTTGGATTAATTGGATAGCAACCACCCCAAACACTTTAAAACTGCTAGCAACAACTTCACAACCATTTCACAACACCATAGACACTGCACTGTTATGTACTAACAACCACTCAGAATCAGACCATGGTAGAAAGCACTTAGCAACAGCCTAGCAACCACAGATAACACCCTGGCATGGTGGTGACAAGTTTTGAGAAAAATTCTTGATAACAATGTTTTGTATTCTTATTATTCATTCAGAATAGGATTAGTATTTAAAAAAGGTGGAGTTAGTAGCAAATAAGTGATAACTTGGACTGACAATTTACCATGTCAATTTACTGCAATAAGTTAAAATAAAAAGTTAAAAAGTTAAGTCAGTAAGATTTTGAAATGTTGTTGGAAGAAATCTCTTATGATCACCAAGGCTGCATTTATTTCATAATAATATAGTAAATCAATAATATTGTCAAAAGAAACATTTCATGCATAATAAACATTTCTTATTATTATCAATGTTATTTGTGGAAACCGTGAGACGGTTTTTCAGGATTCATTCAAAAGAACAGCATTTATTTGAAACAGAAATCTTTAGTCACATTATAAATGTATTTACTGTTACTTTTGATCTAGTCAATGCATCCTTGCTGAATAAAAATATACATTTCTTAATAAAATAATAATTAATATGCATCAATATGTTTATTATTTGTAAATATTATATAATAAATAACTGTATATCAATTGCATCTTATTTCATATTACAATTATATAATGTCTATATATTTAATAGAAAACAACAACAACAACAATGCAATTAATCATGATCCCTTACTTGTATGTAAATTCTGAATAAGAAATGTTCCTACCATTGAAGCAATTCAATCTTGAAGTATCAACTTCACGTTTTTGCAAGAACGCATGGCGATCTGCGACGCAACGGAATATTATGCAATTAATCTGATTGAATGTTTCAATCGATTAACAGCGCTAGTAATAAGATGTAAAATCACTATAATAAGCAATAAGAAATGAACATGCAGAGAGTGCACTCAGTGTCAGCTGACTCACCGGCTGGCTGTGTGCAGAACTCCACCGAGACCTCCTTCTTCTCCCTGTGCTCAAGGGGAAGCTGCCAGGGCACCTGATGGGTTCGGGCCACCACCCGTATCTTATACACAGTCATGGGCTTCAGGTTGTAGAAGTGGTATTTGTACCCTCCAGGCTTCACTACATCATACTCCCCATCATTCAGGAAGATCATGTGGCTGTAGTTACTGTTGCTCGGCATCCAGGTGAGTTCAGCCGAAACTTGTGTGATGTTCTCCACACGAAGGTAATAGGGTGCCACCACCACATCTTTCCCCACCAGCAGTGTGCAGCGCAGCGGATCGGAGAGCCCCCGCTCTGTCATGCTCTGGATGGAGATGCGGTGAGTACAGGAGGCCAGGTTCAGCTTCTCGATCAAAGACTTGGTGCGGCCGCCGAAGGGCACGCTCATGCGCACCTCCTGATCCACCAGCACGTTGTAGCCGCTGATAGGCGTCCACCCAGGCAAAACCACTGGAGGCTCCCAGCTTATAATGACACTCTTGGCCAGCTGTTTGATCAAGGTAATGCGGCGGGGGTAAGGCACGATGTCTTCTCCGATCTCATCAATGTTCACGTCCAGCGTGCCTGTGCCGTTGCTGCAGGGTCCCAGAAAGTCCATGCCCAGCCCAATGCTCATGCCCAAGCTGCTCACCCCACTGCTGCTGCTGGTGCCCGTCCCGGTACCCGAGCCCAGGGCATCCAGCCTGTCTGAGAGCAGCGTGCTGAGCGTGCTCACGGCACTGCTCGGCATGGAGGGGGGGCTGTGGTTGAGGTAGGACGGTTCCTTGATGCGGTCCAAGAGAGGAATGGAGGGAAGCTCCTCATCCTGGACAAAGTCCACAAAGTTGGAGGGAACGAGACCTTGCTGTCCATCCAACAACTCCCCTGAAGTGCAGAAAATGGCATTTAGTGGTGAAAAAGAGCATGAGGGAGTTATTAGGATATATGTCAACATGGGAAAGA
Source organism: Phoxinus phoxinus (assembly GCF_949152265.1). Classification (NCBI taxonomy): domain Eukaryota; kingdom Metazoa; phylum Chordata; class Actinopteri; order Cypriniformes; family Leuciscidae; genus Phoxinus; species Phoxinus phoxinus. The sequence continues at coordinate 15,944,335 of NC_136890.1, forward strand.
AAACTGCACTTGTCAATGTCTTCATAGGATCTTTAACAATTTTGTCTGCTTACACTATATAGTTCACACTCAGGAAACAGCAGCAGTCGAACACAAATATTTTAAAGATTGGGGTCAGTAAGATTTTTTTCAATTCAAGAAATTGATACTTTTATTCAGTAAGATGCATTAAATTGATGACAGTAAAGGTGACAGTAAAGCCATTTAAAATGTTACAAAAGACTTCTTTTTTTTACATTTTTGAACTTTAATCATGTGACACCTAAGACTGAAGAAATTACTGAAAATTAAGCTTTGCCTTCACAGGAATAAATGACATTTTATTCACAAAGAAAACCGTTGTTTTAAATTGTAATCATATTTCACAATATTGAACCTTGAAAGACTCAAAAACGTTCTTTCTTTAAAAAATCTTATTGACCTCAAACTTTTGAATGATAGTATATAACCATGACATACCTTCATAGAAGCCGTCCTCATCCATGGTCCCATAAACATACAGGTACTTCCCAGACACCAGGGGGAGCTCGGCTTCAGGATGCTCATTGGGGCCATCGTAAGGGTTATAACTGCACAGAGGACACACTGTATTCAATGCATGATTTTTTATCTATTTTTATCATTAAACCCTATTTTGTAAGGTATATTCTTGATTAAATCAAACCTAAAGGAGAAATGTATATGTTTTGATGGAAACTATTAGTGGAAAATGCTGATATAACTAAGCAATTGGTAGGTTAATTTCCCTGAAATGTTCTGTGGCAGCTACAGTACAAAACATTGCTTGGTTTTTTTTTTCCGGGCATCCCGGCCAGCTTGATATAGTTGAGTGCAACATGTTTGAAACATTATTTTTCATTATTTTTGTAAAAACCATCTGGTGACGCTAGTGGAGCAGTTTAAAGCAAAAATGTGAAGCTCGTATTTATGGTAAATCTTTTCTGTGATTGTATGACAGTGTATTTTGAATGTTTATCTGCTGTGCTAGGTAGATAAGTAAAAATTCTCGTCTGTGGTAATTGATTGTGTGCACAGATGTTGTTCATACACTTAACTTGTACTTAACACAGACTTGATACAGTCACTAACACTATTCTACACCTAATCATTACAGCTAATGGCATGATATAACAAATCATTACAGCTAATGACACACTATAACCTATTATTACAGCAAACGTCCAATTGTAACGTATGGTAACATGTTACAACAGCTGTAGTGGATCCACTTACTTGTAACGGGCAACACACAGTCTCACTTTGCCTGTGTATCTGGACTTAGACCTGGGGGACGAGCCGGGCTCTTTATCCATCTAAAAGAGAAAGGGGGCATTAAAAATGTCTTGCATATGGGCCCAGGGCATGACTTGCTACGCCACTGAAACTCTTTGACCTCAAGATTGGATTTGAAAACCAAATCTGATTGTGTGCAGTGTGAACAAAGCCAAAGAATGTCAATGACAAATCAATGGGTTGTAAAGAGAATACATGGTTTTCACGTTTTGATTTTTGGAAAAAAAATGAAAAAAATGAAATCTGAATTAATTGAGAACAAATTATTGTGTGCAATCTGATAATGTGGGCGATTAAGCCAATAGCACCAGCGGAGCACAGTCTGAGCAGACAGATTGGACTATTCACACCCACACACAATTTCTCTCTCACACACACAGAGTCTGTCAGTGTATACTGTAATTATTCTCATAATGGCCAAATCACTGTGGTACGACACACTACTAGAATATACTTTTCTCTGTTGGGTTTTTATATGTTAGAATAGTTTCTATTCTATTTTATACATTTGACTCTTTATAATAAATTAAAGTCAAATTTTAAATTATTAAAAACAATGTTATGAAAATTATCCATTGATTGGCATTGTTGCCTTTCAAAATGAAGGGGTTAAATCATTGTAATATTTGCATACTGAATTGCTATTAGACTTCTTTCTTGCATTTATTTAGATTTTTTTTTCTCTTTTAGCCATCTATAGCTGCCTTTATCGGTTCTAATTCTTGCATTTACTTGATAAACCTATTAAGGGGTCATGAAGAATTAACATTTTATTTGATCTTTTGACAGTTAAGAGTTCATTATACTTTTTAAAAAAAAATACCCTGTAAGTTTCAAAACTTCCTTGTTATTCCAAAAACTGCTTTTATTGAAACTAAGGACAGAAAACGACAGGATCTAAAAAGTTGTGACTTATGACGTCACAGAGCAGCGAAAGACCAATGTGAATGTCTCTGCAATGCATTATTCATTTGACTGTGGATAATTTGGTAGATTTCGGCGCAGACTTTTACGATATGGATATACCAGCAACGCCCCAAACATGTAAGTAATCATGTGTATTCTAATGCTTGATCTGTGATCAATGATTTCTGATGTATAATTATTCAAATTCTGACAGATTATCTCTCAAAATCGTTCAATACTGATTATGCATCAGTAAATCAAGCCAGTGGCAGTGACTAAATGATCAACTTCACTTCGTTTCTCTTAGTAGGATGAAAATAATCTTATTTAAACTGATTAAATTACATACAGAAAGCGATCAAAGAATGCTCTTTCCAATCGCCCAAGCTGTCAATCACACAGCGAGAGTTTATCTGGACACTTGCCAAAATGTTATGTAATCAATGTTACAATGTACTACTCTTACTGTATTTACATCGTGTTTGCATTGTTATTTGGTGAAAGCATTTGTGAAAGTGCAGAAATTGCGTTGCAATGATCTATTCATTCACGCGATCAACAGACTGTATGTCATCTTGCTCAATGCTCATCACTGCAACCTTTCATGTGATGGGAATACATCTAACTTTTCACGATTCGTTAATCTCGATAGCTCTAATAGTAAAAACGTAGTAACATTTTTCGAGAGAGTTCCACTTGTAATACCATTTCATATGGAAACATGTCAGCCAATCACTGAAGTCTCACAGCAGACACGCCCCTCAAAACAGAGCAATCAGGCTTGGAAAAATGCCTTTTATTATCAGATTATTATTTTTTTTATGTAAAAATCATACTAACTAACTAAGGGCACCCCAGGAAACATTATAAAATATTAAAATGATCCAGTTCATGACACCGTTTTTGTGCTGGCTTTGCAAGCACTGGTATTTCATTCAGAAAAATGTTAATCTAAACTATTTTATTCTGTAGAACCGCATTTCTTTTTATATATAAAAGATTAAACTAAAATGAAAGTGTGAAGGGTTAACATTAAAGGTAAAATGAACTGACACTGATTGGTTGGTTTGTTTGAGATACTCACAGCAGTGGCGATGACGGGCCGCACCTCTGAGAGGAAGGCCCGTCGTGGGCTGGGGGGTGTGCTTCGTGACAGGAAGGTGGGTTTAACAGACAGGAGCTCTACCTTCTCCCCCTCAGTCATCTGCAGAGGCCGAATGAGCTCTGAGATCTTACTCATCGAATCCTCATTACCTTCACACACACACAAAAGTGACTGATTACTTCATTACTGTGTACAGCCTCATCTCAGCACATCATCACTGCTGTTGATCATATCGGCCTTCCGATTTTTCAGCATTAGATATTGTTTTATATGGTCTAATTGGAAAGGTAAGGGATAAAAGATGGCAAACTGAAGATAAACAAATATGAAGTGAACTATAATCAATCAATCCCGTACATGAATGAATGTATTAAAAAAAAAAGGGATTTGGACAGAAACTATACACTAGTGCTCAAAAGTTTGGGGTCGATAAATTTTTTTCATGTTTTTAAAAGTAGACTCTTAAGATCAGATCACCAAGGCTGTATTAATTTGATCAAAAATATAGTAAAAACGACTGAAATATTATTTCAATTAAAAATATATTTTAAAATGTAATTTATTCCTGTGATGGCAAAGCTGAATTTTCAGCATCATTACTTCAGTGGAACATTATTCTTCAGAAATCATTCTAATACGCTGACTTGGTCCTCAAGAAACATTCCTTATTATTATCAATGTTGCAAAGAGTTGCAGCTTAATATTTTGTGCTAAAAAAATAAAACCAACATTTATTTAAAATAGAAATCTCTCGTAACATTAGAAACGTCTTTACTTTCCCTTTTGATCAATTTAATGCAGCCTTGCTGGATAAAAGTTTACATTTAAAAAAGTATGTATTTAACAAAATGACAAAATTTAAAACCCAAATGCCATTTATTTTAAATAAATAAATCATCTGTCTGTCTGCCTGCCTACCTCTACCTACCTACCTACCTATCTATCTATCTATCTATCTATCTATCTATCTATCTATCTATCTATCTATCTATCTATCTATCTATCTATCTATCTATCTATCTATCTATCTATCTGTCTGTCTGTCTGCCTGCCTACCTCTACCTACCTACCTATCTATCTATCTATCTATCTATCTATCTATCTATCTATCTATCTATCTATCTATCTGTCTGTCTGTCTGTCTGCCTGCCTACCTCTACCTACCTACCTATCTATCTATCTATCTATCTATCTATCTATCTATCTATCTATCTATCTATCTATCTATCTATCTATCTGTCTGTCTGTCTGTCTGTCTGTCTGCCTGCCTACCTCTACCTACCTACCTATCTACCTATCTATCTATCTATCTATCTATCTATCTATCTATCAATCTATCTATCTATCTATCTATCTATCTATCTGTCTGTCTATCTATCTATCTATCTATCTATCTATCTATCTATCTATCTATCTATCTATCTGTCTGTCTGTCTGTCTGTCTGTCTGTCTGCCTGCCTGCCTACCTACCTACCTGTCTGTCTGTCTGTCTGTCTGTCTGTCTGTCTGTCTGTCTGTCTGTCTGTCTGTCTGTCTGTCTGTCTGCCTACCGACCTACCGACCTACCTCTACCTACCTCTACCTACCTACCTACCTGTCTGTCTGTCTGTCTGTCTGTCTGCCTGCCTGCCTACCTACCTACCTACCTGTCTGTCTGTCTGTCTGTCTGTCTGCCTACCTACCTACCTACCTACCTACCTGTCTGTCTGTCTGTCTGTCTGTCTGCCTGCCTGCCTGCCTACCTACCTACCTACCTGTCTATCTGTCTGTCTGTCTGTCTGTCTGTCTGTCTGTCTGTCTGCCTGCCTACCTCTACCTATCTATCTATCTATCTATCTATCTATCTATCTATCTATCTATCTATCTATCTGTCTGTCTGTCTGTCTGTCTGTCTGTCTGTCTGTCTGCCTGCCTACCTCTACCTACCTACCTACCTACCTACCTACCTACCTATCTATCTATCTATCTATCTATCTATCTATCTATCTATCTATCTATCTATCTATCTATCTATCTATCTATCTATCTATCTGTCTGTCTGTCTGCCTGCCTGCCTACCTACCTGTCTGTCTGTCTGCCTGCCTGCCTACCTACCTGTCTGTCTGTCTGCCTACCGACCTACCTCTACCTACCTCTACCTACCTACCTACCTACCTACCTACCTACCTACCTACCTACCTGTCTGTCTGTCTGTCTGTCTGTCTGTCTGTCTGTCTGTCTGTCTGCCTGCCTGCCTACCTATCTATCTATCTATCTATCTATCTATCTATCTATCTATCTATCTATCTATCTATCTATCTATCTATCTATCTATCTATCTATCTATCTATCTATCTATCTATCTATCTATCTATCTATCTATCTATCTATCTATCTATCTATCTATCTATATTTACAATTAAGCCAAAAAGTGTAAGCCACTATCTGGTTGTCAAAAAAAAAAAAAAAAAGACTAAATGAAGTTAGATGCAAATTGATTTTATAACACAAAGACAAAGATGCCCAAAATATTCCAATTATGTTGAGGTCCTTGTAATTTATTTATCTACTATTTTGTAAATTAATGAGGATGAATGAAACCGTAAAATGTCAAATATGGATTTTCAGCACAAAAGAAACCATACCATGTTGCTTGCTACGTTACTCTGTTAACTACAGTATTTCAGGAAGCGCATACAATACCTTTCCCGGAGGGGGCAGAGAGGCCGTTGAGGAGCTGGGAGAGGGTGAGGGGTTTGGTGGGTGAACCGGGAGAGTCGCTCCCTGTGAGCTGACTGCTGCTCAGGATGTCTAACTTCCCAGCCTGCAACCTGAACTTCTCCAACTCTTTTGACAGCAGGTTAAACTGCTCACTCTGCGTCCGGCATTTTTCCTCCAGTTCTCTCACTTTAGCCTGGAAAGAAAAAGAGGGATGGAAAGAAAAGGAAAAGAGAAAGGCTAGCGTTAAAAACCGCACAGAGACCAATTTGGTCTGGTCTGTAATAAAAAGCAAGATTCTAGCAGCAGTGACATTTACAATAGTTAACATCTGCACTTCACATTAACTAACCGAACAAAGCTAATGAATGGAGCCAACGAACTCTACCAGCTGTGGTAAGCAACCTACAATACTACAAGAATGGCCCACATCTAAAAGGAGGTTTTTCCTACCAAAAATCGCATTGTGTTCTTAGTGCGAAGGACACTTCTCAGCTTCAGACACCAACAGAATCAAACAAAGACAGGAGTCAATCTATGTTCAGCTGTTATTGTACAACACATCTCTTTTTTTGGTCATGAAGTTAGCAATGGGAAGGGTACCACACATGCCAAAATAACAGTAAAAGCTGTTTATGCCTGATGATTTGACGAAACTTACATGAATACTTGTACATCAATACTATTAACTGCATTAGAGGTGTGAGTTTGCATTTTAATCATGTCAACATGGAACTGTAACTTGTCTTGTGCAATATGTTTATGCACAGTTACAAGTTCACATAAATCACTAAGCAGGGCTTTTTGGGCAAGGAAATTAAAGGAGGGTGGTGGAAGGAAGACATGACACGTCCTGCAATCCATCGGTCATGTTTATTGTTGCTGATCTGATCTGCAAACGCACATATCCATGAGGCGCTAACAGCATTCAGCACAAGGCGGCATACATGCATCGCAACACAGCAAGAGCAGAAAAGATCAGGCAGTGAATGAGAAACTTTAACCGCTGAGAACAAACTTACTTTCATGAATATGCCCTCAACTACAGAGGCTGCCCTCATCTTCATTTATCTCCTGTTAAGCATCTGTACTATCAAAAAAATAAAAACGGCCTCTCAAGAGGAATGAGAGGACAGCTGGATGGTTTCAAACAATCTGGTTTTTAAAAAAATCTACAGTGGAAGACACTTTTTTACCCTGTTAAAGATGGTAGTTTGTTCACAGACAAAATTGTTTTTGATTATTTAATGAATTATTTGGATGACAACAACAATATGCCACCACCCATTTTACATACATTTTACAAATACGTTTCAAATAGTAGTAACAAACAATTCATTAAAATTTATAAATAAGAATATTTTTTATATTTAATTTGATATTGATATTTTTATTTCATGTACACTATTTCATATATATTTATGTTTTAATTAGTTTTAATTTAATGTAATAATTATTTTTTATATAAATAACATTAAAACAATTTAAATAAATAATTTAATTATTAGCAACATTATATACTGTTATTAATAATAGTTATTTATATGCTATATATATATACACCCACACAGTATACATCAGTATATATATTCATATATATATATAATATATATATATATATATATATATTTTTTTTTTAATGCAATAAAAAGCAGTTGTTTGGCATTGAAGACAAAAGCGTGCAAAACGTGACCTGTTTTTATGCTTGAAACATTTATAAAACACATACATGTAAACAACTATTGTCAGGTATGTATAAAATGACTGAAGTTTGATGGTTTCTCCTAAAACGGTTCAATATTTTGATCTATGGCGATATAGATCAAAGATATTGATCAAATGTTTACAGATCGATCATGGATATGAGCAGTAATTGACAGGACAGCTAAACAAGGTGACAGGAACTACCCCAATGAGTCACACGGGGAGAGAGAACTTAGAGGAAAAGTAACTCGAAAATACCTGCATGCTGTCCAAGTGATTCTGTATATGCAACAAACAAAAACAAAAACAAAAACAAAAAAGACCAGTAACATAGTGACAAGAGATGTAAGAAACCAAACAAATCACAGTTACACACACAAGCATTTCTTCAGTTTCAGAAGTCACAAAAACCCAACATGATACCCCCCCCCCTCCCCCCATTTCTCCGTAATTGCCAATTAATGGCAGCAATGAATGAAAAGAACAAAGCAGAATATGGTAAATACATCATAAAATGTACATCAAAGAGATGTACATTAGTTTAAAACATGAAATAATGAAACTAATCAGCAAGGATATGTACGCACGAACTTACTTTACATTTATTTAATAAATTTGTCTGAATAACTCAAAATAAAAAGGTGTTAGCTAAGATGTGATTCATATGGTAGCAAGATTTTTGGCTAATATGAGAAAATACATGATGACGCATGTGGAATGTGCTGTACTTTAAAGGTCAGCCAAGATACGATTTAAAATTCATGCTTATATGCACACTCACATACACATGCACTGACATTCATGTGTAGACATCGTTACTCACCTCTAACAGATGGACGGCACCTTCATGTTCCTTCTTAGCCTCAACCTGAGCCTATAAACAACAGAAATAATATATAACACCATTAATACCAAATCAGTCACTGACATGCTCTTAATAAAAGTCATGGCCAGAAATATTCCTATATGTTCCCGCATCTCTCTGTACTGGCAGATCAGCCCATCTTTTGCAAACTGCTCCAAATCTCAGATTTGCATTTTCAAAGGTATTTCGATCTGAACGTATTTTGTGGTGATTTTACTGATTCCAGTGTGTTTTTTAAAGTGTTTAAGCATTGATTTTTGACATATAACACAAACAGGCTAAATAACTGAATGTAAAGTATTTTTATTTTGTAAATATAGAAATATTTGGAATTAATCTAGTAAACATGGTCATACACTGAGGGGAATAAAAAACATCCTGGCAAAATTTATATTTAAAGGAACACGCTGACTTTTTGGGGACTTTAGATTATTCACCGTATCCCCCAGAGTTAGATAAGTCCATACATACCCTTTTCATCTCCGTGCGTGCCGTAACTCTGTCTGACGCACCCACCGCTAGCCTAGCTTAGCACAAAGACTGGAGGTAAACGGCTCCAGCTAGCATACTGCTCCCAAAATAACGCCAACATTTTCCTATTTACATGCTGTGATTTGTATAGTCACATTGGCCCTCATTTATGAAAAGTGCGTACACCAAATTTCCAGCGTACACCCAAAACCACGGTGACTTTGCGATTTATCAATATGGACGTTGGCGTACGGCACGCTCAAATTTCTACGCCAGCTCAGGAGGTGGTGTACATGTACGCACGTTTTGAGTTAGTGCTGAAATGCGCAGAAAAACAATTCCTAACACCACAAAATGCACTGACAAACTAAAGATATGATATATTATGACCCACTGTAAAAAAACAACAACATAGAAATGATAAACTTCAGTGTTTATTTTTGTGAGTTAAGCCCGGCAGGTGCGCACGGACTGGGTTCAGTAATGAAAGGCTTTCAATGACCAAAAAATAATTCAGACTGACAAAATAATTAAAATGACATTCTTCTTCTTTTAAATAATAATAATACAAATAATAATAATAACAAAGACATTCTTCTTCTAAATAACAATAAGCGTCATTAATAATCAAAATCATAATACTAATAAGAAGAATATTACAAATTGTCATGCAATTATTCACATCATCATCACTATTGTACACCCCATTACATGTGACGTCAAGCGAAATTCAACGCTTATAGTTTCAAAACACGTGCTGTAAAATAATGCATTGTGATAGGTAATTTGCTCAACCAACCAGCGATTTAAACTGGATTTCCACCGGAGAAGTTTCTCCTCTTTGCCGTCTTCCGCGTGTCCATGGCGTAAAATAAGGGCGTGGGGGAGGCGGAGACGTGAATATATAGGGGCGTGTTAATTTAATGACGATCGTTTTCAGCCGCGGCATTTATCAAGAGGCAGGTATTGCGTACACCTGAATTTCAAAGGTACGCACAGCTTCATAAATCAGACGGTGAGAGGAGTGTAAGCAGAAGTAGCAGTGCTTCGCCTTCTGAGAATATAGTTCCCAGTGTGTATACGGTTAGAAGATGGCTGTGTCTCATGTGACCTTGTTATTTGTACACACTGACACTATACAAATCACAACATGTAAATAGGAAAATGTTGGCGTTATTTTGGGAGCAGTATGCTAGCTGGAGCCGTTCACCTCCAGCTTTGTGCTAGCGGTTGGTCCGTCAGACAGAGTTGTATGGACTTATCCAAGTCTGGTGGATACGGTGCATAAACTAAAGTCCCAAAAAGTCGGTGTATTCCTTTAAACAAATGTTTTTAATTTCTTTAACTTTGCTAGACATGTAGTTGCTTTGACTTTTACCAAATCGTTTTGTTTAAAACCAATTATTTTTATTTTCTTATAATACACTATTTACTTATTTTAAAACAATTTTATGAAATGCATTAATTCATAATTCATAATTATAATTTGTTCAGTTTGATGGAAATTTGTCATATACCGGTACTTGAAATGCATAAATCTGAAAATATTCTTAAAAATAGTACCAGGTTTGGTTGAATAAGCTGTAGGCAACACAGACCGACGCAGTGCATTGTAGGGTCATATATTGTAACTCTCAGCAGCTGTGCAAAACAGCCTTCAGTTCCACATGAATAGAGGAGCATCTGTTTTCAGAAAAAATGTATAGAACTGTGTTCTAATGTCTTGACTTCTGATGAGTATGTGTGTGTGTCATTTCCTCTTTGTTTATTCTCCTCTGTAATCACGGTGCTCCGTTCAATAAAGACAGACAATAACTCAAACGTTTCAGCGGGTGACAATGTTCTCGCATTCTGGAGAAGATGTCAGATTTGATCACCTGCTCTGCCGTTTCATTAGAGAGTCATTTGCTCCGGGCGGTGAGACAGCGGCACTTTTCTCTTCATTCAAAAGAGAAATAAGTGGAATATATCAGCAAGTTACCTGAAACTGCTGAAGCACCTTTTCATTAAACATCTCTCTTCATTAGGAGCACTTTGACAGCTGGATTTTAATATTGGGTGTTTCTTCAACTTCAGGCAATTTTGCGTCATGGGGGTTGATTTTTAATTAAAACTAACTTATTTCTTTTTATTCTATGAAAGTCGCATTAAAACAAAAAACTTTTTTGCCACGCTTAATCATTAATCTTTTCAAAATATCTTATATGTAAAGATTTGTATCGTCCTAGCTAGTTTCTATCTTAAATTGTGAAAATTCATTATAAAAAAGGAGCAATTCCAATAGGGTCCTCACACCATCGGTGCTCGGGCCCTTAATATGGTACACATTTCTAAATCTTAAAATCTAAACAAAGAGCATAAATAACCAATTTAAATCTTGTATGTAAATGTTTTGCTTGTGTTGGGGACAAAGGTTTTTTTTATCCCCCCAAACAAGCTGTAATTTTGTCAAATGATCAAAAATGTTTGAAAATACTGTACAATTTAACTGTATTTATTTGATACATACAGTTAGGTCCATATATATTTGGACACAGGCACAATTTTCATACTTTTGGTTCTGTATACCACCAGAATAAAATTAAAATGAAACAATCAATATGAATTTGAAGTGCAGACTTTCAGCTTTAATTAAAGGGGTTGAACAAAAATATCAAGTAAACATTTTAAGAACTGCAACCATTTTTATACACAGTACCCCTATTTTCAGGGGCTCAAATGTAATTGGACAAATTAATATAATCATAAATAAAATGTTCATTTTTAATATTTTGTTGAGAATCCTTTGCAGGCAATGACTGCCTGAAGTCTGGAACTCATGGACATCACCAAAGACTGGGTTTCCTGCTTTGTGATGCTTTGCCAGGCCTTAACTGCAGCTGTCTTCAGCTGTTGTTTGTTTGTAGGTCTTTCTGCCTTTAGTTTTACCTTCAGCAAGTGAAATGCATGCTCGATCGGGTTGAGATCAGGTGATTGACTCGGCCATTGCAGAATATTCCACTTCTTTTCCTTAAAAAACTCCTGGGTTGCTTTTGCAGTGTGTTTTGGATCATTGTCCATCTGTACTGTGAAGCGCCGTCCAACCAACTTTGCTGCATTTGGCTTAATCTGGGCAGACAGTATATTCCTATACACTTCAGAATTCATCCGGCTGCTTCTGTCTTCTGTTACATCATCAATAAACACCAGTGATCCAGTGCCACTGGAAGCCATGCATGCCCATGCCATCACACTGCCTCCACCATGTTTAACAGAAGATGTTGTATTCTTTGGATCATGAGCTGTTCCAAGCTTTCTCCATACTTTTTTCTTCCCGTCATTTTGGTACATGTTGATTTTAGTTTCATCCGTCCAAAGAATGCTTTTCCAGAACTGGTCAGGCTTTTTTAGATGCTTTTTGGCAAAGTCTAATCTGGCCTTTCTATTCTTGATGCTTACGAATGGTTTGCACCTTGTGGTGAACCCTCTGTATTTGTTCTCGTGAAGTCTTCTCTTGATTGTAGACTTTGACAATGACACGCCTACCTCCTGGAGAGTGTCCTTCACTTGGCTGGATGTTGTGAATGGGTTTTTCTTTACCATGGAGAGGATCCTGCGATCATCTACCACTGTTGTCTTCCGTGGACGTCCAGGCCTTTTTATGTTGCTGAGCTCACCAGTGGATTCTTTTTTTCTCAGAATGTACCAAACTGTTGATTTGGCCACTCCTAATATTCCTGCTATCTCTCGGATGGATTTATTTTGTTTTTGAAGCCTAATGATGGCCTGTTTTACTTGCATGGAGAGCTCCTTTGAACGCATGATGTAGGTTCACAGCAATATATTCCAAATGCAAATACTACACTTAGAATCAACTCCAGACCTTTTACCTGTTTAATTAATGAATAAATAACGAAGGAATAGCCCACACCTGTCCATGAAATCACTTTTGATTCAATTGTCCAATTACTTTTGGTCCCTTGAAAAAGGGGGGGTGGCTCTCCCAAGAGCTGTAATTCCTAAACCCTTCCTCCAATTTGGATGTAAATACCCTCAAATTAAACCTGAGAGTGTGCACTTTCAGCCCATATCCATTAAATAACTATAGCTTGAATATGTGTTGGTAAATACCTGAAAAAAAGAAAAATTGTGCCTGTGTCCAAATACATATGGACCTAACTGTATAATACTATGAAATCAGCCTTAGCAAAACAAAGGAGTCCATTTTCAAGTCATGTTATTGTAAAAATAAACATATTAAAGTAAAATTATTTAAAATAAATTAAGACACACATAGTTAAAGAAACACGTAGTTAAATAAATACCCAATTTCCAGTCCAAAATCATCTGACAGAAACCCACCAACTGATTAACCATCTAAACCAGCTTTTGACTGAAACCATGTAAAACAGTTTATCACCAGAATCCAGTCTCAATTAATGAGTTTAATGAATGTTTAATCAGACACCAGAAGCCTTAAGCATGACACAAGGTCTTGTACACTGTAGTCTGTGCTTGAGTTCGATCCTATGGTATGGTGTGCTTGGAAACCCTGACCTCTCACCTTCTGCAGAAGGTCAATCTCCTGCTGCTTGGCACTGAGGACGGCCAAGGCTTGTTCATGCTCTAATTCTAGCTGCTGCCTCCTCTCTGCAGCCTCTCGCATATGCTGGGAAAGAGAGAAGAAAGAACAGGAGGTGAGAGGAAACTTAGCAAAGGATGAACACAAACAGAATGAGAGTAACCATCAATCATTGTTGAAGGGATGGTTCACCCAAAAAAGAAAACTCAGTAATCATTCACTCACCCTCGAGTTGACGCACTTTATTGAGTGGAGCACAAAAGGAGATATTAAGAAGAATGTCCAAGCTGCTTTTTTCCATGCAATCAAAGCGGATGGGGACCAGGGACAGCCGTGAAACCATTGACTTTTTATTGTAAATCAGCTTGGACATGCCGTTATATAACTACTTTTTGTGATACACGCATACGGTCAAACAGTATGGATTTGGGACTGCGTTAGATGGATAATACTAAAATCTTCATTTTTGGGTGAAATTATTTCATTAAAAACGTTTTAGGTCACAGAGCTTTTAGCTGCCGTTAACACTCGACAAAGAGTCCCTGCACTGATCTATAGACCCTCTCTTTATCAGTCTCCAGGAGCGCCAAAGACAGAAATCCCTTCTAATCCAGTAGTATCTGATCTAAACGCTAAGATTTCTGTCTTACTTGAGCACATCAACTCAGAATTAGGGGCCATTCACACTGTTCGAGTTTTTTGCATTGCACTGCACAGTTTTTGCACAGCTTGAGAGTCTCATAAAAATGTGGCGCTCATGTTTTAAGAAGTTAACCTTTCTAAAAAGCATTTCTATATGTTTTTTATTTTATTCCATTGGCCTTGCGTTTGCATTTATAAAGTAACCATTAAATCAAAATGGAAAATTCAAAAAAATGTGCCCTCGCAATCTTTAAACAAAATAACTTCCACTCCCTCTTGCAGTGACTTCTCTGATGATGTGTGTTTGAGGGCGGGACAACCTGTCACTCACATGACATCACATCAATAGAAAACCACAACCATACAACGATCCAATCAATTCCCGATGGACAAAATCAAGTCCAGCCCTACGAGAAGCAGTTTCACTCAGATGTATACGGCATAACGTAGGGAGGAAAATACTATCGATACTTCCGTCCATGCTGACTTTAAATGCAAAAACACATTATGTGTGAATGGCCCCTAACTGTGTTAACACCTTGAGAATATGTACACTTATTAGTTGGCTTCTAAAAACTAAAGAACAGACAGTACATCCAAAAATAAAGGCATCCTAAAACCATAGGCTGTTTCTTTAAATTATTTTTAGTGAATAGCAACTAAATTTCAGTCTGTTCATCAAAAAAAGGTATCATATGACTAAAAAAAACAACAGCATATAGGTTTGAAATGACATGAGGGGGAGTAAATGATGACAGAATCTTAATTTTTGGGCAAACTATCCTCTTAAGCACTGAAAACAAGAGCAAAATGTCGTCATCAATCAGGTTTTGTCATTTGCTTCACCCCTTTAGGTAAAGCAAAAACAGAAGTGAAGCATCATGTCAATCAGCCAGACTAAGCACAGCCACGGAGCTTCGCATGATCAATAAAGGCTCTTAAGGGTCAGGGCTCTGTACATGAAAGGGTGTGTGCAAACAACACAGCATGTTCAATCAGCGCAGATTACTGCCCGACATCATCCCCAGAAGCTCTTCTGACCTGTTCAAAGTACACAGTGACAAAACCTAGCAATCTTCTTTCCATTTGTGACAGGTGAGGTTACAGGGGATAAAGGGTAGAGGAGGAATTGTCCATGCTGCTATTAAAGAGGAGTGCGGGGAAGAGGAAGGTTAGAAATAATCTAACCTTCAGAGGATGAATAAACTGTACTGTGTGTGAAATATGTTATGGTTATCATCAAATGTTAGTGGACATGATTATTGCTAATGGGACAAAGCTTATTACAACTACTTATTAAATAGCTTAATCATTTAAATTTATTAAATATTTAATTTATGTATTACTTATTCTCTCACTCATTTGCTCGCACGCACGCACGCACGCACACACACAGTCTTGCTCACTTATTCACTCGCACACTCACTCACTTACTCATTCACTATCACACGTTTGCTTGCTCATCATTGAATCATTCATGTATTATTTTTGGTTTGTGACCATTAATTTATGTACCCCACCCCCACAAACTGCTATGTAATAAAACAAACTGTTTTTTTATTTTATAAAAATACTTCAGTATGATAAAAGTATTTTATGCAAAATGTACAGTTGCTCAGTCATAATTGCAAAATAAACCCCTTCAATATCATTTAATGATTACACTGTTCAAGCTTATTTTGCTAATAATAAGGCATCTGCATAAAAACTAGACAAATATTACCATATAATACAAATTATATTTTATTGGTTTAGACTCAGCTAAAGCAATAAAATATTATGATATTTTAGATTAGTTTAGTTGGTTTTAGATTAGATTTAGATTAGTTGGTTCCTTTTTTTTGTATATCAAGGCTGATAGTTCCAACATATTTCACACTTTGTACATTCAGCAAAACTGTCACCGTATAACTGAAATTATTTTTTTTTAAACAATATTAAGTGTGTGTATCTCACATTCAAAAGAAGAGCTGGGTTAGTTCATTTCGTGAGGGGAGGGTGTAATTGTGCATAACTGTTGTGTCATGCACAAATGCATTCCACAGTGCCTTAGCTGGCCGAACATTCAGATCACATACAGCATCCAGATCAGCTGTTAGTACTCAGTCAAAAGGTCAACAT
This sequence comes from Phoxinus phoxinus, assembly GCF_949152265.1. Classification (NCBI taxonomy): domain Eukaryota; kingdom Metazoa; phylum Chordata; class Actinopteri; order Cypriniformes; family Leuciscidae; genus Phoxinus; species Phoxinus phoxinus. Next base: position 15,960,700 of record NC_136890.1, read on the forward strand.
TCAGTTAGTGCTGGCTTCTGTAAAGTCTTTAGATATACCTGATGAATGAAAAATATGGAAGGTGGCAGGGACAGGGAAGGGGCAGGAGAGGGTTAGAAGTTAGGGGAGGGGGAGGGCGCTCCAGGACTCACAGATCCACACTTTTGAGGGTGTACGACAGCTCTAAAAGGTAAAAAAACAAAACAATCCTGTGATGCCATAAAAGAGTACAAGGGGAGAAAAAGGTTTGAAAACATAGATGAAAGTGGAGGTCATGATCTAAATCGCCATTAAACATGGCCAGTTGGGTTTCCTGAAACATGAGCTTGTACAGGTATACTGACACAATTCACTCAACATAAAGGACTGTAACATTTTCACTTTGCCACCGTTGAGCTTGACGACTCAACACATATAAAGGGTATATCAGGTAACCAGTGAGATAAATGTCCACATCGTACTTTTTATTGATCCTAAATTATAATACTTTAACATATATAGTTAATATTGTGAGTTTGTGACATTATGTTTTACGCAAAAATTCTGGATGGATGGATATATGGAAAATTACTCTTTACATTGCAAAACTAAAATATATAAAAAAAATAGATAGATAGATAGATAGATAGATAGATAGATAGATAGATAGATAGATAGATAGATAGATAGATAGATAGATAGATTGATAGATACTGCTTTACAATGCAAAACTAAATAACTAGGTTTTTTTTTAAATGGATGGATGGATGGATAGAACATTATTTTTTACAATGCAAAACTGAAGAAAAAGATTTTCTTTTTCAACAACTTTTTCTTTCGATTATGTGATTAACAGGGACGAGTCTGTCTGGTTCTCACCTTCAGCACCTGCTCTAGGTTCTCCAGTTTGCCTTGGAGCTCAGTCCTCTCCAACAGAGCGCAATCTCTCTCCACTGTCACAGTGTACAGAGCCTCCTGCAGCTGTTCATATTCACTTTTCACCTGATGGACAGAGAGAGAGATTAATCAAGAATGTCTTCAGGCTTACACTGTTTCCCCTCTGACCTCAGTTAGAAAGGTGAAAGGTCATTCTATCCTGCAAAAAAAAAAACATGTCTGAGATGTGGCCTAGTGGTTTGCGTACATATTTGACACACTAGTGCTAATGCAAATTACATTATTTTGAATTAATTTTGAATCATTTCTAGTCCCTGTTCCACCCAAATTCTGGCTCTCTGTTTAGGTTACATTTAATAAAATGTTAAAGTGTGATTTTACAAGGGAAAACATACAAAAAAATTTGATTTACTTCATTTATTTCATACCAACTACTGAAGGTGAAGAGTTTATGATAGTAGTTATGAGCATCACACTTCAGTGGTTGTCTTTGGATCTGCAGTGGGGTAGAGGAAGATCATGTATGAATAACACCATCTGGACCAGTGGCGATTTCTTTAAGACTGCAAGGGAAGCTCGGCTTCCCCTATAATGTCCACAATTAATGGTCAAATATATGTACTATTTTGTTAACATTTTATTGACTAAAAATGCTTTAGAACACGTTCATCTCGATGACGAGTTCGTTCAGAATCAGCAGCTGGTCAGCTGACTCGATTTCCTTCTCATTAATTCCCGTGGCGTCACAGTGCATTTCCCTGTTGAAGCCGAGCGTCCATTGACTTCAATGGGGCTGCTTTGAACAGTTTTTTTCAGTGCTCCGAAACTAGACGGTCATTGGATAAATGCTGCGATTATGTCCCGCCCACGGACGCTCAGCGTCTCTGGGGGGAATGGAGAAGTGGGCGGGCCCGGACTCCGAGCGTCTGCGTGGTGATTGGAGGGTCTGTCATCTCCTTTTGATTGACAGACTTTCTGCCAATAGCTGAAGCTATTCGAGCTCAGTGAAAAGTAAACCGAAAAATGCTTTTCTCACGCAGGGAAAAATGGCGAAGCAAAGAGGACACTGACACTGACAGACAACGAAGAGAAGGTTACTTTTGATAAGCAAATTCTCAGCTCTCCGATTCTGTAATTTGTATTACGAAATTCAAACAATAAATATCGCTTTAGCACTTGTAAATGTGACGTGACAGATCATCTCTCACTCTTTACAACCAGTAAATAATAAATAAACACGAACCAGCATGTTGAAAGATCCAGTACAACTTACCAAAATGTATATGCCTCATACTTAATATCGAGCAATCAGTGTTTTTAAACGCGGAAAGAGGTCAATAACACAGCTGGAGAAAAATGTCACAACGTTTAGGTTTAACGTACATTATCTCAGGATCAAGAAAGCCATTTAATAACCATTGCACGTTAGTTGGCTAGAAAAATTAGCTACAGAGAGGAGTATTTTGCTAAATATGTGCACTGTATGACATATTTATATTATATTTGTATTATATTTAATTTGAGTTGTTATTTAACCTTTAATAATAATACCAGCTGACAGGGCTCTCTGTATGTTTACAGCATTAGATGAGATTTTTTTTCTTGAAAAAAAAATGAATGTAGGTTAGGCTACCTAATATTTATCCAAATGAATCGATATTGAATCAAGATCCGAATAAAATCAAAAGAATAAAATTGAATTGAAATGAAATCGTGTGTCAAGCAATAAAATCAGTAGTCTACAGTCATTGTACCATGTAAACATTGTAACATGTTTTTACTAAACTTAATAAAATTCTGTTTAATTACCTAATGTTTTGACAATCACGATACACATATTTTGATGGAAGTTTTGGACCATTTTTATGATGTAGGCCGAAAATGAGCTTCCCCTCTTTGAAAGACCAGCAGCCGCCACTGATCTGGACGCATGTGGCCACAAGGCTAATAGGTGAAATCATTCAACAATCTACAAAACCTCCAGCATACGATACTCTCATAAACATCAGGGTCTGAGAGGGCAGCTCTAGATGCTCGTATCCTGACCAGCACATCTGCTCCAATGTTTTTATTGTTTTTATTTCAGTTAACCACAGCTGCGGAGCACTACTATTTCACAAACAGCTAGATACAGATGCAGATGCAAGATAGAAGATACAATTTAATCAAACAAAGCAAAACTCAAATAAATTACAAAATATTTCAATTATTAAAAGATTGAATATAAACACAGTATTAATATTACCAAAAGAACAATTAAACTGCTTATTGTCGTAAATATGTTAAACAATTCTGAACATATTTTTCAAAAGTAGTTTGTTTCTTTGTGTAAAATGTTTTAGTAAATGATTACCTTTAAAATATTATATCACAATAATATAATTCTATAAAAATATAATACATAATATGATAATAATAATTAACATTACATTCTCCACTGTTACATCATATGAAAGGGTTTCTTCAAATACTGAAATACTTTGATCATTTAAGAAATGATATTTTCTGTTTGTCTTCAAATTCACTTTTATGCGATAAATGGAGCGTGTGTAGTCAGCACTGAGAGTCGTGTATTTAGAGACCGAGAGCAGAGGGGTTGACGTCCTGTATCGATCGCAGCGCCAGTCATGATAAAAAGCTGAGCTGACAGAGTCAGAGGTAGCAAGTACACACTCCACGCCTGTCCAATCTGACACTCATCTCTTATCTGCAACCTGAACCACACACACGTACTGAAAACAGCAATTACAGCTGAATATGCTTGTTCTGGAGGAAATGTGTTTGACCTATTACTGGTGTAGTTGTTTCTTATGACATTCAACCGGCATGTCGTTGGATAGGCATAGTGGCGTTGGTCAAAAGACACTCAAGTACAAATTAAACAGAACATGATATCTAAACTGACCATATTTTTTATGTCTTTTTTTGTGTCAGATTATGATAGGTAGTTTTATAATCACGAGCCGAAGCACAAGCACAGTTCTCTTTCACATCTTATTGTGCTTGAATGGTCAAACACACACACAATTATGTCAAACTGCACATCGTGTGGAGTATTAACATAAACACAGCCTGAATATGTCCTACGTGAACGTAAATAGTTGGGAGCTAAATTAATGTGTAACCGTATATTAGATCTGTCCATTTGTTCTTAAAGGGGCAGCAGCCTAATAAACTGACGCCATCCGTTTCATTAATGTTTATAAAAAAATAAAACAGAAAATCACTCACTGCTTTTGACTGAATCACTTTTGTATCTTTAATATTTATATTTAATTCATACGGTGAAGACTATACAGTGTTTTATTATTACATTTGATTATTCAGTTTCTGTAGTATTTCTTAATGAAACTAGACTACTTGTTTAATATGTATATTTTTCGGAACTATACGGTTATCCGAACCACACGTGTCTTTTTGGTCCCGTATAGTCCGTATTGTCATCCCTGATTGGTCTTAACCCCAGTGACGGGTAGGTTTAGGGGCGGGGTTAGGGGTAGGCCATCGTATGATTGGTCTTAACCCCAGTGACGGGTAGGTTTAGGGGCGGGGTTAGGGGTAGGCCATCGTATGATTGGTCTTAACCCCAGTGACGGGTAGGTTTAGGGGCGGGGTTAGGGGTAGGCCATCGTATGATTGGTCTTAACCCCAGTGACGGGTAGGTTTAGGGGTGGGGTTAGGGGTAGGCCATCGTATGATTGGTCTTAACCCCAGTGACGGGTAGGTTTAGGGGTGGGGTTAGGGGTAGGCCATCGTATGATTGGTCTTAACCCCAGTGACGGGTAGGTTTAGGGGTGGGGTTAGGGGTAGGCCATCGTATGATTGGTCTTAACCCCAGTGATGGGTAGGTTTAGGGGCGGGATTTGGGGTAGGCCATCGTGTGGTCCGGATAACCGTATAGTACCTATTTTTCTATTGTATTTTTCCTATTGTTTATTTATTTTCATTTAATTTAAGTTCAAATAGTAAGTTTCTTTTTTGCATCAAGGAATTTAATTTATTATTTTTTTCTAGTATAGTATACAGTAGTTTTTCTATTTGTCTCAGGGCTGCCTTGCTTTATTACAGAAGACTGAAAGTCATGTGTGTAATGATTGCAGTCAGCTTGAATGGCATTTGTTTTATAATATTAGGTTGACTAAAATAGGAAAATCACATTACTTCAGTGATATTTTTTTCTTCTAGACCTAATAAACTGTCTACTGTAGTCAAATAAGAAATGTAAACTGTAAACTACAATCAAATCTATGCATATATCGAATCGAAATCTGATTCAAAATCGAGAATTGTGAGGTACCAAAAGATTTCCACCCCAGTAAGTTTAATTGTATGTATTTCCAACAACCTCTCTGTCCACCAAAGTGTCTCCGAAAAAGGAGACCCTACACAGTAATTCTGATTCAGTAACAGACTGGATAGATAGACAAGCTGTGTAGATGGAGCAGCTGCCATCTTGATGACTTCCATTCTGAGAGCTGGGACAGAGCTGTAGATTCAACGATGTCTCACTCTGAAACAGCTATTTGAGATGGGGGGGCTCACAAAATAAGTGATGCATGAAGGACCATTCTTTTCAAGCAAGAGCAGGCTCACATGACTCACACGTCACACCATTACTGCTCTCAGTTTAGCATCGTAACATAAGGAGCTGTTTTGTGCTATAGCCTGCAATGTAGGCCAACATCTCCACCCTGTTTTTCACGAAAGAGCAGACGCAGCCATAACTTGAATGCGTCTGGCTTCCAGTGTCATTCACTTCCAGTTATTTTACCTGTAGAAAAACAGTCCGTTATGCCGCTTATATCGCAAACTTTGTTATATTATTTTATATGAATAATTTAATATAGCGGCTGATGAATCGGAAGTCTCACATTCAAAGAAAATAGCTTAGTTCCACGTTGCAAAATAAGGTGGAAAAAGTCTTAGTGAAACTCTGCACGCTGTACATCCACTACACTAAACAGAAAAACCTTTTAAAATCTTGTTTAAAACAAGTTCTCACAACTGTAATTTTTTTCTTTTTTTTCTGGTTCTATTTGTTTAAAAAAATGTTTTCAAGTTTCTTAAATGAACTCTATTCTATTATATAGTTTTGTTTTTCAGCTAAATGAAAACTTCCTTTTCGTTGTTACAGTAAAAAATTAATTTCGGTGCATCACCACAAGTATGAATTGCATTTTTAAATTAATAGTAAGGAGAGAACAATTTGTGTGTTAATGTCAATGACCCAAAAACCATTAGAACACCTCTGAGAAGGTTTTCTGCTAGATGTTGGATCATGGAGGATTTACTCTCATTTGCTCCCAAGCTCACCTATAAGCATTTGAGCTTTGGACAAGATAAACGCATACAGTGTACTGCTAGAACTCACAAACCATAAGTTGTGGAAAGTGTTATACAGTAATTCTTTATAAATATCACACACTTTTCTTAGGTTATTTTACATTACTGAGGTTCTGAGGATGTTTTTTTTCTTTCTCCTTTACCTTCCTCCGTATTTCTATCGGCCTCATAGGAACTGCATTCATAAATGTCTAATGAGGGAGCGGGGATCCTGTTTTGCAACAGCGTTTGACAACACACCTACTCGGACGTATCGGACTAGGCCTACCTTCGAACAGCTCAGCAGGAGGACACTGCTCTGCCAGGATTGGGTGCCAAGATGTGCCTCCAACTAAATACTGACACAGACATGACTAAAAGATTAACCATAAGCAGGCTACAGGGGTGCTGAGGCTAGCAGGCATAATTCAGAGATAACAGATCACACGTGCGGGTGTGAGACAGAACTAGGGGAGACCAGAAAAGTGGTCAAAAGAAGACCAAAGTAGACGATTGTAGTTCAAAGGTGCTGCACCAGAAGACATAACCAATGGAGCCCAGCAAGGCAGCATTTATTTTATCAAAAATACAGTCAAATATTTTTAAACTTTATTACAATTCAAAATAACTGTTTTCTATTTTAAAATATTATTATTTTGTATTACATATTTATTTGAAATATAATTATTCAAATGTAATTTATTCCTGTGATGCGAAGCGGAATTTTCAGCACGATTACTCCAGTCTTCAGTGTCCAGTGGCGTATCCAGGACATTTTTACTGGGGTGGCCAAGATGGGACACAAAGCTAGTGTGGGGTGGCCATATCTACTATAAAGTAATGTTATGTAAACCTTCAAACTCGCATGAACAATAGAGGATTCTAATAATAGTAACAAAGTGCAATAAAGGTAGCTAGTTCTTGCTTTTGCTCATTCTCCTGCTACAAAATGCTTTCACATAGGCCACAAGACAAGACTTAAAGTCCAATGATGCCAACTGGTGGAATGGTACACAGAAGTCACGGTTCGGTACGAATTCGGTACAATGGAGGGAAAAGCAAAAAAAAAAATGCTGAAGGCCGATTTCTGACCCACGATTCGATACAAACCGCGATTCTTGCGAGGAGGGAGGATTTTAAAAGCCAAATAAATAAATAAATAGCTAAAGCTATAACTCTGTTTTCTTGTAACAAAATACTTTTGAAAAACAAACAGAACTATACTCCATTGTGGAGATGATTCGAGCATGTTAAAAATTCTTCTGAGGTAACCGAGGCTTACTGTCTGAGTGCGGAGGCAGGCGAAAGTAAACAAACCTAGCTAAGGCGGGGCTACAGATTAGGTGTCCACAAATAACCCGCGTATCTAACAGTAGTTCCGCAGCATTACATTCATTCATTTGCACGCAAGTTTTATTTATTTTTAATCAGTTTAATCAGTTGATCAGCTGTCATCATTGACAGAATCTCTTGTTTCTTGTGTTGACGAATATGCAACTACCTATCAGATCTGGGGTGGCCACAGGGGTGGCCAATGAGCTTTCAGGGGTGGCCCTGGCCACCCCAGGCCACCCCCTAGAATCGCCACTGTCAGTGTCACATGATTCTTCAGAAATCATTCTAATATGCTCAGTGTGGCCAGATTGTAAATGTCCAAGTATCGTACCAGAAGCTCGAAATGATCATATTTGGAAGAAAATTATCGTACACGAGTCAAACGTACAGAATAAAGCCATTTGTTGATCAACAACTTTTTGACATGAGATGAAAATGACTTCATTGCTAAAATATCGAACTCAGCTTGGAAAAAACTGACCTAAGCGCAAGGAAGTGGAAGGAACGTTAACTTTTTAAAAATTTTCTTCTTCCTCATTTTTGACCTTACCTCGTACAGAGGTTGAAGGTATCGTACCAATGCGATAATTATCGTACGTTTGGCAACATGTATATGCTGATTTGCTGCTCAAGAAACATTTCTTATTATTATCAATGTTGAAAACAGATTTTGAGGCTTAATATTTTTTGTGGAAACTGTGATGCACTACAATTCAAAAGTTAGGTCACAATAAAAGACATTCATAATGTTTTAAAATGTACCTATTTCAAATTCTATTTCAAAAGCTGTTCTTCTGATTATTCCTCAAAGAATCCTGTGTCATGATTTCCACAAAAATATCCATATATTCGATATAAAATAAGCGGGTTTTAACATTCATAATAATAATACTAGCCATTATTACTAATCGAGTCAAATTGTGCCAAAAATGTGAGCAAAACATTTTATATTTATAGATCAGCTGTTAATCGATACCTAGAGTATAGCATTTAAATGACACTAGTATTCTTTTTTCTTTTCTTTTTTTGTACACGTGAGGTTTCAGAAGAGTTCAGAAACTGCAGTGTTTGGTAACAAGAACTTAAGTGATATGTAGTGCTGTGTATGTTGGTAATATAAGTCTGTGTCATGGCAGTTATGGTCCATCAGTGCTGTGACAAACTAGCACTTGTAAACATGCTGCTGCTCAAGAATGTACTATCTGCCAGTTCCAGAGAGCAGTGCTTCTTCACATCCACTCTTCAGACCCTTGAAGAAAAAGTCTCCAATATATGCTAAGTTATGCACAAACACACACGCCAAAAACTGACTTCAAATATCTTGTTCAACAATGTGTCTAGACTCTTGACACTGTAATGAAACGGGCCTTCAGGAAATGGCTTTTCCATGACAACATGCACAAATTCATACTTCAAGACCATCATCGCAAAATCAACATCACAAGGGACATCAACTCCACTATCCAGGAAATTACATTTTTACCCCTTACAAGCTCTATACAGTAGACACATATAAATGATAGATTAGAAAATACCCAAAAATACATTGACACCAAGAGCTAAAAGGGAGAAAATGTGCCCTTTGGCTCAGAAAAGCTCCATTGGGGGACCGCTGTTCTTAGTTGGAATGGAACGGGCTTATTGTCATTTACTAAAAGTTTAGCCATAAAAAAAACACATTTTCATCACTCATTGCTACCACATACACTATTTTTCAATTCAATTCAATTCAATTCAAGTTTATTTGTATAGCGCTTTTCACAATACACATTGTTTCAAAGCAGCTTTACAGAAAATGCATTTCAAAAATATACATACAAAAATACAGTTAGTTAATCATGAAATTTAGGGCATAACATATCGCCGGCGTTGGGTCGTCTCTTCACAGGCGTCGAGTCGTCTCATCACAGGCGTTGGGGCATCTGAAGTCTCCATGAGAGGCTGGATACATAACTGGAGCTGACGAACTCTATTTGAGTTATCTCGGGACAGGCGTCCCGAGATAACAACAAAAAAGGCAGATGGGAAATAATTAGCGTAGCTGCTGTTCATAATATGAATGCATTTGATCTGATTTAACTGTAGTATAAAAGGTATGAGATGCATCATGTGAATGCTTGGCTAAAGAGATGCGTCTTTAATCTAGTTTTAAACTGGTAGAGCGAGTCTGAGCCTCGGACAATATCAGGAAGGCTATTCCAGAGTTTAGGAGCTAGATGTGAAAACGCCCTCCCTCCTTTAGTGGACTTAGATATCCTAGGTACGACCAGAAGCCTCGAATTTAGTGATCTTAAAGAGCGCGATGGATTATATGGCGATAGAAGATCTCTTAAATACACAGGAGCTAAACCATTTAGGGCTTTATAGGTCAGTAACAATACTTTGTAATTGATACGGAACTTAATAGGTAACCAGTGTAGAGATGATAAAATTGGTGTTATATGATCATATTTTCTTGACCTAGTAAGAACTCTAGCGGCTGCATTTTGGACTAACTGTAGCTTGTTTATTGAGGATGCAGGACAACCAGCTAATAGAGCATTACAGTAATCTAGTCTCGAGGTCATGAATGCATGAACTAACTTTTCTGCATCAGAAACTGATAGCATGTTACGTAGCTTAGCAATGTTTCTAAGGTGGAAAAAGGCTGTTCTTGTGACATTTGAAATATGATTTTCAAAAGACAAGTTGCGGTCTAGTATAACACCCAGGTCTTTTACTGTAGAGGATAAAGTAACAGGACGTCCATCTAGATTAAGGTTGTATTGTAAGAGGTTTTGTGGGCAGTTTTTTGGACCAATCAGTAATACCTCCGTTTTATCTGAATTTAATAGAAGAAAATTACACGTCATCCAATATTTTATATCTTTAACACACTCTGTCATTTTAGATAATTTAGTGTTATCATCTGGTCTAGATGAAATATATAATTGAGTGTCATCAGCATAACAGTGGAAACTTATTCCATGTTTTCTTATAATATTACCAAGTGGCAGCATATAAATTGAGAATAGCAGGGGGCCTAATACAGATCCTTGCGGCACTCCATAATTTACTGACGTTATCTTTGATTTTTCCCCATTTAAATGGACAAAATGGTAACGGTCTGATAGGTACGATCTAAACCAGCTTAATGCCTGTCCCTGAACACCAGTGTAATTTTGAAGTCGATTTTTTCCACTCAATAATGTCGCAATAACAAGATGTTATGTAATTTAAACTATATATCTGCTATGATTTGGATTAGACCACTCAATTATGATTATTACGATGCCATTTTTTGGATATTTTAAGTTTTAGAGGAATGGACTAGGGGGGACGGAAATGGAGGAACAGAAATCTTTCAAGTTTCATAAAAAAGATCTTATAGGTTTAAACGACATGATGACAGAATTTACATTTTTGGGTGAATTATACCATATAAATACAGTAAACTCAGTCTTGATTAAAAATAACTCTATATTGCGAATCATGTCGTTTACATCACCGATACATATCGTTGCATTATAGCGATATCTCAAAATAACGATGTCTTGTTACACCACTAGATATGTTATGATGATATATTTTCTCGTAATAATGACAAAAAAGCCTGTATCAATGGCAGAAACCATAGCACGGGATTGTTGTGAATTATTGATTTACAGTTCATCACAGACTTCATTTAAAACAGGGGTTGTCAAACTATTTGGGGCCCTTTATAAGGTAGAAAATCTTTAAAGGAACCCTCATAATTAGCCTATAATTTTATGGCTATAATCTGGCTAAAGTTGGGACTGGGAGAAAATGAATTTTCGTAAATGGTATCCCCATTTGTAAATATGCACTTTTTAATAATAAAGCACCATTTTAGGCTAATTTAGAAAATTAATTTTTAAAACTACATAACATCTCGTTATTATGACATAATTGAGTGGTAACAAATAATATGTAAGTGGCAACAATGCGGCACTGAACAAAACAAAGTAAATAATATCTGAAATAAAATGTAAAAAACATATTTTATTTCAAGTAGATGGTAAGCCAACATTTCTCATTTTTGTACTAAAGTAAAATAACTTAACTAAACGTAAATAAATAAACTAAAACTAATAAATAAATATTAAAAACTATATAGACATGAATTAAAAGAAAACTAACAAAAATGACAAAAACACAACAAAATGACTAAAACGAACTAAAATTAAAGTGAAAAAAGAAAAACTAAAATATTAACAAAATATGTATATATATCAATGAGACTGAATTAACACTGACTTGGAAATCTAAACCTCATATTATTTGATAAAATGCAGAGCAATTATCCGTCATGGTACAGTATAACTGCCCATGCCACTACAGATCTATTTTTAACACATGGAAAGAGACATTTATCAAATGATTAACTTGATTCATGAAGGAGCAGTTCTCATCTCAGTCAGTTTAAAGTATTAATGGCATTTTCTGTCATTATTTGAGACGTTAAATCTTTTTGCACTTGGGCACAGACTCTTTGCCAGTTTGAAAGTACTAACTGCACACACATTCTGACCATTGACAGGTACTCAGGGTCCACAATGAGCTTTTGACCAATGGTGAGTGAATTCAAACACTTATTGGCCACAAATAATTATTGCTGCTCAACAAAGTGCACTGCGCGTTGTTTTATAGAAAAATATATTTACAGCACTGTTCAAAAGTCTGATGTGATTTTTTTAATGTCTTTGAAAGAAGTCTCTTATGCTCACCAAGGCTGCATTTATTTGACCAAAAATACAGTAAAAACTAAAATAAAATATTGTAAAATATTATTAGAATAATTGAGCAACTGAAATATTAGTATCTGTTTTCTATTTTACTATATTTTAAAATGTAATTCATCCCTGTGATGGCAAAGCTCAATTGTCAGCATCATTACTCCAGTCTTCAGTGTTAAAGTCCTTCAGATATCCTTCTGATATGGAGCTCAAAAGACATTTCTTATTATTATCAATGATGATTACAACTGTAACCCTTTCAACAAAACAAATAAAATCATAATTAGCGCCGATAGGGGGCAGCGCTCGTGGACCTTTCCCGATCCTGATCTCTCTCTCCCAATTCGCTTCCTGTCTACATGATCTTACTGACCCTAAACTTTGAATGGTAGTGTACAAATATTTTTCCTTATGACAAAAATTCCAAAAAATGTCCTCGCGTGAACTGTTATTTCTTTACATTAAAGTCAAACCTTTTTCTTACAGTGTTTCTCCTTTAGCATGAACCAAACTCTGCATGACATTTATATCTACACACAAATCTTCCATCCTCATACACTGTACATTGATACACCCGTTCAGAGATGAACTCATCAATCTCATGAGTGAGTGGGTGGTCACTGCTGTGCTCCTGAGGGGCAGGGGGACTCGCCGGATTGAGTTAGAGGATGCTGAAATGTATGCCGAGCAGCCCAAGGCCTCCAGCTTTATGAGGAACAATCCTCCACTTCCACTCAAGTGGCAAAAACACCATTACTGCTCTCCACCAGGGAACAAATGATGGCGCGAATGGATTACAATGCCATTGTGTGTGTGAGCAAGTAGACGGCGAGGGTTTGTCACGCAGCCGTCAGCTACAATGAGACCGACTGCTTACCTGCTCATACTTTGTTGCCTTCTGGGTATCGTTGAACAACCGGAGATTCAGACGTGCTTTCTCCTGCAGAACATGCTGAAGCTCACTCTCCTGTCAACACAACAAACAGAAAGGTTAGAATCTCAGTTTTGTGGTACAGATGTTCAAGTGTGATTGTGTCTAGCAGAAATATTCACAGGCACACACTGATAAACACACGTTTAGACGGCAGGGTGTATTCTTGGTTAGAACAGAGAGTTTCCAACACAGCTGGTGTTGGTCAATGCATTATTCATCTTGAGGAGAGCAAGACAGGGAGAGAGTGAGAGAAGACAGTAAGAGAGAGACGCTACGGCCCATCTGTCTTAGAAAGACTGGACTAAAGAGATCAGTAGTCAACAGAAATCACGCAGTCTCCACACAACACACGTATAATAGAGAGTCCATCACTAAACCTGCATGGCCTAAGCGACATCAGAAAAAAAGAAAGAAATGTTGTTTCAGAGGAAGAAGAAATGATTACATTTTGATGCAATATCAAGATTCTGTGGAATTACATGAACCTATAAACTGTTCATGGACTTTAATATCATTTAAAACAATTTTATCTTTGTAATTATTTTTTTTTTTTTTACATTTTACTCTGCACTATTGTTGTAAATGAAATGAAATGAAATTGTTAACAGTCAAAAGTTTGGAGTCAGTAATATTTTTAAAAATAAATAATTATTTTTATTCAGCAAGGATTTATTAAATTGATCAAAAGTGAAGAAAGTAAAGACTTTTACATTGTTACAATAATTATATTTCAAATAAATGCTATTTTAAACTGTATTCGTCAAAGGATCCTGAAATTTTTTTTTAACTGTTTTAACATAAAATTTGCATATTAGAATAATTTCCAATGGATCATGTGAAACTGAGGACTAGAGTAATGAAAATTCTGTTTTTCCACTACAGAACTAATTTACATTTTAAAATATGTTAAAATAGAAAACAATACTACTACTTTTATTACTGTATTTTTTAATCAAAGAAATCTTGGTCTTGGTGAGCATAAGAGACTTCTTCCCAAAAGTTTTGAACAGTAATTCAATATTGATTTGTTTTATTTGTTACACTACCATTATTTTACTATATTTCACTGTACATATGATACAATACAAATGTACTGTTCTTGTCGTACCAACGAAGCACACTAAACTGAAATTAAAATATAATTGAGAGAGACAGACAGAGAGAGAAAGTGAGAAGTACAACTCAGTAATGTTGATGAGGCATTACTCAGGGAAAAGACAAGAGAGGAGAGAAGCACTCAGCACATTAGACAGCATGCTGGTTTTATGACTGAATCATCTGTACACCTTTAAATAGCTCTATGTAATTAGGTTAACTTCTAAAATCATTGGTTAAACTTTAATGCTGCAGAAAATTTGCATACGCCCCCTAACCAAACCCTTATCCCACACAGTTTCAGATTCTCCCCTCACTGCAAGAGGAAAACTTAATTACACTCCAACTACATCTATGTGGTGCGACGCTAGTGTCGGTTACTCAAGTAATCTTCAAGCAATGTAAGTCACTTGTAATATGTAATATGTAATGTAATAAATTACTAAAGTATAAAGTTGTGTTTGCACTGTGAACTGACATGAACATTTTATTTACTAACATTATCAAAGGTTAATAAATGCTGCAAAAATATATTGAGTTTGTATGGTTTTTCAGTAACAAGGTTTAATTTGTTAACATTAGTTAATGCATTAAATTAATTAACAACGAGTAAATACATTTTTACAGCATTTTGTAGCGACTGGACCGATCAGACAAACAATTACTTGTTATATTTAATAAATCATCCACTCTCAAGACAAGCAAAGGTCCAAGCAGGCTCCGAGACGTGTGGCCTCAATAGCTGTTTTTCCAATGTCGGGCCAGTGCAAGCTAGGGCTAACAACGTGTCGGGCGGGGCCAATAGCATCGGACCCTAAGCACTCAGCCCAAAATTAAGTTGCGTTTCCCACTGTTGGGCCAGTAGCCCAGCAGCGCTACCGTAAAACCCGCCCTTAACACACCTCCATAGAACGACGTCACAACCTGACCATTTCACCAGTTTACTGAAAACTAGCTGGACTGCAAAATTAGCAAGATGGAAGTTAACGTTTGGTCTTTACTTAAAAGACTTAAAGATACAATATGTATTTTTTTTTCGCCGCTAGGGGTCGCTAACCTCTTACAATAACAAAGGCGTACGTTGAAGACGCAAAATTTCCTGCGGAATTATGGAACTTGTCGTCAAGCTGATGGATCTAATAATGTTTATGGATGAGTGAATACATTTATGTTTTTATCATGACTGTGGTATGAAGCAGGGCGCGATCACTAGTGAGAGACAGAATTGCAGTATTAATACTCACACAGGTCAGTTTATTAGACGAATTCACCTTTGGCTAAGCCCCGCCCCCATTAGTTACTGTTGCTACCTCCGACAACTTCATCTGGGCTCTGGTTTGGTATCAATATGGCTTATGCTGTGACGGCTCTTCCTGCTGAAATTTTATCAAACTTTTATAAAGCAGCAAATAAAGTGTCCGATAGAAGTAGGCAAAAGGGCTGCAGTGTGCGTTCGAAGGCTATATTCAAGACATACAGGTGAAACGCAAGCAACAACAAGGCATCCAAATAGAGGCAAAAGCATAACGGTCACAGTCAAAAAATGGACCACCGCATATCCTAATCGAGACGGAGCCTGGGACTAACAATATCTGGAGAAACACTGTTCATGCAAAGCTGGGTAGGTCTCTATTCACTTCTATAATCGTTATTATTTACAAAGCAAACGGACTAAGTTAACTTACGCGAGTATAACGTTGTATTTATTAGCAGCGTGTGCTAGCGTATCAACAATTAGGGCAGAGAACCGAAATCATAACCTAAACCAGCATAAAACTGTCTAACTAGTATAACTTCACAGTAAGGTTAAAAGCTAAATGTATCTTAGAGCAAAAGTGAGCTTGTTGATCCTTGAGGGGTTTCGCTGACTGAGGACGTCCACACAGTTTAATCCAAAGACGACACTTGTCAGTATTTAACTTCGGTTTTGGGAAGGGGAAAAAACGGACACCCCCCTCCAACCTCTCTGGGAAACGCGTATCTGTGTTACAAATGCCCCAGGCACAACGTTTAACCATATTTTTAATAAAACGACGACGTAATAGCCTGCCGAGACCAAAAATATGAGCCGCCTGCGTTGAAGTCAATGGAGCGCCGTGAAAAAGTGTCGGACCGCTGTGGGAGCTCGTTCTTGGCTGCGCTGTGATTGGTCAATCTACATTCTAGGGCGTGGCTTAGCCAAAGGCGAATTAAACTTGTGAGGTAACGCAGCGCTGTTTCACTTGGTCTACACTATCACACTAAACTGCATTTGAGTGTGTTGAAAGTTATAATCTTATTCTATGTGTTAATTTGTTGGCTATATGAGACCAGCAGTAAAGCTAGATCAACATTAGAATAACATACAGATCATATTCTAACATTTCATCATGTTGAACTATAACATTGACTACGTTTACATGCAGCCAATAACCCGTTCAAAACCGGAATATTAGCAATAACCCGGTCGCGCACGGCCATGTAAACACCGGCAAAACCCTGGATATGCTCATTTCCCGGTTTTTAAAAACCGGTATATTATAACTGGGCTACCCCTTTTCTAACCCGAATATTTGGTCTTGTTAGCGCGTTTCGGCATATCCCCATCAAAATGTGTGTTCTGCGCATGTTCTATTCGCAAGGAATCTTGGTCTTTTGAGTAGAGACGGCGCATAAAAAAACCCCGCGTGCAGTATAGTGGAAGTAAACAAGTCGAGGTTAACATGGCGAGACGCAGCACAGCACCACACTTTTGGAGCGAGGAGGAGACCAATTTCTTTATTAGTGTGGTGAAAACCAAGAATATAATGTCTTTTATTGACGGCAGAAAGTACCGAGATAGTGAGATTTACAAGAAGGTGACCGAAAAGTTACGCGAAGCAGGGTTTCACGTGACTCGTGAAGCTCTGTCAAGTCGAAGTTTGTCACGGACGTGGAGTTCTCGGCATCTCGAAAACGCCACGCTGATATTGATCCTTGTTTTAGTTCTCTTTTTTTCCCAAAGTCTGCTTGCCATGGTCCATAATGTTTGAACGAAACAACAACAGCGTGCAACTAGATGTAATGCACTACGTCTGTCGCCATGGTTACTATGGCAGTACGAGCGGAAACCAGGGATAATGCGGATATTATGTCAGTGACAGGCGACAAGTGAACAGGTTTTCCGGGACGGCCCATTATTTAAAATTGTAATTTCTCTGAAATTCAAAATCTCTGGGAACTTTGGGGATATTGTAAGTACACAAGTGCAGGAAATATATCACACTGTGCAAGTGATTTTTGGATATATTATTAAAAAATTCTTACATATTGCACCTTTAAGATTCAAGCATCGATATTTGACCAATGTTTTACAATATATATTAATTTGTGTCAAAGCACACCAATCATGCTGATTCAAACCGGTGTTTATCAGTTCACATAAAAAGAGAACACATACCTATTCAGTTGCACCTGCTTCCATTTATTTACTTTCACAGGAATGCACAAAACAACTCTATTAAGGCTTTTAAGTCCAAAGGCTTACACATCAAATATTGATAAAATATCACATTAACATCACATTTTTGAGCATTTCTAATAATTTCCCAAAAAATTATGCAATGATTACGATCTGAGGAGGTTTGCGCAATCTCTCCCATCTCACTCTATGGTCTCACTATAGGGGCTTTCGCACTGGAGGAACCTTTTCGTAGTTCCTAGAACTATTGGCGGAAGATCCCGGTTATTGGTGTGTTCGCACCGCAGGAGGAACGATCTAGGAACTCCTCTTGGAGATACTAATTTAGCTCCTACTTCAGAGTAGGGTCTAACCCAGTGCAATAGGAACTATCCGCGACGTTAGTGTGTGCTGATTTAAAAAAAAATATATATATACAGGGACCAGATGACACTGACTTAAACATTCACACAAGACTCTGTACATGAACATGGTAAAATGAAGCAAACACCTTGGAAATGAGCATAAAGGTGTATGACTGTTCACGTCTCTCTGTTTAGATCAGTGTACTCAATAATGTTCCTTTTTGTCTTTTATATCTTAGGACTAGTATGTTGTGTTGTAAATAAATCCAAACAATCAAAAAGCCATTCTTTTTTAATCTTAATCTTTGTTTATAGTTCCCTCACAGCCCCACCTGATATGGCCATTAGGGGAGGGTCTTTGTCTTCCCAGGTGTAAAATACATCAATATTCATGATTATTCACGCTTTCTCGCATACAGCTTTCTTACAAAAAACATGTCTTACAAATTTTTAAATCAATGTGTTGTGAATGAGTGGGCAGGATGATTTTCACGTCGTTTTGAAGCAAAAACTCTAGACTATGCGATACAATTTCAAAATCAAAAGTCTTGTGAACACAGTCAGTATGGGTTTTATGGCCTTATTTTTAGTGACTTTTTTTTTTTTTTTTTACAAACCACGCATAAACATAATTTTCTCAAAACTACAAACTTTTACATACATGCTGCTCATATATTATTGTAGCAGAGTTTGTGCTGAATACAGTGTAATCAGACTTTAGCCATGAAAATGTTACAAGTAACAGAAATAAGCACAAAATGTCAGAGCATGTCAGAACATCTCCAGGGCCAATGACCCCCCACCCATCTTTTTCTTCAAGTTGCTGTTTGTGTAGAAAAGGCTGGAGACATCCTTTGGGGACCTTTGCCCCAGTGCGCAGCCGTGCAGCCGGAGGGGCCTCAAAGTTACCAATTCAGACTAACGCCGCTGAAGTTTGTCATTTCTTCATTCAACGTAAAAAATAACCTGATTGAAACTTCACCACCATCAAACTAAACAATCGAGACTTTCTTCTCAGACTGTATATCCATAACGCTTCAAACAACTAATTGTTTAATTGTTCAACGGCTAAGGCATTGTGTAAGTATCGTACATTTAACTAAACATATGTTTAGTCTAAGCTGTAGACACCTTGTTGCCAAGGTGCTTTAAGGCGAGACACTACAGTTGAATAGGGTAAAAATGTTAACTTACAGATATCACCATGAAACTTTACCAGTTGATTACTCGCATGAATAGGAGAAAAATGTATTGCAAGTTTTCTGTCATTTTGTTTAAATATGCTAATCAGGCTATATCTAATTAAATATGCACTAATTTGCATATATTTTGAAGTGACAAATCTGACCATTGAAAAAAAACAAGGTTCACAATTATTTTCGCATTTTGTTGATATATTCAATGAAAAGACATTACCAGAGGGGATTATGAACATCTCCTTTTGTTACCCTGTAAATCAGAAAATACTGCCAATAGCCTTAACAAATTGATTTCCGCCCTATTTTTAGGCATACAATGTCATATAAATCAGGCCAAGAATGATATATCAACAAATCCCTCTGGACAAACCTTCACAATATAGTTAGGAATACGAGTTTGGTGTAGGCCTATGTAGGTGCTACAGAAGTGGAAAATCGTCCCTCGGAGTGTGAGAAAAAGGCCTTTAAAGATTTTTATGGCAAAATTCCACTTATTTCTATTGAAAGCCATGAATTAGGCTACATACAAAATATGCTTTAGGTCCAAATAAAATCTATGTATCACACTGTTTAAAATCCAAAACTCATTATTGCTTCATCCATCAACAGCAAAACAACACATCAACAGGTCATCACACAGGTGGAATGACAAAAACTAAATATATCACACCCATAGTAGACGTCACAGCAACATCATGTGACGCTTCTGAAGATGACTGCAGAGTCAGCAGTCGAAACTGTCAAGGTAGGACAACAAACTTTAAACATGTCATATAAGAAAGAATCACTTATAAATACAAATAGTATGAAATGTCAGAGCGCGTCACGTGACGATTCTGAACGAATCACGTTGTCAGAAATTGGCATCAGGCAATGAGATTGCGCATTTCGAGTTAAATCGCCCATTTCACTTTCATGATTGGTTGCTGATAAACAGGAAATGACCATATTTGGATCCGACAGCATTGTAAAGGAGAGAGAGAGAGCTTTCTAACGGTGTATGTGATGACAGGGTGCAGACAGCGATCGCGGAGCAGCGGGATGATTTAGAACGCCAACTTTTGATGAATTTAGGTGAAATCAACACACGCAAACAGACAAAGTGTAGTAAAATAAAGACCTAAATTTTGGACTTTTTTTTAGCACAAGACAAAAAGCCCAAAATCTCACTATTGACCAGTGAAAAAAAACAGTGTTTGCCTGTCGTCTCTTGCCTTAAAATTAAGAAACTGATGATTTTGTTAACTGAATTTTACGTTTCCATAGCTTCATTTCCCGGGTTCCTTTTTCATTTCTTTCATTAACTTTTACCCATGTATGCATGATTGTGTGTATGTGTTTGTTTAGACTAGTTACGCGTTCGTGATTAGTTAAATAAACTTTTGCGCACATTTACATGAGTGTTGTTTCTGTGGTCACTGCTTGCAAAGCAAAGTCCCTTTTAACGATGCAATCACAGCTACATGCCCTTGAGTGGCACTTTACCCAGTAAGAAAGAGTTATTTTTTTGTGGCCACGAAAAAATATTTTCTGAGAATTGACAGACAATTAATATTGAGTGTTCGCTGGAGGAACAGGTTAATTGATTGTAATACCCAAATATTTATAACTATAACGAGTTATAATTAAAACACTTTTATTTCCCTTGAGCTATGCTACAATTTATTAACCTTTGTTAATGTTACTTAATAAAAATATTCATATTCATGTCAGTTCACAGTGCATTACATAATGTTAACATATACAACTTCTGATAATAAGAAAATTCATTAGTACATGTTGAGATTAAATTAGATAAGATTAATAAATGCTGTAGAAATATTGTTCATTGTCAGTTCATGTAGACTAATGTTAATAAATTAAACCTTATTGTAAACTGTTACTGATTTTTTTCTTTCTATTAACAGACTGTTAATCTTCTTCTCCAATAAAACTCTGAAAGTAACAATGTAATTAAAAGGGGAAAAAAAGAAAGATAAAAATATATGTTAGTGACACTTTCCTTCATACACACATACATACATACATACACAGACAAAAATAAGATCACATCCATTTCTCTCCATTCACTCCCATCGAAAGGGTCATTGTCATTTCAACTAGCGTCAATTCGCTGCAGTCACTTCCAATCTCTCCTGAGCTGCACATGATTGCATTGGCAGCCCACGCTCTGAACATCGATCCAGAAAAAACTCTGAACGGATGATAGACTAAGCCTTGAGAAAAAATGGAGTCACCCAGTGTACAGGAGAGAGAGCAAGAGAGCTAATGATTACAGATTAGACACATATAAACTTGATTCACATCGAATGTGTAACACTAACAAATTGCATGAAGCAGCCCAGGAGACTCAGTGCTGATTCTGCAGCAGCATAATTTGCATGAGCTGCAAATAAAAAAAATAAAAAAACAAACGGAAAAATGGGAGGGATGCCACGAGGGAGGTCATTACGAAAACATCCTATTCATTCTGCTGGAAGAGCCTGCTAATAATGTATTAGAAGTGAGGCACATCACTAATTACAAACAAACACACACACACACACACACACACACACACACACACACACACACACACACACACACACACAGACACACACACACACACACACACACACACACACACACACACACACACACACACACACACACACACACACACACACACACACACACACACACACACACACACACACACACACACGCGCGTTTCTGGAATCTTTCGTTCTCTGTATCAGAAAATGTTTTTAGTATATTAAAAATAAAAACTACCAAACAACAGTCTACACAGTATGAACTGTGTACACCATATGCATATTTATATTTTAAACTATTTCATAATGTAATAATTATATTTTTGCCTGCCTCTACTGATTTTTATTGCTTAAATATATATATATATATATTTTTTAAAGGAATATATACAGTTGGGTATATCTACAAATAAAATAGAATATCAAGTTATGACTAACAACCTGTAATGCTTAGGGTTAGGATATAGGTTTTAGAGACAGTATTTTATGAGACATTTCAAATAATATATATATTATATATATATATATATATATAAACGCACACTAATCAAACCATGGTGTTCCACACTGAAAAAGCTTTCATTTTATTGTTGGATGTGGAAGATGTCCCGTCGGAGCGAGGGTAATGTATGTCGAGCCCTTCCAGGAAATAAGCGGCATTGACCTTTGAGACGACACAATTTGATGACACTCCTCTCTCTTTGCAACCGCTCTGTTCAAGAGATAGCTACTATATTCCCATTGACACCAGGATTCATGCTACAATGAGCCTGGGATATGGTAATACTGAGATTATATGAGCTAGTCAGTAAAGACTAAGGTCATAAAGGGTAAAAGGAATTTTCATTTTCGGAAGAAAACGTGAGTGGTGCTTTCCCATGCAAAAGTTATCACATATCATTAAAGTGGTTGCCGGAGCGTTGCTATGCTGCTGCTAAATGTTTTTGAGTGGTTTTGGCTAAATCTATGGTTTGAGTCACAGTCACATCTGCTCCGCGATGACCACTCAACAGAAGCATGACCTTAGAATTGAACAAGCCAGAGCAAGTCCCGTTGGCAAAGTCACGCCAGCCACTTCAGTAACGCACATCTACACACTACAAGTTACACCAGAGGCACTGTCCTGTCCATATATTTACACAAAAACTGAATTGTGACATGAATTAATGATGATATTGTTGACACAATTAGGAGGCAAATACTAAACATATACAAAATGCATATGCTTATTGAATATTTGCCAAAAGCATTTCAGTGCTTGATTCTCACATGAATAATCTCTGATCTAAACGCTTTAGGTGATGGTCCTACTCCAAAATTAGTCCAAATTAACTACTGGCATTTTTGGCTCCAAGAAAGCATGTGCTCTCCACTCACACACAATGCTGAAAGTAGGGCCGAGCTATCTCTCTCTTTATTTTTGGTCATATTCAATATATATAAATAATAAGTGCAGTCGAATCGAATAATCGCGATTAATTACATCTAACATAAAAGTTTTTGCTTATATAATATATGTGTGTGTGTAT
Organism: Phoxinus phoxinus; assembly: GCF_949152265.1. NCBI lineage: Eukaryota > Metazoa > Chordata > Actinopteri > Cypriniformes > Leuciscidae > Phoxinus > Phoxinus phoxinus. Next base: position 15,984,022 of record NC_136890.1, read on the forward strand.
ATATATATATATATATATATATATATATATATATATATTATATATGTGTAAGTGTGTGTATAAATATACATACACACACACATATATTATATATATATAGTGCTGGGCAAAGATTAATCGCGATTAATCAAATCCAAAAAAAAGTTTGTGTTTACATAATATATGTGTGTATACTGTGTATAATTATTTTGTATATATATATAAATACACACATATGTATGTATATATTTAATAAATATTTGCATATACACTGTATATATATTTATACATACATTATATATAAATATACAGAATTTTTAATATATTCATGCATGTCTGTGTATTTACAGTATATATACAAAATAATTCTACACACACATATATTATGTAAACACAAACTTTTATTTTGGATGCGATTAATCGCGATTAATCTTTGCCCAGCACTAATATATATATTATATATAATTAAATTTGCAGAATTTAATTTGGGCCAATTGAAAAATGTAGATGTGACCAGTCACTATAATTTTTTTTAGTTGGAGAGTTTATTCTTTTTTTACAGTTCTCTACAGTTTGAGGTTAGTAAGATTCGAAAGTTTGGGGTCAGCTTTTTTAAACAACTGAGCACTTTTATTTAGCAAGGATGCATTACATTGATCAAAAGTTACACTAAAGACATTTATAATGTGACAGAAGATTCATATTTCAAATAAATGCTGTTTTTTAAACTTTCTATTCATCAAAGAACCTTGAAAAAATATATCAGAGTTTTACTGTATATTTGTTCAAATAAATCCAACCCTAATTAGCATAAGAGACTTCACACAAAAAAAAAAACATTTAAAAACCTTATGCTGATTTTGCTACTGAAGTAAAAATCAGAGACTTGAAACATCCGTCTTAAAGCTCTCATAGTTCTGACTCACAAGACAAGGATTGCAAAAAGTATGACAAGGTCTTTGAGAAACTTAATGGCCCAATAAAAAGCACATTAAAATGTCAGTATTGGAAATATCACCCAGTTGAAATGTGTTACAGAAGCATCCAAAAACAACAGCATGGAAATGATTCCTGGATGTGCATGAAACCACACGTGCATGAGGCTGCATATGCGTGCATGTGGACTGGCTGGAACTATCAGATGTAAATGTGATGAGTGATTAAGAAGAGAGGCAGATGGCACCCAAAGGGAGACTGTCCCAACATCCCACCTTTCAAGAAGCAATGCAACACCGACACAGCTTTACATTACAGGCTGCTGTTCCCATACAAAACAACAACGGTTAGGAGACAGGAGAGCAAAATGGCGGTCGAGGGAAATGGCAAAAGCGTGAAATTGGGTTCTGAAGTGTTTTTTTTACTCAAATTGCTTTTCCCATCATGTAAGGACAGCATCTCTCTTTTTGTATTTTTCCCATTAATTCCTTTTTTTTCCCCCATTAACAAAAGCAACCGCTGTAGCCGATGGGGCAAGCGGCCCGCTCTGCCACTAAAGGACACACAAAAACATGAAAGTATATGTATACTCACACAACACACACACACACACACTACTCAAACAACCCAGGGCACCTCGTAGATTGTCTAAAGGCTGGCACACACTGCTTTTAGGTAATTGAGTCTGGCCCTTGCAGCTCACCGCTCTATCTTTTAACACAGTGTGCTAGTGAAGTTGTACACTGGGAACATTATAGGAATGATTGCATTTACGCAAAGAGGTCACAGGAGAAAAAAAATATGCACTCGGATAGCATTTTAGAGACTTCCACTTGTAAAACTTTAGTTAAACGTCCTGTAATATTATCCTTTTAGTGTTTAAAAGCTTGCAGCTTACAGGCGCGTTTCACACGCTGCGACTGAAGGACTTTTACAGCAACTCAGTCCTTGATATTGGCTTAAAAAGTTTCTTGATATCAGTTTTATTAAATGTTATTCAAGTAAAAATGGTACATTGAAAACCTGTTAATTGGTTGCTTTATAGCTTAACCTTGCTATATACACTGAAAACATTTATAGATCTAATGGGGTATTTGATCTAATTTTACAGTAAAATACCATTATATGTACAGTATTTAGAAGTGAATTATAACAGTAACACTTTAAATAAGGTTCCATTTGTTAACATTAGTAACAGCAGTATATTAACAGTAGTAATAGCATTATATTTATAATTTCATTATATTTTAATGGTATTTAGTAAAAACATAATTGTTTATTGTTTGTTTATGTTAGTTCACAGTGCATCAAGTTAATGGTAAAAACTTTTGATTTTAAAAATGTTTCTAAATGTTGAAATTAACATTGACTAATATCAATATCAATAAACAGTAAACAATACTGTTATAAATAATAACTGTAAACAAATGAAACCTTATTGTAAAATGTTACCCTTATAATTTTCAGTGAAACAGTAAATTTGACATTGCCAGAATTCTCACCTTTTATGATTTTTTTTTAAAATAACTGTTTCTTTTTAGTGTTTTTATTTATTTATCTATGATACATTATACATTTATATTTACAGGGGGGGCACTGAACTGTTTGTATTCCATAACATCTCAGGATCTTCCATCTGGAACGGAGTGAAAAACGCTGATGTTTCAGGTGTAGTTCACTCATTAGTGGTGGTGCCTGGCTGCTGTAGAGGTTTAGATGAATGCTCTGCCAATCCACAGAAAACAATGTAAATAAAGAAGGAAAAAGACTTCTATCGGGCTTTGCCAATGTTTGTGTGTGTATAGACCTGTCAGGAGATTAAGTGTTTTTACAGTCGTTACTGTGAAAATGGATCATCCTGTGGCAAACAGACAGCCTAGCTTTAATGGGCTTATTTTGTTTTCAAATAGAGTAAATTATAATCATTACAAACTACCCCAAGCCATGAGAGAAAGCATTTAGTACTTTTAGAATATATATATATATATTACAGCACCATGCAAAATTTTGGGGTAAGTGATTTTTTTGTAGAAGAAATTAATACTTTTATTCAGTAAAGATTCATCAAATCGATCAAAAGTAACAGTAAAGACACTTATAATGTTACAAAAGATCTCTATTTTTAAATAAATGCAGGTCTGAACTTTGTTATCATCAAATAATCCTGAAAAAAATTTATCATGGTTTCCACATGTATCATGGTTTTTCAAAAATATGAAGCAGCACATTTTCAACATGATAATAATAATACATTTTTTTAAATCACCAAATCAGCATATTATAATAATTTCTGAAGGATCATGTGACACTGAAGACTGGAGTAATGATGCTGAAACTTCAGCTTTGCCATCACAGGAATAAATGACATTTTAAAATGTAAAAAAAAAAAAAAAAACTGTATTTAACAATAAAAAATAAAAATACATTTACAGTTACCCAAAGTGCAAATTATCAGACTTTTCCCCACTCAAAGCGTATGATACATGCTAAATAATGCTAAATAAATATAATATAATAAAATAGAAATATAATTACTGGAAACAGTTAGGATCAATATTTTAATGTGAGAATCTATCCAACATGCGTACCTGAAGTATTCATATTTAAACAGTGATGCACTCGTCCCTTGAGTTCGCAGCACAAGATACAAGAGCTCATATTCAATTAATTCCATAATAGACCAAAAACCAGGAATCAAATGTGAAACCTAGGGCATGCCGCATGACCCATTTAAAAGGTCTTCCTCAGCTCTAAAAAGCCCCGGCAAAGCCTCTCTCATGTGTAATGGATGAAACGTCTTTCCCGAACGCTGAGGTGAGAGGAATACAGAAGAAGAGAGAGGCTCTTTAAAAGAGCTTCCCTGGCAGTCAGGGACGATTAGTCTCTGTACATACACACGCACTCTTTATCTCTCTCGCTCTCAGTCATCTTCCTCTCTCTCTCTTTTCCCCTCTCTTGTGCTTGCTTTTTTTGTCCTTCTGCTCGCTTTGTTTCCCCTGACAGTGGACCTTGGAGTCAGCTCTCCATGTCTGGTATTTGGGAACAGTGAGAAAGACTGAGAGAGAGCGGGGAAAAGAGAGAAAACGCCCTTGAGAGTGATGAGTATGCACTGATGTGTGTGTGTGTGCGTGCGTGTGTGAAACTAACAGCATTTCCAAAATCCACGTGCTTCAAACAGGCAAATACCTTCATCAGCACCTGTGTTGTCCAAAAAACTGTCCCCCTGGAACAAAATGTATCATGCCAATCAAAATCCAATCTAAATATGATACTAAAGCACACAGTTCTCATGGGTGGGTTGGCAGAAGTGGGCCACTTCCCACAAGGTTAGCGGTTTGATCCCTTATACAATCCTACACTGCCTACCAAACGTTTTGAAATTGAGCAATGCATCATAACATTACATGTGCTCTGGTCAGAGTTAAAGGAGCCATTCTAGCATCTATAAAAATAAAATAAAATCACAAACCATCAAGAAAACCAACATGTTGACCAAGCATCTCTAAATAAATAAATATCATTTAAAAATACACACATAAATCTATCTGGTCTGGTTATTGTGTTATTTATTATATTTATATATTATATTATATTGATTATTTACCATTTAAATATTATATACTGGAGCATAAATGTCACAACTTCACCTTTAAAGGTGCATTGTGTAATATTTAAGAAGGATCTGTTGACAGAAATGCAATCTAACATTCATAACTATGTTTTCAGAGGTGTATAAAGACCTTGCTTAATGAACCGTTATGTTTTTATTACCTTAGAATGAGCCATTTCTTTCTACATACACCGCGGGTCCCCTTACAATGAATTGCGCCGACATGTTTCTACAGTGGCCCTAAACGGACAAACGTGGTTCGTCACTATGTTGTTCTTCGTGCAATGACGCAAACTAAAGTCAGCGAATAAAACACTGACACAACGATGAACAAGTAACAATAATATTCGCAATAACATTATCGTTTTATCATTTCTTAATTTATCTTTGTAAAGAAACCTCATTGCTTAACTGGCTGTCTCAGACGACATCTCCTGTCTGCCACCGTAACTTCTGTTGGTTGCAATTCGTAACCTCACCACTAGATGCCACTAAAAATCACATACTGCACCTTTAAATAAGATGTTGAAGTGTGATGATGAGTTTTTTTTATTTTTTATATAAAAGACCATGTCACATAACTCTCATAATTCAAAACACCTTTCAGAGTCCAGCTATACCATTTAGAAATTCTGCATAAAGTGGGAATACATTTCATAAATGTTTCACACACTTTTTCCTGCAGCTGTACATTGGACCTAACAACAAACCTGCAACCAAGAAGCATAATACTTTCAAAAATTCATCATATCACTAACAGAAAATGTCTAATTCTCATTGAAAATGACGAGCAATTACTCTGTCGCCACAAATCACTGTGTGATAATCCACCTACAGTATATTACTATCGTTAGCACATAATTGTGCTCATGGCCACAGTATATATATAATGTTTTAATCGTTAATTTGTTGTGGGTTCCTGTAGGCCTCTAAAATAGTGTATCCCCATTACGGCCCCTTATGAATCACAACTAGAAAAAGAGCCGTATGGTGGAAGACTAACAGTAAATATCTCAGAAGAGTCTTGATATGACACCCAGCATGCGAGACACTCTCATAAGACGTGAACTTGTAAAGGCTCTCACCAGAGTTTGACATGACTGGCTCTTTTTCTTCACCTCCTCCTCAAGGACTTCACACTCCTTTCTTTTCCTGCTGATCTCAGTCTCCTGAGGGAGGAAAGAAAATAAATACTGTTAGATGGATAGATGGATTCAATTTGCTGTTAAGAGTAAATGTGGCCTAATGCAAACACCTCTCTTCAGGGAGCCTGGATGCGGCATAACACACAATCTGTGTGTGCATGCATGTGTACGTGTGCAAGTGTCCGTGTGGGTAATAGTGCCACTTTCTCTGAGCCAGTGGGCACCTGTATGTATCATTGTTGATCTATAAATAGCAACCATTTGCTATAGCACAATGTTGCAATGCCACCAGCGAGATGCACAAGTCTAAAAGTCACTATAAATACAAATACTAAAAGAAAAACAAACGCACACACAGTTCTAATGCACATACATAGTCATGAAAAATGCACACACTCAATATAAAAAACATGCTCACATCTGTCTATAAAAGCCTCCAAACCCATTTAGATTTAAACAAGCAATGTAAAAATAAAAAATAAACATTGAAAAGAAACCAAACATTTATTTTAAAATAATATAAAATAAAGCAATTTGGTCTGGTTATTCATATATTTATTCTAAAAAGGCTAAACGATGTAATTGGTCTTTAGGGAGATAGGTGTATAGTGGGCCAGTATGTTGGATTGTGTAGGTATATATATGTGTGTGTGTGGTCTACAGATATGTAATGGGTGTATCAGTCTCAAGAGAGAGGCTGACATAAGCTGTGTGTGAGTGAGTGAGTGAGTGAGTGAGTGAGTGAGTGAGTGAGTGAGTGAGTGAGTGAGTGAGTGAGTGAGTGAGTGAGTGAGTGTGTGAGTGAGTGAGTGAGTGAGTGGGTGAGTGAGTGAGTGAGTGAGTGAGTGAGTGAGTGAGTGAGTGAGTGAGTGAGTGAGTGAGTGAGTGTGTGAGTGAGTGAGTGCGTGCGTGCGTGCAGGTATAAGTGAATGGCAACATCCATCCTGCTGAGTGACAACTGGGATGAGGAGATAGAAGACCCAATTTCAATAATAAACGAATATCCATGAGGATGAATGGATAGATAGATGGATGGATGCATGGATTAATGGATGGAGAAACCTGTGTTTCAGAGATACTAGCTTTTCAAACCTTTACCAGTTCAGAACACAACACACACACAGAACACGTAGTTGTTAAAAACGGCCAACCAAGAGTTTATAAAGTAAACTATAAAGCTTATAGTTATGTGTAGAGTTTATAGAAGTATTTGGCACAATAGTCGGACCTGCTAATTGTTAAAAAGCCTCATTATTTGATTGACATTAATGTTGTTAAAAAAAAATGTACAGAATGTGTTCTTATTTGTAGACCATTGTATCAATACAGAGAAGTCATCAGGCCTAAAAATACACATTTGAATTATATTTCTTTGTGAATTCTCATTCATGTATCAGAAACTGCAAACACATATATTGTGGGCTGAAGACAACCAGCTCTCCAAACATAATCCTTTAGAAACAGAGTAAAAATGATTCATGGGACATGCACATCATTATTTTCTGTTGGCCAGAGATCAAGGTCATCTCCTTACATACAGATTACCCTAAAAAAGCAATTTCAAGATGGCTTCCATAACCTCCAGTTTTTGGAGTTCTATGTGGACGTTTTTGAGGGGACATTTGGAAACACTAAATCTTTACACACACACACAACCGATTAAAAGTTTGAGGCCAATAAGATTGTTTATGACTTTGAAAGTCTATGCTCACCATGCTGCATTTATTGGATTAAAAATAAAGTAAAAAACAGTAATATTGTGAAATATTATAATTTAAAGTATGGCTGTTTTCTATTTTAAAATGTAATTTATTACTGTGATGGCAAAGCTGAATTTTTTTGCAGTATCATATCACATGATCCAGTTACACATGATCCTTCAGAAATCATTCTAATATGATGCTTAAGAAATATTTCTTATTATTATCAATGTTGAAAACAGTTGAGCTGCTTAATATTTTGTGGAAACTATGATACATTTTTTGTCTTTTCTGTCACTTTAGATCAATTTAAGATCAAGTCTGGCTGAATAAAGGTATTATTTCCTCTCTAAAAATACTTACAGACTCCAAACTTTTAAATCCAAGGCTTTCCTGTAGCTCAAACAATAGAGCGGTCATGGGTTCGATTCCCAGGGAAAGCAAGAACTGATAAGAATGTAAAATGTGTACCTTAAAATGCAATATAAGTCGCTTTGGATAAAAGCGTCTGCCAAATGTAAAAATGTAAACGTGAATGTAAATAAATGGTATGTATAAATAAATATATGATATATGTAAAAATATGAAATATATATGTATATTTACTCTATAAAGATGCCTACACTTATTCTAAATCGATTATATATCACATAGAAAGCATGCAAAGATCGCTCCCTTTATAATCACTATAAAGCTGTCACTCATCTCAAAAAGTTCTACTATAATCAATGAAGCTGACTGCACAGTGAATCTCTTATATAGCCGATATAATGTCTACACTTTCTTTGTTATAAGTTAACTTATAACGAGAGGATATGCTAAAGTGCAGAACTCAGAACTGGACCTGAGTGGTGAGTCAATTCTAATTTGAAAACGTCTGATTGGCCATTGCGTTCAAGAAATCTACATATATGTTTGTGATTGACTACAATTGCTTAATTCTGCAAAACAGAAAATAGTAAATAGTAACTTTAATGCTCTCAAAAGCGCAAACACCAAATCAGTTTAATCCACAATTATGCTATTATTACGGAGAAAACGGATCCCAGACCAGCAGTTATGGGCAGCTCTTCCCTCTAAAGCAATCAAAGCAGCAGCAGTCAGTGGTTTGAGTGAGAGAATTCCAGCCTTACACACACTCCGCTTATTCCTACACTCAAATATGCAAGAAGCCTGTGTAGCACATGAACAACTGATCTATATAACTTACTTATTTATAATCAGTGACAAGGAACCTTTTCACGGACTGTGATGACGTGTTTCCAAAGTTATCATCGCAAATTTAGCTTTTTATGTTTTCATTGTTACATTTTTTCATATGCATTTGTAACGCTATACTTAGTGTTTTATCAGCTTGGCAGTAAATTATAAAAAAGGAATTAACGCTGCTGCGAGGGTGTCTCTAATGTATCGCAGATTTTTTCCTTTGCTATTGGAGAAGAGTTCTTATAATAAATGATCTTTGCTGTTGTCTCCCGTTCACCAGTATAGAAGTTTACCCAACTATGACGACTTCCGCTTCCGAGAACACCAGAAATGTGAAAAGGGTCCATTACTTCATTAAAGCAGAGCTATGCATTTTCGGGAATTTCTTCGCTGTATTCTCGCTTTTTGCTCGCAGGATTCTCTATAGAGCTCCCCCTACAGCTTCGGAGTAGATATTTGACAACACTGTCGTAAAATCTCGTTGGCGACTCTCAGATACAAGCGGCTAGTAGATCAACGACATCAAAGCCCGCCGGCCCAAAGTTGCAAGGGTGGTTTTTCCGCTTACAGGCACCTGGGGGAGCGAGACGGCCACCATTCAACCCAAAAAAAGTAATATAACAATTTCAATGACTCCGAAGCAGTTCAGTTAAGGTAAATTAAGCTAAAAAAAACTGCATAGTTCCCCTTTAACATCCCCACTGTGGTGAAATGAAATGAGTTATTTGATCTTCTGTATCTCTACTTGTATGTACTTGTATATCTTAGTATGTTGTACTCTCAGCATGTTCAGTGTGTATTTGTGAAGTTACATAACATGACTTGGCACTGTGGGTCTTTAATATGCCAGAGAGTAATGCCTGTATCATTTTTGCAGCTTGCCACTGCATGCTCTTGTTTAGCGGAGCACAGACTTATGTAATATAGATTGGCAGCATAGATCTGGGGCGTGCCGGTGTTTAATGGCTGTTGTAGAGCAGTGGGTTGTTTCCGACATGGCGGTAAGTGTAAGTCTGAATATTTAACATTTCATCAGCAGCCATTTGTCTTAAAGCACAGCACTGATGTTCATTTAAAACCCTCCAGCCTGCATTCAGCCAGGCTACAGACACGGTACATCGATACCGCACACGCTGAGATTAAATGGACGGAGGGAGAAACCCATTCAGTACGGCGATCTATCAGGCCTAATCAGCCTTTTATATAATGCCTTCACTCTGATGCTTTATCCGTATCATCTTCTCATGCTGTGTAACACTGTTCAAAGCTGTGCAACCATCTGGAAACTAGAGTTAATTGGTACTCAGGTACGGCTCAATTTTTGACCCGTTATGAAAATGCATATGGCTTTTGCATACCACATTAACTTATTATGTACTGTAGAAGCAGTACCAGATTAACCATACACTCACTACCAATCTAAACCTATCAATCCACCAATCTACCTATATAAACTAAAAACTAGACTTATATTTAGACTAAACTGCTGCATGTGATGTAGACGTGGAGTGATTAACGCTACGTCTACATGAAAGGGTTACATTTGTTGATCTACCCGAGTTAAACTTTCGTGTAAAAGCATAATTAGAATGGAAACTCCACTTTTAAGAATAAGCGTATTTTCGTTTTAGGTCAAAATGCCCTTTGAATGGGAGTGTATAGGGAACTTCTATGATAGCATCAAAATCGATGTTTTTAAAACACGAAGGAGGCTTGACACACCATAAAACTGTGCTCGAAGTATCACCAGGGGCTCTACACATGAACTGGAGCATTGACTACATTGTTTGTGTACACAAAGTTTACTAAAAAGAAAGGTTTTGAACAACTCACTGTAGCTGTTGTTCTTCCCGGCCGGCGGCATTTTGTCAGTCAAAAATAGTCGATCTCTATCACTGAATCATTTCATTATTATATGAGAATCCTTTTTCAAATACAAGGTCAATATTGATTTTCACTAACGACAAAACAACAAATTATCCGTAAATGTATATGGAACTAAGCTTTAGGAGCTTTCCATCTTTACTCTCCTCCCTGTTACGGAGATCGACTACTTTTGACTACAAAATTCCAGCCACCGGAAACACTAACTGATAAAGTGAGTTGAGTCGTACAAAACCTTTCTTTTTAGTAAACTTTGTGTACACAAACAATGAATTCAATGCTCAAGTTCAAGTATAGAGCCCCTGAGTTACTTCGAGCACAGTTTCATGTTGTGTCGAGCCTAGTCTATCATAGAAGTTCCCCATGCACTCCAATTCAAAAGGCATTTTGACCTAAAACAAAAATACGGTCAATCTTAAAAGTGGTGTTTCCATTCTAATTATGCTTTTACATGAAAGTTTAACTCGGGTAGATAAACAAAAAGAGCCTAGGTAAAATTTTGGCAACAGTTAGCCTTTAATCTGGATACATTTGAAAACTGTGTTTTCGTTTAAAAGCGAATACATTTCATGTATTATTCTTGAAAGTGTACTCTCTTTATGTACTTCTAAGATTTTTAGTAGAGTACAAGTGCACATTCAATACAATTAAGCACTTTTTTCACAAAGGTGACTACCCAGGATTGTGCACTAAGCATGGATAAAGTATGAACAGTGTGAAATAAAACTAAATAACCCATGGTTAACAATGAGCCTTGGTTAAACAATCTCAAGTGTGAAAAGCTCCATAGTTTCGAAAAGCTTTAAGAAGACTGCCTCACTCACCTAAATGATTACAAAATATGAATCTACAACATTTCGGTCAAAATAACACAGTACAGTGAGCGTTACAGTGGAAAGTGCTAATATGGTGTGGCATGGATTTTTTACCCTCAGTAATCAATACAATTTAATTCTCTCTATCTCGTTATTAGATATTAGCCGATAAACATCTTCATATTGTTGTATACTACTAACATGAGAGCCGGCATACGGCACCCCAGCGACAACACACCTGCAGTGGCATTGCTTGATTTGTCCATTCAGAGTGAAGCGAACTGACTCGCAGCTAAAGGACAGGTCACTGACACTATTACCACCTCACACACGGTAATAGCAAGGTCAGTGGTTAAATTCCCACAACAGTCTTTACACACACATCCCTGTGTATTCGTTATTTATGAGGATATGGAGAGAACAAAAAAAGACATAAGAAGAAAATGTACCAGTGTGATTCAAATCAAAACTGTTTAATTTGTCATGCTGTCGTGTAGTATACTCAACCCCACTCAGTGTAATATAAACAACACAGATCTACTTTTTTCGTGCACACACAAGTGAGATCACGCATGCCCTCATAACCATGAGTCTGTTCAGCATGTCTGCCGGCTGCTGTCCAGACACACTCTAATCCTCCTCTCAGATGCTACTGATCACAGATCATTGGAAAAGGCCGAATTAATTACATAACATCAGTGTGTGTGTGAGATCTCGATGCTTGAGGGCTGCTTCAGTCAACGCTAGACACAGTCTGACTCATTACAGTGCAAACAAGTACCATAGCGATGGAAATAAGAGCATGTATGCTCAACAACACACTCATCATAAAAGTACACAATGAGAAGTAATGCGATTTCATATGTCTTATAGATGCGTGCACAAAGATCACACAAAAGAGCCAACAAAGAGAGCGTATTCTGTGTACGAAATTGCCTCCAAAAGGGAACTCAATCAGACAAAACCTCCCTTTGGGGACAATTGGAGACGTCAATTGAGATGTCTAAAAATAGACCTAAGTGAACAATGGACTTTACAATGACTCAAAATACATATTTAACAATGAGGCAATAATAATTGGTTCAAATAAACTATCAAAATCAATAAATCATATTGTTTTATTAAACAACACTCAACAATCAACTTATGTACATTACGTATGATATGCAGAGACTGATTTTGTGTAGAGCAGCATTCACTGTGAACAGAGCCGCTCTGAGAAACACCGAACCTGCACGCATCTACTGTAAATAATTAAAGCGCCGCGCTTCCCTTAGAAACCCGCAGAGCATATACTCGTTTAATTGAATCGCAAACTTTGTGATTTCACCATAGCACTATGCTATCCATTATGATTTTTAAATGGTTTAAATATATTGTGCAGGCTTATAAAGCGGTCTAATGCGCCACCTACGGTATTTTACCGGTTAGCCTAATCGACATGGGTAAATACAATCGAGGATTTTTTCTACATTAAGTACTCAAATTTAATCGAGGAATCGTGACAGGCCTAGTTATCTTTCTGCATTGGAGCCATTATGTTATCAAAAAACAACAAAAAGTCTCTTTGTGAGACTGTGCCATCAAAGTACCATATCAAGTACCATCACAATAAAGTGTTAGCAGATATTAAAGGGTTAGTTCACCCAAAAATGAAAATAATGTCATTAATGACTCACCCTCATGTCGTTCTAAGCCCGTAAGACCTCCGTTCATCTTCGGAACACAGTTTAAGATATTTTAGATTTAGTCCGAGAGATTTCTGTCCCTCCATTGAAGCTGTATATACAGTATACTGTCCATGTCCATAAAGGTAATATAAACATCATCAAAGTAGTCCATGTGACATCAGTGGGTTAGTTAGAAGTTTTTGAAGCATCGAAAATACTTTTTGGTCCAAAAATAACACAAAATAAGACTTTATTCAGCATTGTATTCTCTCCCGGGTCTGTTGTCAATCTGCGTTCAGGACTCCGCAGTGATCCTGCTGACGTAAGACGCTGATGACGTGTTATCTGGTGCGCCCGAGCTTCGTTTACAGTCTGAGGAAGACGCACGCTATATTCAAGCTATTCTACATTGTTTGCGTGGATATCATTTTTTTAATGGTGCGTAAATGTGCATGTCGCGGATGAGACACTTTTACAGCGTGCGTTTCCCTCAGACTATAAATGAAGCTCGGGCGCACCAGATAACACGTCATCAGCGTCTTACGCCATCAGCGTAACTGTGAAGGATTGACAACAGACCCGGGAGAGAATACAATGCTGAATAAAGTCTTATTTTGTGTTATTTTTGGACCAAAAAGTATTTTCGATGCTTCAAAAACTTCTAACTAACCCACTGATGTCACATGGACTACTTTGATGATGTTTATATTACCTTTATGGACATGGACAGTATACTGTATATACAGTTTCAATGGAGGGACAGAAATCTCTCGGACTAAATCTAAAATATCTTAAACTGTGTTCCGAAGATGAACGGAGGTCTTACGGGCTTAGAACGACATGAGGGCGAGTCATTAATGACATTATTTTCATTTTTGGGTGAACTAACCCTTTAAGCAGAAAGTTTACTAATACTGTAATGACTGGTTTTTGAAATGTAGTTGCAACTTGCAAAGTTACTTAAAGTTAGTAGAATGTCTAAAGTGGACCATCGAAATAAAGTGTTACCATCGGCACACATCAGAATCCAATGTACACATAATATATTTTTTACTCAGATCCGGTCATTTTTGACAGAACAATCAATTTCTGCTTTATCTTATGCTTTAAGTTTGCCAGTTGGTTGAAACAATAAATAGGCCTATGTAATTTGATAGAGAAGTTGAACAGTTATTTCCCTTTTCTACAAAATATGCACAGGAGTTATTCATTATTCTATAAAGCTCACTCGAATTTGTTACTTTGTAACTTTAGAAGCCAATAGGACGTACCTTCCTTCCTTCCTTCGTTCGTTCCCGCTACTGACTGACTTGGCTATAAGGCAATGTGCTATCAGCCGTTGGTTTCAGACACAGCGTTTCTCTCTGATCCTAAATGAAGACAGGTGCTTCTCCCAGGGAGCTAAAAAGCTCTTATCTCATCTGAACAGGCCTAACATATTCACACACACATAATGATCTCTGTTGAACATCCACTCAAACTTATTAATCCAAAAGACAAACTAAATGTCTGTTTTTAGTTCTGGTACATAAATTGATAATTTGGCCTTAAAAAAATATTATTTTAAATGATAATAATATTACACAATAATAAAAATGTTACTGTATTTTGATTAAATAAATGCAAGACTTCTTTCAAAAACATTTAAAAAAAACTTTTGACTGGTACTATTTGAACAATCTCCCTATAATGTGAGAGCTAATTTACATTCTTCTTTGCAGAATTATCAGGTACCTTGCCTTCACAAAGAACTGCTACCCAAACAGCACATTTAACAGCAAAAATGAGTGATGTCTACAGGACAATTTGACACTCAACTTTGTATCTCTATCTAACATAACCGGCTTTACCTATGGGATTATACAGAGGAAGAGAATGCAGGCTGAGTTTTGAGCATGTTAGTGAGTCAAAGGTGCTTGAGCTTTGCTTTGAGTTGAACACAAAGACAGACCCGGCCAATTAAGGTAATGTAGTGGAACATACACACAGCACATCACAACTGAAACTACAAGCAGTCTCTCTCCCTCTCTCTCTCACACACACAGTGAGTAAGAAAAGTGCTGAGGAGGCACCCCTGCAGAGACTCGGTGGATAACAAATTGCTTTATTTTCTGCTCTGCACACAGATTGGACTGCAGGCGCTGTACAGTTCAAAACATCCTCTCCTTCACTTCACACACATACACACATATGTCCTCCTTCTCCACTGCTAATATTTGGTCAGTTCTACTTAAAGGAATCTTCATCATCAATCTGTGGATGGTAATAATACATAAAAGAATAAAAACTAAACAAAGGCTCCATCCCAATTTTCGTACTTCAATTAAAAGCAAATATGGTGACAGGCCTTGAATAGCCGTTTATTGCAAATTTATATGAAAATGAACAAAATCAGACCCATATCCCAGACAAAAATGCATTCTTAAAAAGAAAAAATATTTTTTTTATCACTACCGTTTTTAATGAATACTTTAATACAAGGATGCATTAAATTGATCATTGACATTTTTATAAACTTGAATTTTGTTTTAAATTGACTTTCACATTGTTATATCAAAATCTACTTCAAATACATGCTGTTCTTTTGAAAATTTTATTAATCAAAGAAACCTGAAAAATTGTATCATGGTTTCCACAAAAATATTAAGCGGCACAATTTTTTTCAACATTGATAAGTGGGTAGGGAATCGATACCCGCACCAAATTTCCAAGAACCGTGGATTCGATAAGACGCACATTCCAATTCTGCTTATCGATTCCTGTGTGCACATTTTAATGTGATTTTAAACCATTCAAGCGCAAGAGGACGCAAAAAAGAACTCAATACTGCACTCGAGCGCTGTTTTCTGTGCTGTGCACACATCCATTGACTGAAGAACTTTAGTAACTTTAATAATGATTAATCTATATTTTATTCATAAAATGAAAACTATGCAGTGTTACTTTACATTTGATTACATTGGATTCAATTTCTGTACCTGAACTGTGTTCAGTTGTATTTATTTGTGATATTGCTAATTTGTTTCTTTGTTCTTATTTTATTACAGACCGTTTACTTATCTTTAATGATGTATTTTTATCTTTAATGAAATTTATATTAGTTAGTCTAGTTGTTTTGCTGTGGTATTTTTGTTAAAACCACAGGCAAAAGCTCCTTGTGTAAGAATTCAGATTTTTGTTCATGGTATTCTGCCATGTATTCTGTCCTGTATTCTGCAAAAAGACAGAATAAATATGCTTGATATCTAAATATTTGACTTTCGAAAGTGGGAATCGATGATAATCGGAATCGATAAGCAGAATCGGAATCTGAATACTCAAACGACACCCAACCTTATTGATAATAATAAGAAAAAACTTTTCTTGAGCACCAATCAGCATAGAGTGATTCCTAAAAGGATCATGTGACACTGAAGACTGGAGTGAAGATCAGCCTTGGTGAGAATAAGATATTTCGTGCAAAAACATTAAAAAATCGTACTGACCCCAAACTTCTGAGTGGTACGGTTCTCACCCTCATGTTGTTCCAAACATGTCTGACTTTCTGTCTTCTGTGGAACCCAAAAGAAGACATTATGAAGAATGTTTCAACTGTTTTTTGTTGAAAACAAAATTGGACCCCACTTAAATTGTATGAACTTGAAGGTTTTTTTTAAACTACCCCTTTGAAATGTATTCTGAAATTGTGTTCTGAAAACTAGTTTTAAATTAAAGATAGAGAAAAAAACACTTACGTTTTATACAGATCTTTGTAATAAGTAACCAATTGGCTTAAACAATCTCAGACACTATTTTTTGGAGAAGCAAACTACAAAGCCTTCTTTGCATCTGTTAAAAACACGCACACACATAAACAAAGACATGGGCTCTCGGCTTGGTTACTGTTGACATGCTCACTGGTCCTTATCTGAGATAAGACAGGAATGTCAGAGCATTCGTTGTCTGCTCCAGAGAATTCATAAACAAGAAAACAACCAACAAAGTAAACACATCAGATGACCCATCACAGATCTGACATCTCACTCCAGACCTTTACTTGATCCGACTTTGAAATCGAGCGTTTGAAAGGTTTCTCTCCGAAAAGAGCGGATGAAAGAAAGAAGACGTAAAGGACAGAGAAAAAGAAATAGGTTAGGGGAAGAAAGGAAGAGAAAAAAGAATGACGACAGACAAATTTGACCTTTCTCTGTTCTGCACTTTGAGTCTTCAATTCCAGACAGAAGACCCAGACAATCACATTTTGACTTCCTTCCTGTCTTTGAGCGACGACGAAGTCAAACAAACAGAGAGTACATTGTTTTAGAAGATAATAACATTTTGTCTAATGAATTATGAAATAAAATATGTCATGACAGCGAACAGACTGCAGAAGGATGAAAGGCAGTCTCGTGCATGCTTTCTGTATCCTGGCAGTTGAACATGCCCAGCGTTTGCCACCAAGATCTAAATATAGCTTCAGTCTGAAATAGCAGCTATCAGCATCAGTGTGATGCTGATTGGACAGACAGTCATGATGACAGTGGAGGAATTACATCAGACGACTTACTGCTCCTCAACATTACATAGCAATCGCATGTGTGCTCTCTATGTAATGTTGAACCGCAATGAGATCACAAGTGTCATACGGGATAATCTGCCCCGTCTAGAGAGGATGGGTTCTGTTGAGACAGCCCTTACTGAGTCCTTTATTTGGAGAACAAATAAAATCCTGGAAATGGGAAAATGGAGCATTTACAGTCCTGGGCTGCGTTTCACAAAAGCATTGTAAGCTTTAAAGTAGATTGTGGAACCAGTGGCTCCAATGCTCTCAATTTAGCTCATTATTGTCAGGATTATTGGCACTCTTTAATAAATATGAGCAAAGAATGTTGTATAAAATGGCAGTGTTAATTATTTTGATCTTTCATTCAAACAATTAACTTTTCTTTCTTAAAGTAAAAGTAAAAAGGGGCCAAAAATTTAGGACAAGATATTTTGGAGGAAAAAAATAATTTAATACTGAGATCTCCCCCCTTTTAAATTGATTTAGTTCAAAGAAAGGTTCGATTTTTGTGAATTTTGGGAAATTTCACCACCTTCTTTGCTAATATTTTCCATGGGAGCCAATAATTCTGACCAGAACTGTATTTCAGGCTTGGCTGTGTTCAAGGGTTGATCCAACAGTTAGCATTGGTGGACTGTTGCATAATGATTGGTCCAATTGAAGTGAAATCTGCCATTTTCTGAAGGAAATCCATGAGCAAATTGTACTGTATACCCGTCAACTGCTCGCTTTCGAATGCACACATTTTGTCCCTGCAATTTCGATGGGAGATTTTACAATAGTGTCCTAACCAGATGCGATTGTTTTTGTCGGCAAGTAACAATTCTATTTTAGAAATGTTTTATATTTTTTCTGCAATGTCACAGCTGGAACAACAACACAACATATGGTAATGACAATCTCAGGTAATGTTTATGTGCTTTATTTAATGTTACTGTTAAAAGCATGTAATCTACAGTTAAATGCTGAATAAATTGCAGAAATGTGTGAGTAGTAGTATGAGGGATTTCAATACAATGCTGCCTGGCAGGGGGGGGGGGGGGGGGGAGCTATTAGATGAAAGAGGCACACGAACAGATTGAAAAGTCTGAAAGAAAGTATCTCTGAGTTCTGAGCATGCAGGGAATGAATGAATGGAAAAATCTCCAGCACAAGGGAGATAGAGAGAGTTTGTTTGTCAGCAGATTTCCACAGACAGGAGCCCACACACACTGACTGACTGCACAGCCTCTTTTCTACAGATGCCTGAACTAGTAAGTCAGCAGTCAGTCAAGTAGAGAAAGCACCCATTCGTCTCTGAGGCGAGGGTGGAGAACGAGTGGAGAGAAAAAAAGCAAAAAATATCCTCTTCCAAGCACTTTTAAGAATGATCAAACACTTTTAAACCTCAAACTGAATCCTAGGCAAGCTCAGACTCTCACACACACACACACACACACACACACACACACACACACACACACACACACACACACACACACACACACACACACACAGTCACAAAAACACTTTGAACTTCTGCTGACAGTAAAGGCCTAGCCACTTTAGTCGTTTTAAATTGCTATCCTATTAATGTATATCCCATTTACATATCTTACAAAATGGGTAACTATCTGATCGATAAAACACATAAAGTGTCCAGGTGCAAATATCCGCTAAACCACAAAAACAAATGGCATACCAGACCTTTCACACAGATTGCGAATCTGATCACGTAATTTGATCCCATTATGATGTCGAGCAGATCTAGGCCATTATGAATACATTATAGAGGCGTTTCATTCAGTTAAGGGGATCTGAGTGTGGCTGTGAATGACAGTGTATTTCACAGCACAACTGCCTCTGTTTATGCTACAGGCCAACAGAAGGAAGGGCATATGCTCATTTTGATGACCAATCTCTCCATTGTCTTTCTGATTGATTTATTTTAAATACATCTGTAGACAGCTGCACACTCCAGCCTAGATGTACACGTAAGGGTTAATGCCCGACGAGGTGTCCATTGTCAGGTTTTAATGGACGACGGCGAGGTGTGAACCGGTCGACGCGCAGCGGAGGACGGTTGCCTCCGCCGAAGTCCATTAAAACCTGACAATGGACACCTCGAAGGGCATTAACCCGCTTATACCATGGTCACTTGCCAAATAACACATTTTTAAAACATTAGTTTATATTTTAATTAGTTTTACAATCGAAATCTAAAGTTACAAGTTACAAACAATAACTTGGTTTCCTTGGTTACGCCTGACAGTTTATTTAGGTGTCCTCTATCACTTTTTAACGGACACCCTGCAGCCAATCAGAATCGAGTATTAACCCAGACCATGGTATAATTATCATCACCTCTCTGAAACAAACTCCCTGGCTTGTTTTGTTTTGCTGGTTTGTGGCTGAAGAGCAGCTAAAACATTCTAAACCAACAAAAATTAACAAACCAGTTTAGTTTATGCTGTTTTCCAGTAGGGTTAACTACTGTGATTTGATACTTACGACTGATCATGCCCAAACGCACACAGTCTTAGACAGTTGCTTTTAGTCAGTGTTCACAGTCGGTGTTATAATCTGCTCCAGTCGTTGGAAACAGACTGTAAGTGTGTTCAGTTCAGTCTTAGAATGTTTCAGCTAGTCGTTAAAGGTACAATATGTATGAATTTTGTAATAAATTAAATATCCAAAAATCACTTGCACAGTGTGATATATTTCCTGCAATTGTGTACTTACAATATCCCAAAAGTTCCCAAAGATTTTTAATTTCAGAGAAATTCCAATTTTAAATAATTGGCCGTCCCGGAAAACCTGTTCACTTGTCGCCTGTCACTGACGTAATATCCGCGTTATCCCTGGTTTCCGGCCGCTCGTACTGCCATAGTAACCATGGCGACAGACGTGGACAACTGCGTTACGTCTAGCGGCAAGCTCACACTGTTGTTGTTGTTTCGTTTAAACATTATGGACCATGGCAAACAGACTTTGGGAAAAAAGGAGAACTAAAACAAGGATCGCGTGGCGTTTTCGAGACACCGAGAGCTCCACGTCCGTGATAAACTTCGACTTGACAGAGACGCCGCTCTTGCATGTACTTTATTAGACAGGTGAGCTATAAAACTAATCAATGTTATATAGTTCAACATGATGAAATTTTAGAATGTGATCAGTATGTTATATAATGTTGATCTAGCTTACTGCTGGTCTCATACAGACAAACTAACACATAGAATAGCATTATAACTTTCACCACACTCAAATGCAGTTTAGTATGATAGTGTAGACCAAGGGAAACAGCGCTGCGTTACCTCACAAGTTTCATTCGTCTAATAAACTGACCTGTGTGAGTATTAATACAGCACTTGCTTGTCCTTATTCCTTTATATCCGCGGGACTCGCGTGTGGCGCTGATATCTGTCTCTCATTAGCAATCGCCCCCTACTTTATCCCACAGTCCTGTTAAAAACATCAATGTATTCACTCATCCATAAACATGATTAGATCCATCAGCTTGACGACAAGCTCCATAATTCCAATGGAATTTTCCGTCATCAATGTACGCCTTTGTTATTGTAAGAGGTTAGCGACCACTAGCAGCAAAAAAAAATCACATATTG
Organism: Phoxinus phoxinus; assembly: GCF_949152265.1. Taxonomy (NCBI): domain Eukaryota; kingdom Metazoa; phylum Chordata; class Actinopteri; order Cypriniformes; family Leuciscidae; genus Phoxinus; species Phoxinus phoxinus. The sequence goes on from NC_136890.1 coordinate 16,005,112, forward strand.
TAGTTTTAAAGTGTGTCCCCGGCATTAGGCACTATGCGGATTCAACGAATAGTTGAGGAATACAATTGTCAACTAAATTATTGTCTGTGCACTCCAACAATGATGGCACCAATTGCAACTGTATTATTATTATTTACCTGTATTGTGCTGATGAACAGCATGACTAGTAGACAAGCACGAAAACTACATAAAACAGACTGGACATTCATACTGGCCTAATTTGGTCTTTTCAGAATACCAGCCAATAACAACAGTCCTATAATTTAAATGTTAATATGTTTAATGCATCAATAAACATATAAAATATATACAATACATAAATATAAATAAAATCTATGACATAAGAATAATAGGTAGAACAATATATCAATTACCAGTACATTCTTTTTTTTTTTTTTTTGCAACAAAATATTGTTATAACAAATATTAATAAAAATCTCAAATAAATATTTGAAGTAAAAATATGTATAAATCGATTTATATATTTGTTGGCAAACATATAAACATGAAACAAAACAAGGCTTGTTATAGAAAATCAAGTGACTTATGATTTGAACAGGCTCAGAAGAAGTCTTGCGGCGGCACTCCTAAACAGATTACGTTCATATCAAATTCTCTGTTGTGCGTCACAGAGCGGGCGTCTCCAGAGAGATGCAGAAAGCTTCAGACAGACTTCTCTGATCACATCAGCTCTGATATCAGTCCATGAGCCGAGTCTTTCTGAGTGATTTGAGAAGTCTATAGAGGCGACCTGGAGTCCCTTTATATAATGCAAGCAGGTTATGCTCTTCTCACTGTCAGAGCTGCTGTTCATTAATCATAGAGCTGTCACTGAGGGAGCGCGCGCTGGGCTTAAAACGTTTAGGAGGCGCTAAAATATCATGTGGCAGCTTTTGTTGGCTAATCACAAGATGATGATTTACACTGTACGAAAGAGATGGAAAGAAACTGAGCTCTGTTCCCACAATGCAATTCCGCTGTGGTGACCAGTGCACGTCAGTCAGTCAGAGAGACCACTCTAGCCTTCTGGGAAAGAGGGAGTTATTTGAGCAATCACGTCCAGCCAAAGGAACACGCTTGTTTTGACTCACCGGGCTAAGAATAGAAAAAATCTTGGAGAGTAAGAGATGAGCCACGCTACTGTAAGTTGGGATGGGCCTAAGGAACATTTTATTGCTCAGAGGATGCTCTTTTATAACTTAATGGAGTTCTTTGTTGGTTTATCGAATTATCATTATTGTTTCTTAAAATTCCATAGGAGAAAAAAACATAAATACCAGAACATTTGTTGACATAGAAAAAGCAGAGACCTATCAAATGAATGAGTATAGTATTTAGTTTGTGATTCTTTCGTACAATAGCACAACAATATATATATATAAATAAAAAAATTATACACTACAGTTAAAACGAATATGAATGAATACATTTATTGAGCAAGGATGCATTAAATTGCTCAAAAGTGACCATAAAGACATTTATAATGTTCCAAATGATTTATATTTTAAATAACTGATGTTCTTTTGAACTTTCTATTCATCAAATCATCCAAAGTGTATCACGGCTTCCACAAAATTGATTAATTAGCACAACTGCTTTAAACATTGATAATAAGAAATGATTCTAAAGCACCAAATCATCATATTAGAATGATTTCTGAAGGATCGTGTGACACTGAAGACTGGAGTAATGATGCTGAAAATTCAGCTTTGCATCACAGGAATACATTACATTTGTATTTGTGATCTCTTAAATACAGCCTTGGTGATCATAAGAGAATTCTTTCAAAAACATTACAAAATATCTAAACAAAAATAAGGACTATGACATCCTTATTGAGAATGAGCTGTACCAAACTGGAAGTAAAGATGATCAGAAATTCAATCTACAGTGAATAATGCTAAGAACCAAAAAATAAACGGTTCAATTAAAATAATTGTTTTAATAATTGCTTGCTGGAACTGTTTGTCGTTCAATTCTATTAATGGTTCTCTCATGTGAATTCTTCCACGGATGCAAATGGAACACCCAAATGAAATACTCTTAAATCTATGATACTCTTAACGAAAAACTCTTATGAGCCAATTCCCAAAACGAATTATGTTATTTTTAAGTGAATCAAAACGATACAGCACAACCAGTACAATCTAACCGATTCACCCCTATGAGTGAGTATTCAGTGAACCAAACCCACAAAGTGACTTCAGTGTAGTCCAAGCGATACCTCAACAAATGACTCTTATAAAGCCAGGTTTTGTTAATAAATTAATCAAACATGCAGAGCTTTTAACTTTTGCAACAATTGTTTTAAATGTATTTATCATCAAAAATGACAAATCAAATTTTATTTATTTTATTATATATTTCTTGCTGAAAAGTACTAAAAGAATTGTTGAGGCAGATAAATCGTAACGGACTAAATTCTTAATGATTTCGACCATTAGGCCTAACCTTCAAAAATATTTTGAGATAACAATAGTGTGGAGCCTAAAGCAACCTGCCAAACCTCAAATACTAAGATTGAACCATTTTAATGAATAGCAATGCATTATCAAAAGCAATTACAGTTTACAACTCATGGAGCAACACTAAACGCAGACTCCAGGCACCCTACTGTGTCCAAACCAACCTTCGTCCTTCTCTAACGCTTGATCTTGTTTGAAATCACACATCAATCATTCTCTCAATGTTCACATTCAGTCAGTCCGCCAGGCCCTGGAGAGCAGACGCCTGTCGAGTTTACAGTGTCTGGATGTGGCTCAGTTACAAACGAGAAATGATCAAATGTGAAAGAGTTGTTCAAGTTGAAATATTTGTATCGAGTATGCATGCAAATAGATTCCCTTACGCATGTACACACTCATGCACATGCATAAAAATGCTACAATGGAACGCAGCATGGTGGACTTGGAGCCACACGATTAAATGCCAAAGAAAGTCTCAAACATACACATGCTTACACATATAGATAAATATGGGAGGTCACATGCATAAACACACATATATAAATGTCAGCTAGAATTTTCTCATGTGAGATATCCTAAGGCTAAATTGACTCCAGTTATCATAATGTAACTGTACGTGTGTATGCATGCATTAACAAGAGTGTGTTGTGTGTGAGTGTGTGACCAAGCATGCACTGTATTTCTCACTCCATCACTGTAATTTCTTTCTCTCTGTCTCTCTTCCACCCTGTCTCTCCTTTATGTCTGCAGGGGGTGTGTGTGTGTGTGTGTGTGTGTGTGTGTGTGTGTGTGCCTGAATGAGTCATCACTGGTGCAGAAGATCATCTATATTCCTTAAGTTTGCCCAAATCTCCAGCTCACACAGCCAATGCAGCAGGAAAACACTAAACTACTTGACATGCACACACTGGTTGGGACTTACAATTGACTTATATTGTGTTTATACTGAGATAATGAAGGGTTTCTATCCTCTATCCCTAAACCTAACCCACACAAAGACCTTTTTGCATTTTCATATTTTAATTAAGGCATTATTTGGTATAGTTATTCAGACATTTTCTTGGTTATTTCAATTTTACTTTACCGACATCAACATAAAAATTAGAGGTCGACCGATTCATCGGTTTTGCCGATTAATCGGCACCGATAGTTGACTGGTGGAACTATCGTTATCGGCAAAAATATATACCGATAGTTTTTCCTGGTTGCGTCCATTGCTGGAGCGGCTGAGAAGCGCGCGCTGTCATTCATTACACAGAGCTGAGAAGGGTCTGCTGGCATGATGCAGTACAAGAGCGGCCTCTAGAGGTGTAATAAAAACTAGCGCTAGTGCCTCGTGTTGTTTATTTCGACACGTGATGCTGCGTGCTGCACTGAGAGCACATGCTGCGTGGAGAGCGCTGACATCAGATGCGCGTTTAAAGCACCGACAGCTCAAATGTATGTATACAGTACATTTTGTCATATCATTATAAAGTGATTAATTTGTTGACTAAATGCTGCATTAGTAGAGAAAGAACAGCACAACAGTGTTTGTTTGCCTTCGAGGCTGAGAGGACGCTAACATTAGTAGTACCTCAAGCGGTTAAAACACTGACAAACATAAACGTAAGTCCGACCCGAATGTTTAATGTCACAATTGTTACCTCTATTTGCATTAGTTCATATCCAGCTGGTCACTTTTATGCATTAAATGTGCAGAGAAGTTGCATATTTAAAGCTAGAGACGTAAGCAAACTGATATGTTCATACAGCCGACAGAAACATTACGAATCAGAAAAGCATTCGATTTCGGTTATTTATTTTTTTTATCTTCACTTTAATACAAATTTTGTTACTTTTTTATTAATTAAGTTGGCTTGAAAAGAACAGTTAAATAGTTACATTTTGAATGTAACTGGTTTTATTTGTTATTTAGAGTATTACTTTTTGTTTCAGTTTGAATGAATGTCTTTTATTGACTTAAACATTTATTCACATTTATATATTTATTTCATTTAGCATGTTTTCATGATTCAATACAGTTTTTTTATTTTTATAATAAAGTTCAGCACTGTTTTACTTGGAGTGTTATGTTTGTTTATATCCCGTATCAATTTTAAAAACTATCGGTTCATTAATCGGTTATCGGCAAGTATGGCCCAACCTAGCTATCGTTATCGGTAAAATCCACTATCGGTCGACCTCTAATAAAAATGCACTTGCATAGTGATCAAAATTGATTTAATAATAATTTCTGAAATGAAGATTGACATTTTGAACACCCACACAAAATCAATGGGCATCTTATTATGACTGTGCTCTTGTCCAGAATGTCAGCATGAAATCAAATCTATTTTGTAAATGCATGTTTGTCACGAGTGGCAATGTAGCGAATCCAACAAAGACGAGATGCGTGAAGCAGAATGAATAAAGATGCACTTTACCATAAATGTTACCACAAGACAATGAACAGAGTAAAATTGAGGGCTTAAATACACAAGGAATGATAATCATCGGAACAGGTGCAAACTAATGAGAAACCATGACAACAAATGAATGAATGAGAACTCAGGCAAGACAGTAATGTTAACTAGAACGTACATTTCCAGAAGAAAATGTGAATGGTGCTTGCAGTGGCAAAAAACACCACCCGGTTGCTAGGGTGTTCTTGGAGTTTGCTATGAAGATGCTAAGGTGTTCTGGGTGGTTGCTAGGGTGTTCTGGGTGGTTGCTAGGGTGTTCTGGGTGGTTGCTAGGGTGTTCTGGGTGGTTGCTAGGTGGTTGTTAGGCGGTTGCTAGGGTGTTCTGAGTGGTTGCTAGGCGGTTGCTAGGTTGATTGGGTGGTTGCTAGGCGGTTGCTAGGGTGTTCTGGGTGGTTGCTAGGCAGTTGCTAGGGTGTTCTGGGTGGTTGCTAGGCGGTTGCTAGGGTGTTCTGGGTGGTTGCTAGGCGGTTGCTAGGGTGATCTGGGTGGTTGCTAGGCGGTTGCTAGGGTGTTCTGGGTGGTTGCTAGGCGGTTGCTAGGGTGTTCTGGGTGGTTGCTAGGTGGTTGCTAGGGTGTTCTGGGTGGTTGCTAGGGTGTTCTGGGTGGTTTCTAGGCGGTTGCTAGGGTGTTCTGGGTGGTTGCTATGGTGTTACTAGGTGGTTGGTAGTTGTCACAGATGGTTACTATGGTGTTTGTAGCATTTTCTTGGCATGATTTAGCACTTAGCTAATCAAAATTAGCATGTAGCTATTCACTGCTAGCATGTGTAGCATGTAGCAAGTCCTGTTTGCTAGCATGAGTCAAAAGAGCCAAACCCCATCTCTATACGATGTTCTGATGCAGAGATATACGCCTTGCAAAACGGTTGCTAGGGTAATCTGTTTGGTTGCTAGGGAGTGGCTTGGCAGCTGCCAATCATGAAGCTCCAAAGTCAGTGTGAATGTATAAACCAACCCCCATCTCTATACGATGTTTTGATGCAGAGATATAGGTCTTGCAAAATGGTTGCTAGGGTACTCTCTTTTGTTGCTAGGGAGTGGCTTGGCAGCGCCAATCATGAAACTCCAAAGGCTGCTTGTCAGTATGAATGATATAAACCAACTCCCACGTCTCTGTGACATTCAGAATTTAAGATATCCCTCTTTGGATTTTGGTTGCTAAGGTGCTCGGCAATGGTTGCTAGGGAGTTGCTAGAATGTGTTGAGGTGATTGGGGATTGGCTGTTTGCTGCCCCGAGTCAAACGAGCCCACCCTCATGTTTCTATGACACTTATATCCTGAGATATCCCTTTGATGTCTTTCAATGGAAGTCTATGGAGCTTGTTGCTAAGGAGCTCTGAATGGTTGCTAGGGCGTGGCTTGAAAGCTTCACAATGATCCTGAGAGACTGATTGGTCGTCTGAGTAAAATGAGCCCGCCCCCTTGTCTCTATGACACTGTGATCCAGAGTTATGTTCAATACAAATGCGGTTTCTATGGTGTAGGACAGCCCATTTCATGGGCTGTCCTACACCATAGTACTTCATTGGGGCAACTTTGGGCCCCTCCTGCCCCCCAGGGGTGCAACTTTTACCCCATTGTGTGGTATGTTATTACAGAGCCTACCAGCCTCTTCAAATGTGATCCAGAGTTATGTTCAATAGAATATCGCTTACTATGGTGTAGGACAGCCCATTTCATGGGCTGTCCTACACCATAGTACTTCATTGGGGCAACTTTGGGCCCCTCCTGCCCCCCAGGGGTGCAACTTTTACCCCATTGTGTGGTATGTTCTTACAGAGCCTGCCAGTCTCTTTAAATGTGCCAAATTACACGTTTCTGCGACATCCTTGCTCTGAGCTATGAGTCTGTGAATTTTGGTTGCTAAGGTGCTCGACAATGGTTGCTAGGGAGGGGCTAGGAAGTGTTGATGTGATTCATGATTGGCTGTTTGCTGCCCTGAGTCAAACGAGACCACACTCATGTTTTTATGACTCTTCTATCCAGAGATATCCATTTGATCTCTTTCAATGGAAGTCTATGGAACTTGTTGCTAAGGTGCTCTAAATGGTTGCTAGGGGCGTGGCCTGATAGCTTCACAATGACCCTGAGAGACTGATTGGTCGTCTGAGTAAAATGAGCCCGCCCCCTTGTCTCTATGACACTGTGATCCAGAGTTATGTTCAATACAAAATCGCTTACTCTCTCTCTCTCTCCATTTCATGGGCCGTCCTACACCATGTTAAGTCAATGGGAAACTTTCGGGCGCTCCTGCCCCCCAGGGGTGCAACTTTTACCCCATTGTGAGGTATGTTCTCACAGAGCCTGCCAGCCTCTCCAAATGTGGTAAATTTCACATTTCTGCAAAATCCTCGCTCTGAGCTATGAGGCGTCAAAGTTTGACGCAATGTTAAGTCTATGGGATTTTTCGGCGACTTTTTCGCCCCTGGGGCGACCACCGCACCCCCGATCGCTTATAAAAGTCATAGCACACCATTCCCGAATAGGCCGCACGTTTTGACACCTCATTCATGGGTCTGTGACAAAAACTGCGGGAGGAGTAGCGCGTCAAAAAAACGGCGGAATAAAAAGAAGAATAATAAGTATGACGGATAACAATAATGATGCCTTGCTAAAGCAAGCACCATTAATTATGTTGTCAACAATAATGTCAATAATGTTAATTCCAGTGGTACTGGTGGATTTCCGCGGGAAATTCGAGCATGTCTTTGCGTCATTACATCACATCTGTACACATAAAGAAGGTGTCCCGGCAAGTAGGCTGGAGTGTGAGGATGCTGGAGGTGGAGATTTATAGCCTTTTCTCACAGCACTTGATATAATTAAACATATTAATTTGATGGCGGATCCAGAAAGGTTCAAACAACAATCACCAGTGACAACCCGTTGTAAAATGCAAAAGACTTCAGACTTCGGAGTGGCAACAGAAAAAAACTGCAACCGACCCATACGAAAACAAGGATAATATCGGAAGGACATTGAATGTAGTCACGCAATGCTGATGTTACTAACATTAACAATTTGAGAACAAAGTATAATTTGCATGGATTGATGAGGACGTTCTCCTCAAAACATTGGATTCATCCGCGCTGTGCCGTGCCGAGGCACAACCCACGTAAAGTTGATAATTCCGCGAATAACTGCAATCGCAGGTTTTGAACAGAGATGGTGACAAAGAGGAAAAACTACGGACTGCAGCTTTAATATATTACAAACTGTTTTTTGGGGGGGGGGCATTTATTTTGGATTTAATGTCAGTCCTGGGCTCGCAGTTCACATGGGTAGGGTACTTTGTGTGTGTGTGTGTGGATGACTGTGTTTGTACGCCATCACTGAAGACCATTTTTGACCCAAGAAAAACCCTGATATATAGGGACATATATCTCAATGAATATATATATATATATATATATATATATATATATATATATATATATATATATATATATATGCATTGAAGGATCTTGCTGATCCTTCAATGCAATTTCTAGAGTAAACAAACTGTGAAATCCATTCAGAAGTGAGCATCACTACAACCTACTCACTCTAAAGGGCAGAGCACTTGAAGTGAGTACTCTGAAGGATGCAGGCTAGAACGCTGTTGTTTGTGTGTGTGTGTGTGTCTGGCACACCCTACACAAAACTGTATATCACTGCCAATTTATTCTGAATTGGAATGTTACCTTGGTAACACAGCAGTAAAATTCCAAAGAGTGCTGCGGCAAATAAAACGGGTGTATTAAATGTTTCCTTTCGGTCTTTATTTCAATTTACATTTGCAAACTGTCTCTCCATGTGGCGAACAAACAAACATGAAATTATGTAAATCAGTATATTAATACTGATTTCCAACCGATAAACCACAGGGCACTGATAGAGTGCTCTCGAGGAAGGTAAGTGTGAGATAGGGAATCTCATTCATCCTCTGATGTCCAGAGATTTCAGCTGAATTTTAGCCCTGCAGTGAAATGAGCAGAGCGATTATCAGAGGAAAAGAGATAAGCAAAGGGGGAAAGGAGAGGAGAAAGAGAAATGGACCCTGCCGAGGGTGCGAACATCAGAGATGATCAGAGATCAGACTTTCCGTAGCCTTGAGCCGATCTTATTACACCACTGAGGTGCTTGCTGTATTACCCAATATGAGTTCACAAGTAATGTGAGATACTGTCTTACACACTGCAGGGAGCAAAGTCTTTATCAAACACTTATTAAACCAGCTTGATGAGGACACACACACACATACACACAAAATGTTTGTTAAGGTGAAACTCATGCAAACAATGTTTTATGCTCGCCAAGGCCTCATTTACTTTATCAAAATACAGAAAAAAATAGTAATATTGTGCAGTATTATTACACTTTAAAATAACCTTTCTATTTGAATATATTTGAAAATGAAACTTCCTATGATGCAAAGCTGAATTTTCAGCATGATTACTCTAGTCTTCAGTGTCACATGATCCTTCAGAAATCTTTCTAATATGATGATGTGATGCTCAAGAAACATTTTCTTAGTATTATCAACATTGAAAACATTTGTGCTGGTTTAAATTTTTGTGGAAACTGTGATAATTGTAGGTGTATTATAAATATCTTTACTGTCACTTTTGATTAAATAAATGCAGCATTTCTGAAAAAAAAGTATTTCTGTCTTCTGTGTGTTGTTTTTATGGTGAAAAAGTCTGAGACCACATTGAAAACCTGGGAAGTAATAAAAAAAAATGTGCATATACAACATTCACACATTTAGGTTAAACATACATACATTCTCATGCATTAATAAACAGGATAAGCGCTCCAAATGCATAAATGGTCTCCTATGAAATCTAGATGTAATCTAAGCACAGAAACAGACTTGTACAGTATATTAGATGATCAAGCAGTCTTTACCGCATGTGACAGCATTAACTACGTGCAGTACAATCATTCTCTCTTCTCCCTCTGCTTACCTTCTCCCATGCACACACCGAGCAGTACTGGAGGCTAATTTCTCTCATCGTGTTCTTTCCCCACCAACAACAGCGCTCGCACCACAAACACTCAGACTAGACTAACAGTTCTCTCTAGACAGACACATCTGAATACTCATGAAGGTTCCAGAAGTCTGGATGAACGCCATTATAGTCGACCGCTGTCACCGTAACTCAATACCGCGACAGTGTGTACTGATCCCATACCTGTTGATTGAGTTACAGAGGAGGTTTAACCGACCCAAGTCCACATTAACCTTTTGCACAGACACACTGAGAGATATGCCCACAAACAGTTCATCTTAATGCAAATATACACATACACACACCCACACAGAAAGAGAGTTGTTATTGTTGTGTAATAACTTGTATAGGTTTAGAAAAATTATGCAGAGTATGAGAAGTCATCAGGCTAATCAGTTAACAATATGCTAAGCTTTAAGGCTAACTAATTGAAGTATGCCAAGCCATCAAAATAAGCGGTTAGCGCTCTGTTAATCTATCATGCTGATCGGTTAAAAGTGTGTTAAGGCTCATTTACACCAAGAGCAATAACAATAAAGATTACTATAACTATATTAGCATCCACACCAATGGATGATATCGTTCTGGTTATAATAAAGCATGCTGCAGTTTTGTCGTCTGACGCTTTAAATGCTCGAGCTCTCTAAATCAGGATGGATTCTGATTGGCTTTCATTCATCAGTTGGAAAAAATAAATATTCTAACGATATTGTTTTTCTGCATTATCGTTAGTTGTGGTGTGGATCTTCCTTGGTGTGAACAGGCCTTTAAGCTATCAGACTGAATGTTAACGTATGCTAAGCTTTCCGGATAAGCAATTAATGGTATGCTAAGCTATCAGGCTAAGTAGTTAAGAGTATGTTAAGCTATCAGACTGAATGGTTAACGGTATGCTAATCTATCAGGCTAAGCAGTTAAGTGTATGCTAATCTACACTTAACTGCTTAAATGGTTAAATGTATGTTATCAGGCTAAACGGTTAACAGAATGCCATGTTATCAGGCTGATTAGTAAAAAGTTTATCAAGCTGAGTGTTTTACAGTATCCCAAGCTATCAGGCTGACTGGTTAACAGTATGTTAAACTATTCGGCTGACTGGTTAACGGTATGTTAAACTATCCGGCTGACTGGTTAACGGTATGATAAACTATCCGGCTGACTGGTTAACGGTATGTTAAACTATCCGGCTGACTGGTTAACGGTATGATAAACTATCCGGCTGACTGGTTAACGGTATGTTAAACTATCCGGCTGACTGGTTAACGGTATGATAAACTATCCGGCTGACTGGTTAACGGTATGATAAACTATCCGGCTGACTGGTTAACAGTATGTTAAACTATTCGGCTGACTGGTTAACGGTATGTTAAACTATCAGGTTGACAATGTTGCTTATACATCAGATATTATATACAAGCATGCAAACATGGATCTCTCTCATGGTTTTGATCAGCTGTGATTTTTTCATGTAATGCAGCATTCCTCTTTTAGTGTGAACAGAAAAAAACCTACATCACTGGAATCCTGTCATGTTGTGCCTGCTTAGTAGGACACCGTGTTAGTAATGGAGACAAATCTTTCTATAATTTGACTGAACAGACTACAGCAAGTGCTACTTTATTAATGTTCTTCAAAAGTGAAACAATAAAATAAAATTCCACAAAGATGGATAAAAGACTGCATCAGCAGCAAGATGCTTAGAAACACAAGCGCTGTGCAAATTCAGTGAGGTTTTTGTTGTAGCATCTCTCCACCACGCCGCACTGAGCAAAAACATAACAGTTAATAATTTATTCAAATAATTTATTCATCATGACTAGTCATCTCTTTGATGAGACTTTAATGAAGTGTTGACAAACTGGCTGTTTGGCGCGAGATAGACACAGTTTGAGGGAATGTAGTCCACTCGATGCAGCTCTATCTCTAGTTAGAGGAGCTGGCCCTGGTCCTGAATCAAGCACGCACTAGAGTGGAGCTCAACTATACACTCACTGCCCAATCAAGCCTTTTTCTAGTTTTGCTGATGGCCTTGAGGCCCAAAAAAAGCATGCTTTGTGCTCTTTGCAATCTTAAGATGCTTTTAGTCTTGTGTAGCCGGACTTTCGATAATCTGCATTAAGTGTGATCTACATTACAGCTTCTACTGGCCAAAAACCACCCACTTAGACAGAAAAAGGCAATTTGATTGGCATGTGGATATGTGGGAATTTGACATGAAGTCTGAGGCCCTGTTTACACCTGGTATTAAGATGAGTTTTGGTCGATCGGATCATAAGTGTACAATGCTAAATTCAAGTGTAAATGGGGTCTAAAATGTTTTGAGCTCGTCCCCTTGTAACAACTTCCAGATGGCAAACGCATTTGACCGGATGGCTTTCTTAGTGTAAATGCTCATGTGGTCAAATCCATTAGAATAGCCACAAAAGATCGCCTACTCTCCTCCTACTGACCTAATGTGTAAACACATGGAAGCGCGCTTACCAGATGGGATTTAAACTTTGTTGGCTGAAGACCCATGTTTGGTTTGAAGACGAAAAACGTACCAAGCACAATGTTCTCTCACCATTCATGATTTCTAACAAGCAGTCACTGTGTGCAGGGTGGTCTTGCGGCTGATCAGAGCAGAAATTAAAAATGATTCTCTTCATATGTTTTTCCATCGTCTCTGGTCGCATATATAAATTGCGTGAGCTTATTTCATCCATTAGATCGAAAGATGTGAAATAGCTCATACATTTACCCTCCCCTCGAAGAAATCAGGACAGAAGTGGTTAAAATTGGACAAAAGAGACAGATTAAAACACTTGGTGTAAATGTGTCTCCCTCTTCTACATGTAATTCAATTGACCAAAACGCATCTAAATACCAGGTGTAAACAGGCCCAGTGATGTCCATGAACACCATTTGTTGTTAATGAATTAATTATTTTAATAAAAATATAAATTAATAAATACAAATGAATAAATTAATATAGCATCACTTCCCAAAATGTTTAATGTCCCATGAACTACCCATGATTTCTGACCTACCAGTTTATTTTTATTATTGTTAGGGCTGATTAAATCTAAGTGTCTCCAACAAAACTCTCGAATATGAATAACAAATATGATTTAAATGAGCCTCCAAAATTAGTTATTCCTCAAAAGAGCTCATTATCACACAAGCTGTACCTTATAAATGCCCATTTGAATCAGCGATTTCATCCAACTCTCTCTATCTTTGTTTGCAATATGGATCAGATGGTCTCTATAACCACCTACGGACCATCTGAGGGTAAAACTAGGATGATTTAAACACCCGATATGCTGACCATTTCGACATAAAGTGTTGTTATTTCAGTCTGAACCCTCTACAGTGTTGGTGCCCTAAATTATAGTCCAAGTATTACTTTGGGAGGCCTTAAATAATAACCAATGTACTGTAGCAGCTTCGAATGTGCAGTCTCTCATCTATACACTCCTGTTTAGTTCACTTTTATACTTCTGCTTCTTCTATCACACGTAAAAGTGTCAAAACTCTCTCCCACTGGCTTCGACCTGCTGTGATTCTGGAAATATCAAAGCGAGAGTGGCCTAATCCTCCTCTGAAAATGTTGCACATGCACTCCTCTGCATGAGCATCAAATGGGGAGGGAATACATGGAGAGTCTGTGTTTGTAAAAACACCCATTAAAAAATGTGAGACTAATTAACATTTGAACTATATATAAATAAGGTGTTGTAAACGAGCCATTATAAACCGAATAACATGAAAACATATGATGCTCCATTTTTTTTTTTTTTCTCACGAACATGCATGCAAGAATCTGACACACAGTGATTGTAATGCCTCTTGCTGATTCTACAGCACAAACACACACCCACACAGATGTGTGTATGTGAACACGCACATACACGCACACCTCCAGTGCCAGAGATCTAATTAAGGGCTGTGAGATTGAACATGTCCCTCCTTTTGATAGCGTAAAATTAGATGTTACAGATTTGGAGTGCATTCTCACTGTGACGTCTGACACGTCTGCTGGAAGGATGTGTGGCGTTCTGCATGTGTTTGCGAAGAGAGAACGGCTGAAAAATAGACAATGTGAATATGAGCTAAAAGCTCATGGAAAATGTGAAAAGCAAATATATATAGAGAGAGTGAGAGAGAAAGTAAAAGAAACCAGCATTATATGCAAAAACACGCATACATGCTGATATACACCCACTGAATGTTGAACGTCTCAACATGGAACATCAATATTTATGCACTAGCTGAGCTGGGAATGGCAATAATTGCTGCAGAAATCAATGTAAGTCTGTTGCTCACAGTGTATTTCATCTTCTTATGAAGGTCACGTTTAGTTTTCAGACTTAAAGGAGACACACACACACACACACACACATACACACTCCTGGATCGCTTAATCAGGATCACATTACACTACTGAAATATTATGAAAATGCTTCTTGATTTATCCTTCATTTGTATGAGTAACATTTTTATGAGTATTGATAAAAAATAGCTAGCTAAAAATAGCATAGCAAAATGTTTTAAAGGAACACTCCACTTTTTTTGGAAATAGGCTAGTAGTTATAACATATACCATGTGTCACTTTTGGATTGATTTATTACCCCCTGCCCCTGTCACAAATGATTGACAGGGAATCTGTGTCTCCAGAATATGTTTCTGATTTATGATGGGGGTAACGGCGTCAGCGTGTCTAGTAACTATGGCGCCGCGTGACGTGTGACGCGGCCGGAGGTGTTGACCGGGGAATTTGAAAGTAAGGTGTCTGCAGGCTTCCTGGGTGTTTTATTGCCTTTGTACCTGCGCGAAAAGGTGTTATGTCTGTGTGTATTATGTCTGCTGCGCTGTAGCGAGTTCGCACTTCGACAGAAGCTGCGTGTATAAATTTGTGTAGGACGCAATGTCAGTTACAGAATCGAGCAGAGCAGTGCAGATCGTGTCAGACGCCTCGGGTTTTTTTCCTTGTTCTCAAACTATATTCCAAGGTAAATTGTGTTGCTGGAAACGCGAGTGCAAGAAGATGGATGCTTGTCTTAACAGTAAGTGTGTTTTATTATTTCGTAATGTTATTAAGAAACATTATTTATTTATATGAGAGTCATTGTTCTATTGGGTGTTTAAAGGTTTTATCTGCGCGCTCCAGGTGACGCTGCTGGAGTGAGCCTCGTGGATCTTGTTGACGAACTTAATTTCCTCAATCAAGCGAGTGGTACGTCGGCTATAATTATGATTTGTGTTTAAATGTTAGTCTACATATTGTGTGTTTTATAATAACGCTTTATTTATTTATAACAGGAGGTAGCAGAGGTACTCATCATCGGTCTAGTAACGTTAGGCACACAGCGCGTGCAGCTTTGCGAGAGAGCGCGGACGTCCCTGCCACCGGTAAGTGTTGTGTATGCTTAGCGAGACCGACCCATTTGCGTTTTGTGTAAACACATGTTTCATTTGTTGTTTATCTTTTTTTTTTTTAACAGCCCAACCGGAACGGAAAACCATCACAGCGTTAGTGCATGCGGCTCCGCGTGATAGTGCACACAGCCAGCCCCTCGGTAAGTGTATAATTGTAATTCGACTTTATCAATCGTTATACTGCTATTATGTGTTATAATGTCTTGTTGAATTTAGTTTAAAACTTTCTTATGTGTATTTCCAGAAGGCTTATCAAACCTAGTGAACAAGGTTGCGTCTGAATCTACGGATAGGATTGTGACGACAAAGGATAGATCGGCTGGTTTAGTGGCAAAACCAAAAAACAAACTCAAACGTAAAGCACCAGCGGTGACCTGTGCAAAAGCAAAAGGACCGTTTGATGACGTTGCGAGAGACAGGCATTCCGGACCACAGACATCGGCACAGAAGAAGCCAAGACGATCTGCTAAAAGTATGTAAACAAACAATGTTGTTTGATTGAATTCAGTTCATTCTAAATTAGATGCAAATAAGCTACCAGAGTGCGATAATGTTTTATTTGGATGTGATAGTGAGAGATCGTGTGTGTGTGTGTGTGTGTGTGTGTGTGTGTGTGTGTGTGTATGTGGGTGTGTGTGTGTGTGTGTGTGTGTGTGTGTGTGTGTGTGTGTGTATGTGTGTGTGTGTGTGTGTGTGTGTGTGTGTGTGTGTGTGTGTGTATGTGGGTGTGTGTGTGTGTGTGTGTGTGTGTGTGTGTGTGTGTGTGTGTGTGTGTGTGTGTGTGTGTGTGTGTGTGTGTACAATGTGTTAGTTCAGAACTGTTGTTGACAGGGTTTTGTTTAAAAAACATAAAAACAGGTACATCTCTTAGAGTGTGGATTTATTTATAATTATTTTACTGTATGTATTGGAGTGATTTTTGTAAAAGTGTAGACTCTTTTCAAACACTCGTTTATAAACAACCATGTTGAAAAAAATAAATAAAATAAAAAAATGTATCATGCAATGCATACATACTATTTTTAAATTAATATTATTATTTTTTCTCAACAGAAGTGTTCGTGAATGACAATGCAGTTCCTGATATAAACGACGTTCAGAGCTGGAGTGACGGACTGATAGAAGCATGGGATGACTGCGTGTTTACAAGTGACCCTAAAGAAACCCTGCAGTCTGTTCCATCCAG
Organism: Phoxinus phoxinus; assembly: GCF_949152265.1. NCBI lineage: Eukaryota > Metazoa > Chordata > Actinopteri > Cypriniformes > Leuciscidae > Phoxinus > Phoxinus phoxinus. The sequence goes on from NC_136890.1 coordinate 16,021,644, forward strand.
CGAGCGTGTGCTGGCTGTGGTAGAGTCAGACCCTGATGAGCTGCCTTCAAATCAGGAGGCTTTCAGACGGGAATCACAAGCCAATATAGACAATCAACAAATAATAGGTCTGATACAGGACTCTGTCAAGACAGCGTTGAACGCCTTCGAGGTACGTTTTAACGAACGCATTAATGCTTTTGAGAGACGCTTAGATGCTTATGAGAATAAGCATAATGATCGTGAACATTCTACGACGGCTGCACATCAACAACAGGATATTGGTATTAAACAAGTCATAGCAGCTCCGCGGTTGCATAGCAAAACTATCCAACAAGTAGTCAGAGATCAAGGTCTGTCTGTGGAGCTGTTAAAGCAGATCGTACTCACGCTTAAAAAGAAACACGGGTGAGTTGTGAATGTTTTTATATATTATGTGTTTTTGTGTGTATTTTCTTCTACATTAATCCCAACATTGTGTGTATTTTTTAGCATTGGTGTATAATGACTGATTAGCTAGTTTTTCTTTTTTCTCGCTGTATAGATGTTGGTTTTTATTATCCGTAGTTACTTTAATTGTAAACCTGTCAGTGATTGAAATAAAAATTAAAAACTAAATCTGGTTTTAAAAAAAAAAAAAAATGGCTAAACGTTGTCGGGAGTCAGATGGTTTTGATCAGGGTCCGGTAGCTAGGTTTAGACGCGACGATGGCAGTGTGGTATCCCCTGAACAGTGCAGTAACACAGAAACATTGCTCTATTTAATTCAGACATTGGAGGGTGTGAATAGGTCTGAGTCTACAACTAATACATTGTTAGAATTATTGGATATTATGACACCGATGGTAGATGAGGATCCAGGCCCAAATATTGATTTTGAACCTTTTGTAAACACCCAACAGGTTGGAGAGGTATCAGAACCTCCTCCAGAAACAAATGATGCTTTTGATAATCCTGTGTCTTTGTCACAGTCAGGAGAGGGAGCAGGTACCCAGTCACACCGCACACTCAATCGAGGTGCACCCAACATGGGTCTTGCACATAGTGACATAGAATCACTTGTAAGAGAGGGTGGTGATGTGAGTGGGTACACTGTACTGCCGCGCTCGCGGTTCAATGGCCTGGAAATCCATAGGCTTATAAATCTGCGGGAGATATCTTCTACAGATTTAGCAGCCTACACCATGTTTTTACATGACACACTTTCTGAAGTTGTGGACTTTTCCAGACTGTTGGGCGGCGACGGTAGTTTAATCAGCATCACCTTGAGGGGTCCGAGTTTGACATCAGATGTTAGTACACTTTTGACAGGCACCAATGGTTACAGTGTAGATCTGTTTATAAACGAACTTGAGAAAATAATGCAGAGCAACGCGGATGTCCAGTTTGATGAGAGATTGAATTTAAGACTGTCGATAGCGAGAAGTAAACGCGGCGGTGTTTATCGAAAGATGCGCGATCTAGCCCACAATGAAGTGATCAGTAAAAACAGACTTAATCTGTTCTGTCCCACAAACATTTCAAACAATCTTTGTTTTGCAATCTGTCTGGCGCATTTCCTAAACCCCCAGAAACCTCACACAGAGCTAGAGTCTGTAGCATATTCGTTGCAGAAGGCAGCTGGCTATACTGACCAACACAAGATAGCGTTTAATGACATCAGACAGTTTGAACGCATGCTGAACGTTAAAATAGTTGTCTTCTATCGATCCGATACGGGTGTTTTGGAGAAGTATACAAACACAGACGAACCACATCCTAAAACAGTATTTTTGTACCTGCACGGCGATCATTTTTTTATGATAAAAAATCTACGCGCGTTTATTGGCACCCCATACGTGTGTGGATTTTGCTACCAAGGATACACATGTAGGAGAGATCACAGATGTCGGTACATCTGTGATGTCTGTAATGATCCAGAATGTCATAAACATAACAAAAAGTCAAAACACTGCGGCGACTGTTTGCGCTACTGCAAGTCTGACTACTGTTTTGAGATGCATAAAAAAGCACCTCAAGGTATGCAACACGCGCAGTGTGATGTGACCAAATATTGCAGAAAATGTAATAGACGTTACCATGTCAGCGGTACTAAACCCAAAGCGCATAAATGCCCTGCAGATCGTTGTGTACACTGTGGTGAGAGTTTAGTTACCGATGGTGTGCATCAATGTTTTATCCAACCAGTTAAGCCGGAGATGCCAAACGATCGTTACATTTTCTATGATTTTGAGACCCGTTATGAAAACGGCAGGCACACAGCCAATTTCGTATGCGCTATTACGTTTGCTGGCGAAGAATTCGTGGCTGAAGGACCCGATTGTGTGGATCGTCTCGTTAAAAAATTCAGACAACCTCGTTACCTTAATTACACATGGATAGCTCATAACGCATCGGGTTTTGACAATTTCATTCTTTTGGAATACTTCACTAAGATGGGTATCGCTCCTAAAATCACGATGCAAGGCTGCCGTCTGATCTTGATGTACGACATTGCTTTCAAGCAACGGTTTATTGATTCATACTCATTCATCCCCATGCGTCTGGCCAAGACACCTGTTGCGTTTAATCTGACTAATGCAGAGAAGGGTTACTTTCCACACTACTTTAACCGCGTTCAAAATGACAACTACATAGGCGTCTACCCTGACAAGAAATTTTATGGGTATGCGACGATGTCGAACCAAGACAGAACGGCGTTTGACGTTTGGTACAGTACCATCTCTGACAAAGTGTTCGATTTTAAAAAAGAACTGGCTCTTTATGGTAAAAACGATGTTGTTTTGCTGAGGGAGGCTTGTATGAAGTACCGCGATGAATTCATTCTGTGTACAGGCCTTGATCCGTTTAATTACACCACTCTGGCGGCCACATGTATGGCTACGTATAAAACACACTACATCCCTAAAGACACAATAGCTCTGACACGCAACAATGCGTACACCAACCAGAACAAAACATATTCAAACATATCAATTGAATGGCTTGAATATGTCCGAAAATCGCAGTCCATAGATGTTCAACATGCTCTAAACAGTGGCGAGGTGTCATTTGGGAAATACTACGTGGATGGATTCTATGACGACGGTATCGTGAAAAAAGCATTCGAATTTCTCGGTTGCTTTTTTCATGGATGCGACCGCTGTTATAACTCAAATGATCTAAACCCGTTATCAAAAGTGCCTTATGCTGTTCTGAGAAGGCAATGTGACGACAAGCTTGAAATTTTGGAGCGTGCGTACGGTCTTCAGGTTGAGATAATTTGGGAATGTGATTGGAGTCATGCCAAACAGACAGATGCAGACGTGATGGATTTCATGTCCACTTACAAACACCCTGAAAGATTGAAACCTCGTGAAGCTCTATTCGGAGGCCGCACGAACGCATTCAAACTGTACCACAAAGTCGCGGAGGGTGAACGCGTTAGGTACGTTGACTTTACTTCACTGTATCCCTTCTGTCAGGCTCGAAAATGCTACCCAATTGGTCATCCTGAAATAATATACAAGGATTTTCAAAACCTTGAAGAATATTATGGACTCGTCAAGGCTACAGTTCTTCCTCCGAGGAAGTTGCTCCACCCAGTACTGCCTTATAGGACTGGGGGCAAGTTAATGTTTCCTCTTTGTAGGGAGTGTTCTGAACAACAGAACCAAACACAGCCATGTATGCACACAGATGAGGAAAGATCCATTCATGGATGTTGGGTTAGTATTGAGCTGTTGAAAGCCATTGAGAAGGGTTATGTGGTGACAAAAATCGATGAGGTCTGGCATTTTCCTCAACGATCTGAAACGTTGTTTTGTGATTATGTTAAAACATTTTTACAGTTCAAACAGGAGAGTTCAGGTTTTCCAAAAGACGTTGTGACCGATGCCGACAAAGAATCTTATGTTAGAGATTACTTTGAGAAAGAAGGGATTAAGTTGAATCTGGACAAGATTGAGTTTAATGCAGCACGCAGATCCATAATGAAGCTCCTTCTTAATTCTTTGTGGGGGCGGTTCTCGATGCGCGAACAGTTGCCAACCACCGAGATACTTATAGACCCTGAACAGTTTGCCCGATACATTTTTGGCACTGAGTATGAGCTCAAGCATTTCTCATTTGTGTCAGACACTGTTGCGATCGTTCAGTGGTCTTACGCAGATGGGAAAGGGGTCCAGACTCGTGACATCAATGTCTTTCTCGGGGCTTTTACAACAGCCCATGCACGGTTAGAGCTTTATGATCTTATGGACAAGTTGGGTGATAGACTGATTTATTGTGATACCGATAGTGTTGTATTCACATCTAAAGAGGGTGAATACGAGCCCCCACTAGGGCCATACCTTGGCGATCTTACTGATGAAGTTGGGGATGGAGACCATATTGTGGAGTTTTGTTCAAGTGGTCCAAAAAGTTACGGGTATCGTACTGCTATGGGTAAGGTGTGTATGAAGGCCAAAGGTATCACTCTGAATGCTGTAAACTCTGAGGCCATTAGGTTAGACTCATTAATTGTTCTTGTTGATCAGTATGTGAGGGGGCGGGGTGAGGGTAATTACATTCTCGCACACTCCGACAGTATAGTGAGGAACAAAAAACAGTTCACATTACACAACAAGTCAGTTGTGAAAAAATTCCAAGTGGTGTACAACAAACGCGTTTTGCTACCTGACCTAACTACACTACCATATGGCTACTGACAACGTTTTTGGTCATCGAGGGGTGCTAGACTCAGACGGTTTCGATTTCAGGTTACAACACCCCTTTTCATGTGTATTAAGTGGTCCTTCTAGCTCAGGAAAAACTTTTTTTTGTAAAAATGTTGTTGGAAAATGCTAAAACTGTAGTTTCTAAAAATGTTGAAAACATTGTGTACATTTATGATTGTTGGCAACCTTTGTATGATGAATTGTTGAAACTGTATGATATTAAATTTATTGAAGGTATCCCACAAACCCTGAATGATGATCGTTTGTTCCCGCCCAACAAGAATAATTTTTTGATTCTAGATGATGTTATGGATGATGCTAGTAACAACTCTGAAATCCAACGTCTGTTCACGCAATATGTACATCATAAAAGCCTGAGTGCATTGTATATTGTACAAAACTTGTTTTTACAAGGTAAATCCAGCAGGACCATCAGTTTAAACACCAATTATCTGGTACTGTTCAAAAACCCCAGAGACAACACACAAATTAATGTATTAGCACGTCAGATGTACCCCAGAAACACTAAATTTTTTATGGAGTGTTATGAAAATGCGACCAGCATTCCTTTCGGGTACCTTTTGATTGACTTTAAAGCGAAAACACCAGAGCAGTATCGTCTCAGAACAGATATTCTGTCACAATATCCAGTTGTGTACATTCAGAAAAGAAAACATTAACTTTGTTAGACGATATTTGAAAATGTCAGCAAGACTTTTAAGAAACTTGCCTCTTTTAAAATTATTATTAAAAGCCACACCTAAACAAAGACGCGTTATTTTAGAGGTCGCTGCAGACGAACTCATTGTGTCGTTGTGTGAGGTAGCTCTTAATGTAGTCCATGGTAATATTCCACTATCGTCACAACAATATCAGAAACTAAAGAGAAAAAGAAGCGAGATCAAAATAGTTGCTGATAAAAAGGTTGGTGTTAGACGCAAAAGACGGTTAATCAATCAACAAGGAGGATTTCTTTTGCCGTTGTTAAGCGTCGCAATTCCCTTTATAACCAGTTTAATCGCATCTAAATAAGCTTGGTGATGGAGTACGCTGAGAAGATGTTTTTAATCCCGCAACACCAGTTGGACAAGCTGAAACCCTCTAACCCCCGTGAGTCTATACAGCATGTTGTGGAGAACGATTTGGATGCGACTATAAGAAATATATTGCAAAGGTCTGACATAGATCACCACGAAAAAGCTAAGCTGTACACCGGTGTTTTGCAGAGGTTTTTAACACTCACTAGACAGGGGGATACGGAATCCGCCACATTAACATTAAGTCTTCCGCAGCCTGGCAACCTTGTAAAAGAAGATCCATCTCCAACAGGCCTTGTTACTGTCCGCGACGGCTTAGATGATTTTGCAGATGAGATTTTAAAGAATATTCCACAGAGGAGTATGAAAAACGTCCGTTACATTTTAGATAAAATGTCTAAAACTAAAGATATCACATCGTGGACTGAGTCGGGGGAGTTTGTGTTTAAAGGCAGAACAATCCCCGGTTCACATATGCTTGATCTAGTTAAAAGCGTCACGGCTCCACAAAAGGTTGCTGATGAGCGGAGACCTGGTGGATGGCATGAGTTTCTGGAGGCTTTTGCTAGTTTAAATATGCCATACTCAGTGGTGCCAAACCACCATGTCAGACACGCAATTAACTCGTTCAAGACCATAGCGACCCCGATTATAACTGGATCATCTAAGAAGAGTAAAAAACGGAAAGTGCTTCCAAACACACCGGTACCTTCAGAATATTCACAAGACTCATTATTCAAATCCTCCAGTCTAGACCAGAGTCGATGGTTAAGTTTTTAATCCGACAGTTTGTGGGTTGCCTATTGTTTTTTTTTTTTTGTTGTTGTTGTTTTTTTTTGTTGAGAATTTATGACATGTATTGTTGAATATGATGTGTGTATGTGTAATAATAATAAAAAAGAGTTTAAAGAAAGAAATATCTGTTCTTAAGTTGTTTTTATTTAAAAATATTAAACATGAGACATATACATTTCACCCATTTGCACACACTGAATACATTTGAAAACATTTTCATTACATGGAACTTGTTTTAGTTTTTTCACAAATGTTGACACCATTTTATCATTTTTAATTAAATCATTGGTATACATTTTCAACACATAATCATAATCAAATCCCTTTGACATGTGGTAGAGAAAGAACACACAGTGTTGACCACAGGTGTCTGATGAAAAATCTTGGACTTGCACAGTGGAATATTGTACTGCACTAGAATTGAGATTTAAAAAGTCTTTGATAACGGGGTGAAAGCCTTGGTAATCTGGTTTATTACCAAAACTATCGAAAAAACAACCTACGCTATCATCATTTATGTAGATGGCCAACCAATGTTGGCCTGGGAGGCCTGATGGATCTGTATTGATTAAAACCATTGATGGTAATGTTCTTAAAGGGGTTTTCGGTAGATAGTCACATGGTAGTACTCCAAGAAAATAAGTATTGCACGAAATCTTATCCATGACACCCGTAAGCTGCACAGTGTTCATTTTAACCCGTTAATAGTAATCAACAAGCACCTGTCGTCGATTTGATACTTCAATTATGTTGTCAAACAAAGCATAAACAATTAAGGTAACAGTCTGTGGTATTGGCTGTCTGAAACGTGCTTCTAGTCTGATATTGCCACTTTTGACAAGTGATACATGCTGTCCACAATCCTCGTCTGGTGTGAAATTGAACGTGTAGAGTGTATAGCCATGCAGAAAATCTTCCCTATCGATACTTAGAGCCTGGTTTTTAAGATGCCTTCCAGAAGCCAGCGCTAACTGATAAAACTCACGCACTGCAGAACCATTTTCATATTCAGGCTGCAGAGGCTTTGAGGGGTACTGTTGACCATCCAGATAAATGGCTAAAAATTCTAAATCATAGTTTTTAAATGCAAAAGGGTTTTTATTATATGACCCCACAAATGCATCATTATCAACCATCGCTAGAACCAGAGATTTTGGCAATGCTCCTAAAAATAAGTTCTCTTGATTACAGACCCGTGATCCGGCTGGTATTGAGAAGCTTTTCAAACACACCCTGTCGATGGGGTACTTTGCAGTGGTTGAGAGTAGGGCTTGCGCATGACCCAGTCTCACAGCTGGGGACACTGTCACTTTTTTCACAAAAAGTGATGCAGACTGGATGTTCAATTTGTAGGCTATGTCATTGCTCCTCATCAAACAGAATTCGTCTTTACCTCTCGTCATTCTAATTTTAAGGTCCAATCCATTGAGTAAAAGTTTATCTTGAAAGAAGATGTCACTGTGAACTGGTGCGAGTAGTTCGACCACATTGCTAGCGTTGGTGAAGGCTGCTCTCTTTGTCAGGCCGTTATTTGCCCCGGCAGGGTCTGAAATGTCCATATGCCCGGCTTTGTCCTTATAGAAGAGCCCCGCTGAGAAAAGTGTTTCAAGGGTATCTTTACCATAATTAGTAAGACACTCTATCATACAGCGGTATGGATATGTGCTAGAACTCTGTGAAATGAGACGGTCTCCAAGCGACACGTCCACTTGTGAAAAAATTGTGGCTCCCGGATAGTTGATAAGCCCTACGGGGTCTCCGTCAGCAATGTCCGTCCCATCTGCATAAGTGATTTTGAGACGCATAAACAACAATGTGTTGTTTAGATCCACGTAATCCTCTCCATTCCCCGCAATGAAAAATTCCAGAGGCGATGTCGGAGATATCGCAGATAATGGCGGAATTTCTATATAAGTGTTCTTTTCAATAGCGGTCTGTGTCAGGGGTACAGTAAAAAGATCCAGTTCGGATTTTAAACACTCTTCTGACATGTTGTGTAGTAACGCCATGATCTAAAATATTGTTTTAACAGAACTCCTTGATCTTTTTGAAGCAGTACGCCTAGCCGTATCCTTGCGCTTGCGTTTTACAACTGATGTTTTCTTGGGGGGCCGTTTTGTTTTCTTCTGCTTCTGGCCACTCCTCCGCACCCCCGGAGGCCTAGGTACACTTTTACGTGCCATCACCATTAAACCGGACCCGTCTTGAGTATCGTGATTGTTATTAAAAGATCGTGATAACGTATTACTAACAACGTCACTTAGTATGTTTTTCGCTGCTGATTTAAGATGTGGCTTGGCTATGCTAAATCCTCGTCTCAGTAGTGGTATAGCCATTCTAAAGAGACCCCTAAAAAGTCCGCCCAAACCAGCGCCATACATAACTCCGCCGGAATAGCCCGGAAGTCCATTGCCAGCCTGATTCTGGTAATAGGCCACATAACGCATGGGATCAACATTGTGATTGTTGAAATATGTCATCTTAATGAAAATTTTTTACTGGCCTAAAGTGTAGTTTAATGCACACTTTCCCGTAAGAAAATGGGATGTGTTGATTTTGATCGTCCTTTACTTCTATAGCAATATCTGCGATGACCGATTTGTTGATAGACACGTAGTGGGGTTTGTCGTATCGTACACTGACTGTGTTGTTGTTATCACCGGTTATTTGTACACACTCCAGGAGTGGTACGAAGGCATCACCTACTGACTGGTATCGTATAATATCTGTGTATATATACAGAGTGTAGAAACCTCCGTGTATGTCTGCCTGATGCATTGCATATGTTACAACATCCTTTTCAAAATTAGTTTTTCCGGGGTTTGTTTTTTGTCGCATAGAATCTCCTATCGAGGCACCTGGTTTCAACCCTAAAATAATGGCTAGTTTTCCATGGAATGTTATTGAAATGTTAGGTTTTGCTTTCAGAAATACTTTGTTTTTTACAACATCGTAACCGAATGACCCATGAGGGGCTAGTAAATCATTTATCACACTAACCAGGGTTGGGACCTTGTCGTAATAACCTGTCTTTATAGGTATGCGCAGTCTCGATAAGTCGGTCTTCTTCACATCTACACCACGACGTATGCTGTTAGTGTTTTTTTCGCCGTCGACAGCAGTGGGTTCGATGTTTATCTCAAAAAAGGCATCTTTGTTGTTAAAGGTGTACCAACTTCTAGGATATTCAATTTGAACAAGACCTACCTCCCATTCTCCTCTTATATTTATAGAGGTAGCCAGCCTTGTTCTATAATTAGAGATTGTATTATCAGGATATACAGACTGTGAAGCATTGCATGGTAGTGTGACATAAAAACCACCCTCTGCCATGTCTGTTTTTTATACAACTGCAGACAGTCTGTGCTTGTCCTTTGTTTTTATGGCACCTGTACGTCAACTAATTCTTTCTGATCGATCCATGATGCAAATTTTGCAGGCCATCCGAGCCATTGTACCAGTACTAATGTTTTGCGACCCTGCTTCTTCTTATCTAAAATCTTTTCAACTTTAAATGTCTTGTTTTTACTGACAAATATTTTTTGTAATTCTTCAGCATAAAAAACGCCGTTGATAACATCACCATCATAATCACTCAATCTGTAAACAGGAGGGTCTCGTGGAATACACGCTGATACAGTAAAATACTCTTGTGTGTAGTTTTCTTCATACCCTTTTGCAAACGGGCCCCTGACTTTAGAAATTCGAACCACGTCCCCGATCTTGTATTTAAATATGGGGTTAACATTGCGGGGTTTGGTATCACCATATAGGTTATGTAGCACCACAGATTCGTTTTCTCTTCCCACATCAATCGGCCTCATCTTGATGCTTCTGTGATAGCTCACATTGTATCCTTGTGTAATGTCTTGAAGTATGTCGATGTAACGTTTGGAGTTTATAGCTGTTAAATATCTCCACATTCTTCCTTTTAAGGTTCTATTAAACCGCTCGATAACACACGCCTTTAATTCTGTGTTTGTTGAAAAATGGTTAATATTGTACTTTTTTGTCACGTTTTGAAAGTGTTTGTTAAAAAACTCCTTTCCTTTATCTGTCTGTAGTTTTTGTGGTATGCGTCCCTCTTTCAGTATGGATTCAAAAGCTTTAGAGACCTCTATACCACTCTTGTTTTTTAAAGGCCTTGTCCACGAGTACTTACTAAACAAATCAATGCAAGTAAGCAGAAAGTGGTGGTTGTCATTTACCTCGGCATATGCCGACATATCTACTAGATCGGCTTGGAACTGCATATCAATACCGTAGACAAAAACCCGATTCCTTTTATATTTTAGTGGGGCACTTCTGTGTAGTGTATATGCATCCTCGCCAGCGACCCAATCTGAAACTTCTTTATCGGTTAAACGAACACCCGTCTCTTTTAAAACAGCTTCTTTTAAACGTTTTTTACCCCCTAAAGAACCAGGGTTAGAAGGTGTGTAATAAACCTTTTTCATTTCTTCGGACATATTGACACTTCACGATCCACAAAAGAATAACACAGATGGTGTAAGTGGTTCGGGTATTTATTTCTTAAACATTAAAAGGACACAAAGGTATCATACAGCATCAATGTAGTGTAGAAAATTTATACACACCACAATGTTTTTCTCTAGAATGTAATCAACCAGTGTTTCAACAATTTTACATACATCAGTCTGATTGTTTCTTGTCAACATGTCTACACATAGATCCGACACATATGTACACAAACACAATATATCAGCTATTCTAATAAAACTACCACATTCAGTCATCAGGTCTAAAATTTTTCTGATGGTTACACAAATTGGATCACCAGCATTAACGCATAACCGCATCATATCTGACCATTCATTTGACACATTTCTTACGACACACATTTGTTTCTTGAGGTTTGTAAAACGTCTGGCATCAACACCACATCTGTTTACAGTAATCGATACATTGGCACATTCATTAATGTAGTTATACAATAAGGTAGTCATCTCACATCTAATACGTTGTTTAAGTAGACACTTAGCCAGTCCGGTTGCAAAACAAGTGTTACCCATGCTGTTGTCACAAACAGTCAACTTGGACAATACCTTTCCAGCTGTCCACAGCGTCATAGACAATTTGTTCACTGCTGCCGTCCAGAACTTTCTCTCTGACTTCGCAAAGCTTTTCCACAATGAAAACCTCGTCACGTAGTTCGTGTAAAATAGCGTCCACTGACCCCTGAATCCTCTGGGGGTGAACTCTTAAACCACAACGGCTCAACGCTTGAGCAACTATGTGCTTAAGGTCTGGTCTCACCAGATTACGTGTCAGTTCCTCAAAGTACGTGTCAAAGAAATAGGGATCTGGTTCAAACAAGCAGGAATGTCTAATCTGACTGGGGTGATCCACTTCACAACCCAAACAGATTTCTTTCAGCTTTTTGTTGATGACATGTTCCAGAAGGACCACAACAGTTGCTTTTATGATTTTGAACCCGTCAGAACGGATACAGCTGTCTGTGGCGTCAATTCCTGCTAAGGCCGCCGCTCCTGCTATTGCACCGCTGTTGCCGTATGGTGTTGTAAGGAAGGTCAGGTTGTGATATCCTAGATCCATGCAAAACTTATCCAACCAGCTGTTGTCACAGGTTTGTGGGTGGGGTTCCAACGGTGTCGCATTGTCATCAGGCATAGCTGGGGCAGTCTCAGGGGTGTTGCTGTAGCAGTAGACTGGTGTAGATCCTTGAGACATGGTGGATGAATGCAGCAGTTGTACCGATCCGTAGGCGTTTTTAATGACTGTAATATGTGGGTGGGCTTAAGAGGCGGTCTTCGGGGTTGGTAACGCCCTTCTTAGGTTGAAACAGTTGCATCTTTACAGAACTGTAACGATCATACATGTCACACCATCTAAACATCTTGTCTATAGCTGTAAATATACTGTCAAGCATTCGAACATCCTTCCACCGAAACAGAAATTTCATGTCGTAGCACGTATGATGCTCAGATTCTCGAATAGGCCACACATATCTGTCGAGCTTTGTCTTGTCGTTGCAGCAAAAAATATAAACACAGTCGTCTGGTAGCTTTTTAGTGTGGTCCCCGACCACCCGAAATCTTGTGTTAGAGGTTAAGCCATCCCACTCGGCGACGTATAACGGATCATCACCACAGTCGTTCAAATCTCTCCAAACGTAGTTGAAAAACACAAACCAGTCTTTGTCTTGAAAAATCACACATGGAGTATCCCATGTAAACTCGTCTCCAACATCAGCAGTGTAGAGTTTCACAACACGCTGCACCTTGTCAAACGCATATCTCAGAACGCGTTTACCAGACATCGGGAAATCACGTTTCACATTAGCTATGTCTTCATGAAGAAACTTTGTCAAGCTAACATTTGGTTTTTTCCTTGGTGCATAAGTTAGTTCCTCTCTCATTTCAACAGGTCCTCTTGTTGGCGAAATACACATGACCTTTCTAGGGGTTTTAGAAGTTCCCGGAGCAGCCATTGTAGCAGGAGAAAGATGCAGAATGTTTTCTGTGTCTAACACCACATCCCCTAACCTTGTTTAAATCCATGATGTAGGCAGTGACGTAGGTAGTGACGTAGGTATGAAAAGGCTGTCCAGGATGTACCATGACATAAAAAAAAAACTCCATCGCCATATGGTGAGGTGCGAGTATGCTAAAACGTTTGTAATACAAATTAGAGCTGCCATATGTCCTGACACCTTTCTTTCAAATTCCCCGGTCAACACCTCCGGCCGCGTCACACGTCACGCGGCGCCATAGTTACTAGACACGCTGACGCCGTTACCCCCATCATAAATCAGAAACATATTCTGGAGACACAGATTCCCTGTCAATCATTTGTGACAGGGGCAGGGGGTAATAAATCAATCCAAAAGTGACACATGGTATATGTTATAACTACTTAGGCTCATTTTCCAACTCCTCTAGAGTTAAACATTTGTTTTACCGTTTTTTAATCCATTCAGCCAATTTCCGGGTCTGGCGGTAGCAGATCATAGATCATTGAATCTGATGACCGTTAGCATCTCTCTCAAAAAAATTACCAAAGAGTTTCGATATTTTTCCAATTTAAATGGTAAATGGACTGCATTTATATAGCGCTTTCACAGACCCAATGGCCACCAAAGCGCTTTACAAGTTGCCTCACATTCACCCATTCATACACCGATGGCGGTGTCAGCCATGCAAGGCGCCATCCAGCTCGTCGGGAGCAGCTGGGGTTAGGTGTCTTGCTCATGGACACCTCGACATTTGGTCAGGTGGAACCGGGGATTGAACCACCAACCTTCTAGTTTGTAGACAACCTACATGGACCACTGAGCCACTGCCGCCCATTTAACACTTGACTCTTCTGTAGTTACATCGTGTACTAAGACCGACAGAAAATGAAAAGTTGGCCAATATGACTAAGAACTATACTCATTCCTGTGTAATAATCAAGGAACTGTGCTGCCGTAACCATGAGTGCAGCAGGCCTGATATTACACAGCGCCTGAAAATAGTCCCAAGCTCAGTAACTTCCAACGTGACCGGCACTAAGTTTGTAATATCATTGCGCCTGCTGGTACGGCAGTTCCTTGATTATTACGCAGGAATGAGAGTATAGTTCCTAGTCATATTGGCCTAGAAAATAGCAACTTTTCATTTTCTGTCGGTCTTAGTACACAATGTAACTACAGAAGAGTCAAGTTTTAAATAGGAAAAATATCAAAACTCTTTGGTAATTTTTTTGAGAGATGCTAACGGTCTAATCAGATTCAATGATCTATGCTAGGCTATGCTAATATACCGCCAGACCCAGAGATCGGCTGAATGGATTTGAAAACGGCAAAACTCAACTGCTTAACTCTAGGGGAGTTGGGAAATGAGCCTATTTCCAAAAAAAAGTGGAGTGTTCCTTTAACCTTAATTTATTGTATTGGATTCATATATTTAAAGATGACAATTTAAACTATTGAAAATTTAAATGAAAAAAATAAAAGTTTTTAATAAAAAGTAATTACAAAATTACTAAAACAAGCTAAAAAATATATAAAAATAAAAGCCAATTTAAAATATTAACAAATACTAATAGTACTATCATACTATACAGTATGCAAAAAGCAATACTCAAATATATAGTATGTCCAACTAGTATTCAGAAAATAGAATTCCGCTAATATTCTGCATCTGACTGTATTCATACTACACACATGCATACTAATAAAACATACTTCATAAACAATACATTTTGCATCAAATACTGCACATCCGCAATCACATACTTTGAAATTTCAAATGGAGCTTTTCTCTTCTATAGTGCAAAGGATTATGGGAAGTATTGCACTGATGGATGCCTTTGAAAATAATGTTCCTTAGATATTTCTGGTGTATTTGTACAGTTATTTTCAATACAACCATTTTATCCTTCAGATCTATAATAAATATATGATAGCTAAAACATATAATTAAAGGGGTTTAGAAATAAAAGCAGTGTAAACGACATTCGCAGTCCTCTAAATTGTGGTAGCGCCAGAGAGCTTGTGATGTTTTCTCAACAGACGGACAGGAGGACAGGACCTATGGGGGCTTCTCTTACATCACTGCTTCTTTGATTTCACTCTCTGTCTCTCATCCTCCTCCTCAAGGCATCCCTCTCTCATCTCTCCAGCTCCTGCGTCACGCTTTCATCCTCTGCGGAATTCAAGTATGTGTGTGCGCTTGCGTCTGGAAGAGAGACATTTGAGCGTGCTTTTCAGAGTGCACGTGCCCGATTGCATGTACGTGCGAGCGTGTGAGAAAAAACGAGGTGAGCTTAACGTGTGTGTGTGTGTGTGTGTGTGCCGTCCCCAAGATCCTCAACCTCAGCTAACTGGCTTATGAATGTTGGATGGGGGGTTTTTATGATCTTGTTAAAACTGGTTACATTATTCAAAGCTCCATTCATTCAGAGAGTGAAAAGGCAAAGGGAGAAAGATAGATTGAGAGGAAGAGAGAGAGAGAGGCCGCAGGCTGAGTGAAATTTTAATGAATTCTCGCACAGTCAGAGAAAAAACGATTGTGAAAGTTGGCAGAGAAGGAAGAGATTTCAACTCCGCTGATTTCTCCTGTGTCATCAGCTCTTCTCTTTTTTTGTCCCATCTAATGGGAGATGTTCGGAGACAAAAGAAAGTGAGAAAGCGTGATGTCAGGGGTATCGTTTTCATTTAGATGTGTGACATGTTGCTTTTCTCATCTTAATAAGCCAGAAATTAAACTGTTTCAGCTGCACAATATCCCAACTGTGTTCTACCTATTATGTTGTTAAAGAAGTCTATATTTATTTGATCAAAAAGAGTCAAAACAGTAATATTGTGAAATATTATTACAATTTAAAATAACGGTTTTCTATTTTTATATATTTTCAAATGTAATTTATTCCTGTGATGCAACGCTGCATTTTCAGCATCATTACTCCAGTCTTCAGTGTCACATGATCCTTCAGAAATCATGTCTTCATCGTTCTCGCTTCTGACTGGCGTTATCAATCGCTTTCTATTTTTCCTATTTTTGAAAGTCGTGAAAACAAAAGTTTTTCCTTTTGCTATTTGACGACTTTAGCTTTGGAGAAACCCGGATGTGTAAAAAGGGTCCATATGCTTATTTGGTGAAACATTTCTTATTATTATCAATGTTGAAAACAGTTGTGTTGCTTAAAATTTTGTGGAAACCATCTTACTTTTTTTCTTCTTCAAATAAACAAATCTGTTGTAACATTGTAAATGTCTGTACTGTCGCTTTTAATCAAATTAATGAATCCTTTCAGAATAAAAGTATTAATTTCTTTAATAAAAATGACTGACCCCAAACTTAAGAACTGTATTGAATTTTGTGGGTTTGTTGCCCAATCCCTGAAACAAAATTACTTTTATGAGCTGGTTCTTTCTTATGAACCAGTGTGAAACTCACAGCATTAGCAGACAGAAAATGTCTTTCATGTATATCTTGATATGAAACTCATTAAGGGGCTGAAGTGGCTGGCTACACTATTAAAAATAAAGGTTCCAAAAGTGTTTGTTTTTTGCAGAGGTGCCATTAAAGAACCATTTTGGGATCCGCAAAGAACCTTTCATGACAGTTCTTAGAAGAAATTTTTTTTTTTTCTTCTTAGTTTGAAGAACTTTTTAATAATTTGAAGAACCTTTTTCCACTATAAAAACCTTTTGTGCAATGGAAAGGTTCCATAGATGTTAAAGGTTCTTCTTTATGGAACCATGAATGTCAACCTTTATTTTTCAGAGTGTAACATATGATCCTAGAGAAAAACTGAATCACCCGTCATTGGCATTCACTGTGGACCCTGTGTATGCATGTGCACCTGCAGGCTCTATATCTCACTACTTCACTGTTGACGATAAGAGATACTTGAGGTGTGTGTGTGTATGTGTGTGTGTGTGTGTGTGTGTGTTTTCAGGGATGAGAGTGGGTGTAGACAGGCCTCTCATGACCCCGTTGAGACGAGTTCAACAAATTCTGCAACAAATATTTTTCGGATTTTCTCGACTATTTCAAGTCGTAAAGTGAGCAGGATATAATAATAAAAAAATTACTTATGGCTTGGAATTATGTAATCTATGTATTGGTTCTTCAATCTAACCAATCATTTAGTCTGCTTACACCCCGTCCCTTTCTTCCAGTCAACCGCATTCAGATCTTCCTCTATCCAATCAACAATTGATGGACAGAACCAAGTCCCCACTCTACTTTCTTTTTTTCTTTTCTTCAGTAATCTATTTCACTTATGTGTACATCACAATACGACAATACTGTCGCTACTTCCATTATATCAAAACTTAATGCCCGATATTATAAATACAACATGTTGTTTTAAAAGTTAAATAAATAGCTTCTATGCTGTCACTGTACTAAATCCAAAATAGGTGATTGACATGTTACCTGGAAATTATTTAATTTAATATTTTAAGTTTATAGCATATTGTTTTTCTACCCATTATTAATATAAAATTCTAACAATCTCATAATTCAATTTAGTATTTCAAATGTTTTTCACAAAAGTTTTCATTATTTATTTTTTTTGTGTATAAAAATAGCATTTTTACAGGCTTTTTATTTTTTCCCTTAACAATCGTTGTACCCATATTTAAGAGTCTCTGGTCCCCGGTCTGAAAACTCCAGAGTTAGCAAAATGGCAAAATAATCATTATTCATGAGCAAGATGTTTTCAGGTCTGCCTCCTCTACACACACACAAACATATGCACCACTCCTACATGCTTCTTCTCAGTTACTGAACAATGCAAAAATGTGACACACCAAAACAAGGTAAGTGACATGCTAATGGACTGCTTTTATAAAAATGCTGTTTCCAAGCAACTAACAGGTTAGAGGAACTGCAGCTCTGTGCGTCCACAATTCAATTCAATTCACTTTATAGTCCCCGATGGGGAAAATTTGTCTTGGAAATTTGGTGCACACATACACATACACTGACCAAAAACATAATCCATGAAACATACTCATGCACATTATAAACGTTAAGAACAAAAAGAACAAATAATTATTGCTTATTTAAAAGTCTAATCGACGTAGGTATAGGATTTCTTAAAACGATTGCATCTACACACAGGCAGCCTATATCATCTGCCAGAAGGCAGCAACTCATATTCAGTATATAAGTTATGTGAAGGATCAGATAATATCTTGGTAGCTTCCTTGATAACAGACTGTTCATATGAATACGCCAATGGTTGATATTCCCTTTTTCCTATCATTTTACCAGGTGGGCAAGTTTAGCTCTGAACTGAACTGTGATGTTGCCAAATGTATTATACTTTCAATTACAACCTGGTAAAATAAATACATTACTTTCTGTTCTACCCCGTAAACTCTTAGGGCCAGATCATTTCCATAATAACCAGTAAACACCAGTAAATTGACGAGCGCAAACCTTAGTAAATCACCTTGCATGATTCATTTAAATACTCTCCTCCCATAAATTTTGTGTCTGAAATGAAAACTCCTACAAATGAATAAGCAATAAGATCAGCTGCAAAATTAACCCTGTTTTTAACGGCAAAAGAGGGTTTGCGCTGGCGCAGGCTGTGAATCTGGCCCTTAAAGGTAGGGTAGGTCAGAATTGTCTAAAAAAACTTTTATTCAAATTTGTTTAAACTGTCTTTATATACCAATGCATAATTAAAATGCAAGTACTCTGAAATAGAGAGTATAAAAAACCGAGTGGCTGTAGTATATTTAATCTTCATTAAACACAGCTCATTAATTCCATTCACTCCCACCTAAAAACGGGTGCGCGACTGCGCGCACGTGGGCAGAGCCAATAATAGCGGCGGTAGTCATGGCGACGGAGAGTGACAGTCACGCAAGCCAATCCTGTGATTCGTCCCGAATGGAAATAATGAGCTGTGTTTAATGAAGATTAAACGGTCTAGAGTCACTCGATTTTTATACTCTTTTTATCAGAGTACTTACATTTTAATTATGCATTGATATATATTGAAAGTTTAATCAAATTTGGTAAAACGTTTTTATATAAATCCTACCTACCCTACCTTTAATCTTCGCAGAACATGGAACGTATGTTGCACACGACAGCATACACTATGAAATCCCCAGATAAGTAAGGTATCCATTGTGATGGATTTTTAAATGAATCATAACTAACATTTGTTTTTCTTGCAGGAATAACATTCGTATGCTTTTGATTGTTAAATGTTTGTCCTTTGGTCGAAGACTTGTGACTTTGGGTGTGTGAGTGTAAAAATGACAAATATGGGAAATGAAAGGACAGATGTCAGGTTCAAACCTTGTGATTATGAAGTAATCAGGAAAACAGAGTTCGCATTTACCTAGTAACAGAAGGGTTTGCATATGAAGAACCAATCAAATTGTGGGGAAATTATATAATGTTTCATGTCATTTTTGCCATACCCCTATTTTACCAAAACTGTTGTATTCGTGTTAGCTGGTGGGATTCTCTCTGAAATTTGTCTGAGATCCTCCGGCCGTGCTTCTTCTTGGGGTAAGTTCTATGAGGATATGTCGAGAAACTCTCCCGGCCGTGATTAAAGCATTTAAAGGACGTTTGCTGTAGTCTGTCTGTTATCATTGCTATGCAGCAAGTTAGTTAGGGGAACAAGTTAGAGTTAGGAGACTCAGCAGACGTCGATGTATAGGCAGAATTAGGTCAGGTGCGAAATAGGGGAAAAATCAACCACACCATATAAACACTTACTGTTTGTATTTAAATACACACTTAATGGGTGATGGGTTTAATGGGTATCTTATGAATATATATGAGTGGTTCCCAATTGACCTGGGATCAAAAATCAGTTCCCCGGTTTGTTTTTTACATTTATAATGAGATGATTAAGGTCACACCACGTCATAAAATGTTCTACCTCTGAATGATACACAGAAAGATTAGTGTGGCGAGCAGGACGAGGGCGTGGGAAAACGGCGCAAGGCCAGTGGCGTGATTGATAATGAGCGACACTTGCACGACGCACCGGTCTCATATCTCTCACGGAGGAGCGACGACAGTGAAGGACGAGAGAGGCCAGGCCTGGATTTTGTGTTGTGTTTCTGTTTTATTATATGTGGCAGCAGTCGTCCGTGAGGGACTGCTGCCTTTACTTTCGTTTTATATTTGTTTATTTAGGCCTATTTTATTAAAGTTGTTGAATGCTCGCCGGTTCCCGCCTCCTTCTTCCCCCAAAATCTAACTGCATTACAATTACCATAGTATCATCATACAAGAGGCTAAGCTGTATCATCAGAATATTTTATTATGAGGTTACTATGATCAGAACTTGTACATTCATTTGTATAGAGCATAAAGAGAATTGGGGAACTAACGTAGCCCTGTGGAACACCTATACTTGTCCTTCTAAACTCTGATACAATATGGTTAACCTTAACCTGCTGCATTAGATTTAATAATAACATTTAATTAAAAAAGGGTTCACACCCCACTCCTTCAATTTTCTAATTAAACCATGGGGCTTAACTCAAGCTAAAATCAACAAATAGCAAATGTACATAGGCTGTTGGACTCTACAAATGTTTCGCGATAGCATTAGTAATAGTGTTAACAGAATCCTCTGTACAACAACCTTCTCTATAGGCAAACTGAAATGGATCTAAAACTGGTTTTACCTCTGTCTTTAACAAATACACCATATATGTCTTAAAGCACTTCATGACACATGACATGGACTCGCTTTCTTTGGTAAAGGAACACAACAAAAAGAGAATGTGAGACTAAGAAAGAAATGCCACATGATGATGATGATGTGTTATCATCACAAACAGACATAACACAAAGCCCACTAAAATTAAATATTAAATGATATTGTTATAATGTGAATGGCATAGTTATGTGGACACTGTATTTGTGCTATATAAGCCAATGGCAATAAAAGATGTTGTGCACTACATAATTCAGTTTTTTACTCCTAATGAAAATTCGCCCAAATTGAATAAATCTCAACTGAATACCTTTGGGCCAACATTCATTACATGCAATGTACTATTCTGTGGACAACACATCTTTTACAGAATTGAAAGCTACTGAAATTGGAAATCGGATGACTCACGGACAGCTTCTACTGGGAAACATGATGTGACAGGAATATAAGCTGGTGTGTGCATGTAATCAATGCAATTCATTTACATCTAGACCAGCACATCAAAGATTAGCCTGAAGACTTCCAAACAATCTCCGGTGGGATATACGTATATATGCACATAAGAGTGTGTGTTAAAATCAATTTAAGCAAACATTTATTTAGGCTTTAACATTATGCAAGGAACAAAACACACTCTCCATCTTTACTTTCCTAAAGCAAAACCCTTAAACATTAAAGCAAACGCAAATTCTTTGGCATGATTGCCATACGGTTAAGAGTAAGGATGCATGCTGACTGACCAAAAGTTTGTGCTGTTGTCGAAGCAGGTAGAGGGCGGCGGTCTCGGGTGAAAGTTTGTGTTTCCTGTCCTCTAGCAGTCGGTACGCTTCCACATGCTGGGGCGATAATTCAGATAAATGCAATGGAAACACCTCATTCCGCAGTTTCTGGAAAACACAGAAAAAAAATACATAAATATTGGATGGATGGATGGATGGATGGATGGATGGATGGATGGATGGATGGATGGATGGATGGATGGATGGATGGATGGATGGATGGATGGATGGATGGATGGATGGATGGATGGATGGATGGATGGATGGATGGATGGATGGATGGATGGATGGATGGAAATTGCAATAACATTTCAAAATATTTCTCTTTTTACCACATTTTTGATCAAATAAATGCAGCATAAGAGCATACGAGACCAAAAATCTTACTGACCCCAAACTTTTTTAAACAGTTAAACATTATAGATAAATAATCATATCTTAATACATAATATTATTAATATAGAAATAAATAAATAACAGTTTGTATAAAATACAAAATATAAAAAAGCTATATAAATGTTTCTACTGTGACCCCAATAGTATTTGGACACTTATGTCACACTTAATGTATGAACGTTTATACTGTATATGAAATATCAGACAAGTGGCATATTAATTAAAGCTATTGTTAAAGCGTTTCACGGTACTAACTTTACTTTTATGTGCCATTTTTGCTACTTAAAGGTCAACTAAAGTTCAACTGAAAAATATAATATGATTTTTTTTCCTTTATGCAGGAAATAAGGATTGTTACAGCTAAACAAGCATGTCATCTACAATTAAATAGCCTAGCTAGCCAGTATGTCTGTGTGTACACTGTGTGTTCTTTGTTAGCAGAGTGACTCTTTTGTGGTTCTTGTCAACAGTGCTGGTTTCCTGTAAGGCCTGACTTTAGCAGGTGGCCAGTGAGTACAAAGCAACATTACACCATCATCATGTTCTTTACACATTACCAGGGGCCATTACTACTCTGGCAAGCAAACAGGAGCTTATCAACATGTCTGTTTGTTCATGTGTATGTGTCCATAAACTGGTTTGGGATACAAAACATTATCAGCTGCTCCATTTGAATGTAAAGAAATCAACGAACAAACAGGCATGAACACATGGGTATATTAAAACTGCTGTAAATGAACACACACACACACACACACACACACACACACACACACACACACACACACACGATCTTGCTTGCTGCTGTTAGTCAGGTAACATGAATGCTATAACAGGAGCTGAACCAGATGTTTAGCTTCAGCAAAAGCTCTCAGTTACTGAAAAGCTTACAAATTCAAGTGGCTGCCAGACTGATATGATCTGATTAAAATATGAGTGAAAAAAAAACAAAAAAAAATAATCAGTGACATGCAAAGTCTAAAAAATAATGTCCAAAAGTGTGAGACCACATTGAAAATCTTCTTGTTGTTGCCATTTTAAATATATTTAAGAGGACCTATTATGCCCTTTTACAAAGTCTGGATTTAGTTTTTGGGGTCTACTAGAATAGGTTTTCATGCTTGAATGTTGAAAAAGTCATATATTTTACATTATTATAGTTTTTTTTATAATATGCTGCTGTAACGAACTGAGGACACTGTTTTTGTTCCCTGTTGTTTTGCTTCATTTGATGTTTGATTCATCGCGGGTTCTCTCATATGTCATACTCCGGGTTTCCCTCTATGCATTTAAGCACATGCACACTCCTCAAAAACCGCACTGATTATTGACACGCTAAATTATAGATTAAAATGTATATATATATATATATATATATATATATATATATATATATTTAAATGGGATGAAAGATATAGAGTGTACTGAATGTTAGATTGCTTACTTAGTGCCCAAGAGCATATTTAAGCTCTATGCTCAAGAGCTGTAGTTCCAACCACATAAGTTTTTGATGCTGTCTGCAAATGTTCGTTGGTTTCGGGAAACATCAAATCGTTCAACTATATTGGAAAAGATGGAAAAATTGCAACCATATTTGGCTAACAATGCTTTTGGGAAACGCACCCCTGTTTAGCTCCTGTTTCTATGAAGCCCCTCCTTCCGAAGAAAAAACACAATGTCCTCTGATTGGCTGGCTAGACCAGCGTGTTGTGATTGGTCAACTGCTTCGAGTGGGTTTCAGAAATGTCCTTACCATAGCCGTGAATCTCAACATACTACTAGTGCAACTACCCCCCCCCCCCCCCGCCCATTATAATTGTGACTTGTACAATACCCAATACCAGAATACCTTATTATCAAGTCAACTTTTGTGTCGCACCACATGACATTTTTAGAGACAATAAATTTAAACTTTCTTTGAAAACAGTATAAAAGTTTTCAAAACCATATGAAACCAACATAATTACAAAGCATACATTTCTAAGAACTCAAAACTAGATTTTTTTAATATTTTTCCTTTTCTTAATCTTAGACTTGTATGTGTTATTTTCCCATATAATAATAATAATAATAGAAAATGCTAAAATAAAAGCATTTTCACTAAAGTTTTCAGACTCTTGGATTTCACTGTATGTAATTTATAATCAAATGCAATAGTTTGACTAGCCCTCCAGAGAAAATCTCTAATATTGACTATATTTGCAGCCTGAACTATCGAAGATGCCATTTGACAAGAGTGCAAAATACTTCATAAAAGAAACTAATGTGCTAGAAAAGGCACAAAAACCAGCCATGTAATGACTCAGCAGTTTAAAGTTTCAGTTTAAAGTACCTACATATGGCATTTGAGATCTTCAGATACTCACACCTGCCTAAGCGTCCGCTCTTAAATGACCAGGATAGATGAGTTAGCCAAACTGTTAGCTTAGCCCTTCAGATCACAGGAAGCAGAAGGAACAAAAAGCAGGTTTACTAATTCATGGCAGCAGTCAGGTGTAACGGGGGGCGGCCTTTGTTCTGGAGAAGATTCAGAAACGTTACACTGAGGGGATGAACCATGGGTAATCTACAGGGCTAAAATTAGACTGTAGTGTGAATGGCTGCGAAGGGAAAACGGTTTGATCATTGACAAGTATGTGAAAACAAATAGACTTGAATAGCCTGCTGACCACCAGGCATGTTGTGTTAAGCTTCCAGTAACTGTCTTTTGGCTGTGGTTGGGTATATGTTGACTGAGAGTTTGTGTGTGTGTGTTTGTATGTGTTCGCATGTAATTTAGTGTTTGAGTCACAATGGATCGGTTAAAACTGTGTGCTTTCATGATATGGCTCACATGACACTCTTTGAAATCAATCGTTTAGTTGGTCGAAACAAACCAGTAGGCAAATTAATGAACAAATGTTTTCTCTGATCGGATAGCTATCCGTTCGTTAAAACACCAGATGTAAATGCCCTCTGAAACACTTCTGACCACTCAAACCACTTCAGTAGGTGGTCTGAGACACATTCCAAACTAAACTGGACAAGTGGAAATGCATCTGGTTGCTGAAGCCACATATGTACATTTTACCTCCTAAAAAGAAAAAAAAAGAAAAAAAATGTGTGAGAGCGTGTTATTCAACGTGTTATACCGGCTCCAGGTCGCCAGATTTTACAGTGATGTGGCCCACTGCAGATGAGTAGCTGAGCATCTCTTCATCAAGCTAACGCGCAAACTGTCACAAATGCAATTTCGGCAATCCTATAAGACTGTTACAAATCACACTGTAGACATGGATCTAATAAACTTGGGTATGAAATGCATGTAAACTGTACGATGATGACACCTATTGAAATATAGGCTACGACATACATAGTATAGAAGAATAAAACTTCATCAGTATGCGCTAGTGGTAAACAAATAGAGCAAGATTAATCACACTTTGGCAACTGAGGTTTTATGTGCGAAAGAGGAGAATATGAACCTATTGCTAGGGAAAAGAGGCCAACTTGGAATGCCAATTTTGCAAATGGAACTTGAGGTAAGGATTTTAGTGTTATTTTAGTAAGTTTTAGCGTTATGTCGCATTAATCAATACACCATTTCATGTAGCATTTTTATTGGCTAGTCAGTAAATGTAGGTCGTAGCAGCAAACACTTCCATCAGTTATGTAGTCTAAAGCAGTTTTTTTTTTTTGCTGGCATGGACCACAGAATATAATGATCGCCTTACGAGATAGCTTCTTGCTAAAATAAAGACATTTATATACAATGACCTTTAAAAACATAAATGTGCTTACATTAATATCTAATAAAATAATAACCACTTGCTTTGCCATTTTTTAAACATGTTATTAAGCATGTTTAATCAATTTTGTACTCATACATTTTAGTTATATATTTATTTATATTTATATATATACAACTGAAATGGTGAATTTTTTGTTTATTATTTTATCTTAATTCAAAATATGTATACTTGTCACAGCTATGTTCAATTTGTTTTAGTTTTCATGGAATTTTGGTTTGTATTCATTAGTCACATTATAGTTTCCATGAAAACTAAAACAAACTGAACATTACTGTGACAATACTATAATAAATTGTTGTTGTTATTATTATTGCTACACTATTTCTCTTTCATCTATTCCAAATTAGACCCAATTTCATTAAATAACAGAGCAGACAGTAAATCCTTAAAAAAAAGTAACATTCAAATTCAAGAGCCAAGTCAAGAGCCCCAAACTGAGAAAATGGCTCTTGATAAGAAGAACCGAATGTGCTGCAAAGAACTACTGAAGAACCTTTATAGTCCCACAGTCGTCTGAGATCCGTCATTTGCATGGCTGACCACTCAATGACCTTTCAGATGCTGCGTGCTGAAAGAGTTGCTTTAGTTGAGAGAAAGAGCCAGTGCATTGCACAGCCATTGGCCTCGAGAGAGTGAGCAGCAGGGTATTTATAGCCCTCCTCGTCCCCAGCTGCATGGCTCCTACACCCCGCCAACAGGCAATTGGGCAACACAAGCTCACCCCTCCGGCAACCCACCACACTAATGTCCATAACACAAACAGACATCTGGACATCAGCAGCCCTCAAAAGGGAGAGAATAAATGATCAGGCAGGAAAACGAAAAATGGGCTGAAAGAGAGCAAGAAAAAGATCCACCATCGGTGTTTACCTCTGGAATTTATAAACTAGTCCTCGCCAGACGAAACAAAACAATGATTCTCAGACTGTTTACTCTCCTTCACGATGCTTTAAGGACAGCCCCCAGTTCAATAAAACAACTCCTGGCAATATGAGAATAATATTCTCATAACAGAAATTCTCAAAACATAAAATCTGTTTTGGTTTCATTTTCTCTGTGTTCTGTTACCGTTTTGCCTGCCTGATTTGCTAGTTTGTTTCCTTGTTTGCTAATTAGTCTTACACACCTGCTCTGTTTCAGTAAATCATCCCTTGTGTATTTTTCTGGGTTCCATTGTCCGGTCTCGTCGATGTTTAGTGGTTGTGTAACGTTATTCTCCTGCGATCTCCTGTTTTTTAGTTTGTGGATTACAATAAAGACTATTTTGTTTCTCTACTCCTTCATTGTGCACATTCAATACAACCAACGCCTGAATAATAATAATAATAATAATAATACAAGTTTAAATTAGATTTATTTAAACATGCTCAAAGTATGATATCATTTCAATAAATGGCGAATTAAACATACATGATTTTCCATTTAAAAGAATGTATTCTGTTTTAAACATTATGTTTGATATTATTTGTACTCCTCGTAAAGTTTAATAAAGTATTTTAAAGATATACTCAGCTGTAGATTTCAGATTGTAAAATTCTTAATTTAAAATCTGTATATTATAATAAATTATGATATATAATGTATAACTATTATTATTATTATTGTTTGAGGGACAACTCAATGTTATGATTAAACCTACAAAAAATATGCTCAAACTTTTTTTGACAGTTGTTTATAGTTATTAGAGAAACATTACCAAGCATCTTGTATATATAAAACTTGTCCCAGGTCCATGAATTCAATAACAAATTCAATCTAAAACAATTCCCATTCAATAAGAAACAATCCGAGCAGATTAGCAAGCCATCATACCAGTTCAGCACCAACAAAACTGACCTTCCCCTTGGCTCAATGTCCAACTTCTAAACAAACAAGGGCCTGAAAAATCCCGCATTTTGTCCGCTTTGTGTTGCTGAGCTTGTTCTCTCCCCATTATCAATTTTAATTAGCGTGTTTGGCTGTCTGTGAATATGGTTAAGCCTTTTTTTCCCCAACAGCCAGGGGGCCATTTGTACTGGGGTCAGGTCTGGAATCCTGTGAGCACAGGCAAACATTTGCCGAATGGCTCGGCTGCAAGTCCTGAAAAACTCTGCAGACGCAGAGAGTGTCAGTCTGGAGGGCGGCCGCCCCTCCTCACCGTTTTCCTAATTGGTTTTCAGTGAGGGCAAGGCAAATTAAATCTAGCCTATTACAGCTATGCTATTCAATTAGCCTTTGCTACTCCCATGCACTAAGAGGCAGAGATAGAGAATCTGCACTCATCTATTCGGTGCGCTACTCAAATTAACATGGGACCACCAGAAAGAGAGAACAGCACCAGAGAAAAGAAAGAGAAGAAAACATTTGATGAATTCCACTCTTTGTGCTGTGCATTAGGGATTTCCAGCTACAAATATTATTTTGTATGTCTTTGTCTTATTTTACAGTTCAAATATTTTGACTTTGCTTTTTCTTCAAGCATAAATATAACCAAATTTAGTGAAGTTTATCAGGTATATATACTACAGTTCAAAAGTTTGTAGTAATATTTGTTTTTATTGTTTTTGAAAGAAGTCTCAAAGAGCTCACAGAGGCTGCATTTTTTGTAAAAAAAAATATTTTAATTTAAAAAAAAAAAATCTATTTTAATATATTCAAATGTAGTTTATTCCTGTGATTCAAAGCTACATTTTCAGCATCATTACTCCAGTTTTCACAGTCACACGATCGTTCAGAAATGCTGATTTGCAGATTTTTTTGATGAATAGAAAGTTCACCAGAACAGCAAAAAAACTTTTGCAGATTATAAATAAATCCTTTATGTATAAATACTTTGTGCAACTTTTGATTAAATCCCTGCATCCTTGCTGAATAAAAGTAAGGGAAGTATGGGAATTATATCAAAATATAATATTTGAATCTCTTTAACCCCTCTTTATACCCAATTTTCTAATTTTTATAAATTCAAATGATTGTTTTGTCAAATTAATAAAAAGCATAACTATAAAATTAATGTCAGCCATTTTAATCATTAAACCTTTAGGTCAAAAGGTCTTAAGATCATTAAAAAAAAAACTCAGACAAGTGTGAAAAACATTTGACTGGCGTTTGAGTTCCGCCTCTCTCTCCCATTCACTTCCCTTTTTCTTTCCAAGAAATAAAGAACTTTCCAATATAGCAATTATTTTGAAATGAAAAAACATACTTTTTTTCTATGCTTCTGTCTTCATGTATCAGAACACAGTGATGAAAAAGGAAGGATGAAGTTAGCAAACAGAAAGACAAAAACCTTTAGAAAGCTATGACCTTATTCTTTTAGCTGCTTTGTGGCATCACAAGCAGCCTCTTAAAACCTCTTACAATTGCTCAAAGCCATAATGTCCTTTAACACAGGCTATGAAAAGAACGGCTTTCACAAATTCTGATGATACTGTAATGCTTGAGGGAATGAATTTCATATGGAAAGAATGTAGCATTATAATTACATCCTTGGCTAAATAAAGAGGACGATAACAATAGGTCATATTCTCGTTAACACATTAACGGTCTCTGTGGAGCTCCGACTGCGAAGATGAATCGAAAGGTGCGAAGACAACATTTGAAAAGAGGACAAAAAGAAAAGACAAGCATTTATCTGTGGGCACAGTGGGACAATATTTATGCTGACATAATGATGTGTGAAATTAAATTGATCAGAACAGCGGTGAGAATCAATTAGCCCTGCAGAGTAAACAAGGGTCCTGTCAGGCCTTTTTCATCCATATTGATCAGAAGTATAGGAGAAAAACAGATTAAAATAATAAAAAGAAGCAGCCAAACTTTCAAAACCAGATTGAAAAAAAAGTTAAGATTTAAAAAAAAATCTGATACACGTTTTATTCACAGAACATCTTATCTTCTATGATGAAGGGCACTATTTTCACCGAAAATTAAAAGACTGAATACATCACAAGATTTACAAACTACTTTTATAGTGAATTTATAACACCATTTAAAAGTTTGCAGTCAAAAAGCCTATTGATTATTGAGCAAGGATGCATTAAACGGATCAAAAGTGACGATACAAAATATTTCTATTTCAAATAAATGCTGTTGTTTTTTTACTTTCTATTTATCAAAGAAACCAGAAAACAAATGTTGCATATGTTAAAATAGAAAATAGAAATAGTATTTCACAATATTGCTCTTTTATTGTATTTTTGATTAAATAAATGCAGCCTTGGTGACAAAATCCTTTAAAAAAATCTTACAAACCACAAATATACTTTTTTCTAAACTTACGAGTTTTCGTAAACTTACGTAAATGGATACATCCATTTTCATTATACAAAAATCTCCTTTTGTCTTCCACAGAAGAAACAAATGATACAGCTTTAGAACGACACAACGGTAGAGAATAAAACATTTTAGGTGAACTATTGCTTTAAATGAATGACCACAATTTAAAGAGAGCAGAGCTGTAAAATATGAGCACGGCAGACTACATCACACCAGACGTGCTCAGTAATAAGTTGATTAATTACGATACATAATGAAACAGTTATAATCTCTCTTTTCTGATCTACGTTTTTAAATCACATCGTTTAGACTCAATGCCTGATAATTCCAGTTCCGTCAGCCTCCGAGCAGCTGTTTCCAATCTGTCCCAGATCACTGAAGAAATCCCTGACAACATCACATCTTGAGCCATTGCCCAGCATGCTCAGAAAAAAGCAACGCTACATTTGCCCAGAAAAGGTGGATCCAAACAAGTCTACAACAACATATGGCACATCCAAAAAAAAAACAAGTCATCAGCTAGTCAGCTAAAAAAAACAAAAAAAAAACACTATTGGCTGTTAGAGAGAATTCAGCCAAAAGAAACCCTACAACAGTAGTATCGGAAACTATATAAAGACTGGCTACAGTCATTGCTCATATAGGGATTTTAACATCTTACCCTAAGTATTTCAAACTTGTTTCAACGGACATGAATTATATTCAAATTGGAAGAATTGTTGAGGAGAGGTGTGCGATTGTATGTTATTTGACTTCATGAAACAAAGCAGGCAAAAATCACATAGACTTACACCATAGTCATGATTCATGAAAATCTTCTGAAGACAAGAAGTTTGTAAGAATGTAAGAATGAATTGCTAAGAAAATACAAAAAGGAAAAGACTTTATGTTATGACTGTATGGCGGATTTTGACGAAGACTCACTGGTCAACTCAATGGAAAAAAGCTTCAAAGGCCTTCTCTTGTAGCTTCGCCGCTTCCTGCAGATGACCATAATAATCATAATAAGCACGCACAATATTTTCACCACACCGGGAGTTTTCACCTTGACAGGAGTTCATAATCAGTGTCTTATTGTTATTATGCAAAGTATGTGTGTAACAGTTCATTTTAAAGAGCCTGTCTCAAGATGGACTAGCCTATTGCATTCATTTTTACTCCATCTTTCTTGCGCTCTCTCAAGTGGTTCCTAAACTGGGGTACATACACCCCTGGGGGTATGAGAGGTGACAGAGGGGGTACGCGAACAAAACACCTTAAAATAGCATTAAAACCAAGCATGTATTTCTAACAAGCAAAATGCTGTGAAAGGTCAAATACATGCCATCCAATCAAATTACCTCATCTTTTGCAATCAAAACTGACTGCTTTCACCCAAGCAACATGTTTTTGATAGGTTACATACAGGATAAGCTGACTTAACAAAGCGTGCTACATTACTGCCGTTCTTGACAATGTACCTTTGAAAAAGTGGGGATTTAGCCAACACAGGCTCATTGGAAAAACATACCTGTGGCAACATTTTTTGCAAAACGCAAAAATACGTATCAATACGTACACATCACTGCGGTTTCCAACAGAATGAACACTAGAGGCAGTAAAACAGCAAGCACTTTTAATCGTTTTCACACACAACTATGATTACAAGGGGCAGATTATGGATTTATAAAAACTTTTCACCTAGCAAAATTATGTTATGACCTCAAAACACTTTATTACCATAGTGTATGATTTGTAAACAAATATATTTTGGAGTTTGCATCACCTAACCAGCTCCATATGTTCGGTTTTACTGATATACTTGCTCGGTAGCTCAGCTGGTGCAGAATTGTACTTGTGATGCAGAGAGCTCGGGTACGAATCCCATAAAAGACGAGTAACAATAAAAGACGCTCGAAGACAAGAGTTAAAAAACAAGTTAAAATTTCAAGGTTATAATTGCATTTTTGTGTCACATTTGCTTTTGTTAACATTATCGGGTTTAGGCTTTAGGTGTACATTATTTTAAAATAGAGCATTAAGCATTTAGCGCCACTCACCGGACATTTAAATTCAGAGCTGCTGTGAAACGTGTTCCGGAAAAAACTAAACACGCGTTTAGCGCCACTCACTGCGCAATTCACTTTGAAACTGACGCAAAACGTGCACGACGCAATGTATTTTGCGTTTTGCAAAAATGTTGCCACAGGTACGTTTTTCGAATGAGCCTGGGCTGGATTTAACACTTACTAGCATGAAGAACAAACATGTTCATGTGTTTTTGAGGAGGCTTGGCGTTCTGAAGGGAGGGTGGGCACTCAGGCTTTCAAAGCTAGCTTGCTATTGGTAGCCTGTCCGAAATTGCCTACCTTACCTTTAAGACTCAAACTCTCTTCAATTCAAACACATACCGGTACAACCTGTGTGAGTTCTTGTTTTTCATGTTGATAAATTATACGAGCAAGAATGCAATTTTTCTCAAATATCGACATGACAGCAAATGAGACAGTTTTACAAACAAAAGGGTAATATTAAGTGATTAACATTTTAAACACAGTATTTTCAGTATTGTTTGCTCTATTTTAAAACTAAAAATAACTCCAATGAAAGCCAGAGCATAACTGTAGCACACAGCGGTGTTTCATGAACGAATTTGCGACTGAGTGAATTGTTTGAACGAATTGAGTTAATGATTCAATGACCCATTCATAAATACAGCCACTTGCTTCGTTGCTGAATGACTCAATAACTCACTCATTAAGACAGTGGCTTGCCGCCACCTACTGGTGGTTTTAGTTTAATATTAACCATCATTGCAAATTTCTCTATTGAACATTTTTATTTTAAAACATTATTTGCACATAAATGCACTGGGGGCATATATTGTCCCTTAGTGGGAGATGTGGAAGAGGGGTATGCAGAAGGATGTTAAATATCTTGTTACTGAACTTCAAATTTAGCAAAAAGTCATGTCAAGCGTAACCATAACCGATCAATACTCATGCACATCCCTATAAAAGTAATATGTATTATATGTAGCTAGTCTTATGTTGTTGTACTTCATATTTGAAACAACCAAATACATTCATTAAACAAGTTATCCTAACTTTAAGAGGTTATTTAGAAGGATTTTTAAGAACATTCTTTTCAGGAATTCAAATTATTAAGGTTTGTCTTTAGAACATTCTTAAAAAAAAAAGATAAAAAAATTCTTATGGAAGGTTTTGGGAATACAAAATATTCTTAACTTTATTCTTATGTTTTGAAAATAATAAGAAAATAGCAGTTAAGAAGAATTTTATTCTTGTGAATTTTTGTGCATCCAGCCCCAGAATAACATAGAGGGTTGGGCAAGAAGTTGGTTCATTTGACAGTAAGCAACCGCCTAGCAGCAACCCTTCAGAACATCATAGAAACTTCCTCATAACCACTCACAACACCATAGCAACCGCACAGCAACGCCCCAGCCGCCATCCATAACTCTGTATAGGTGGTAAGTTTTGCATGGCAAAAAGAGGATGTGGAGGCAATTCAGGGACAGATTTCTCACTACAACACACTCGGAGCAGACCTATCACTTCACCAAACTAAAGCCAAGCGATGCTTTCTCTCACACACATATACAATAGTTACGAATCCTCAGGGAAATCAAACTCAAGTCACAAACACAAAGAAACTTTACGAGTGAAGTCACATACTGACAGTAGACTTTGTTTATAAATGAACCTCTCAGAAAATCTCCAATACACCTCAGATTTGATTCCAGCACAGCTTTTGAGAAGCCTGCATAGTGGCAAAGCAGAGATGTGCTGTTCTTTTTCTTTCTCTAATGACGGCTAAAGGCTAGCATGTATATGCTTGGACTGTCAGGATGACTTCAGTGAGCAGCAATTGAAGGGTATTTTTCCTCTAATCCACTCACATCACTGTCAATCCAGACTTATCACATTCACAGCAGGCCAGCCAGCATGGATCAATTTTACTCCTCTTAAAGGAACCAAACTTACCTTGATCTTTAGAAATTAAAAAAAGTCAATGTACTAAAACACACTGTCACTTATGGAACTCAACACCGGCAAGAAAAGGATTACATACTACCAGAACAAACTTTGCCCAAAGCTGCAGCTCACGAGTAAATGCTGCTGCTCATTTCAAATGCGAAAAGGACATTTACACTACCGGTCAAAAGGTTGGGGTCAATTCATTTCTTTCTTTTTTTTCCTGAAAGAAATAAACACTTTCATTCAGCAAGAATGCATTAAATTGATCAAAAGTGACAGTGAAACGTATAATGTTATACAAAAAAAAAAAAACTTTTTAAAAATAAATCAAATAAATGATTGCCACAGTGAGCATTAGAGACTTTCAAAACACAATAAAATCTAACAGGCTCCAAACTTTTGGATGGCAGTGTACATAAAAGCCTTAAAGACACAAAACCAAAATGGGAAGATGAAAAAATAGACATGAAAGAGAGGATGGACAAATATCCATAAAAAACTAAATTATGTTTTATGCAAAATAATAATAAAAAAATAACATTACAAATGGACCTCGGGAATTTTTTTTGCTAAAAAACAATGTATGATATGCCTACTGTAGCCTGTCTCTTACTCTCTGCGTGTGTAATTATATTTCATTTAAAACTCTTAATAATGCCTAATGCCATTTTCAGTTTCCCTTGTGGGTGTTCTGTATTCAATTAGGTCTAATAAATAGAAATGAGCTATATGCTTTGATGCAGCAATTACTTTTGATGAAACATTTACTTAAGCATAAAATCACATAAACGCATCAATATCTAACAATAAACAAATAAATGTTCTGGCTTATGAAGACAATGAACAAAAACAAGCCATCTGTGTCCAAAAAATCGGCGAATGTGACACCAGATGTCCGATGTCATCGCATGGGGTGGGTGTTTTTGGATGATTACAGGGCGAGCTTTGAAGCTTTGGCTGTCACTGAAAACATCACTGGGTAACAGAGGCAGCCTCCCAAAGCTCAGCTTTACTGAAAGGTGTTACTTCATATTAGTGTGAATCCCCACATGATTGGATCAACAGGTCCTCTGCTCTCATATGCTCAGGTCATAAGCAATCACGCGGAGAAGAACTAAATCCCGTCTCGTATGAAGACTTAAAACTAGCTGGTGTTCGTCTAATCACAAGCAAAAAAAAAATGTGATTGCAACGGGCACTATTTCTCAGGTCCCAGACTTGTGTTAAATGAGGACCTGTTGCCGTTCATACTGCACACAAATACGGCAAGAGATAGTGATCATCTTAAAGGTGCAGTGAGTCATTTCTGAGAAACTGCTGAAAGTGGATCAGACCGAGCACCACAACACTTGTAGATAATCAGCAATTACTCTTGATCACTTAAATTTACATTATTTTATGTCATTCTAATGAAATAGCCACAAGTGCTGTGACCCCTTTCCAAGTGCAAGAAGGTATATAACATGATGGAAGGTATAAGAAAGCTAAAAAAGTTACATTTACAATGTACCGGGCTGATACAATAAGCATGTCTGATGAAGAGATCCTTTACAAGTTTGCGAGTTTAGCGGCTTCAAATATTCACTAGACATTAATGTGAAGAACTGTATATTCTTCTGTGTTTACTGAGTTTCTGATAGTCAATGCACATTATCTGCTAATGTTTGCAGTAATGGCTACATCAATATATGGCACACAATTATTACCAGTCTATTTTTGTGTTTCAGAATACCCGGCACTAAATGTCATATACAAACTGTGTTGGACGCTTTACAGGTTGATCAGATGGCCTCGTCCTGTCTATGTGAGTGGTTCTTGGCCAGAATAAGTAGTCGTCCACACAGTCCTTCAGAATAATAAAATAGCAAACGGGACACCTGATCTTAAAAACTACAACATCTGTACATCGGTGAACATGGAGACAGAACTGGGACAGACAAATATACATCACATTAAGTTAATTAGTTTATGTTAAAACTGTGTAATCCAGATGGATTGGATGTTTAATGCAATTCAAATACATAAATCAAAAATCTAAATATTAATATCATATTATATTTATATATAAAAAAAAATTGTACAAGATTGAGTCTTGAATTTAAGCCTGTTCTTTAAAGATTAGTATTACACGATCAAAGAAATTAAAATAATCATTATAAAATATTCATAAGTATAATTTTACACCTTGCATTTTAACACATATTAAAGCAAGAAGGACAGTTAAACATTTATCGTTAGCCTTGAATTTTCATTTAGTCACAAAAGTGAGTATTAATACCCAATGAATAATTGGATAGCAGTGCAGATCTGTTGAAGACCGCTGTAGAACATCACTGCCTCTGTGTTGTGTTGTTCGTATAATTAAAAATCAGAAGCGAATCGTGGCTCTCAGGGGAGAACCTGGATATAATCTGTCTTTTTTTGTTTTTTTTTAAATCTATCTGCTTGGATTGATGACAGTCCAGATTGGTGATGTTGGAAGCGAAGAGTGTCTATTCCACCGTCAGATATGAAGCAAGCTGAATGGCTGGGCTGAATTCCCAGGACTGAGACAGCAGGGCTAAATAGAATGTCAAGGTTATCTCTTAGTAACGCAGGCCTGAGCTGGTGTGTTTTATTTGTCCCAATTAAAGCCAATTAAACAGCTGGAAATTACAGCGAGGTCAGGGCTCGATTTATTACACTATCATGAACATCAGGTTTCATTGTGGAGTGTTACGTGATATGACATGAGCTCCTTGGACACTTAGGATGTTCCCACAAGTACGCAAGACGAATATGGTGCATAAACTCATTATGGAAGCCCTTGGGAAGGCAGAGCTAAATGACAGTGTTTAAAAGAAACACATCTGGGAGAAAGCAGTGTACGTCACAATAATGAAGAAAAGATCTGTTGAAATTTCCAGTATCTATTTACAACAATGCAAAATAACCACCTTGATGGCAGAGGCTACTTACATGAACTCCGCTCATCAATATATGGTTGAGCTACTCTAAATTACAAAAGAAACCCATCTGAAGACAATAGCAGTGGCATGGAGCGACTGACGCAAGATCGAATCCTTTCAGAGCTCCCCTTTCCCATCAAAAATCAGCTTGAAAAAAATTATAAATAGTATCTGCCACTATTTGCACAACTATCAGCAGCACAAAAAATACGGTAACACTTTACAATAAGGTTCATTAGTTAATGTATTAACTAACATGAACTAACCATGAGCAATACATTTGTTACTGTATTTGTTAATCTTTGTTAACGTTAGTTAATAGAAATACAGCTGTTCATTGTTAGTTCATGTTAGTTCACAGAGCATGAACTAATGTGCACACGATTTTAATAAAGTATTAGTAAATGTTGAAATTAACATTAACAAAGATGAATAAATGCTGTATACGTGCAATTCATTATTAGTTCATGTTAACTAATGTAGTTAACTAACGAACCTTATTGTAAAGTGTTACCGAAAATACTGCTATTTTCACTTAGCCTCTGGCTTTAATAATCGTTCTAATTTGGGAATGGGGAAATCCACACCACAACTATAACTATTATGACACAGAGGAAAAATATAATTCGAATCACTTTCAGAAAGATTTTTTTTCCAGCCGATGAACAATAAAAACATTGACAGCCAATCAGAATCCACCCTCTAGTGAGCTTGAGCATTTAAAGCGACAGAAGACATAACTGAAGAGCGAGCTTACAATAAAATGCTTATCTTTATAGTTATAGCTATCTTTGTAGTAATCGTTCTTTGTGTGAACGGGCCTTTAGTCCTCATTCATTGCAGCTGCACTAAAAATAGTGACTAGCACATTATTCAAAATGTCTCTTTTTGTGTTCCACAAGAATGGAAACCACAGATGTCTGGAACAACGTGTCATGAATGAAGTGTCATTTTCATTTCATTTTCGGGTAAACTATTCCTTTAAGCGTGAACACACAAACGCACCTACACACTAAAACATCTGTCCGTACACATAAATACAGCCTCCTCTATTATATTCAAAATTCATTTGCATGCAAACCCCAGCCACTGACTGGCATCTGTCTTCTCTTGGTGTTAACGCTCGTTCCTTCGCTCCACCTTCTTTCTCTTCCTCTCTGGCTCTCCATCTTTCTCCCTTTTAACTTGTCCTCCTCTCACATGCACACACATACTTCATAATTCAAAAGCATGTCCATTTCCCCAGCAGCTGCAAACTGACTGCTGTCTGTCACAAAGATCACAGCTCAGCACACATACAGAGTGGACACTAGTAAATCTAAATCCTCTTCGCTGTAGAAGAATCTAATATAATCCCCAAAACACAGCATTTCAGGCAAAACGAAAGAACGATAGATACGTAGTGACAAGCACCTGCCTGATGAGATTCATATGATGGGCATACAGTTCCAGAAAGGACATGTATGATCATAATGCACTTTAACCCCTGGCGTACAACACCATAATGAGATCCCCGCTGAGCATTTCCATCTACTGGACCGCACGAACAAGGGAGGGGGGAGACAGTTATGTAATCTGGACATGACTGGCGCTGTTCATATAAGTAAGGCAGGGATGGAGGGAATGAGGCAGAGAGAGAGGAAAAAGAGCGAGAGAAAGACACGTGCCCTGTACTGCCAGCAGGGCACTAAGCATCACCAGAATCCAGATATTATAGAGCAGTCTCAAAATGAAGGTTCTTTAATGATATTATTAGTTCAATTTAAAATCATATCTACATAATGAAGCCTTTTTATGCTGAAATGGTTCTTTGTGTTGAGGTTTAAGGTTCTGTACTCTTGTACAAGGCTCTTGTTCTGCTATTGTTACAATTAATCAGATTTTTCCCACACACCGTCTGCTTCATGAAACCTGAATAAACTATGATAGACTCAGAAAAAACATCGGAAGCGTCAGGAGGACAGTTTATGTGACTTAATATCCAAACCAGTCATCCTACCTCCTTCATTCATTAACTACTAGTAAAAGGACCAAATAAGTCTATAATAGAGACCAACTATACTTGCCGCATACTTTTTCCAATTCATTTTTCCCACAGGAACTTTAAAAATGTCCTTGTTTAGTAGATATATGCTACATTGTCACATAGATATTGAAGCCATGATTTAACTAAATTAAAGGAAGGGAATTAAATTAATAAAAACAGAGCAATTCCAATAGAGTCCTCACACCATCTGTGCTCGGGCCCTAAATATTAATTGATGGTGCACTATGTAACTTTTTTTGTTCAAAATAAACAACATTTTAAGTCAAAACACCATCAATCCTCCTTCCAAAATGTGTTTTTGTCTTACCCTGATTCACTATGGTAAGAGTGTGATAAGCGTTTATATTTTAGGTAGAGCGGGATGCTTTTTGCGCAAAATTTCGTCACTCGTCCGTGCGTGTCTCGTCATACCCGTAAATAGAGAAAAGTTGCTCTGGCTACTTTGTGGTATAGTTTAGATGTCACAACGAGTGAGAAAGGTTGACGTGGAGCACGCTAAATCTCGAACCTCCGGGGAATCGGCTTAATAAAAAAAATACAGAACAGAGAAGCTTCTTCTTACAAAAATAGAACGCGGCAGAGCTCGTTGTAAAAGTGATGGTGTTTTTATAACTCAACAGGTCAGTAAAGTATTTTATTGAACAGATAAATTGCCATATGTAGCAAACAGAGCGCGTTATCTATTGTGAAGGGTCATTTCATTATGTTTGTTGTAGCTGTGCTGGAAATTATTTTCAAGTAGGCTAAGTACCGTATCTATTAATGGGTAAAACTAAAGCCACAGTAACATTTTCAGCTAGTCAGCTTGAGATCCTTTCCATCTAAACTGGTTACATCTCTTGAGCCTAGTAGTGAATGTTTTATGAGCAGTAGGATAACCATATTCATCTGCACAGTCACGCAGAGCCAAAGCACAACCAAAAATGTTCTTCTGAAAAATGCATGCAGTTTTGTTTTTTAAATGGCTAGAAGGCCAAAAGTTACATATAATGCAATAACACAAGGCCACAAATTAATACATGGTGGGAGCAAATTCTTAATTTGTGGCCACAATATCCATTTTTTCTTCCACATGTCACGGGCGGGGCTGTGTAATAAGCCGTGAACCAAAACAGTCAGATGAGAGGAGAATCACATTACAAACTTTGATTGATTTTGAAGCAAAAAAAGAGAAGAATTTGTAAATTGGACAAAAAAAATCGGATTAAAAACTATGGAGAAATATAAAAATATTGATTTAAACATGTTGATTACAAATATACAGAATCAATATATTTTAAGTTTATTGGAAAATATGCAAATATTTGAGTGTTTGAGAGTGTTAACTTGTAGTACTTCATGAAAGTGGTGCTATAGAATTTGTTTGTCCTAATTTGCTTGTTTTTATGCATTGATTGATGGGGTGTTCTTTACAGAATCATGGGTAATGTAGTTTTTCACTAGGAATTACGCTGTTAAACACAATTATTTAAAAATAAGTTGAAACAATGTGGGCTGATGGCTTCGACAAAAACATATACCATTGATTAATAACCTCATAGCTCACAGTAGGTCTGTCTTTAAAGGTTTATAAGTTATTGTTAAAAATCAATTCCCAATGGAGAAAATAAATGGGATTTTTACTTTCGGAACAGGACTGTTACACTCTATAAGAATGCTACCGTAAGCTGATTGGCCGATGAGAACATGCACAGTCCCAAAACCTTCATTGGTCCTGAACTGTGACGTAAAAGACAGCAGACAAAGATAAACGTGAGTCCATTTTGCATTTTTAAGGGTCCCTCTGAAGTGAAATTGGGCATTAGTAAAACATCTGCTATAATATAATTGAATATTTGCAATAGTTCAAACATGTTTCTTGCTAATAATTGTGAAAGAGACATATAGAGTGTGTAGTTATGGTATCTTCCAGTAAAACCAGCTAAACCTCAAGTGGACAGTTAAATTGCTGTTTGAAATATGCATCATTAATGGCACACACAATCACATATTTCATCTGCAATGCTCAAATCAAATGCACTGAACTCATTTTTACTGATGACATGACTGAAACCAACAACAAAAAAGTGGGGGTTTGTAGACAGAGAGAGAATGCTGGGATGGTTGAGGTTGAAGTTGTGTGTG
Organism: Phoxinus phoxinus; assembly: GCF_949152265.1. NCBI lineage: Eukaryota > Metazoa > Chordata > Actinopteri > Cypriniformes > Leuciscidae > Phoxinus > Phoxinus phoxinus. The sequence continues at coordinate 16,062,655 of NC_136890.1, forward strand.
AAGGGTGTTATATTCTTTTTAATATTCTATGAGCTCTGAGAGAACACATTTCACGCTGTTGGTGTAAAGTGCTTTACAACAGCACAACAACATATTCATCTTTCTAATACAATCTAAATCATAAACACTGGATTTTAGCATTAAAAATTAAAAAGCATCACTCTCGGCATACTAGGTGTTGTATGATAATAGGCCTATTCCATAACAGCTTCACCTAAATACTACTGCTAATGCTCAGAAGTTTACAGATTCAATCCCACAAGGCAAGATCCAAGATGTGAAAACTTACTGAGAATGCAATACTATATCATCATTGTGCCCCTGATATATAATACAACATTGCATCATTGTTCTTGGAATGAATGTACTGTATGTCAATTAGTACAGAAAAAAACACCTGCTTAATAGCAATTACGGAGTTAAAGACCACAAAACAATACCATCTGTACAATATTTTCAGCATATTCTTATTTTAATCTATACCTTCCTCATACTATGATGTAAGTCAACCTACAGGAAGATATATTACACCATGTTATTATATAGACTGTATTAATAATTAAAAAGCACATGGGTGATCGCATGTGTTTGAAATGACTTTTTTTTTTGGCAGCTAGACGAAATGCATTTGATGTTAAGCAACTGGAATTAATAGAAAAACCATAACTATTAAACTGGCTGCTGATTGAAATTAATTCAGGATAGCATGTGAATTGTGCATTAAATGTGTCATGCTCCTTTCCCCTAGACACAAATTCATTGTCAAAACAGACATCAACTGATATGATGCTAAAAATTAAATCCCTTTACAAAAAGGTACTCATACAGTAGTATCATGCTGCATGATTATGGTGCTTTCATGATTATCATGGTACTGAACGATTACTATATTAAAGTACTTAAAGTCAGCATGAAATGGAAGTAGCAATAGTCTTTTCTTCCCTATTGTGACAAATATCCAAGCGAAACAGCAACAAGAAAAAATATGTAGGGCGGGACTTTTTTTAGTCCATCAGGAATTGATTGGATCATTGTGGTTTGCTATTGCAGTGATGTCATGTGATTGACAGGTTGTCCCGCCCTTTCGCCAGTAAACACGTCATCAGAGAAGAGAAGAGATGTCGCTGCAAGAAGGAGGGGAGGTTATTTTGATATTTAAAGATTACGTAGGCATAGGAATTAAAAATAAAATAATAATAAAAAAGATGGGCACAGATAAATCATTTATAATAAATACGGCAATGTTACATAAAAATAAGAATTGTCAATTTTGATTTCACGGTGACTAATAATATAACGGCTGCACTTTTTTGATATTGGTCAGTAAAGCGTTTATGAATTCTAATTAAATAAATTGTATATTAATATATATATATTGTGTGTGTGTGTGTGTGTGTGTTTATTTTATATATATACATATATAATCAGCATTAAATGGTAGGCTATATATATTTATATTAAGAAGCGTTTTAACTAGAAATCAACATTCAAAGAGAAGACACATTTGTGTAATTGGACTTTTGTGGACATATATAACCCATGTGACAACTAGCCCCGCATCACATATCACTTTTAGGTTGTTTAAAAATGAATAACACGTTTAATTGTTACTAAAATAAAGAACTGTATCTGATTATGACAGAGAAATCTAGAGGGAGTTTGAAGAGCTCAGAAGTGATGGGCTATCTCTTTAATAGTACAAGCTACTGTGAGATATTCAGCAGTGCTGCAATCTAAAATGGCTTTGGACAAACCTACCCCACACAGACATGTGTTTCACTGGCAGAGAAATCCTGAATAATGTTTTCAGCACATCTAATACAGCATGCGGACTAACGTCTGTATTTATAAGGTTATAGTGCAGACGACTGCACGAGCAAGAGCCATCATGACATTTAGAACCAAAGCAGCAACGTTAACATCTAACCGACTAAACAACCACATTGTAACAAATTTAAAGACATGTCTGACCAAACCATCCAATACCTCACCTATCAACACAACATGCTCTCAAATCAGCTGAGCGCGTGCACGAAAACAAGCGATGGACAGCGACTCTACCTCTTCCGCCGCTCTTCCGTTAAAAGATGATTCCCGTAAAGACAGCCGCGTCCAACTGTGTCATATTAAGGGGCGGCTGACGGCTCCGGTCCGCTGTCCGTGCTATCCGTGCTATCCGGGCTTAAAACGGTTCATTAGCGACCGTCGGGAAGGGAAAAGCGCTCGAGCGGGCGGTACTGAGGAGACCGCACGCGCGCGCACTCACACACACTGCTGGAAGAGCGCAGCACACGAATACACTCTGCATTTAGCGCGCGCTTTAAGCGCTCTTCATCTGTATCTGTGTGCTGGATCAGAAGATATGTGAACACCACTGGCCTATTCCATCTCTCTTTACCACACACTCACAGAAGCACGCACAAGTGCAGAGCCAGTGCAGCTTATGCAGAACAGTCGTTGGTTCACTTTGACATCTCTGATGTAAATACCCGTCTCTCATTCCAAATGCTGTGCATCGGCATTATCTTCCAGGTGAGCATCACCCATCCGCCCTGGAGGGCCATGACTGGAGCTGACAAGGTCAAATAAGGTGTTTTTGAATACTCTCTTACACACTACACTCCCTTCCCCCATTTGGCCACATTTACATAAACATAATTTTCTCATTAAGGTCAATATTGTAGTTAAACCTTAGACCAAGTTACACAGCAGAATAATCCTAAATACATTAGATTAATTCAAACATCTCAATTCTCATTTATGTCCTTCACGTCTCGATGACGTTTCAAGGATGAAAATTCAAGGATGAAAATCAAGGATGAAAATAAAAATTCACTCTATTTTTTAAACGAATGTTATTCATCTTATTGTGAACAATTCATTTATGTATATTTTATTTAAAAAATATATTATTATTTTGAATAACATTGTCCTGTTTTATTAAAATGTCAACTCAACCTTCCAGTGAAAACAACAGACTTCGCGCTGGTGATGTATGCCAGACTTCTCCAATCATTTAGTCCGCTTAAACCCCGCCCCTCTCTTACAATTGACTGGAAGCTCACATTCAGGTCCTGCTCCATCCAATCAACAACTGATGATGTCCCTGCCTACATTTTTTTCTTTTTCAATAAGATTTTCCTTAATTTTCTTAAGATCTGTCAATATAGGACTTTAACATATCTCCTCCTTGCTAAAAAAAAAATTGTTTCTTCAATAGCTCAACTATTCAGTTTCTTTATGACCCAGAATTACCTTTGTTAAAACATAGGCAGATTAATGCTGAGTTACAATGGAGATCACAAATCCGGTTTTTTTTACACAACCCAGAATTCTGATTAATATAGGCATATGCAAGCGGTCTGATTCCGATTTCTAGAAACTGGAATATTGGATTCATCTAATTATGGAATCAGGTTAATGTCTTTATGTGACACTTACATAATGACAAAATTCTGATAAATGTTAGAATATTCTTGCACATATAAACACAATACTAATATATATATATATATATATATTAGGGGTGTAACGATACCTTCATTTCACGATTCGATATATATCACGATACTGAACTCACGATACGATATTATTGCGATACTCCCAAGACATATGATAAAAGGTTAACAAAAAATTTACTGTTGATTAAAATGCTAACTTTGATATTACATTGTGGGTTTAAATGAACAGGTTTGGACTTGGTGCTTGTAATTCAAGGACAATGGTGACACCAGAATAAAAATATTCATGATTCTGAAGCTGACCATTGCATTATTATACATTATAATCAACATTATATAGTAGTTTAATGTAGTACTGACACTAAAACTCTGAAAACATGATTTTTTTCTTATACAGTAATTTCTATTTTGGGTGAACTATCCACGATACATATTGTCACTATCCACGATACGTATTGTTGCATTTTTGTATTGCGATATATTGTGGCACGATATATTGTTACACCCCTAATATATATATATATATATATATATATATATATATATATATATATATATAAATCAGTATAAATCAGTAAAAATCAGTATGACTAATCAGAATGGTTCAGAAAAGTAGTATTCAGCAGAGATTCTGTGTGCAACAAGTGGACACTTTACTATCCCATGAGGCCATGGGTCAAAGAACATCCAGATCAGGTGACAATTCCAACATGGTGGATGTATTATGCCCGGAAATGTATTTATACTACACACCTGCATAAGGAACATGCTTCTTCATCAATGGTCGAGAATCCAGTACATACTCAGCTTATGTCTGCGAATTACAGTAAATGCTTTAAAACATATCTGCGATTTGACTGCAGAAGACGGATTTGTTAATGAGGATCCCTTGTGAGAAACCCTGTAAACCCTCTCTCTCCTGTTCTCATGCGTGCTCGCTTACTCTTTCCGCCAGTGAGTGAGTCTGGCCAATCGTTTATCTCCCACTGTGCAGTGGCAGGACCGTTCCCAGCAGCCGCGGCCAATCAGAGATCAGGGATGCAGGAGCAGCAGGGTATTAAGGAGGATTATTTGGATGGTTCAGGGTTTCCCCAGACATGGCAAAGAAACAATAGGACAAGACTGCCCTCTGTGTCTCTCACCGGTATTGCACAATCACTCAAATGCCAACACAAACAAACGAATACAGTGCATGAATACAGCAGCGTGTCCAGCAAAGACGATGAGATTCAAGAAAGAAATATACATGGAAATAAAATGACAAACTAGACGGAAAAACGAGCTTGACTTGTTTGGATGCTCATTAAACTGCTGCCTGGCAACCGTAACAATTATTAAGTGGGCTGTCATTCTACTCTGTCTCCCTCCGTCTCTCCCAAAAGAGTCCTCTGCTGTCTCATGGGACATAGCATTGCATAACCACAGCCAAATATGGCAACACTCTATATAAACCTGCACCGATTCCCATCTCTAAAAGGCACATCTAGACCCCGAGTACATCGCAGGACTCATTAACATCTCTAAAACACTCCAGCCAAGTAAATGTTATTTGCTCTGAGTATAAGTGAGCAATTTCCATCCTCTTCACATCTGAAGCAGAAAACGTCTGGTCATAAGCACTGTGGGTTAAAGTGAAGGATCGATTTCACCTTTGTTAAATAAGAGACTGGAGCCGACTGAATGGCTACTTTGCCATAAAAAGACCCAATGGTATGTACAATTTGATCTTTCGCTAAGCTCCAAATGATAAGGTCAAATGATGAATGTTGATCTGTTACTCAAAGAAATGCCACAGGTGCCTAAATGCTAAATACCCCATGATACTAACTGCTTACAAAGCTTACAACAGGTCATCAAGTGACTTCAGATCAAGTGATTTTTTTTTTTTTGGGTGAAAGAACAGATGGAGGGTGCAAGGGAAAGGAGGGGTGGAAAAGGGTTGAAGAGGGAGTAGGCCAAGTCCTCAGAAAACCAAACCAGGATCAGGACACAGACTAATCCAATAATGCCTAGGTCACAGCTCTGAACCAAAACTACGACATTACTAGCAGATTAATGCATCCTTCATTTAAATTCTAAAATCTAAACCAAGCTAATCTCAAATGTATATATATATATATATATATATATATATATATATATATATATATATATATATATATAGTCCAGGTCAGAATTATTTGCGCCCCTTGGTAAATATGAGCAAAGAAGTTAATACATGTGCATTGTTTATCCTTTTGATCTTTCATTCAAAACATTCAAAAAATCTAACCTTTCACTGAAGTAACCACATTATGATTAATACACACACGTCTTGCATTCAAGTCCATACAACATCTACAAACAGAAACACAAACAATATATGATAATCTAAGTTGTATTTGTGGTGTATTTTTTTGATTAACCCAAAGACTTACCTTATCCTTGGTCCTGCCTGGTCCATTGGTTCTGTTAGAGTTGACTGAAAGCTGTTTTCGGACCCACTGTAACTCATTTTGGGGCTGTTTTAGTACCTCCACCTCACACTGCCTTTCAACCCCCATCATCTCCTGCAGGACAGATACATGTCACTTAAACATCCATAGGCCATGGAGAGTCATAACACCATCAGTTTAGCCAACTATAGGCTACTGGAAAATGTGCAACAGGGGTAAAATTACTATCATTCATGATCACTATCCTCCTGGTGTGACAGTACACTGGATTTACAAGACAAAACAATAGTATTTTAGTAAAATAAACAATAGTCAAATAAAAACAAACAATTTTGGGACAAGCAAAATTCCACATCTGGTTATAATTTGATGTCAATGGACGCTAAATAACAGAAATAGTGTCTAATAGTAGCCCTACGTTCTCTTGTTTATTTAACTTGATGACATACAAGGTGCGCTTATTTCTTCTTTATTCCAGCTGTCTTTGACTTTTTACTGACACCTAGTGGCGTGGGTGCATGAAGATTTTCATTAACTGCTGTTGTTTCACACTAAAGCTGGTATTAACAATGGTATTAATTTGATTTAAGATTTTGTTCTAAATCTACTTCAAATTTTTACAATGTTTCCTATAGGTTCAATTAAAAAGAGGGATGGAATGGGACAGGGAACAATTGGACTATTTTGAATAAGTAATGAACAAGTAAATTAAAACACTGAACTAATTTAAAATTTAACTACAGCATTCTTTGGGCTTGAAATTTATATAGTAATTTGTAGGTAATTTGTGTTCAAAGGTTTATTGCGGTCAGTAAGATATATATATATTTTTTAAGAGTATAGGCTATACATTCATTCACACTTATCAAGTGTAAAGAGATATGTTACAAAAATTATATTTCAAATAAATTATCTTAAACTCTTTTTAACATGCTATGAACTTTATATAGGCCTTTTCTTTCAAAGATTTTTTTATCATGGTTTTTACAAAATATTAAGAAGCATAACTGTTTTCAACATTGATGATAGTAATAAAAAATGTTTCTTGAGCACAAAATCAGCATACTAGAATAATTTCTGAAGGATGTGACACTGAAGACTGGATTAATAATGCAGAAAATTCAGCTTTGAAATCACAGGAATAATTAGGGTTTTTTTTAAATAGTCGTATTTACTGTAGGCTATTTTCAGCTAATCATTCAACCTTGGTGAGCATAATGGCTTCTTTAAAAATAAAAAAACATTAAGAAATCTTACCAACTCCAAACATTTGAATGGCAGATTAAATATGACACATAGCAGCAAAACAGATGGAGAAACAAAATGGTACAACACTCCCCAGTCTCCCCTACCCACACACGCAAGCACAAAATGCGCACGCATACATATAAGCTACAAACACTTTTTACATAATGCATACACATCCCCCCCCCAGACATCTGACATCATGCACAGACCCCTGGTGTAGGCTAGTCAAACACACACACACACACACACACACACACACACACACACACACACACACACACACACACACACACACACTGAGTCATATCACATAAGCATGAACATTAACTTCCCCTGCATGCACAACACAAATCATTCTTATAAACATATATGCATAGATAATATTTTACAGTCCCATTCCCTATTAATCCAATAATCCCTAATAACCTAAGCAAACATAATAAATGCAAACATAAAACCTAAAGACGATACAAATACGTTTAAATTCATCTCCTAAGATTTAGGGTAGCCTACACTGCATGACACTCAATCCACATGCTGTAATCTACAAATCAATTAGGTCTTAATCCACACATCCGTACATACCATGGCCCATAATCTATGAATAATCTACACATCTCTGTGAACTCCAGCAAACCGCTCCATCATGTCCTGCTCTTAAACGTGTTTACCCACAGTCCTCTAGTCATACTCCACTGCTGCTGACGGTGATGTCACGGAGCCCGCGTGCCACAGGCCGCGTGGGATTATTAATGTCTGCACTTCGCTGAAGTTACATAAGAACGGGCGCTGGATTATATTGTGTTACTGTACAGAAAATGGCTGTGAAGAAAGCGGCTCGAGGAGAGACGGGAAAGGAAGAAGCCCTTTCAGGGGATGTATAATCCCCTCTGATAGTATTGCTTCTTAAATGAGTGTGACTAAATGATAATGGAGAAAGCATTGGCAAGCGTCTGGACTCTGGACAGATGTGCGGTGTAGTACTGCTGAGAGGCCACATGGTTTGCCCGGGACAGGACGAGGGCTATGAATAGAGTCACTCGATAGCAGTCCATTGGAAACTGTACGCCGCCTGAGGCGAGAACAGCAGAACAATCTCCCCTCCGAGCCTTACAGAGAAGCCCGCTGGAGCTTTACAAGGGTCAGGCCACGAAACATGCACGCACTTTTTTATACAATCACACACTGAAAATAATAAAACAATTGACATTGACAGAACTGCGCAATTTTTATGTGTGCGTGATGAAAACTGCACACACAAAAAATCCCTAAGATTTACTCACACTGCAATGAGTTTTGATACCACTTATTACATAACTTTGTTTTTGTACCGGTAATTAAAATACTTTGTTTGCAACATATTTTATTTAATTTTTTTTTTAGTTTGTTTATGTTTACTTTTAGTTTTGCTCTTAAACAGAGTATGTTTGATTACATAAAAAAAGTAAGTAGCCTACATAACGAAATGGCCACTTTTGTGTTCCTCAGAAAAATGTGTGTAAACAATAAATAACTGACACCAGGTTTAAAGCTATAGTTCACCCAAAAATGTAATTCTGTCACTCACTCTCATGTTGTCCCATCTCTATGAGTTTCTTCTGTTGAACACAAAATAACCAGACAGTTGACGGCGGCCATTGACTTCCATAGTAGGCCTATATACTATATTTTTCCTACTATGGAAGTAAATAATGGCTACCATCAACTGTCTGGTTACCAACATTCTTTTACAATATCTTCTTTTGTGTTCAACAGAAGAAAGACATTCATACAGGTTTGGAACAACTTGAGGGTGAGTAAGTAATGACACAATTTTCATTTAATTTCACTACAGCATGTGTTATTAAAGGCATTTTTTAGCACATTGACAACAATCCAGTAAAATTATTTTCTTTTCTTTTTCTATTTCCATTTTTTAAAATCCCCAGCATAGTTTTCCCAAATTGTCCGTGCTGTATAAGAAATCAAATCAGCCCTGTTACAATCATAAATGAAAAGGACTGTAAGGCAAAATATGAGCCGAACTCCAGTCTTCAGTGTCACATGATTCTTCAGAAATCACATGCTGATTTAGTGCTCAAGAAACATTTATTGTTGTTGTTATTGAAAACAGTTGTGCTTCTTAATGCATGATTACTGCTTAAGGAAAAATAATTCTGAGATGGCACAAAGTCATTAAGAATTAAATATTTTCCATGACTGATATACTGAACAACACATCAATTACAGTCTTTCAGCTGTCGTTTCACAATATACCATATTATAAAGCCCATGTTATTGACTGATATTCTATGAAACAACAGCACGTTTTCTTCTGAAACTTTACATGCTTTTGTTTATCCATAAATAATCCAGCACTATTCACAAGTGTCCAAACAAAAAATCATGACTTTAATCCATTTTCTTCAGTTCATGTATTCTCCCCTGTCTAAATATTAAAAGGAACTTTTCTATGTTCAATATTAGAAATAAAAAAAACAGCCGTCATGTCAAAGAACTAGTCAGAATACTAAGTCAACAAACGTGTGAAGAAGTCTATTCCGCAATTCATTTTAATAGTTGCACACGAGACTGGTATTATTCTTAAACTTCAAATGAAATTAAAACGTCAAACATAATAATCAAGGCTACACTCTTAAAAATAAAGTTTCCAAAAGTTTTTTTTTTTCAGTTATGCCATAGTATAACAATTTTTGGTTCCCCAAAGAACCATTCAGTGAAAAGTTCTTAAAATAACCACTTATTTTCTTAGTGTGAAATGCAATTTCATCTCAAGAACCTTTTCCCACTATAAAGAACGTTTTATCCAATGAAAAGTTTCCATGGATGTTTAAAGGTTCCTCGTATGGAACCATAGATCCCAATAAAGAACGTTTATTTTTTAAGTGTATATTTTACGCAGCATTTGATAGCCTATTGGATTCATTCAACAGAAAATCAACCTCTCAAAGGGGTTTAAATGCAAATCCTCATTCATACCTTTAATGAACTCACGTTTTCCTAATGGTCCTTCCCTGTGGTTTCCAGTACAGTACGCTGCAGCTCCAGTGACTCACACAGAGAATGAGAGAGGAGCACTGACTGTCTCATCACCGTCACAAACACTGTCTCTTCTTTCAGCTTCATCTTTTTATTCACTCACCCTAACCAGGTCAGGTGAGATTTTCATGTATTTACTTCTCACTGGCTCTCTCTCATGCATGCATGCGTGTGTGTGTGTGTGTGGATGCTCTCTTTACTGTCTCTGAAGCAGGAACATTTGAGTTACATAATGTCTGTGCTTCTGCCCACTCACAGCCCAATAGCAGAGATATGATGTCCTGAAAGTGTCATGTCACGAGAGGCATTTATTCAGCTTTCATCATGCTGTGTGTGTGCATATGGATTTCACAGACAGCATCTAGAGTGTCTAATGTGTGTGAGTGGGTTCCCCAGCTGCTATGCGTCCAGGGTAAAATCCCATGAGCTTTAATATATGCACCTGCTTCAGCTTTGTCACACATACTGAGGTTCTCATGGTAACGGTGAGGATGATGTCATCAACAGAGTGTTGAGGACTTCTCATTAAAACAACGGTATAGACATTCTGGATATGGAATTATCAGTTGGTCAATACCAGGCAAAAGAAGAGAATGTAAATAATGAAGCTTATGCTTTTTAGAGAAAGCGATATTTAACTACCATTAAACAGTTTGTGGCCTGTAAGATTTTTTTAAAGGAGACTTTTATGCTCACGAAGACTGCATTTATTTGATTAAAAATACAGTAAAAACAGTAATAATTTTTTTTTTTTTTTTCAATATAATTTAAAATGTAATTTATTCCTGTGATGTCAAAGCTGAATTTTCAGCATTATTACTCCGGTCTTCAGTGTCACATGATCCTTCAGAAATCATTCTAATAGTCGGATTTTGTCCTCAAGAAACATTTCTAAATATGATCAATATTAAAGTTTCAGTATGAATAGAAAGCTAAATATTTGTTATGTAAATGATCAAAAGAGACAGAAAAGATTAAATGCATCCTTGCTGAATAGCAGTACAAACTTTTGAACACAATTGAATGTGATGAACATTCACTAATAACAGAAGGATAAAGTATGACAGTTTTGAGCAGAGTGAGCAACTCGTTTATTTTACAATATACTTTGTGAGCGTTTGACTATATGGTAACATTCCTTTCGGATACAGTCATATGCAAGAGACAAAAAAAAAGAAAAACATTAAGTGATTAAAACTTGTTTTGTAACATTGTTCACAGATCTGACATCATATTGTGTGGAGACAACTGTCATGTCGAACAGTCAAACCATTGTGTAAAAGCTGAAACTAATTATTTTGAACTTGTGACTCTTGAATATAATACGGTTTCATGTTTATTTGTTTATTAAAGCATATCTTAAGTGCACTTTATTGGATTGCATTTAACTCCACATCGTCAGTCAGACCTCCCAAAGAATGAAGTACCCAAAGTTACATATTGTAATATTAGAAAACATTACTCAATTGTGCAAAATTGACTTACCAGCATTGAATAAATAAGAAGACAGAAAATTACCTCTGGTTGCTATAGTAAAATGGCAAGGCATACAAGTCAGAGCAAAGTCTTTGACCACAATTCATTGGATTTTTTTTTTACACAATTCACTGGTAATAAAATCAAGAGCGTTGTATGCAGCAGGACAAAAAAACTAATGAAGATGCACACGGCTCCACAAATGCCAACATAGACCAGTTTCTATGACACAGATAAAAAACAACAGAGAAAAAGTATCAGTATGTATAAAATTACTAAAATGTAAATTGACCTTTTTTTGCAATTTGTTAAAAGTAAATAAATTTGTTAAAAGTCACTTTAAACCCTTTAAAATGAATTTGTTATTCAAGAAAGTGAAAGTAGGCTAGATGAGATTGTTAGTGATTGGGCACTGGCGGTTACCTTGGGAACCATGCTTAGACAGGATTGGCTGCATTAGAGCTGGAGGAGGCGGAGTTAGTCGTGGTTTTAGCAGACAGGCCCACAGACAAGCCAACGATCAGTGCGACCACACCAAGCACGGACAAAACAATAAGAGCAAGAATCATGTATTTCTGTACGAGACAAAAAGAAAGTATTATAATAATGAATGAAAACAACATTACTGGTGTGCATCTTGAGACAAAACAATAGCAGTGATATATGCTTTCAGTTAAAACAGCTCAAACATGCATTTTAGTCTGGGACTAGGCTTAAATTTTTTCTGTGAAACCGGAGGATAATGTGGCTTCTTAAGGCTGGAATACACTACATGGGTTTTGCCACGATTTAATGTCTGGAGGAGTCGCCGCTAGTTGCCGGAAGTCAGAGCCAGCCTGCAGATTTTGGGCAGTGGGAGTTGACAGATTTCGCATACAATCATGTAGTGTATGATGGACAAAGCCTCTTTTAGCATTAAGACTGTTTGTTTGATATTTTAAGCTGATTTTCAAACACATTATTGTTTGCGTTTGTCGTGTCTCCTAGTAACAAGGCACATGTTTCTGTCGAGTTTGTTGTGTTTGGAACAACTTGAAGGTTATGATCCTCAGATGTTTAGTGTATGATGCCAAATTTTTTCTGTAACCATTTACAAAGTTGGCAAATGTGTGATGTCTAGTGTTTTAAAATGTTCAAGTTGTGCTGTGTAGAGCATTCCAGCCTTTAATCGCAGAGCTAATCAGTTTCTCTATGGAGAACTGTGTGGTTTTCTTCTCTTACCCTGCGGGCCTGTGTCTGGTACCTGACAGCTTTCTTGGTCTCCACTTTAGCATGGTCGACGTATTCTACTGCATTGTTGACATTCTTTTCAATGTTGTCAATCATCTCACCCTGTACAACATAAATGAGTGTATCAATGAATGAATGCACTACAAGTGCTAATAACAAGTAAACCAATATGCTAACTAATAAGAAAACTGTTTATGGTCTTTCCGCTTTTGGTTTTGCTGCTCCAAATGATTGGAATGTGCTACAAAAGTCATTGAAATTAGAGACATATATTAAAAAAACTAATAGGGAGTGTTTTTTTTATCACAGCCTGTAAATGTTTTAATTGAATGTATATGTGTGTGCATGGCAATGTATGTTTGCATGTATTCCAGGAGATTTTAACTCTCCTGCCAGGCTGTTGTTGAAAATAAGAACTGGTTAAATAAGCCTGGTTAAATAAAGGTTAACTAAATAAGTGAACAAACAACAATAAAGATGAGCGATTACTGTATACTGTACCTGGGTCTCAACAAGCATGGCCATGTCTACAAACATGTCATGTAGCTCTTTAATGCTGGATTCCAGCCGCAAGATGTCTTTATGTCTAGACTCGATCTCGTTGAGGGCCTGTCGAGTTATCTTAGAGTCGGAGATGATCTGAAATCGAAGGATATCTTTTAACAGCCTCAAGGGACTTAAAAACAGTGACAACACTGCATGAACATTAAAGGGACAGATCACCCAATTGTGTCATCATTTACTCACCCTCATGTTAAAAACATATTATCAACACTAAACTTTTGAATGGAAGTGTAATTGCTTAGAAAAAAAGAATGTAGTTAAAAATGTCTCAGTTAGTAATCCATGTTAGAAATATGGGTTTAAAACTACATGATTAATGTAGTTAATGATGACAGAATTAGTATTTTTGGGTGAGCTGTCCCTCTGTCCTGGAGGGCCACTGTCTTGCAGAGTTTAGCTCCAACTTGCCTCAACACACCTGCCTGGAAGTTTAAAGCAAGACCTTGAGTATTCAGGTGTGTTTAATTGAGATTAGAGCTAAACTTTGCAGGACAGTGACCCTCCAGGAGCAGGATTGGACATCCCTGCTTTAAACAGACCATTACACAGAATGCAGAGAAACAGCCAGCAGAGAGTGCTAATTCTGCATAATTGTTGAAAAGATTATTCTCTCATGTCATATCACAAAAACAGTAAGATGAGAGGCCAAAGGAAATTGGCTCTGGATGAGAGCTGCAGTATTTGAACATTGCTTCCTTTAGCCTATAGCATATAATATAAGCATTTTCGGAAGCAAACTCACATCAGAGGTGAAAATGGAAGGGTTTCCAGTCTCCAGCATCTCTTCCAATTCCTCATTAGTTGTAATTCTTCCAGCTACAATATTGAGAGAGTGTAATAGATCAGAAAAAAACAGCACTCTTCTCACGAACTGGACGATCCTGTTTAGGCCATTATATGTTTGATAAATGGCTGCCTGTGTGTGAATTTGTCATTTCTCAATGGATAAATAGCTGCGATGTGTGTGTGGTCATGCTAAGCCTGCGTTGGGGACTAGCTATATTGATTCAGCTGGGAAAACGAGAAGGAACTTTACAATGGTTGAAACCATCAATGCAAAGGCCACTGGAAAAATACACACTCATTAAAAAAATTAGCAGTGGACCAGTGCATGTATTCATACTTATATAAATATCTCACAACATACTAATTGGACCTCAAATACTGACTTCAAATAGCACAAAACAAATACATAAAGCGTTGAAATAAAGTCCTCTAGCAAAACAAAACCTTTCTCATGTATTTAATTTTTTCAAATGCAAAGTTGAGGTAACTGGGTCTTCATGTGAATACAACAGTCACATGACTTGTGACTCACTACACTATCACATGACATTCTGCTCCTGGCCCACTGTGCAGAGGTACAGCAGGATCTCTGGAGGCCTGTTGCCCAGGTAACACTCGCCTTACAGTCTCTGGTGACAAACCGCTCCGTTTCACGTGTCGTAAAGCAAAGAAAGTACCTCATTAATACACGCACACATACTGTTTCTTGCGCGCGCTCACACGCACACACTAGGCAAAAAAATTTGCCCTTACTGGACCAAATTCTATTACCGGTACTATTTTGCCTAAATAATATACAAATAAATTAATCATTTTAAAATGCTACAAGTGTATTTAAGCACCACAACATTATGTGCAGTATGAAACATTGATATTCATTATAAGGTTGGCTAAAGACTACATTTTATATATAATTTTCACGTTAATAATAAATGATTAAATGAATAACTATTAAATAATAGCTATTCATTCATAGTTTATATTATATATATATATATATATATATAATATCAACCAACACTGATACGTTTTTAAAATCTCTATTACCGGCCTAATATGGTTCATCACTAGCAAACACCGTTTAAAGACAATGACACACCCAGGTGACGTCAAAGTGCTAGTGGTGACTGGTGACAAAAGCTGACTGTGACCAAAAAACAAACACTACAGCTGACAGTCAGCTAGCACATGCATTCTGCGCCTGCGTGTAAGGGAATAACAGTCTATATCAGCAGCTTTCAATATATTATATTTTATATATCTATATACATCGTTCAAAAGGTGAAACCGAAACTAGGACTGCAGATATGCAAACCGTAAACAAAGCAGCGCCTATGCTTTCTCAGAGGGAATAAGTGGGCCTTTTTTATCAATATACAGTGTGTGCATGAAAATATATACTTATGGTCATCATTTTAAGTGGAAACCTGTCAACTGTCAATAATCTACAGGTATCGTGTGTTTGCGGATGTATGAAGGTCCACATGTGTGACTCACTGATCTCCAGCTGTCTCTGAATCCTGCTTTTGCTCTTCTCTCTGAAGGACACTTGGGTTTCATTATATTGTGTCATCGCCTCCACAAACTTACGTGACAAGTTAGTGTACTAAAAAAAAAAAAAACAATAAGAGCAATACATCAGTTTGGGATGAAAATATGCCTACTACAGGATTGGTAGGATTTTAAAGGAGAGAGACATTTCTCACTTGTGTTTTCTGAATGCGTGCATCCACTGCATTTTCCTGCTCATCTGGAGGTAGATTCTTTTGCATTGCTGAAGAGAAAAATAGATCAAAACTTATTTATTTCCTTTTTCAAGTGCATTGGTGATCTCTGCTTTACTATCATCAACAGACAGAAGCCGCTCGACATCAAACTCACATTTGAGGCTGGTCCGGACAAAGTTGGCATGTTTCTTGATTTCCACTGTGAGTTGTTCCAGCTCTTCTTTTGTTTCTGATAGAAAAGTCATATTTTGGGATAAGATAAATTAATAAATGTATTCAACAAGGATGCATTAAGTTGATCAAAAGTGACAGTAAAGAGATTTATAATGTTACAAAAGATTCTATTTAAAATAAATGCAATTCTTGTACTTTCTGTTTTACTGTATGTTGATACATACAGTAAATAACTGTTTTACTATATTACTGTTTTAATATATGTTGATCAAATAAATGCAAAGGCTCCTTCTTGATATTTCATGGCCTGACGTTCACTTGATATACAACTCACAGATAATAGACTATTAAATAAACCACTGGCTATCAAAGTTAGTGTTTTTATTTTTTTAACAACCCGTTTTGGAAAAAATTATGCCCCTGTCTAGCACTAGTTACATTATGTGACATGTTGGAAAAACACTGTGGTGAGTTATATATGAGAAGAATATAAAATGCAGGCAGGTATACAGATGAAGAGTGACTGTAGATGGCTATGCTCGCTCTTAAGTAGGTGAAATATCACAATCCTCAAACAGATCATTCAATTTTACTATCAACTTTATACATTTCCGCGATATAACACGTGTGTGTGTGTGGAAGAAAAACAGAGCACAGAGTTCGTTGCAGAAACACTCACACGCTTGCAATGTCTTTATCTCAATCTCACATTCCTGCCTGCATGTCCTATACATGCCCTGCAAGTAACAGCCAAAACTAACCTCAACACACTGACTTAAAATTAAGAATGGATGGGGGAAACCATGATTCCTTGCATGCCCAAACTTGACTCCCTATAGTACATTTTAAATGGTCTCTTTTCCCCATTTTTATTATTATTTTCTATACATTTGGTCATTGTGAGCAGACGCCATTCACCCCCATGAACACTGCCAAGACATTACAAAAAAAATTACCTATAAATATGTGTGCGCATGCTAGAAATGTTTTTCCTGGCTGCTCCAGAGGTGTACTTGTATAGAGTAATGTGATGTGATAGGCCTATTTCCAGCAGAGGAAGCCCATGGTATTTTCCTGTTATAAGGCTATGTGCCGCTGGGACAAAGGGTTATAAAATAGTTTATTTGTTCATGACCGAACCCTGAGCATCAGTTGTTGTTGTTTTTGTTTGTGTGTGTGCGCGTGTGTGCATGGATTTGAATGACGGAAAAAATTAAAGTGGGTTCAGACAAAGACAACAGCAGTGTGACGCAAAGTCATCGTCATTTATTGGGTAATACAACAAAGAGGCTGAAACTCAAATTAGATCAGTGTAAACTAGCCTCAGTGTCATATTAACCCATTTTAGCCCACTTTTTTAAATAAAGGTTAAACATTGCTTAACTAGGTTAAAAAAAAGATAAAACCAGAGTTAAATATAGTGCAAAAGCCTTTCACGGCGCTTTTCCACTGCATGGTATAGTTCGGTACGGCTTGGTAGGGGCCATTCACACATTTTGTGGTTAAAACAGTAGCTACGTTTACATGGACAAGGGAAAGTGAAAGAAACGGAGTGCAGTGGAATGGAAAAATGTGTTGTGTGTGTACGGCCCCTTACTGCTCTCACTGGAGCAAACTGGGGTTAAGTGCCTTGCTCAAAGGCTCAATAGTGACAGTTCATAAATCACCCAAAAACTAGTTCTTACTTGTTTCATTTGCTCAAATTTCAGTCTTTGAGTAAGGGTGACTTACTTTCATCAGGGTTGGGGGCTGAAAGGATCACACTATGTTTGTTCTTCACCTCATTCACTAAGGAGGAGATCTTATCGATGACACCTCTGACCTCCTCCACCTGAAATAAAGCAAAACATAGTTCAACACAAACCTTAAGGTTTCATTAATGATTTAGTGTGCACTTCAGTGGGCTTCTAGACGTGAACTGCTGGGTATGCAATGCATGTTGCAACATATTTGTAATTCAATTTATTTTCTATAAACGTAATACTGTCTATTATGAGTGTGTGATACCTAATATCAGTGGTACAATTTAAGGTGGAAATTTATTTTGACAGTCCATTTTCTACTAACTATAATTAGAGTATCAATAGTAGACTGTTAAGTTAGGGTCAGTAGAATAAGTTGTCATGTACTTGCAAAGTTACTATAGTCAGTAGAATGTCTGTTGAGGGACCATCAAAATAAAGAGTTTACTGTAGCAGATATTAAGTCTACTAATACTGTAATGACTGGTATTTGACATGTAGTAGCAAGTTACTTATTGTTAGTAGAAGGTATAAAGTAGACTATCGAAATAAATTGCTACACGATTTAAAACTATTTCTAATGGTTTTAAAATGAATTAGTTAATTTATGCATTTAAACAGTGTAGATTTCAGTGGTGTTACTACAAAACTAAAACTATTAAAAACAGTTTTTGATAAATGAAATAAAAGGTAACACTTTACAACACTTAACTAACATGAACTAACAATGAACAAAACATTGTTAGGGTAGGCTATTTATTCATCTTTGTTACTGTTAGTTAATAAAAAATACTGTCGTTCATTGTTTGCTCATGTTCACAGTGCATTAATTAATGATAACAAATACAACTTTTGACTGTAATAATGTATTAGTATGTTGAAATGAACATTAATTTAATAAAGTATGGTTAATTCATAATTCATGTTAACTAAAGTAGTAACTAATGCTACTGAAATAAAGCTTTAATAAAATACAAATATTGCATGAATAAGTTAATTTAAAATATTATGAAATGAACAATACTAAAATAACACATTTGAAATATCTGGCATTTATTGTTGATGAACAATAACATAAAACAATTATCGGATGATAATAATCGATTCATTCGGCCCGAATTGTAATGCAGTTTACTGTCCTTAACAAATATGCAGTGTACAGATGAGGAGAACCTATCATAAAGATGAATATCTGTACCTTTCTGAAAAAGTTCCGCATGAAGTCATCTCTCTCCATGGACACAATGACACCCCCATCTTCACTGGCACTTTGCCTGCCCTAAAACAAAGCACAAATACACAGATGAGCACGGCGGAGGAGGAAGACCAATACACTGACACAAACTTGAGAAGAAAACATAAACAATGGAGAAAGTTGCCCCCCAAATGTGTAGTTTTATGTGGTAACGTTACTTGTTACTAAAAACACATTGATCTCCATATATTATTGACTCTGTTAACAATTAGTTAGTCTAACTGGTTAATTATCAATCCACTTACCGCATTTAAATCAGCCAGTCTGTCCCTCATAACAATGTCGTTGATCCGTCGTTTATCCTCTGTTGATTGTAACGTTACACATCCGTCGCGGTCCGCGCGCGTTAAAGTCCATTGCAAGTCCTAACTAGATCACGACAAACTAAAGTGTATCGGATAAAGTACATGAATTAACCTTTGGAGTTAGTAACTTGTCAATAAACGCTTATAAATAAGACTTTAACGTTCAAAGTTAATCCAGTAATGAAGTGGTGCGTGTTTGTTTGGTTGCCATCCTTTTAACTCATGCTCTCTGTTCTTCTTCTCTGCGCGTTTAGATGAGATTATGGGCGCAGCTACACGAAACACGGTGGTAGTAACCATAGAAACATCAATGCGTTGTCATGTTTATTTTATTACTTATTTATTTCTTTACTATTTGCTGTGTTTGAATTAAATGCATATTACGATTCTCATTGTCATTCTTCAGGTGTAAGTTTTTAGTCCTGACGAAGTAGCTCATGTATGACGCTGTCACGTGGGGTCTGTTATTTTCCTCAGCACTCGGCAAAAAGACCTAATCAAAACCATTTTCGTTCCCTAATTAATTTAGTCTTTATAGGGTCAATTAACCTGTCAACGCTCATTCTTCTTAGATATTCATTCAATAAATTACTTTGAATGTGTCGATGTCTGCATTAAGATAAAAATTGTAAGATAAATAAGATTTCTATGCGACTCGATGGAGGATTGGGTTTGCCGTGCCTCCTCCATGCGCCGCCTGCAGTTAAGTTACTCATAGTAAACCGTTAGAAGTGAAATTTGAACATTCATTCACATGCTTTCAGAAATTGTATATTTAATTCCAATTAAAGCCAGAATTTTCTCAAATCATTTGCACTGTACCCCGTGGTCTGAATTATTTTTTAATTTAAGTTAAAAAAAAAAAAAAAAAAAAAAGCTAGCAAGCCATGGGAACTTGAGCTTTATTCTTTTCAAATCAGTGTCCTGCAAAAAGACTCAATCCTGATGCATTTCAACAACACATCAATACTTTATTTTTCTCATCTTTAGCTTTTTCCATTACTTCTGATTTACATGGAAAATTTCTTTCATTCTTTGTTTTCAATCTACAATCGCTACCATTTAATTGTGTGAAACATGAAAACCATACATGAATGAATGCAGTACATGAACGCTTAAAACATTCACTACAAATTTAACTATTCATCTTTTATATTGGAAACTTGAAAACAAATGTTTAATTCAATTAACAGAGCCTCTAAACACAATCCAAGAAATCTGCGATTTAAACTATCCCTTTACATGAAACGGGGACTTAATCTTCAGAAGACATCAGAACAATAGAAGGGAATATTTAAAAGAAAAAAGAAGGACCATAAGCATTTTTCCCTTACAAACAAACATTTTTATACCTGCTTCTCACTCAAGACACGATATGTAGGAATATAAACAAATGTTGTCCTGATAACATATTTTTCACTCAACTGATTCAACTTGGAAAAGAAACTAAGAATGGCCCATTTATTCTTCCAGACCCTCCATCTTATCACTTAAGCAGGCTACAGGTAGTATAAGAAGTCATCCAGGTTCATGTTGGGCTCCTTGTGAATGCTCTGACCAACCAGGAAGGCCAGTTTGTGGGCATACTGACATGGTGCAGGCACTCGGACAATACCCTTCAGAGAAAGAAGAAAGAGAGCCATGAAGAATACATGAGACAGCACATAGTATTGTAGAGCTATTAGCAGTCGTGTGATACTGATCTACATTGGTTGTTACCTGCCAGTTGTAGTACATGTGGCAGAGTTTGTAGGTGAGTCTCTGCATGTGATCTGGCTTGAGGCCACTGTTGTCAAACACCACATTGTAGTGTGTAGGTGAGACACAACCAAAGCGCACAGCCTGACTTACTATGAAGAAATCATACCTGAAAGCAGACGTAGCATTAAGATGAGCAGTTTGCATTATTGTACTAATACAAAATGGCTAATATTAGGCTATCTGGAGAGTTTATAAAATCAACTTCAAGACTTTTTAAAACCTTTATGATATGCACAAATAAATGTATATCCATGTGACCATTCAGAACAAATCCATATAATCTCAAAATAAATCTGTATGGCAGTATATATGTCAGTTTTTCCCTGTGGTATCGAATATCAATATTTTTCAAGGTATCGTATTGAAGTAATAAATTCCAGTATCGTGATGACAGTATAATCTATACACACCACTCTGGACGAGTGACCTCAGTGTCGATGACTGTTCCAGGAGGAGGGTTGGCAATCTTGCCATCAATCCGGGCAAAGAATCTGGAGCTGATGCGCTTTTTCACCACCACAACTGTCAGCTTGGGCCTGTATGCAAAACAAAAATGTGAATACAACCAAGGGAATTCAACATCCCCATAGTGTGAATGTGTCTGCATAAGTGTGGCTTACTCGTAATCTTGCCCCATGGTCTTGATGGACTGCATGATCTGAGGAACTTCGTAGTCCACCACGCTCTGCAGCATGCCGTCTCCAACTCCATCTCGGTACACGATGATGCGTGAGGGCAGGGAATTGTTGTACTTCAGATAGGCCTTCAGAGCAGCTAAAGAGACACACAGCTTCAGTATAGGGATGATGTATTTTGTAAGCAAACTTGCAATTTCGCATCACCCTGGTTCCCTTGACCAGGGGATTTTGCCAATGTCTTGAATTCTTGCATTTTGTTCAAGATAATCTTCACAAATAAAGAACTTTTATGAATTTTAAAGCCTAAATAAAATAGGCAGAAGTATAAAGCTAAAATTAGTCTATGAATTAAGATTTTAGAAATGAACCCCCAATAAGTTTCTGATAACTCTTTCAATCTCATTTAAAATCTACAAGTTGGAATGTTTGAGAGAGAATAGTTTGCAAGACCATGAACAAGGCTGTGAAATTAGACTAACAAGTATTGGAGTTTTCCTTTTCTGCAGGATGACGTTTAATGTCACCAACAAACTCTGTATTCCCATTCAACTACTTGTTAGCAACTGGCTTTTTCAGAAGATTGAAGATTTCATGAGATTGTGTTAACCATAAACCTTATTTCTGGCATTTAACCAAAAACCCACCAGACTCATTTAAAGTCAAACAGATTTGGAATGACACGGTGGGTTAAATTAAGGTACATAATTATTATGATTTTTTTTCAAGGCAAAGCAGCCAGGTTAAACTAATAACCAAAATAATTTTGCAACATTTCACACCTTGCAACGACCCTTTCAGTGCATCGATGATCTCCTGACCACGGTTTTGCAAGACACACTTGGAGAACCACCTGAAAAGATAACAAAAGTGACATTATACAACAATTATGTACAACCACATAATCTGATTCTGAAACCTTTTAACTGCAGAATTATTAATGACAACAGCATTATTTTCACTAAGAAATCCTATTGACTACCTAGTCCACCAATAACCAAAATGCAAGGTTCCTTTCTAACTCAAAACTCAACTTGCATCTACTTAAAATGTTTTGCAGTTTCTTGAAAAACATTCACAGAAAGACTTCTTTTGTTTTATTGCCTAACCAGTCCAACATAATGTTGAGCACAAAATTTTAAGCTTATATTTGTTTAAACAGTGCCATCTTCAAATCCTTATATTACCTGGACATGCCGTTGTTCAGACTGGCCACCAGTGCTCCGATGGATCTCTTCCCAGCAGCGGTGTCATGGTAACAGTCTATGCCTACGATCATCAGCTGCTTGAGCTGAAAGACAAAGATTACATTTGGAATCGGACACTTGACAAGCCAACAGAGTCAGTCATTTGAGAGTCTTACCGGGATTTCTACACTCCACAGCTCTCCTCCCATTTTGCAGTTCATCTGCAAAGCAATCTTGGTGGCCACAGTCATAAGCGCTTGAGGTTTGCTGATGGTGCGAGACACCACACACTGGCTGGGAGTGGGGCAGTCCACACACAGGAACTTTTTCACACAGTCATACTTGTCCTTTCGATTGGTAGGCAGGATCACAACCACCTTTGGAAGGCACAGAAGCAGTTTGAAACAAAAGCTCAGTCTGGATATTCAAATTATGCATGAATGTGATTGCTAGTCTCACCATCTGTGTTTCACGTGCTACGTTCTGTTGCAGGGCTCTTAGGAGAGATTCCTGACGATCCTCGTACTCAATCCTGCTTGAGCAAGAAATGCTTATTAACATGAAAATTGAATGGAAAGTTTTAGACATTCAAAGTTCCACACAACTCACATGATGGCCCTCTGCATGCGGATTCCCATGGGCCCAGCCACTCTGTTGAGAGTTTGAAGCAGAGATTGGGCAACTTCTGCATTCCGGCGTGTATAGAACATCAGCCAGTTGTCCAGATTAATGCAGCTTATCAGAGGGAGACCTCTCATCTCTTTAGACCAGTCAGCTGCCCATGGATTATACTCGTACTAAGAGATGAAAACGAAAGAAAATAATCAAGCCCTCAATGAAACGGTTACGTTATTAATGCCTTTTGGGATGTGAAGCTGTCTGTCTTACCGCTCTGCCTCCCTGTATAATCCTCTCAGAGGGCAGTACTCTTCCATTCAGACTCAGCAGTCGATTCTCAAAGCTCAGACCCCAAGTAGTAAGTTCATTCTGCACGTCTCCGTTTCTAGTGTATGTAAGAGCCGATGAAATATACAATACTCATAATTAAGAAACATAACACATCAATAGGGCTGGTATAGAACCTGTCGATGTTGGAGATTAAGCGGTTAATTCGGCTCTCTCTCTGTTCAGGACTCAGCCTTGTGTGCGAGGCAAGATCCTTCATGATGTTGAAATCGGCTCGCATCTTATCTGTCAAACCTTCAAGGCAAACAAATGCATACAGGTCAGGGAGTTGTTTACACTTGAAAACAAAACTTAAATGCGTTCTATTTTCACCTTGAGGTGTATACAAATTTTGCACAATAAAACAGTCTCTAAAACAAAAATGTCCCCTTCACCTTAATATAAATACCACCTGCCATTGACTTTAAACAAGTAGCAAATCATTCACCGTGTAGGTACTGAAATTTGATAAGGAACAAACCTTTAAACAGTATGTTCTATATAGTATGAATGATATATCGTCCCCTTGGAATTATAAGGTTCTATCTGACATTTTTGTCAAAATTGAGTTATTCACATATTCTTATTCTGTGACAACTTATTTACACAGGGCTTTCCAGGTCCAATAGCCTAAAATTCAAAGACCTAACCCTCAAGTCATCTTCATTTAGGGGTCACACTTGGCTCTGTCGCAGTCAAAAGTGACCGAATCCTTGACATGCAACTTCTTTTTTCCCCCCAGGAAAAAAAAGGAAATATTTTTTTTATTTTGACATTTCACATTAAAAGTGGAAGCCTTTAAAAAAATGTTTGAAGTGAGAAAAGTGCCATTTGGAGGCGTTAAAAAAAATAAAAACTTGTAATGTCCTGTAACCAACTGTATAGCTCCCTATATAAAGGCTAGGATGGCTTGAGGAGAAGTAAATCATGGGCTAACTTTCATTTTCAAGTGAACTTCTCTTTTAACGAAGCGCGTAACACATTAACACATTAGCGGACCGGAGGGAATAATATGGATTTTTTTCCAGAAAACTTCTTGCACAAAATAAATTCAAGCACTTTCAAGGACTTGTATCTATTATGACCATTTTCAAAAACTTTCCAGGGCCTTGAAATCTTTTTTTCCAATTCACAAACTTTCAAGGATTTCAAGGACCCGTGGGAACCCTGTTTACATTATATGATGTTGTTTAAGTTGTGTACATTTTGGAACTTTTTATTTAGAAAATAAAAAGGTTATTTCTACACAGTCGAATGGATGCAAAAACTTTAAAGCTCAATATCTCAAAACCAGTCAGAATGCAGATAGAACCTTATAATTCCAAGGTGGCGATATGGATGCACTGCATTTGCCATGTTGTCACATGACTTATAGGGTCGCATTGCTTCACTGCACTTCACAAATCCTCTCTCGTTGTCTTGTGGGATAGTAAAGATTTAGATGAGCCATTCAGAATCTCGGCAGTAGTAGGTAATTTGAAGGCTTTTTGCTTAATGTTGTGTGAATTCTTTGACTTAAGTTTAGACATACTAATTTTTCATACAAATTTTTACCTACAATATAGACAAGTAGTAGGCATATTCGAATGCATGGAGGGTTTTGTCAGTGTCTTCAATTGCACAGGGTTCATACAGATTAGGGGTGCACCGAAATTTCGGCCGAAAATGGCATTATCGGTTTCGGCCGAAATAAAAAAGCCAGCCGAAAATGAATGTCAACCGCGGCCCTCCCATCCGCGCGCAAGCGCTTGGGTTTCACTCACGGTCGAGCTGTTATCACTCGTCACCCACCCCGCCCCTCCGTGCTCAAGCAGGTTTCACCATAGATATGCATATCATCTATGGGTTTCACTCACGGTCGAGCTGTTTGCACGCGTCTGCAAAGATTGAGCATGTCAGCGGTATGGAAGTATTTTAAAGTTTCAGATGAGGACAACCAGTGCCGCCGCTCCCACCACGCGCATCATGCGCTGTGCGTAGGGCACCAAGAGCTGAGAGGGCACCAAAAAATTTCGTAATGAAAAATCAATAATTATAATGCCGATATTATTTCAGTATAGAAATACAGACATACCAAGTCTCCCGGAAGTTCCGGGAGTCTCCCGCATATTGATAGCGGCTCACTGATGCCCGCAAATTAGTTAAAATCTCCGGAATCTAGAGCGAGCGCGCCCGCGAGACAGAGACTGTCCTACAAACCGTGTAGTGCATGCACGGCAGAGAGGGAGAGATAGCAAGAGACCGCGCGCGTGTGCCTCATGAAGCGCATGTAATATAGAATATATATAATATATAAAATATTTTAGGTTTTGTTATGTAACTGTTAGTGGTAATAAAAGTTTGATGATTATTCTATTGGTTTGTGATTTTTCATTTCAGATCCATTAAAAATTAAGCAATATAAATAAATATATATTAAAGTTTTTTAAAGAAGCCATTTTCGGCTTCAGTTTCCAGCCAAGTGCATCCTAAATTTTCGGTATCGGTTTTCGGCCAAGTGCATCCTAAATTTTCGCTATCGGTTTCGGTTTTCGGCCAAGTGCATCCTAAATTTTCGGTATCGGTTTCGGCCCAGAATTTTCATTTCGGTGCATCACTAATACAGATACTGTAAAATTTAATTCCAGGACTTTAAAGGACTACTTTTTTGGTTTATAAGGACTTAAATCAGAGATCTCACTAATCAAACAATATCTTTATTATCTTTTAAATTCTAAAAAAGGTAAATAGATCAACAAAAATAAACCAATAAAACAAAACGGTACAAATAACGTGCAGCAGAAGCTAAACACTGCAACTCCCAAATGCACTTACACGTACGTTACGCATCAACAGTGACGTTTCCCACTGCGATTAGTTGATTTTAATGCCAGTAAATCAAGCGCCGCGAAAACGTTTTGTGAGACTGTGTGTGGCGTTGAGATTGTCTGGTGTTGGGATGAAGAGTATCACATTTTACTTTAAAAGTTCTGTCTCAAATGAGGCAGAACAGAGTAGCTTCTAACAAAAAGAACAAGACGTTGGTGTTGTTGTTCCTTAGCCAGAGAGGTAGCTCTGGCTACAATGTTCTTTCACAAGAAGCATGCAGTTCTTTTTATTAAAGGGATAGTTCACTTTAAAATGAAAATTCTGTCCTCATTTACTCACCCTCAAGTGGTTTCAAACCAGTATGAATTTTTCTTCTGCTGAACACAAAGGAAGATATTTTGAAGAATGTCGGTAACCAAACAGTTAACTGGTCCCATTGACTTCCATATTATAATTTTTTTCCTACTATGGAAGTCAATGGGACCAGTTGACTGTTTGGTTACTGACATTCTTCAAAATATCTTCTTGAGTATATGATGAAAGAATTTTCATTTTAAAGTGAACTATCCCTTTAATCTACCAGAGTTAAACATTCGTGTAAAAGCATAATTAGAATGGAAACGCCACTTTTCAGATTGACTGTATTTTCGTTTTCAGTCAAAATGCCTTTTGAATGGGAGTGCATGGGGCACTACAATGATCAAATGCATCAAAATTGCTAAAACACTAAGGAGGCTCGACACAACATGAAACTGTGCTTGAAGTATCACCAGGGGCTCTACACATGAACTTGAGCATTGACAACCTTGTTTGTGTACACAAAGTTTACTAAACAATAAAGGTTTTGTACGACTCACTTTATCAGTTAGTGTTTCCAGTGGCTGGAATTTTGTCAGTCAAAAGTAGTCAGGGAAATGTCATGAACTTGTAATTCCAAAAAAAAGCATGATAACTTAGACGCTTAGAATTTATATGGAAACAAGCTTGCATTCGGAGATTGAGTATCCAAGTATCCAAACGTTGAAATGGCTGCCATGTAACATTTAATTGCTAACCTATTATTTAATTTGTAAACAAAGCTTTCTGCTTCACTCCTGTCATCATATTCATGTAAAACAGCACTCGCATAAAAAGAAAAGAAAAAGTGTACTCAGTGGTGGTGCGGTTGTCGAGTTTACTGGCACAGCCGTAGTTTGTGGTTGGCTTTATGGTTCAATGCTGCAAACATGTTATAAATAGAAACTCTGGCCTGTAAATCATTTCTATTTTGTTTTAGTAGTTCTTGTTGCTTTTGTGCAACAGATGAATGACAATTTATTAATTTTTAGAGGTTTTATTTATAGATATTTCTATTTTGCAGGAGTCCCGCAAATCTTTTTACAACCTCCCACAACCCGCACACACACACGAGTGCATTACCGCCCGCGCACGGCCATCAAATCTAGTCCCGCGCAGCATTCTGTTAGGTCCCGTGGGAATGCAGGTCTCTACATTACATTTCACGTGCCTCGCAGATAATTAATTACGATGATATAAAAGTGTGATCAAACGTACAGTTAATACAAAAAAATTATTTATTAGCTTATGTAATTTATATGATTCGTGAATTCCATACATCTCTGGATGGTGAAAACGATATCTCCCATCGTTCCACTCTCCTTCATAGCCTCATCAAGGTCTGTCTTTGTTATTGTTTTGAAAATAACACCTCTGGCGGTGTAAAAATTACAAATTGTATCTTTAAATTTCAAGTCAAATTCAAGTACTTCTTGCATTTAAAGCACATTGTACGAACCCTGATTGCAATAAACTACAGGATACTGGCTATTAAAAAAGGATGAGTCCTTTTTCACGGGTTATGCAGTGCATCCAAAAATATCACATGAAAGAAAACGGCACTCTTCAAACAATTTAATGGGTTCAAAAGACTTACCTGTGAGGTAGCAGAACTCTGGAACGAGCATGGCAGGTCCCGGTGGAGGCAGTCCTGCAGGGCCAGGTCTCTTCACATGACTAACCAGAAGAGCCTGGTTGCCATCTGTTATGTCCAGACCATATTGCTGGAGAGGAGGAGAATGACTTGAGTATGACCATAAAATTCTGCAACTGATGTCAAAATAATTCCCTATATTATTAAGCTACCGTTTTAAAGTAGTTCTTAAACGAGATCTCTGTATCTCCCTTCTTGAATGTGTTGTTAGGGGTATGATCCCAGGCAATGTCATCGATCCTGTATGTCTTGTTGTTGTACCTATAAATAATAATTTTTTAAACACCATTAGTCTGTACATTCTCACGTTAAACCACTTTTGCTAATTATTTAAATACTTTTCAAGTATTAAATCCATCCAAGAAAAACTCCCATTTATATTTTAAAATTGTAATGATATTTCAAAATAAGACTGTTTTATTTATTTTTGATCAAAATAAATGCAGCCTTGGTGAGGATAAGAGACTTTTGACCGGCAGAGTATATGTAAGTGTATGCTCATTTTACTTGGTCAGAATGATCAGGCCCACAAGCTCCTTTGTGCAGGCTTCAGAGAATCGCTGATCTCCACACTGCTGCCTCAAACTGTACATGAAGTCAAGGACCGTCTCACTGCGCAGAACCTTGTGGCTCACATCGGTGCACAGCATGATGCTTGACTCATACTGAAGGATGGTGGTCGTAAAGCCAGGCCAAATTGTCAACCTGTAAACAGATATGGTCCATTGTACAATCATTCTCCAGCAGCGGGTATGTGTGCACAGACACACAACACACTTCTTTCATAACCTGTGCTGGGGAATGTTGAATGGATCATCAGGATTGTAGTAATGGCGTCCGATCTGCTGCATGTTTAGTATCCTCAGGATTCTACAACAAAATAAACAGGAGTGGAAGTTTAAACACCTCATACATAACAACTGTATTTCAAACAGTGCGCTTTCTGTGATTACCTCCTGAAGAGGATGTTGTAAAACTGCAGGCATACAGGAGAGGATGGCGGGAGTTCATTGGTCAGTGTGACAGTAATCTCAACCTTCTCTCCATTTCTGGTCTCACTACACAGGACTGTCTCCTAAAGGCAAATCAACTTATCATTGACCATCAAATCAAATGCACACTCCAAAGCCCCACAAAAACCAATTAAATTAAATAATGAGCATGATGTATAAACATACAGTATTGTGCAGTTTGTTTGGGAGGAAGAGAACTGCTCCATCGAAGGTATGTGCTTTGCCCAGAGTCTCCTCATGCTGGAAAAGCAAAGCCGAGCGCAGGCGTCGAGACTCCATAGGTGGCTTGTAGTCCACGTGGTACTGATACAGAGCCCACAGAGGCCTTGAAATCAGGCGCATGAAATTGGCCCTCAGCTCTATGGCAGTGCCTGAAACACCTGTCACAGGAAGAGATTCAAATCTAGTATCAAACATTAACCCTCTGGGGTCTAAGGTGTTTTTGGGGTCCTTGAGATGTTTTGACATGCCCTGATATTTTTTTCAGTTGCTTATAAACATATTAATGGCAAAGGTGTAATTACACTCTATTTAGCACGAACATGGCTATCATAATATTTGAGCAACATGTATGTACATGTTTGCATTTTTGAGAGAATATTATTTATGCGTGGTTATTCAAAAAACTCAAAGTTAAATTGTCTGATATAAGACCACAAACGACCAACTTCACATATTCCCACAATACTTTTGACTAATGGATGTTGTCGGCTAAAGTGTTTACTTTAAAATTATCTGAAAATCATCCTGGCTAATCGTTCACATTAAACAATAGATTGATTTAAATTTTGTAAGACACTTTTTGTTTGGAAAGGCAATATGCAGGTGGGCGTGAATGATCCAACAAGGTCATGAATAATGTCCTCATTCACACCTGAGAGAAGACAAAGACCTGCTAATGCTGCATACTAATGAGCTTTCATTCAGGTGTCACTGAGCCACAAAAAAGATAGAATGCAAAGACAACACACACACACACATACATATATATATATATATATATATATAACTACAGAATTGGTTCAGAGTTCGAAACATCTTGAAAAAAGTGTATTTTTCCACAAACTGTGTATGCTTGCAAATTGTATAATATCCAAGGTAAACATTTCTAGTAATTGTGCAGTTAATTCTCATTCGTATTTTCAGAAAGTTTTGGATGTAGGCTATCCTCTCCCCAAATTTGTCACTAATGAAACACAAAAATAATTTAAAGAGAAGGCTTATATTGATCTTTTAAGATTTTGTTTGCACCTTGTAAATTAGGTTTTGATGTGGCAGTAAAAACTTTATAATCTATCCAAAACGAAATGTTGTCTTTCATATTTCGTCTGTAACATATTGTCTTTTATAGGCTAATATATATTAGGGCATAAATGTTAATTTGAAGTTTAATATGTTGCTTATACAAAGACATTTTATTTCAACGTATTCAGTCGATTTTTACTCATCTCAGTAGGCAATATAGATAGTTTAATTCACACACAGACACACGCGAGCTGTAGTAAACAAACACATGCTTATGCGCCGTGCATTCATTCAAACACAGAAACGCGATTCAAATTTAAACAGTCTTTTGCGGTTTACAGACACCATTTCATATCGCGATTAGAACAAAGGACTTACTGATGATCTGCAGCTGGATCCGTTGTTAGGCTACTCCAGCACGTTTGAGGTAAAATTTCCAGGATTATCACGATATTATTATTCCTCACAGCGAGTGTGTTGTCCAGCTGTTGTGGGCGTTGACTGGTTTGCATGTGTTGCTTCAGATCTGCGTCTGAATAGCGGCGCGCTCTCGATGGGCGTGTCACATTAGCAGAGTAATGAGATGCCAGAACGATAATGAGAACGGATGATCTCTCGCTCTTTATATATAGATTACATAAACAGAGAATATTTATTTTAGTTTTGAATTAGATAATTTAAAACTACACACTTAAATGATTATAGAGATATATATCTCATGTCTGAGTGAATAGTATTCGCTGAGTTTTGTTTGAGATAAGAGACGCGCTTCAGAAAAAAAGTTCACGGAGACACTCTCTGCACTCCCTGTTTACTTTATTTTACAAAAGCACAATGTTTTATTTCGATTGTAAGTGGACACATAAAAAAGTAGACATTTAACAGCTTATTTTTTCATATTTCTTAAGGCTGTATGACCAAAACTGACGGGAGTATTTTAGGTCTATTTTGCTGCTATGTAAAAAAAAAAAAACGAGCAAAACGCGCCCGCGCGTTTGCCGACCTCAGAGGGTTAATACAAATGAACACCAGAACAAGTAAAGTTAAGTAAGTGTCACAAGATCCTGCAGAAATAATTCTAATATGCTGATTTGCTGCTCAAGAAACATGTCTTTTCATCATTATTGTTAAAACAGTTTTGCTGCTTGAAACTTTTGTGGAAACTTGATTTATGTATACTTTGATTAATAAAACGTTTAAAACATTTACTTGAAATATATATTTTTTAACTAATTTTGTCATTTCATTTGAAATATTCCCATTAAAGGGTTCATCTAACTTAATCTAATTTATAATCAAGTAGAAATTATTAAACAAAATCAAATCAAGAAACCAGTGCCAATACCCAACCCTGACATCTGCAGAAGAGCAGAAATGCTCATCAACATTTTGGTGTTACCTGATTTGGACTCTTTCACATGTTCCATGAGCTGGCGAGTGTGGACACCAGAATCATGGAAATCCCGCCTGCGCCCACCTCTCTCCCCTATCTTTACCTGCTGAAAGCCAGCAGAAATCTGGAGCATCACTACAGGAAGAAACAAGGTAAAGACAAAGAAATGGGGTTTGTGAATGTTATAGTATACTATAGCATAGTACAGAGTATATATTTCCACTTGTTGCTCTAATGCACTTACCTTCTTCAGACATAGCTCCAGGTGCAGGTTTCTGTCTCCCTCTGCCCACCAGCTGTCCTTCAGGTGGAGTGGGCATAACAGGCTTTGCAGCCTCTTGTGATAATGGTTGCTGCAGATGAATTGGAATATTAATACGTTAATTTCCAAAAAGTGTCATCATATTCAAATAATTATAAATAAACTCACCGCGCCAGGAGCAGCAGGCTCCTGACCACGACCTCTGCCTCTTGATCTCGCTCTTGCTCGTCCCGTCATTTTAATGCTTCTTCACAATGCTTTGACTTATTCCAATTCAAAGTGCTGTACACAAGTAAAGTTATAGTCACAATTAGGGAGGCTCCAATCAGGATTTTTGCAGCAGATACCAACTACCAATTTCTTGTCATCATGATCAACCGATACCGATCCTTCAAGCCTAATACAGTAGGTAGTCAACCAGAATGCCTATTAATACATTTATTACAGTATTTATTTATCCTTGTTAAAGGGATACTTCACCCAAAGATGAAAATTAGCCCATGATTTACTCACCCTGAAGTCATCCTATGTGTATATGACTAGGGGCTGTAATCTCCCAGTCGATTGTTGGTCAATACGTTCTGGCTTGACCAAAATTCTGATTGGTCGATTTTTTGGCGCGTTCATTTCATTAGTTTTGCCGCGTTCGTTTCATCAGGTGGAAAGCACTAATTGCAAATGGGGGTGTTTTCAGAGCACCCCTGTTTCACAGGTAACAGTCTGTCTTCAGAACACCCCCCTTGGTTTCACTTCTTTTGGATTAGCCCAACCACCGGAGAAGAGACAGATTGAAGAAAGTAGGCTACTAGAAGGTTTGCTGACTATTATTTATTTAATTGTGAGAGCGTTTAATTCATAGTCAGTCCTCTTCTACCATGTCAACAAAGACATCGGCAGTGTGGCAGCATTTTTTTTTTTATATAGAAAACGGGAAAAAATTATTGGAGCCCAATGCGCTGTGCCACTGTCTGTATTAGTTTTGAGCCTAGATGCTTTATTTTCAGTTATGCACTTTATTTAGTTTTTGCTCTTGATCTGGTTTGTTTAATAAATATTATTTTTTTTATTAAAATGGACGTGCCTTTTGTGTTTAAGAGTAAAGCTTTAAGTTAATAGTCTATTCTGTCTCAGCCGCGAAGCTGTGCTACTGTGTTCAGCCTCACTCTGTGCGAGCTGCACAGCTGAAATGATAGTGCCTGTCAGTTATTATAATACATATGATAAAAACAATTGTCTAAATTATGTTGCATATTCCTCAAAAGTTCTTGTGATGATATCACTAGTTGACAACAGTACTATTTTCGGAAATCATAGGCTATGATATTGCGCAGGTGCACGTGATGCAACGCTGTCAGAGCCGACAGACTCGTGTGTCAGACTCATTTCAGTGCAAAATAATTAGGTAAAAAACGATTTAATCTGCAAATAGCCTATTTTTTAATGTTTATTTATAATTCATTTAGGCGGACAACAAGGCTACCAAGTACTGCGCACAGTGCGCAGCTAATTAATTTAACGTTTTTTTTTTTCCTTACGTCATTTTTAGTCGAAAATTTCAGGACTTCAGTCGACCAAGATTTCCTTTGGTTGATTACAGCCCTATATATGACATTCTTCTTTCAGACGAGTACAATCGGAGTTATATATAAAAAATGTCCTGGCTCTTCCAAGCCTTATAATTTAAGTCAATGCAGTGTTTCCGCTACATTCATTCAGCCGTGGTGGGCCGCCACACCAAAAATCCTCAGTGAGGTCCGTCCGATATTGTGCATACTATTGTGTTATTGTTAAGCCCCACTAAAGGCATAAAAAACATTGTAAAGCACCATAAAGTTTTCGTGCACTATATTCCAAGACTTCTAAAGTCATTCGATAGCATAATGTGAGGTAAAAAATAATATTGAAGTCGTTAAGTTAAAGTTAATGGAAACTCATCTCTCCTCAGTCATTCTCCATTCAGCATTCAAACAGCGCGTCGCGTTCGGTTACGAATAACACGATGACACTCTCCAAGATCAATGTTCACATTATTATACTTTATTTGTAGATAAAGGTCTATGGTTTGCATAAAATTACTTTATCTTACTGTTACTGGAGTTTATTGCGTTAGTTCTGTTAGATTACAGCACTGAGCACTCTGAATTCGAATTGTTCTTCATGCGCACTGTAACTGAAATGTAAAACTGTTAAAAGAAAAGGCTAAATAAACTGTTGCATAGATATAATACAGTAAGCATCAAATATCTCTTCGCTTTGTGCTTTTAAATAAAGTGTGCCAGTCAGAGAGACTGGTAGTTGTGAAACAGTATTTCGTGTGTTGTCTGTGTACTCTGCTAACACTTTTCAATGCGACGCGCTGCACGCTGTGACTTTGAGTTGCTTCAAGTGCATCATTCGGCGCACGGGATGCGCATAATTGCATTGCCGCTGTAAATTGGAACCTTCATATTATAACTAGAAAAACTATTTTTCGATTAATCGTTCTTTAAATTGTGGTTAATTCAATATCGATTCTCAAAGGCTATGAATCGATTTTTTTCCCCCCATATTTATTTATATATCACCCAAAAGCCAGTATTAGTTTTCCTACACTTCATAGGCTTGCAGCCTCCATGTTATTCTAATGCAGTGAGATTTTATGTTTGTTTTATCTTAAACATAAAATAACCTGATCCTGTTTGATCAAGGCATGAGACTGTTCTGACTTTTTCAATAATCAATTTTTCATCTTGCATCAAAATCCTGTCTATTCATTGTATGCATTTGATATATGCTGTTTTAATGTACCCAAGTGTACCTAAAATAATAAGAGTTTAATATACTGGCTCTTAATTTCTTTTTATTAATTAACCACTCGTAAACTTATGTTCACTGTTCTTTTTTATAAATATAGGTTTTGTGTTAAATCTACAGTATATTCATTGAGTGGAATCGAGAATCGAAATTTAATCGAATTGAGAGCTTGCGAATTGAAATCGAATCGGAACATCTGAATCGATACCCATCCCTAATTATAATACTTAGGGGAGGTTTAAACACCTGGGGCAAGGTATTCCCAAATGTGCCCATGGGAATATCACGCATGGGCGACGCCCCCTCCCCCTGGGGAAATGGACCTGCCACCACAGCTGGAAAAAATCCTAGAGGAAACACTGCAATGGATATATTTTTTTAACTCCAAAAACTAGCTTTCTGCGAGACGGCCGTAGGCAAGTCGACTTACGCCAAAAGAGTAACCCGACGCACAACGTAATGATGAACGTGGTTGCCCAGCCCTATTTGAACCGCGAGAGGTGACAAAGCTTACACTACTCTGATGGACTTCCAAAAAAATACTCATTGACTCCCCTTATAAGGCTTGGAAGAGCCAGGACATTTTTTAATATAACTCCCGATTGTATTCGTCTGAAATAATTATGTCATATGCACCTAGGATGGCTTCAGGGTGAGTAGTGATCCCTATCCCTTTAAAGTTAATCAAAATACAGTCATTCATTGTTTACTCGTGTTAGTTCACAGTGCATTAACTAGCTTCCGGCAGACGGCCGTACGCATAGACTTACGCCAAAAGAATAACCCTTGAACTTAAGCCCTGTCGATGCTTAAGCTTAAGTCGATGCGTACGGCAGTCTGCCGGAAGCTAGTTATTTTAGCCGATTAACTATTAAATAGGGCTGGGCGATAAAACGATAACGATAATTATCGCAATATAATTTTTCTCGATAAAACGATATCAAGAGTTTGATAAATGTTCGATAATGTTTTTGCGCCAAAAGCGGAACGAATCTCATTTGAACCGCGCGCGCCACACGGACCGTTTATCCGCTCGGCTCAAAGTCCAAACGGCAGCGCGAGCGCGAGCTCACTCGACTGACTCTAGCAGACGCGTTTACTCTGATCGGTCTCGGTCACTAGATCCAGTGAGAGCGCTTGAATTCAGCAAGGAACACAAATGTCTCAGTGATTTAAACCAGTTTAAAGGCAGATGAGACCGCGCTGACGAACAGGAGAAGCACTGTGCGCAACGATACAGTCAGAAGGCTTTTCCGTCTACACATTCCCATCATTTACCACGGATTTAACGTTACTGTAACGTTAGCCTAGTAATATTTACTGCACCATGAAATAAGGGATATATATATTGAATTGTATAATATTATTAATGTAGACAATGTATTAAAGGACTAATGGAATATAATTACAGTTTTTAATAATGTATTTAGGCTACTGGTTTTCATAAATACCATAGAAACGTCACAATATGTGACGTTTCTCACATAGAAACCATAAAGTTACAATAGAAACCATAAAGTTACATTTTATCTGTGGTTATCATGCATGATGCTGGATGACCAATGGTTAATTTTAATAAAACTAAGTAAAACTAGTTACTTTTTTTTAACAGATTTTACTGTTTTTGTTAATGAACATAAATTGTATAAAGTAAATCTGCATCCTAACTCAAGCTAATACTACTGAAATAAAGATATTTATTTTGTTAAGGAAAAATGTCAAATATTTGAATGTTCTACCTCGGATTTGTGAAATGATCCCCTGTTTGGGAAGAGTTTGTCATGATATGTTCTAACAATAAAGAGTAGTTTAAAAACACAACGCTCTGTTTTCTACAGCTTTCACTTAGGAGTACAAATCTGTCTTTAAACTTGAAATAAATAAAGATTTGACATTTATCGATAATTATCGATATCGACTGATATAAAAAAAAATATTGTGATATTTTTTTTTGGCCATATCGCCCAGCCCTACTATTAAATATGGATATTTTTCTTACACGAACACATCGCTTCACTTCAGAAGGCCTTTATTAACCCCCGAAGATGCGTGGAGCACTTTAATAATGAATAAATGCGCTTTGATGGACTTCCAAAGACAGACAGCCATTCACTCTTATTATCAAGCTTGGAAGAGCCAGAATTTTTTTATATATATATTCATATATTCATATCAGTTAACGCATTATTAACGGCGTTAACGCAAACCCATTTTAACGGCGTCAATTTTTTTTATTGCGAGATTAACGCCTAGCAAACTTTGTAGTTTTTTTTCACATGCTTTTGCAACAACTAGTAACGTTGTTAAAACTACAACACCACAGCGGATCTAGCTAGACCAGAAACAAAACAACAGGCACGCCGCACACACTTGTTTGGGCTTGCGATGCGAACCGGCCAAAGAGTGGACGAGAAGCGCAGCGCCGAGCCGCGTCTAGCACAACTCGTATCGCACTCGCACATCGGACGCGCGCTTTCTCAGTTTATGGCCAGCAATAAAAACGCAGAATGGCGCCGGCGGTGTGTGTACACTCATAGAGAATAATGTATTCGAATTTTAAATACGAGGCGCTGCGCTTCTCGTCCGGTGTGCGACCCGCTTTAACGTTACGTTTTGAGAGGATGAATGATGAGCGCGAGACGACGAAATGGATGCCAATAAGATTCTGAATGAGAAGTGCCGCGTCTAAGACAACTCGAGGTATCGCACACACCGGACGAGAAGCGCCGCGTCTATGACAACTCGAGGCACACCGGACGAGAAGTGCCGCGTCTATGACAACTCGAGGTATCGCGCACACACCGGACGAGAAGCGCCGCGTCTTTGACAACTCGAGGTATCGCACACACCGGACGAGAAGCGCCGCGTCTATGACAACTCGAGGCACACCGGACGAGAAGTGCCGCGTCTAAGACAACTCGAGGTATCGCACACACCGGACGAGAAGCGCCGCGTCTATGACAACTCGAGGCACACCGGACGAGAAGTGCCGCGTCTATGACAACTCGAGGTATCGCGCACACACCGGACGAGAAGCGCCGCGTCTTTGACAACTCGAGGTATCGCACACACCCGACGAGAAGCGCCTCGCCTATGACAACTCGAGGTATCGCACACACCGGACGAGAAGCGCCTCGCCTATGACAACTCAAGGTATCGCACACACCGGACGAGAAGTGCCGCGTCTTTGACAACTCGAGGTATCGCACACACCCGACGAGAAGCGCCTCGCCTATGACAACTCGAGGTATCGCACACACCGGACGAGAAGTGCCGCGTCTTTGACAACTCAAGGTATCGCACACACCGGACGAGAAGCGCCGCGTCTAAGACAACTCGAGGTATCGCACACACCGGACGAGAAGCGCCTCGCCTATGACAACTCGAGGTATCGCACACACCGGACGAGAAGCGCCGCGTCTAAGACAACTCGAGGTATCGCACACACCGGATGAGAAGCGCCGCGTCTATGACAACTCGAGGTATCGCACACACCGGGCGAGAAGTGCCGCGTCTTTGACAACTCGAGGTATCGCACACACCGGACGAGAAGCGCCACGTCTATGACAACTCGAGGTATCGCACACACACCGGACGAGAAGCGCCGCGTCTTTGACAACTCGAGGTATCGCGCACACACCGGACGAGAAGTGCCGCGTCTTTGACAACTCGAGGTATCGCGCACACACCGGACGAGAAGTGCCGCGTCTTTGACAACTCGAGGTATCGCACACACCGGACGAGAAGCGCCGCGTCTATGACAACTCGAGGTATCGCACACCGGACGAGAAGCGCCGAGTCTTTGACAACTCGAAGCATCGCATACCGGACGAGAAGCGCCGCGTCTATGACAACTCGAGGTATCGCACACCGGACGAGAAGCGCCGAGTCTTTGACAACTCGAAGCATCGCATACCGGACGAGAAGGGCTGCGCCGCGTCTATGACTCGAGGTATCGCACACACCGGATGAGAAGCGCCGCGTCTATGACAACTCGAGGTATCGCACACACCGGGCGAGAAGTGCCGCGTCTTTGACAACTCGAGGCATCGCATACCGGACGAGAAGGGCTGCGCCGCGTCTATGACTCGAGGTATCGCACACACCGGACGAGAAGCGCCGCGTCTATGACAACTCGAGGTATGGCACACCGGATGCGCATTTTCTCAGTTTATGCCCTGCAATATTATGTTTAAGGACATTATGGAATTAAGATCATGTATGTTATGAGGCTACTGTACAATTCAATACGTTGCTTAGTCTGCAGTCTGAAGCACTTTATCTCAGAGAGCGTCCGTTAACTGAATGTATCCTGGAAATCCGGTAACATCAGCAATTTTCATTCAACCAGCTGATTTCTGTAAATTAATGTAAAACATGTATATTGCAGCACAGTGTGAAGTCATAACGACGATTTGAGACAAATAAATGTATATAAAATGTATTAATTTAAAACAAATTTAATATAAAACTATGTAAATAGCGCTCTGTGGCGCGGCAGGATTAATTTTTTTAACAAGGTCCCGAGCCGTTGGGCGCCGCCTGTGTGTGTGTGTGTAGCCTACACTCAGAGAATAAAGTGTTAGAATTTTAAAGACGTGGCTCTGCGCGACGCATAGATTTATCTGTTAAACTGTTTGTTTTGTTGTGAACTTGAATGTCATCTTCTGTGAAGAAGACTGCAGTTACAAAAGAAGATATAAGTTATTGTTACATTATGTTCTTAATAAATGTTTTAAATTTGACAATGTAGTGTGGTACATTGCGAACAAAGGTCAGATATTATGCATAAAAGTCTGGTCTAAAAATTATAAAATAGCAACCTGTGCTTTAAAAAAAGAAGAAGTAAAAACCGAGAATCGAATCGAACTGTGACCTTAGAAT
This sequence comes from Phoxinus phoxinus, assembly GCF_949152265.1. Lineage (NCBI taxonomy): Eukaryota > Metazoa > Chordata > Actinopteri > Cypriniformes > Leuciscidae > Phoxinus > Phoxinus phoxinus. The sequence goes on from NC_136890.1 coordinate 16,103,013, forward strand.
CGAAAATGTAATCGAATCGAGGATTTGGAGAATCGTGATACCCCTACTCCGATTGTATTCATCTGAAAGAAGGAGGTCATATATAGGATAGCTTCAGGATGAGTAAATCATGGGCTAATTTTCATTTTTGGGTTAACTAACCCTTTAACAAAATACAACTTTTGATTTTAATAATGTAGCCTCTACTAGTAAATTATGAAATGAACATTAACTAGGATTAATAAATGCTGTAGAAGTATTGTTCATTCTTAGTTATTGTCAACTAAAGTACTAATGAAAACTCAATGAAACACTTAAGTGTTACTAAATGTTCATTAACTGGAACATGGAGTGATATTTCAAAGTGATTTCCATCATTTTGACTGGCAATAAAAATGATTTACCTGCTATAAAAACACTTCAGTAAACACTGCTGATAAGAAATATAAGTGAAAAGGGGAGACAATTACATTTTATGGCATCAGTGGAAACAAACCTAAAAAAAAGAGGATTTGGGGAGAAAAGGATGGATTCTTAAAGCATTCCAGATAATGGTTTTGTAAATAAAATCGGGAGAGCACGATGTCCTATGTTGTCCTTTTTATACGGTTACATCGGAATAAAAAGCGTGAAAAATGATCAGGACTCAGGAGGAAAAGAGCTCTTTCCATATTCTTGTTATATGCGTCACATTAAAATACCAAGCATTACGTTGTTCTTTTGACGTCTGCAAATAGAAAATGAAGTAAATTGTGTAGCTCATTCAGTTTGTAGCGCAACCTTACAATTTGAAATTATTTGTTTCAGTTTTTGAGTGCCTGAAAGTGCCTCCCATAATCTCTAAAAAATGCAGTAACGTTAGGCCTATTCTCGGCAACAAAAAAAAACCCAGCCAGCAAAAAGTCGTCTATTAGACGTAGACGTAATTTTTACGGTCTAATTACGGTCCACTGAAGGTTGAAAATGAAAATTGAAAAGACGTCAAATTTGTCCGACTTTTCAACGTTTAAATTTTTTTTATAACTTTGACGGAATATGTAAAACTCTTTAAATTTATTTGAGATAATAATGAACATGGTTTGGTAGTTTGTTTTCTCTGTTGTTTTAGCATGTATAACAGACTTATCCTAGCTGTCTTAGATTATCAGTTGAAAACATTTTAGATGATCAGTTGAAAACACGTAGTCAAACAGTCCGGCCAAAACTACTTAGTTGAAATCACGTCGTAAACCAGTCCAAGGCGGACCGACATATTTTCAACCATATTTCAACGTTGAAAGACGGTAATTGTTTACTGGGAAGAATACTTGCAAAGAGTAATTTCATCGTCAAAGTAATTATCTATAGCCAAATGACACTTAGGCTTTATATCCACGAAAAACGAGCTAATTGATATAATGCCTTGAGAAATCTTGCGATATGAATTTAAAAACGTGATTCATCCATGTTCTCGGTCATGGCGCGCAGCGGCCACGTGACATTCAAATCGTGTCTTAATTAGGTTTAAACTCAAATTCTTGAATAGTGTAAAATTAACGTTTAATAACTTAATTTTACTTGTATATTTAAAAAGAGCACTTTTATTGTCAAAGTTATAACGAGTTCTCTGACAAGTTCGCACTTTATAAGTGACGTTATATTATAACTTAGGCCTGTAAAATGCTGTACGGCATGATAGTTCATCGTTAATATCTTAAATTATTATTTTATTATATTTTAAAAGAAATTCTAAACCTTATCACTTTATTTAATATTTTATTTCTGTTAATATCCTATAACGTGGAACGTGTTTGGTGCGCTTGTAACAAAGTTATATTAACTTAACGTTAGCTGAAAAAAGTTAACGTTAACTTGAACGATTCGAAATACATATATATCACCGAAAAACTTGAGGAAAGTGCTCTATCATCGTGTATATAATTTAGTGCATCTGGTGTAGTTATGACTTGATAGCCAGAAACTGACAAAACAATATGACAATCTAAATTTGATGGTTTTTGACATTTTACACGGTATTTCCATTGTTTATAAGAAAATAAACTATTTAGCAACTGTCAGGAACAATACAGTCTAATTATATATGTATAAAGTCATTGAAGCCTTAGAAATCGTCGACTGACTCTTACCCTTTCCTCGTGCAGCGCCAAATGACGTTCAATTAACTTCAGTCAGCTCGTTAACCTGATTTTACCTGTATCCCTCCGCCGCTAAATAGATTCATCATCTTTAATTAGTTCCTTTTTTCCCCCCAGAATTCGTCGTGTTTTACAGTATTTTCAAGTCTTAATTACTTATTATTGATAGAAAAGCTAGCTAAAAATGGAATTGGAACGGTTGTTGAGGAAAACTATTTTATTTGGAAGGATACAGAACTACCTGTTACGGGGGTCACCTGGTACTGTTAATATGAAAGGCGCACGTAAACCACGTCATTCACCACAAGATGGCGTTCAAATACACAAAAAATTGTTCCAGTCCACACAGAGTGAAAGGTACATTTTCAAGTTATGTCGATAACAACAATACATATCAGTATCACAATTATATTTGAGGGAAAACATGCTTTAAAAAATCGTAATATTATGCGTTAATATAACTTATTTAACCTTACTGTAAAAACTGTAATAAATTAAGGGAGGCTTAATAGATGCCAATAGATGCACACTGCTTTATGTTCCTCATCAAGCCTGTGAAAGTTAGATATGATAGGCAACATAGATATAAGCTGCTTTCGAGCTCCTGCCGTGCAAAAGTGTCTGTAGGCTATACATAATCCATCATTTGTTTTGATTTATCAGAAAAAAAAATCTGGGATGTACAAAAATAGACGTTGACACAAATACTGAATGGTTTCGCTCCTAATTTCTGCCACATCTTAAAAAAAATGTCTCAGCATGTATCATGAGAGATCTGCCATTTATCAGGCACTGTATCTTGACGCGTGATTAATAAATGTATGCAACATAATTGCACATTTAGTCCTAATTAATGTTTTTGGATGCAAAAATATATTCCATAATTTAAAGCTGCTTCTTGTATGTTCTCTCGGTTTTGATTGTTTTCTTCTTTTTTGTTCTCTTTCTTTTTTTTTTAGAGTAAGAGTATCCCAGTGAACTTTTTATTACCAGAAGTTAGTTTATGGTTAAAAATAGAATCCAAAAATAACGTTCCAATGAAAGTTAGGAATTTTTTCCTAAAAATAACCTGGAACAAAGTGCTAGCTCGATACAGAACATTTCTAAACAAACCAACAAATTCTACTTTCTAATAAATGGTATTTGAATTAAGTTCCACTCCCTGATAAATGTATTTTCATGTTCTAGTGATTCTTTACTGAATCTCATCCATTGCTTTCGGTTTCATAATGATGTCTATGTAGCCCGCCATTTACCAGATTGAGTTTTTTTTTTTTTTGCCTCTCAGACTTTAATGAGAGATTAATGATTCAAATGTTAAGTATTTTGCAACCCCTCTCTCTCTCTCTCTCTCTCTCTCTCTCTCTCTCTCTCTCTCTCTCTCTCTCTCTCTCTCTCTCTCTCTCTCTCTCTCTCTCTCTCTCTCTCTCTCTCTCTCTCTCTCTCTCCTCTCTCTCTCTCTCTCTCTCTCTCGATTTTGTTGCCAATTACTGAACTTTTTGCTGGGTCAAGCGAAGAAGGCGATATATGACACGAGGAAAATAAGAATTGAATGCAATTCAAGTGTTAATTTGCAAATTGTGTTTTTTAATCTAGTAAAATCCAGAATTTTAATTGATTTTCGGTATTACAAAGCTATGGGGGATCTTATGTCTTTTGAGTTGATTTGGTGTTTTAAGGGGGCTCTGTGTGAAATAATTAATGAGAGTTTACAGTTTGCACATGTTTTGGAGTGATTTTTTATGGGTATTTATTTGGATATTTGCTATATTGAATGTGTAGTTTTTTGTATGCTTGTAGGTAGGAACTGAATGTATTAGTTTAGGTTATTTGTAATAAAGGTGTGTTAAAATTCAAAATTCTCTCTCTCTCTCTCTCTCTCTCTCTCTCTCTCTCTCTCTCCAGACAAGCCTCACACCCTCGTCTATTCGTCTATCAGTTTCGCACCCTCATCCTTTGGACTGGGAACTTGGCACCTTGAAGGGCATTTTGGAGGCAGATCTATGGTTGGCTTTCATGTCAAGATCTAAGAATGATTAGTGATTCAGACCAGTGGGATTCAGCTAGACAGCTAAATCTATTTTACCAACAACAACCACAAGATACAGTAGATTAATGTCACCAAGTGAGTACACACAAACTCACACATTGGAAATAGTCATAGTAATGAAGGTTTTTTCCCCTAATTTTTTTGGCAATACAAGTTGTATGGTACAGTTTTATGCTATATGTGAAAAAAGGACAGCTTCGATCTCTTTTAATGATTTTTCTTTCGTTTGATTTGAGAGAGAAGACCACTGCCGGATGTTCCTTGGCTTCAAGTGGCTCCCCAACTCCCCCAACAGTATCTTGAAGATGTAAGTTTAATACATGTATAACCTGAAACAGAAGAGATATTAAAGGGATAGGCTACTTCACCAATTAGCATTAAGCTTTGTATCAGTAGAAACCCAGTAGTATTTTCGAATGACCTTGCTTCACCTCCTCATGTCCCCCTGAGATGAGAGATTTATGTATTTTTTGTCTAGAAAAAATCCTCAGATGACGCAAAAATCCCAATTTTGCGTCATCGGTGGCTTTCCTGGCCAGAGGCTAAAAACTACAGCCAGTAGAAGGAGCTAGTTCCACATGTTTTCAACCCGGCCATAGAGGGTGGGATCTCACTCACAGAATGTACAAATAGTGTCAGCCATCTTTTTTTTTAAGCTAAGCTAACAGGCTCTTGCCAAGGGGGTAATCCATCCGCCGGAAACTGATGCTTCCCTGGGGGCCGCCATTGTAGCAGACCATCCCCTGCTGTTAGCATTCCATTGACTCCCATTCATTTTGGCGTCACTTTGACAGCGAATAACTTTACATCTGAGGCGTTTAAAGACTCCATTTGTCCATTATTTATTTCTAAAGAAACACGACAATTTATAAAAGGCTCCATTACCTTGTATCTTACGTTATGGCCCTGTAGAAGCCGATTTTGTAAAAATACGCTAACGATTGCGTCATAACCACTCGACTCTTTGTCGCACAGTTGAGAAATTACCGTATAGACAGGCAGAGAAGCTCACAAGCAATCGGGGGGACGTGGAGGCATAAAGTCAAGGGAGAAGCCCATAGAGAGTGATAAAGTTGCTCCTGCTGCTAGCTCATGGACAGCTAAAGCTCACGCTCTCCGTCTCTGCAAGATTTGGAAGGGAATGATTCAGATTTCTCTCGGCACAGCTACTAGAAGACTAACAACTGTCAGACAGGTTGCTCACGTCACATCTACGTCGTCAAGCTCAGTTTGAGCCTGCGCAGGTCGCCCAGCCATCAGGAAGTGAGTGCTTCACTTTTATCAATTGAAACCTATGGGGTCGCTGTGTCCATCTTATATACTGTCTATGGCTCTTGCTCTGTGGAGAAAGCTGAGTAGTAGGGGTGACCCAGAGCCACATAGAGAGAGAGTTGCAACAACTCCATTCACTCTAATGGAAAGTTTTTTTTACAGCAATGGCGGCTCGTGGAGCCTCTCAATCGTTCCCGGAAGTAGCAGCCGCGCCGTAGAGTTCCAGCAGAACAGACCGTTTGTGATGCCCTTTTAAAAGGTAAGACGTTTAAAGAATAAGATTGTATATTATCAGTACATCTGAATCAATTTAACTTGTGTATTAAAGCATGCTAGTTGATTATTGTTGATTATCTTATCTAAATTAGTAGTTTTAGGGGACGTTATCTGATAAATTATAGGTAATTGGATAAAATTAGTAGCGCATTACAAACCCACGAACAGCCTAATGTTAAACCCGTTATAATAATGTAGTTTGATCCTTTGTTGTGTGTAATAAGAGGGAAACGCTTCTAAACAGAGGCTAAATATAACATTGGTAGTGTGATAGTCATTAATGGAAGTGGTAAAATAAGAATATCCGTTTAATTTCATATAAAAATGTGCAATAACGAAATAAAATCCTTATTTTGTGTTTCTTTTGTCTATTATATGTCTAGTATATAGCTTGCCCAGCTGATTTTTGGATTGATGGGAAAGGGAGATGGAAGTTTATAAGTGAGATTAAAAACAATGCTTAAAGGCAGTTTTAAATAAACAAATCGTTTGGTACCTCGTACATTTTCTGGCTTTTCTCAGTCTAGAAGGCACCAACTTCTAAAATAATTTCACATTTCTACTACATACATGACCCAATTTAAATACACATTCATCTTTCCACCGGTGAAGTATCCCTTTAAAAACATAGTAAGGGTGCATAACATATTATTAATCTATATTCTAATTAGACATAGAGTTAGCAAGTGTGTAAAATGGGACAGTACACTTTGATTTGAAGACCTAGCAGACATAATGCACTGTATATGTCACTTATCCTAAAATGTTCAAAACACAGCAAAAAGGCAAGACCTTAAAGAGGAGTGAAAATAAAAGCGCTAAGAAGAAAAGCACAGAGGAGAGTGTGTGAGCAGCAGTAGGCGTAGAGTAAAGGTGCCCCCTGCCTGGTGGGATGATGAATGCCCCGCAGGCCCCAAACCAGTCCAAAAGTAAGATAGGGAAAGACACAGGAATGTTGGATTGAAGTTGTCCCACCAAAGTGCAAATGAAGCCAGGTGATTTATCTAAAGCTATGACTATGTCAGTTATGGAAATTAGCGGTAATCTTGTCTGAAACCCTGTCGCAGAAATCACATATTCACATTTGAATCAATCCAGTTGAATTAGACGTTCTTCAGTTACTCAGTATTATATTATTAATCAATTATTGGGAGATGAGAGGGTCTGTGGCTCCTACCATTGGAAAAAGCTAACTTGAATCACGTGAGGCAACTCATTTCATAAAATGGCAGTGACGTCAGTTTACGTTACACTCAGTTTTCTTGTGGATTATCGCGTTCGACTTGCGTATAATTGCGTATAATAAGTGGTGTTATGTCTGTAGTAAACGTACAGAAGACTGCAATGTTTGTAGAATGTGCTTTACTAAGTGGAAAAAAAGAGCACAAATTGCTCCATTAGCTGCAGATTACTGGTCACTGCAGTGTGCATAAAGCTGCATTTAAAGTGTTAGTTCACCCAAAAATTACAATTCTGTCATTTACTCACCCTCATGTCGTTCCAAACCTGTAAGACTTTCGTTCATCTTCAAAACACAAATGAAGATCTTTTTTGATGAAATCTTAAAGCTTTCTGTCCCTCCATTGATGGCTGATGGCATTGATGCAACTGAAACTTTGATGCTTCAAAAATTTCATAAAGAGATCGAAACCGAATCCATATGAATAGGACGATTTAGTCCATATTTTCTGAGAAGACTCGACCGCTTTATATGATGAACAGGTTTAATTTAGGCTTTTACTCACATATAAACATTGATCAGCGAACATATACAGAACCTCAACTGAACCTGTTTGACGTGCAAGAACAACCCTCATTGGTTCTTGCAGAAGCTCATACGTGCTGCATAACACGAGAATGAACCTCAGAATGAACCTCATGAACCTCATTGGTTCTTGCTGAAGCTCTGCTAAACACCAGAGAATGAACCTCATTGGTTCTTGCACTTCAAGCAAAAATAATTTAACTTCCATTTACCACAACTGATGTTTGTGTTGATAAATGGTATGTGAATAAAACCCTAAATTCAATCTGTTCATCATAAAAAGCAATCGCGTCTCTTTAGAAAATTTGGGCTAAAAACCGTTGAATTCATATGGATTAGTTTTATGATCTCTTTATGAACTTGAAGATTTCATCAAAAAGATATCCATTTGTGTTCCGAAAGTCTTACAGGTTTGGAACTACATGAGGATGAGTAATTAATAACAGAGTTTTCATTTTTCTGTGAACTATCCCTTTAAGATAGAAAGTTTAGGTAATGCACCTCCTGTTCTGTGTTCCATTGGTTATCATCCTCAGCATATTTAAGCCCCCAGTTCTCCACTATTCATTGTCTCTCATCAATGTTATGTGACTTATGTGTAGTGTTATATATCTTTGTGTTCATTAAAAGTAATTGGGTCATTCTGCATCACGCATTGTCTTTGGGATTTAACTACATGGCAACCCATGACACTAGTCAGCCAGATTTGCCTAAAAAAAAAAAAAAAAACCAACACATATATTCAATATCCCTAGTCCCCTAGTGATCTCTCTGCTGAAATAAAATGCACACTGGTCCAATGATGACAAACTGATCAGTAGGGTTATTATCTAAAACTAACAGTATTAGAGATATATCTGTTTAATAAAATAATGCAAAAAAAATTAAGAAAGGTTGCCTTTAAAACAAACTAAAAAAAGTTTAAGTTGAAGCATTTTTAAACTAGAAATAAATAGGAACTTAAACCTAACAAAAACATCATGTAGCTCAAAGAGTAAAGCATGGCGCTATAACGCCAAGGTCATGGCTTTGATTCAGGGAAACCAAGAACTGATCAAATGTGTACCGTGAATGCAATATTAAGTTGTTTTGAATAAAAGCGCTTGCCAAATGCATTAATCTAAAGCTGGAACTGAAATAAATTCCTATGTATTATTTAAAAAAACGAAGACTAATAAAACTGACAAAAGCACATAGCAAAATTAATCAAAAATAAAAAGGAAAACTGAAAATATGGATGTAATATTTATGTAAATATTTTAAGCTATTAATTTGATCCACATACAGTATAAACATTGTAGGTACAGGCACTCTGGTTATGCAGAATAAAACACAGACATCATCCTTTTTCCTTTCCTAATCCATATTAAGCTCAGTGTGATCAAATGCTCCATTTCTCAAATAAGCAAAACCTCTCAAAATTAAGGAAAAATACATGGAAAAAGGGCAAAATTTGATAGATAAGCCAAATGCTCCATGCCTTTAATCTATAAAAAAATACTAAATTACTGCATTATCTTCATGCTGAACAGCAATGACCAACATGAAGGGGATTCTTTGAACTAATAAGTGGAAACAAATGGCCTTTGAGATAAAAATCCTCCTAGAAGCTGATGACTACAATGGACACTCTTAATATGTCCAAGTTCAGTTAATTCACCATGCTTTTGGTTGAATTAAATGACTTTACTTTGATGGATGTTAGCATGACCCTAAAAGCACATTTTCTTCTGAAAGTTACTTGTAATGTCACTATGTCAGTAATTGTAAGGCACTAGATACAAAGAATCACATTGCTTTCAATAAATCACATTACATCTACTGTATGTACACTATAGAGGAAAACAACTTTATGTATACATTTTATACGTAGCACCATGATATATAACAAAAAATAAATTTATTTTGTTTTGTTACACAAATTATGATGGTGTGGTGTGTGTATCCCTTTACCTGACGTTGGGTATTTTAAATTTGATGTCATATGAGCAGTTCAATTAATTTACAAAATGTGGAAAAGAAGAGGACCAATCCAGTTTTGACTGATTTTGAATACTCTTAAAGCTGCTCTCAGTAATTTTTTGTCGATCTTAAAGTGCGGTCACATTTGTTTGGTGAATTTTTGTGGGCGAAATCCAGTTATTTCAATAGGAATAGGAATTTACACGATTTTGCAGTGCATTCAAGTTTGTCAGGTGGATTCGCCACGTTGACGAACCGGAAAGCAAAAGCAAACGTTTTTGGTTACCAATGTCTTTGAAGAAATACTCTATTTGCAGTCAGAATTAATTAATTAAATCCACCAAAGGAAAACATGCAACAACAGGATGGTTAGCTGGTGTTCAGCTGGTGCCACCATAAGGAGACCCGCTCCATGTAAAACAAAACGGCTTTTATTAGGTTGCTGATATGACTGGGGTCTTCATTTCATCTCAAATATTCATATTTCAAAAATACTATTATTTTTGAAGTCATTTTTTAAGTTGATACTGAGCAAAAACCACTTTGTTCTTTCAAAATTATATGTGCTCATTAATGTGTAATTATACCAACTAATCAAGTATTCTCGTAAGCGTAGAATCTGCTATTTATAATACATACGGGTGAGCTGCTCGAATGGCGGAAGCCATGTTGCGCCTCCATCTTGAAAATACATTAGCCAAAGGTAGGACATTCCAGGTAGGACATACCTAGAAATTCAAACTTCGGCTTTTGCGTTTTTACACTCAGTGGCACCATGACGAATGTGAGGGGGAGATTACTCGCGACTGCCGGCAGATTTGAAATAATATGGCCACCGTAGGAGTTAAAACACCTTCGGAATTGGAGGGACTAAAGTAATATTCAGTTGGTAGTCATATACAACTTCACCGCTAGATGGGAGTAATTCCTACACAGTGTAGCTTTGAAGTAAAAAAAAAAAACTATTTATTTCTTTATAAGTAACATTTTTCAGAGGGGAAATATAATGAGTGCACCTTAAAGAAGCAGCATTAGCTCAAATGCTAAAGCAATACATCAAATCTATATGTCTAGGAATCAGTTTTAGCTGTTGCTACAATCCCTGCTAGTGTGATTGCAATACTAACAACCCAATTGAGGATGAAACTGATCAGTTATGACAGATTTCAGCTATCACCGCACATTCAGGGTGTCAGTCTGATTAGCAACACTCAATATAAAGTGAAGAAGAGTAAGGGTGGGGGGAAGAGAAGCAAGCTGCGCTCTCTGACAGAACCCCACAGTAATCCGCTCCATGTTATAGCAGCTTCAGACAGCTTCACTTTAGATGTTGTTCTATCTGAGAATATATTTCAGCTAATGAAAATGTCCTGCTGGCTTTTACCACTGGGGGGTGGATTTGCAATGTGGGTTGCACTCACAGATAAGGCAATTATCGGTCTTTATGTTCTACCCACTGAAATGTTTTTAATCATACACACAAACAAAAGACAGGCCCGCTTGCCCAAGTGCACGTTTTCCTCAACTGTAGATAGATATGTTTTTCTTGGCACATGCTACTTCCTTCACACTTGATAAATTATATCAAGGCCAGACAGCACTGTGCCCTTGACCAGCTCTGGGTCTGTGGGCATGCAGGATGAATGCGTTGAGAATAGGGGAGTGTAAGATAAAGACCAGAGAAGGTCGCCCTGTTTTAGAGTGTTCATGCCCTATTTAGGTTGACCTGAGATCAGTTATGTCATTGTTTAATAATAGCTGCTGTTGAGAAACAGGGTAACTCCATGTCAGTCCAAAAACATCTGCCAAAAGTAGAAAGGGTTAAGTCTTTTTGATACGGGTGCCTACATCCCTCGGGGGAAAACAAACATGGTTTGAGGAGGTTTTTTGTTCATTTGTCTTTTAAATTTTAAGCCAGGGGTTCTCAACTCTGGCCCTCAAGGTCCATTTCATGCAGAGTTTTGCTCCAACCCTAATCAAACACAACTGAACAAGCTAATCAAGCTTCAGGATTACTATAAATTTATTGGCAGGTGAGTTTGATCTAAAAAGTTCAAAACCCCTGTTAAGCTTAAACACAAACAGAGAGAATATTCCCTTTTCTTTGTATTAGAAAATCTGCAAAATTGACACGAAGCAGCATAAAAAAGCTAAAATATTTACTAACTATTGTATAATATATTTGATAAAAAATACAGTAAAAAACACAATATTGTGAAATGTTATTAATGAAAATAACTCTTTCTATTCTAATATGTTTATACTGTAAATGTAATTTATGCCAGTGATGGCAAAGCTGAATTTTCAGCATCATTACTCCAGTCTGCAGTGTCACGTGATCCTTCAGAAATCATTTTAATATGCTGATCTGGTGCTCAAAAAACATTTATTATTCAAAAAGCAAATATACATACCCCCCACATATGTAGAATACAATGTAGAGTAGAGATGCATGCAGAGTCAAATGTTTCTTGCAAAATAATGTTCATCATAAAACAGGATGTAATAAGATACTTTAGTACCAGAGGATGTAGTTACTACATCTACCAGCAGGAGCTAACAGTTCAGTGCTAACTATCCAAACCTTTACCCGCTTGCTCCAATTCAAACGTTCAAGACATGTGACCTCAGAACTTGAGAACCTGATTGGTGAGTCTGATGAAACACTGAAAGTGCCTAATGAGATCCTATCCACGCTGGTATCTCTAACCTCAAATAGAGGCCCGCATGCACAAACATTAGCTTACTTCACTGTTGTTCTTTTGTGTAGAGGGGAAGGAGTGCGAGTTTTTGCTTAGGATGGAGGATCTCATGTTGACCATAGCGGAGCCCTGCCGTGCCCCCCTCCTCTCTCTTGTTCCCCCCACGCTGAGCAGGGAAGCTATGTGATCTTTTTTCAAAGTCAACAAAAGAGTGGGGACACAGTTGGGCGGCAGAGGGGAACAGAGGGACGGAGCGTAGCAACAGACTCCTGCTGAGGGCACTGGGACTGAACTACGCAACCAATTCACATGAATCAACTGTCAGCTAGATTGTTTAGGAGCTTTTTGTACTGCAGGAGACAGTTTGATTCACTTTGATTCATCTGAAATGACACACTGGATTTTTAGCCTTGATTTATGGCTCATGTGGACATGCCATTTTGAAATTTTATGGTATAAATACGCCTTCAGAGCATGAAAATGTTTGTGCTTCTACATTTGAAACCTTTTAAGTTCCATCCCATCTGAAAATACCAGCTTAGATCAGCATTTTCAGACTGGTTTATAATGGTTAGAGGTGGTTTCGAGTCACACTTTTCACCAGCAAAAATATTTACCAGCATAATCTTTCTGGTGAAGCTGGTTGATTAAGAAATACTTGCTGGTAAAGCTATAGCTAAGATAACCAGCACCCCATGAGCTGCTATAGTCTTTTCAACATATAACAAGCCCTTTTTGACAAGTTTTTTAAACTGTATATTTAACCAGTAGATTCTCTCTTGTCCCCCACAAAGTACTGACAGAAACTTGGAGGTCATTGAAGTTAAGCCTTTTTATGTCTCTTCTCTCAGTCCAAACCATGGCCCTAACAAAGTTGTGTGCAGTTACAACGAGCTGTAAGGAGACAGGGTACGAAGGACAGGGCAAAAGAGGAAAAAAGTGTGGGAGAGAGCGGAGAAAGGCCACAGAGAAGTGAGCATCAAAGGCAGTAGATCTCAGCATGCTCCTGTAGCAGTGTGTGAACTCCCACCCTAAGACACACAGCAAAGCCCCTACACACACACACACACACACACACATCTCCTCCACCCCTCCGGACGAGTCCTCAGCAGTAATTAAAACCATCTCCCCCACTGTTCCAGAATCTCATTAAATCTCAGCACCCTTCCGTTTCCCTCCTTTCACGCATCCAACTACCAAAAACCATCCGACACAACCAAGACTAAACCGAACACATTCTTGAGCTAATCATAGTGTTGCATAGTGTTGAAAAGGAGGCTAGGCGTCAATCACAAAAACATTTTTCCTCTTTCAGCTCCATCAGAAACAGGAAATATCCAGTGAGCTCTGATGAGTCCACTCCCTCAACCCCCTCATTTGAAACCGCATACGAAAACATGCTTTTATTTAAAGTTTGTATATGGGAGTGTTTTGCATCATAGTTTTATTAATATGACTGGTATAAAGATTTAAAGAGCTATGTAACCTTTTTTTATTATGTACAACATCATATACAGTAAATAATGAGGTTTTTTTTGAATGAATGAACAATTCTGGTTACAACATCAGACTTGAAATAATGAAATTACAATAAAAGGAGTAGGCCTATTCACATTTTTGTCTATCCATCAAAAGTCCATGAAACCAAAACTTCCACACATCAAGTACAAAAATAAATTGTAAAAGTAAATCCATATGATCCAAACTGTTTTTTATTGATACAAACTTTGATTAATATACTTCATACATTTATAAGACATAAAGATTAACTAAATATTGCTATTAAAAAATCCCTAAACTGTGACTTTTTTTAATCATAAAAAGAATACCGCTTTTGTGAATCAATTCATTTGTGAAAGCAATATTGAGAGAAACTAAACTGTCCTCTTTCTAATAAATGTCCTCTTCAGTTCGATTCATTCTATTGAATCGCTGTATCATAAATGGTTCTCTCTCATATAACATTGTGAAGTCTGATTCATTCTAGTGATTCGGTTCATCCTAACCTGTCCTTTCTTTCATATTGAACAGTTCAATTCCTTCTAGTGAATCGATTCGTCATAAATGAATCTCTCTCATATAACATTGTGAAGTCTAAATTCATTCTAGTGATTCAGTTTGTCCTAATCAGATCCTCTCTGTCATATTGCGTTGAACAGTCTGATTCATTCTAGTGAATCAATTCTTCATAAACGGAACTCTCTCTCACTCATATTGTTGACAAGTCCAATGGGGGTTATGCGCAACAAACTTCTGTATTCTGTTAAACAGGTTGCATCGCTTCCGATTCTGGTCACTCATTCGCATGTGCTTCGTTAAATATAGAGCCGTTTTCCTCAACATACATTCAAAGGAGCGAGCAAGGATGAGCATAACCAATGTCCACACATGCAGATTGATATCAAAAAGTTTTTAATTTTTTCTTCTTCTCATTTCGATATTTAAATAGAATAAAACGAAACAATAAAAAAAACTAGCTAGGTTAGTTGATTACCTTTAAAGTGTTAGATATTGCTGTCAGTTCTTACTCCTGTTAACACTTTTTTCAGCGGATGCAATGAGACCTGTTTTCCTGATTGTTCATGTGATGTTTGGCATAAAGCCTATTCATTCATATTAAATCAGTTTGGTCTCATATATTGTATAATTGAGAACACAAATTCATTCAAATGATTTGGTTCTTCCTATACCAGGGGTGTCCAAACCTGCTCCTGGAGGGCCAGAGTTTAGCTCCAGCCCTAATTAAACTCACCTTAACCAGCTAATCAAGGTCTTCAGACTCACTAGAAACTTCCAGGCAAGAGTGTTGGAGCTGTTTAGAGATAAACTGTACTGAACGTTGGCCCTCCAAGAGCAGGATTGAACAACTCTGGTATAGGGGGAACCAAATCACTTGAATGAATCGCCCTTCTCAATTCTATATGAGAGCAAACTGATTCAATATTAATAAATTGGACCTGCCAACAATAAATGAGTGAGAGAGAGAACCATTTATAACGAATCAATTCACTAGAATGAATCAGACTGTTCAATTCCATATGAGAGAGATAGAGGGCTGTTTAGGACGAACTTAATTACGAGAATGAATCGAACTGTTCAATATGAGAGAGGACAGTTTAGGATGAACCAAATCACTGGAATGAGTTGGGCCTCTCAAAGATAAATGAGAGAGAGGACTGTTTAGAATGAACCGATTCAATGACTGACAAGCACTACATATGAGAGAGAGCGTGCTTGATTACCTGGTAATGTGACATTAAAACAAATTAGTTTGGTAGTGCTACACAGCAAGTTAGTAGCATCTCTACTTTAGTTACTCACCAACACTGATATTTACAATAAAGTATGCTTCATGTCTTATATGATGACTGTAATGTAAACTGACACTTAAAAAAGACTTGCTAAATTCACATTGTAAAATGCCTAACATGGATAACAACTCATCCAGTGAACATCATACTTCACTTTTGCTCCACTTGGCACCCAAGGATCATCATAACCTGACCCGTTTTACCAGCACGGACGATTGCTGCACGAGCCCCAATGTCTCCCAGTCTGGCACAGCTACAAAGCGGGCACTCCAAGCAGCTCGTATCAGACTGGCACAGGTGTGATAGCTGAAGCGTTTGCCCATTCTCCGGTCTGTGAGCCAAATCAAAGCAAGAAACCCAGCTTCCAGTCCATTACAGCTGCAACGCATAACATGTTGAGAGGCGTGTGAGAGTCATGTGAGGATGGGGGTCTGATTTACATTTTTAATGATACATGGAGACAAAGGTTCAAAGGCAAGCACTGTAGAGAGAGAGAGAGAGAGAGAGAGAGAGAGAGAGAGCTGCTCTAGAGGCAAAATTTAAGTCTGAGTTATAGTGTTAAGTAAACAGTGATTGAGAAAACGTGATTGTTTTCTTAAAAAAAAAAAAAAAGAAATAACTCTTTGACTTATCAGAATAAATGGTGAGTCGTGGATGTCAACTTTCCATTTATGAGACAAATCAGAATTTGTGATCAAAACCCAAAAAGGGCCATATAAAATAAGATAAAAACAAGAGAAAAAATTGTATATAAAGGATTTTAAATTAATACAATATCAATAGCAAACAGAATTACAATATGATGTAACAAAATATACATTTTAATTTTAATAAACAGACATGCAAAAGATAAATATCAATGTATGTACTGAGAAGTTTTGTTTGGTTCTCGTTCTTTCTGTTGCATGGAAGTTTAAGGGGAATGAATGAACATACAAACAAACATAAATAAATAAATACGAATATATATATATTATTATTTTTTCAGACATGCCATAAAATGTTTTTTTTTTTTTTCATTAGAGAATTTACACTTACGCATGTGGAACTTTATTAAAGTCAAAGATTAAAAAAAGAAGAAGATAAAGCTGTGCATCTACAAAATGTGCACTTTGTATCGATGTCCGGTTGAATTTATTTAGGTAGCGGGGTAGAATTTGTGGGTTTATTCCAAAGGCACTTCTCTAACTTTGTTTACAACAAAGT
This sequence comes from Phoxinus phoxinus, assembly GCF_949152265.1. NCBI lineage: Eukaryota > Metazoa > Chordata > Actinopteri > Cypriniformes > Leuciscidae > Phoxinus > Phoxinus phoxinus. The sequence goes on from NC_136890.1 coordinate 16,119,671, forward strand.
TTGCATGTCACAAGCTTAATGAAAACAAAAAAAGGATCTCTCCTAATTGGAAATCAAAATCAAAAGGGAAGAGGTGGAGCTAAGACAGGAAACTATAACAAAAGGTATGAAATGAGGTCAGCAAATTAAAGACACACACAGTCGCATGAAGTACTCAATGAACACAATGTGTAATTGTACATACAATTTAAACAAATGCATATGTAAAATATGCAGGTCACCAAAGCAATAAAAGATCATGGTTTCTAACATGAATAGCTCTATATTGCTATGGTGGCACTGGCAGACAGCTTGTCTTTGCTTTTGGGCTCTATATGCTGTGCTTTGTTTATAGTGGGTGTGTGTTATAAGGAACTGTCTTGATAATGTTCCTACGAGGCTAACAATCTCACTCTCTGTCTTTCTCTCTCTCAGAAGATAAAAACGCGACCACAAGCTGGTTCGCTGCCAAACACAAAGTAGCGAACAGCTAGCTAACTGACTCTCTCTCTCTTTCTCTCATCCACTCTTTCTATCCTCTCTTTTTTCTTTGAGGAAGCCTTTGAAGTTAGCAGGGGGGCATGTGCTCTCGCAGTGATGGTAACGAATGATACTTTAAGCGATTCTTTTTTATCCAGGCTAGCTTAATGAAAGATTAATGGGTTTGATATTTTCCTTGTTTATGTTTTATTTAAAAAGTAAGCCGTGGTCCTTGGAACCTGTTAAAACGCTCCTTGGCAGAAGCTGTAATGATTTTGAGGATCAGTGGGACTCATCTTTTGTACAGACAAAAGAAAGTCATATCTGTTGATTTGACTCGTGTCTTGGTGTGTTGACATACTACTCTCGATGAACCCTCAACTTTAAGTAATTTAAGCATATTTACTCATTTCAAAGCATCAGTGCCTGAAGCCACATTGAACGCTATCTCACTCCGTCAGAGGAATGAAAAAGATGACCACAATCAAAGTATCTTTAATGCCTAGTACAAATTGTAAGATTTTGGGCTTCCCCATACGAAAGATGACCAATCGTGTCGATTTCTGTGGTTTTCAACTAAAAACTGAAGACTTTTTATGCGTTTTGGCGATTTGAAAATGGGTTTCAAAGTGCACGTTTTTAAAAGGGGTCTCTGTATAAACAAAAAAAAAAACGTAAATCTGTGAAAACGATGACATCATGCACATGCGTATTATGTGTTCAATCTATAGTGTTTCATCTCCATCTAATGGGCTAGCTGCAGAATACAGCGTTTTTAGTCGTTTTCGCGGATCCGTGTGAATGGGGATCGTTTTGACAATGGTGTCGTCTCTACGCGAAAAACTTCTCAGTTTGTTGTCATGTAAACGTACCCTAATAAGCACAGGGAACTCAGGCAAACCAGGGGTTCATTTCCCAAAGCCAACTATATGGTCACAAGCTCCCGTAGTTACCAATAGAGTTCAATGGAACTTGTGACCAAAGTTGGTTAATGATGAAACGCAACCCAGAACAATGAAAAAAGAACCAAAATATGTGATAGAACTAAAACTACAAAACGTTACAAAATATAATTAAATAAGCGTTTGCATAAAAAAAACACACACCATGTGTCATTATTTGTAGTGAGTTGGCTCACATGATTTATGTTTTGCACTTCAGAACTTTCGTTAAAGGGATAGTTCACCCAAAAATGAAAATTATCCCATGATTTACTCACCCTCAAGCTAGGTGTATATGACATTCTCCTTTCAGACAAATACAATTGGAGTTATATTAAAATATGGCCTGATTCTTCCAAGCTTTATAAGAATAGTCTAAAACAACATTTTTTAAAGAGAAATGTCGGAGGAGCTTGAGTTTGTTGCCCAGTTTGTTTAAACCGCGAGAGGCGTCAAAGCTTATGCTACGTCCTTTGGATGAGACGTTAGACAGAGGTCTTGACTCTCTGTGGTCATTAAAAATCCCAGGATGTCCTTCGAAAATGAGTAGGGGTGTAACCCCGTCATCCTGGCCAAATTTGCCCCTTGGCCTCTGTCCATCATGGCCTCATAATAATCCTCATATACTGATTGGCTTCATCACTGTCTCCTCTCCACCAGTAAGCTGGTGTGTGGTGGGCGTTCTGGCGCAATATTGCTGCCGTCGCATCATCCAAGTGGATGCTGCACATTGGTGGTGGCTGAGGAGATTCCCCCCCTTCCATATGTGAAGCGCTTTGAGGTCCCAGAAAAAGCGCTATATAAATGTAACAAATTATAATTAAATTATTATTATTAATTACTCCTACATCGTCATGTGTTACTTTTTTGGCGTAAGTCAATTTGCATACGGCCATCTGCCGGAAGCTGGTTAATTTAGTCGATAAAGTTTTGAATATGGATTTTTTTCTTACACGAACGTATCGCTTTGCTTCAGAATGCCTTTATTAACCCCCCAGAGCCGTGTGGAGCACTTTTATCATGGATGCACTTTGATGGACTTCAAAACAGAAATGACCATTCACTGCCATTATAAAGCTTGCAATAGCAAGGACATTTTTTTAATATAACTCTGATCTTATTCGTCTGAAAGAAGAATATCATATACACCTAGGATGGCTTGAGGGTGAGTATGGGGTTATTTTCATTTTTGGGTGAACTATCCCTTTAAGGCACTGTTTCCTTTTAGGGGACAGTGAGCATCGATGCTCCCTGGTTTTCACGGTGCATTGTGGGACTTTTTAGGGAGCGAACATTCCAGTGCACTGGAAGGATTTTGCGATTGAAATAGCCCTTAAATGGTCTGGTCAGTGCCCTGACTACTGAATTATATAGGGAGCTGTCTGTCACGGTTATGTTCTTGTTCTTATGTTCTTCTTATGTGTTTTGACTCTACGTGTGTTCGATTTAGTCATTTTATTTACCTGTTGCCCATCAATTATCTCATTAGTTCCCTCGTGTAGTTCTAGTATAAGTAGGCCTACTCCCTGTTTTGTTCAGATCTTTGTCCTGTCTTGTCTATATTTGATGTTTGTTACTTTGCCTGTCGTTTTCTTCTTCTTTAATCATTGTGGATTATTAATTAAGGACTTTTGACTTTCATCTTTGTCGTAGTGTAGTCTATACACCTCTGTTACAGAAGCTTATTGAGACGCACCCTATGTCATGATATAGGGAAGAAAAGACTGTCGCAACTGCCATTTCTTCCTTTTGAAAAGCAACAGCCCAATTTATTTTCAGGGTGGTTTTCCACAAAGTTTAAATTTATTATTACATTTATTATTTATAATTATATATTTATAATACCATTTTCATTATTTTAATTAGATTCAATATGAATATAATTATAACAATTATTATTGGCTAAGCATACATTTTAACATTTCAAATTATCATTGAAGAAATCTTGCTTCTTTAAATCATTCTAATACGTGTATTTTAGAGCAATAAGACAAGACGCTGCTTTTACCATCACGTCCTACAGCTGCCACATTGAAGATTACAATACCTCCCATTACATTTTCTACAAATCTCTTCCTTCACAATAGTGGTATTGAGTGTTGTTTTCATCTTAATGGAGAAGCAAGCACATATGCTAAACTGACACCTGTGGATGGGAATGGATTGCTGATGTGACACAACAGCTGAGTCTATACCGAGGTTTAAGCTCATCTCCTTCAAGGTCGGTTATCCATTCAAGTGAGCACTAGCCAGAATAAAGCATTACTGTAGAGATCTGAACAGGTGTTCATTTAGATGATATCATTAGTTTAATGAATAAAACCAAGCTTCTACGTTACGTACGATGCATGGCTTATGTAAAACAATACTTACAAGATAGGGCAAAAACATAATCAACCAGATTTAATAAAAGAAGTTTTAATACTTTAATTTGATGGTTTTTCATTTGATCAGCAATTAAGCTGTCAGCAGTCTAAATTACAGAGCTGAAAAGTGTGTGTGTGTGTGTGTGTGTGTGTGTGTGTGTGTGTGTGTGTGTGTGTGTGTGTGTTTGCAGTGTCCACTGTGAGGAGGAATTAATCAAGTGAAATATGTGAAAAATGGAATCCAGTCACAGATGCCACAGCAGCAGCTGTTACTGTTTCCTCTTAACTAGTGCCAGCTCTGTTAGTCCAAAGTGTGTGTTGTGTGCACATGTGTCAGTGTGTATTTGTGCACATAAAACTACAGAAGGCCAAAGGGTTATGGCTTGCCTTCCGTTATTATCATACTTCCATCACACGATTCTGTTTGATTTCTTGTTCCTTTATTGAAGGTCACATTCTCTCTCCTCACATCTTTTTCTTTCTTGCTTTCTCTCTGTGACCCTATTTCTTAATTGTGACTTTATTTCTCATAATTGCGACTTCACATCACAATTACACTTTTATTTATTTATTCTTACATTATCTCTTAAGAAACAAGATTTTACTTGTTAAATGTTATGCAATGTATCATGTACTGTTGCATTTGAAAAAGAAAGACTGAACTAAAGGAAGGGAGGTCGATGAAAAGTCTAATATTACAGTGACAACACAATTTCTGTCTGTGTATGCATGTAAAGTACCATTGAAAAGCATTTGCTTTATATAAAACCTACATATTCACACTGAGTGTAACTCCATATGTAATAATATTGAAGTATTGAAGATCCATCCACCACCCCTTCTCCTCACTTCTACACTCAAAAAAATGAACTAGGAAGGTTGTGCACTTTACATAATATATTTATATTTAGTTTACTTAAAATAATTGTGTTTGTTGACTTGAAATGTTTTTTCTTTTAAAGTCCACGTAATTATGTCTCATCTTAACAGTACAAAATCCTAACGCGTTGTCTAAACACAAACCATTTATGTTAAGTAAAAAATTCTTACATCCAGAGGGTGGCGCTATAGTGCGACGCCGACTGCCATTTTGCCCTAACTTAATTTGATTGTGTTCAATCTGCTTAAATGTAAAATTTAAGTTTACTTAATCTGTTTGTGTTGGATTACATGAATGATTTGTGTTGCATTAACTGAAACTGGGCGGTGCTTGTTAGTTCCCAGCATGCTTTGCATATGGTTAAATTGAGAGAGAATAAATGTTAAAATTAAGTGTTATTTTATGTTTTTTTGAGAAAATTAGAAAAGGGGAAGACTTGATAGTGTGTAATTGTGTTTAATGTTCAATTACATTGGAATTATTAGAATCATTTAAATTACAGTGGGTTACCATTGTGGAGAAGAGTGGAGCATTTTGTTTGGCTGTGGACTGATTCAGTTACGTACAACTGCTTTGGTTGAAGGAGCATGCAAATCTTAGCATTTGCTAATAAGTGCTACTGCTAGCAAATAGATAGCTATAGTCTATTGATTTAATTATGTGTCACTAAAAGAAATGAAATAATAATGTATGATTGAATATAAAAAACACTTAAATCATGTCAAAAAACCTTAAAATTAGTTGGGCTGACACTATTAAATTAAGCTGTGCCAAACCATAGTAAATAAATTGAATCAACCTTAATAAATTAAGTTGACCCAACGTAAGTACTTTAAATTGGAATAACAGAATTGCATAATGCTGAAATAAAGCAAGTTAATCATGTGGAAATCCTTTCCATGATTTTTTTATGTTCATTCAAAGAGTAATTTTTTTGAGTGTAGTCCTAACCCACTTACATACGGGGGGAGTACTCTGGGTTCGGGCCGACCTCGGAGCCCACCCCCCGGACAGCACGCCAAATTAAACTTTACTCCCTCTAATTATATGTATGTGTGAACTTGTGAACCTATAAACACAATGGGCCCTATCTTGCACCCAGCGCAAGTGACTTTGTACACCGACACATGTATCATTCCTATTTTGCACCTACTGTAAGCACAGCGGACTTTTCCCTCCACAGACGCACGTCGGTAAATTAGGGAATGAATTTGCGCTATGAATAATGAAGCTACTTCAGACCAAACCATTTTAGATTTGCGTCGGGCGCAAGAGTCATTTATCCCGCCGGTATAATAGCAACAGCCCCCGGGATCCGCCCACGAAGTTACTTGCGTTTCGCGTTTGATACTTGCGTTTCAGATCGTTAAAGTAGGGCCCAATATTTTAAAGTAGGCTTTTAATAAACAAATAAAGAAGCGAAAAATTAGTCTCTGCTTTAAAACAGACAGCTGCTGGGCATATCTGCTCCGCCAAAATGCAGATTCATTACTTAACTTCTTACGCAAATGAGATTGGGTGAGATGTAGCCTAAAGTAAGTTTGATTGGATATATTAATTTATTTATATAACAGTTCAAAATGAATTAAAATACATTATATTTACTTTTGAGTAGAATACATATTATTATAGTATTTGTAATACTAGGATTGCCGTGCCATATAAAAGTCTCTTATTTATCAAGGCTGCATTTATTTGATCTGTTTTGAACTGTTTAAAAGAACAGATTTTTATTTGAATGTAATTTACTAATGTGATGGTAAAGTTTAATTTTCAGCGTCATTACTCCAGTCTTCAGTGTCACATGATACTTCAGAAATCATTCTAATATGATGATGATCAAAAACATTTCTTATCATTATCAATGCTGAAACCATTTGTGCTGCTTAATATTTTTGTAACTGTAAAACTTCTTTGATACATAGAATTGTTAATAGAACATTTAATTGAAATTGAAATCTTTTGTAACATTATAAATGTCTTTATTGTCACTTTTAAATAATGCATCCTTGCTGTTTGAAACTATTAATTGGTACACTGTAAAAAATATATATGATAAATTAGTTAGGCTAACAACATATTTTACATTGCTTTAACTCATCAAATAAGTTAAGCAATTTTCAACTTTTTTATTAGTTATACAAGATTCAACTAATTTAGGTCGGCTTAATGTAATTTCAGTTGAAATGACTTAAACACCCATGTTGGTTGTACTTAAAAACTTAAGGCAGCTGCTTTATTTTTTTACTATTATAGGGAGAAATTTGCCTGAAAAAAGTAAAAGTGTGTGTGGATGGATGTGCATTTGAAGGAAGAGCTTTCCGGACAGAGGCGTGGCTATATTTTAACCTCAGTGACCCGCTCTTGTTAAAAGGTCAAATCCCTGAATATCAATGAACTGCCTCTATCGAAATCAACCCCTTTAAAAAGAGCCCAAAACTAGCGTGCAGTCCCATCTGACGCTTCATTGACTCTTCTGAACTCTGAGCTCTATGACCTTGTTAAGGCACAGATATAGCCTAAGCCTACTCGCCATCATTATTTGTCATTATCAATTAAATATTTCAGATTCTGCACTATTATGTTTATTAATTAAGCAAATAAGCACTTTGTGACATTTGATCACGTGCCTCTTTGTACAGATGATCAGATGTTCTTCATCCATTGTAGCTTAAGATGTTCAAAACATGGAGAACAGGTTATACACAAACTTGTGGTTCATGCAGCTCGAGGTCTGTTTTCATTAAAGCAAAAGAGGGACAGTTTACTAAGACATTCTAAAAATTAATTTTAATGTTTCTATTAACTTTTCAGTAAAATTGTAAGGCTAATAATACAATGTGTAAAGAAAAAAGTATTAAATCACAATATAGTATTCAGACAGTTGGACGCCACTGTATAGACCTGCATGTTCATGTATAACCAAACACACACTTATGTCTTTCCTAGTTTGCATGTCATTGTTATGGTCAGAAATCCAAGGATTACATTGCTCAAAGCCTCAGGCTAGCAAAACTGCTGTTTCAATGTTTAGATAGCAGAACTTTCGTCTATTTGTGTGAAGCATGAATGCCCTAGGATTCTCCAATAAGATCAGGACAAATGGCTCATGAATCTCATGCATTACTGTAACATGTGATCTTTGGCTTTGGTGTATGAATTTGCCACTACATGTACTGTATATCCAACACATGATTTTTTTCCCCCTGCCTTAGCGCTGTGAAATTCAGCGGTGCAGTAAACGCACAATCTAATGACCCCTTTCCATCTGTACTGACATCTATCCTCAGGAAACCCACACCCGTCCTCCCTAAAATTAGCCTGATCGTTCGAATCACAACAACCCGTACATTTGTAAAACATAACTGCATTTTTTTTACTTACTGTATGCGGCAGTATATAGTACATATACTATATACTATAAATATAACATAAAATAGTTCAAATGGTAAGACATTTTTTCTAAATTTAATCGGACACCTCTTGCTGAATTAAACATGCAATGAGATTATGTAACAAAAGTAGTGTGGTCATGTGACAACAAAGAAGTATACTGTTGTTTTGAAATGTTTTTCTTTTTGCATTGTTTTTCACAATACAAATTTTCCCGCATATAAGACAGTATAACGCATACTGCAAAGTATTTATAAGTAGTTAGTGTGTCTCTGAACATAGTCTGTGACATGGAAAGACAACAGGAAACAAAAGACCGTTTGTTAAGTATGATATTGCTCATAGCATTTTCTGCTAATTGTCTCCAGTTGTGTCCTTACCGGGTATAAGAGGAAAGAGGACAGTCATGGAACACTGCAGGGGAACACATGTTTTGTGTTGTTCGTCTGCATGTGAGTGAACTAATCCTGCCCACTAAAGGCTCTCGCTTTTCTCTTGGGGAATAAAACCATTTCTAAACAGTTTAAATCAACAAGGACATCTAAAATCAAAACCATGACTGACTGCCATTCATAAAGAATTATATTGCAAAAGACTGGGAAAAATGTCTCTGAATTTAAACACACTCAGACACATATGGAAATGTTAAATATTTGTTACAAAAAAACAATGACGTTTCTGTGGGCTTAGAATCAAAATGTTAATGTCAGTGTTTTACTTTCATATCCCATATGCACAAATCTTTAATGCATGGAAGCATCTCACCAACATGTTTTTATTGTACTTTTAAAGGGATACTTCACCTCTGGAAAGATGAATGTGTATTTAAAATGGGTCTGTCATGGGTTCTGTCACTTCGGTCTGGGTTATATTCTGGTTGGTGACAGAGATCTGACATTCCCAGTTTGTCCTGTGTTTATGTTTAGTCTGGTTTATTGTGAGCACATGGCTTGTCTTGTATTCTTTGTGCCATGTGCTGTCCTGTCAATTGTCTAGCCCCTCCCATCTCGTTACCTGATAATTGATTAATCTTCCCCACCTGCTTTTTTCGTTACCCTCTTTTGTTTGCTCCCTATTTAGTCTCCCTGTGTTTGCAGTCCTGTGCTGGTTTGTTGTCTATGTGCCCTAGTGTTTCCTGTTCCTGCCAGATGCCTGTCTTGTTTTCCCCCAGAGGGAGCTTTGGTTTGTAGTTTTGTTTTATTAATAAATACCCATTTGTTTTCTGCACTTGAGTCCTCGCTCCTTTCACCAACACAGTCCGTGACAGGACAAACCAGCCAACTGAGGACTCAGCAAAACAATGGGTATTTTTCTTTTTCCATCTCCCTGCCCCTCCGCTCATCAGATGGAGAGACGTAGCAACCTTCTCTTCGGCAAGGGGAGAACAGTGTGAAGGAGCTTGCTTACCAATTCCTGTATTTAGCGGAGGGGCTCAACATCAGCGACACAGAGCTAAAGGACATATTCAACACCAGCCTCAATGAGCCTGTGTCTGCCTGGGAGATGGGAATGTTGGGGATACTATCATTCTGGCAGTTTGTGGGGTATGTTTACCATCGCGGATGGGAGGGTGGTCTTCCGCCTCTTGGCCCACCTCCCATTTACCTCACAACCTGCCAAGTCCCTGGTCCTTCAATGACCCCTTCGTGGAGAGGGAGGAGTAAGAAAATGTCTGACCCATCTGTCTCCTATCCTGGGGTGGATGAAGGAGCTGCAGAGACCCCAGAGGCAGTTATTCCCACACCGTCTCGCACTCGCCAGTGCAGAAGGAAGAGGGCTCCTGTTGCTTCCCTTAGCCCGGTGGTCCTGGGGGACCCGACTTCGGTGGTCCCAAGCCCGGTGGACCCGACTTCGGTGGTCCCGGAGGACCCGACTTTGGTGGTCCCAAGCCGGTGGTCCCGACTTTGGTGGTCCCAAGCCGGTGGTCCCGGAGGACCCGACTTCGGTGGTCCCGGAGGACCCGACTTCGGTGGTCCCGGAGGACCCGACTTCGGTGGTCCCGGAGGACCCGACTTCGGTGGTCCTAAGCCTGGTGGTCCCGACTTCGGTGGTCCCAAGCCCGGTGGTCCCGGATGACCCATCTTCGGTTGTCCCAGAGCTGTCCACTGTCCCTGTTACACCCCCAGTGGTGGCCAAAGAGGCTGCAGCACTGCCGCACTCTCGTAAACGGAGGAGGAAGGCGTCCTCCATCCCACAGGGCCTGGAGGCCATCCCCAAGCGCCTCGCCCTTCCGGCACCGATCCCTGCGCCTCGCCCTTCCGGCGCCGCCCCAGTGCCTCACCCTGCCGACACCGCCCCAGTAATGTCAGGGTTCTGTAACTTCGGTCTGGGTTATATTCTGGTTGGTGACAGAGATCTGACATTCCCAGTTTGTCCTGTGTTTTTCTAGTCTGGTTTACTGTGAGCACATGGCTTGTCTTGTGTTTTTTTGTGCCATGTACTGTCCTGTCAATTGTCTAGCCCCTCCCATCTCGTTACCTGATAATTGATTAATCTTCCCCACCTGCTTTTTTCGTTACCCTCTTTTGTTTGCTCCCTGTTTAGTCTCCCCAGAGCCCGTCTACGGAGAGCCTGTTCACTCCCTATTAAGTCCTATTGTACCGAATTTTGGTTGTAGTTCCACCAGAGTTCCACTGGGGGCGATCGCCCATGAGTGCAAAATGAATGGGAGTCTATGGGGCTAGACGGCTAAATTTGTCCCTTTCAGTCGATTGCCGTTGAGAAATCTCAGATTTGATTGTAGGTTTGGCAAGTTCAACATGGGTTATAGGTCGAAAATTTAATGAACGAGTACTTATTTCTTTTCGATTTCTTACAGGTTTAGTTGTTGTTGCCCATAACACGCTAGCATTCTGCTAATGAACGCTGATTGGTCAGTGAAGGACTGGTTACGACCAGAGATACCGCTTGATGGCATCATGGTATCTGAAGCGGGAACAGAATGTATTCTAGCAGAAACTCTTCTAGCCCGTGTGTTTACCTGTGTCAGCTGTGCTGGCGATGCCTCGAGAGAAAAGAAAGTGCAGAGCGCGAAAGCACCACAGTGACTGAAGGATTGCCGTAAAGCAGTATCTCTGGTCGTACGATGTGTATGACGTCATTGACATTTTGAAAGACTTTTTAAAGCAAATAAGTGACTCTAAAAAATCTAACACCCAGCAATGTGCAATTTCTTTGCATCTCCTTTCGAATACAACATTCAAATTACTAGACAAAAAATTATATCTTGAGAAAAGTGGATTTTGAGGGGTATAGCTCCATAGACCTCCATTCATTCTGCACTCGTCCTGTGAGCGCCCTCATATGGAATCAGAGTGGAACTGCAACCAGTCAGAAGCCGGAAGTGTAGCGAGAGTGAACCTTCTCCCCTTATTAGACATTCTCTGGTCTCCCTGTGTTTGCAGTCCTGTGCTGGTTCGTTGTCTATGTGCCCTAGTGTTTCCTGTTCCTGCCAGATGCCTGTCTTGTTTTCCTCCACAGGGAGCTTTGGTTTGTAGTTTTGTTTTATTTATTTTGTTAATAAATACCCATTTGTCTTCTGCACTTGAGTCCTCGCTCCTTTCACCAACCCAGTCCGTGACAGGGTCATTTATGTAGTAGAGATGTGAAATTATTTTTTAATTTGGAGCCTTCTAGACTGAGAAAAGCCAGAAAATATATTTTTGGCTCATGTGGATGAAAGACAACAACTCCCAGAATGCACTTGCCTCGCTGCCCTACGAGGCCACTCCCAAGCCACGCCTATGGTAAGAGCGCAGTTAAACAACTAGGCTAGGCTACTAGTTGACTCGGAACTTAAACAACGCCGTTTTATCGGCAAAAGCCGAATCTTGGACATTTTGGATGGTTTCGCCGGCCGGACATGTCTGGGGAAAAATTATGTATGGTAATCCCTACTACTCGGCTTTCTCCAAAGAGCCTGTTAGCTTAGCTTCCAAAAAAAGATGGCTGACACTATTTGTACATTCTGTGAGTGAGATCCCACCCTCTATGGGCGGGTTGACAACATGCGGATCTAGCGCCTTCTACTGGCTGTAGTTTTTAGCCTCTGGCATTTACAGACAAAAAATACATAAATCCCTCGTCTCAGGGGGATATGAGGGAGGGAAGCACGGTAATTTGAAAATACTGCAGGTTTTCTACTGATACAAAGCTTAATGCTAAATCCTGAAGTATCCCTTTAATTCATTGGAGCCCGCTTCTGCCTCAGAATTAAAATGATAATAACAATAATATTAAAAATAGATAGACAGACAGATTAGTATGGTAGGGCCTCTTTTTGCATCCAATACAGCATCAATTCATCTTGATAATGACAGATACAAGTCCTTCGCAGTGGCCAGAGGGATTTTGAGCCATTCCTCTTCCAGAACAGTGGCCAGGTCACAATGTGATACTGGTGGAGGAAAACTTTTTTTGGCTTGCTCCTCTAAAACACCCCAAAGTGGCTCAATAATATTCGCATCTGATGATTGTAAAGGCCATGGGAGATGTTCAACTTTACTTTCATGTTCAACAAACCATTCTGTAACAAGTCTTGTTGTGTGTATTGGTGCATTATCATGCTGATACATGGCACCCCCTTTAGTGTATAATTTTTGAACTATTAGGTTCACATGGTCCTGTTCAGTAGTCATTGGAAGTAATGCACCCATCAAGCACAGTATAGAGAATACTGTGATATTGCAGGCCAAACCATCACTGATCCACCCCTGTGCTTCACTCTGAGCAGCAACAGTCCGAGTGTTAAGACTCTTTGGGGCTACACTACACTATAACTCCCACGGATGTGAGAAATACTGTGAAGATGGACTCATCAAAGAATACATGTTTCAAATTATCCACAGCCCAAGATTTGCACTGTTGGCACCAATGAAACCAACATTTGGCATTGACACGAGTGACCAAAGGTTTGGCTATAGCAACCCAATCACTGACCATCAAACAGTTTCGGTGGAAACGGGAGTCAAGGTGTGCATTTAGTTTTGCAGTGAGTAGGGCAGCTGTGGCTTTTTTTTTTTTTTGTATACAATCCGGTTTTGTACTTGGACATCACTTTCAGACAGCTTCCTCTTGCGTCAACAGTTACTCCAGTTGGATGTACTTCGCCCTGTGTGGTGGTATGGCGACATTACCTTTGATAATAAAGCTCTCGATACACAACAAAGACTTTCTGTCCTGGTGACAGATGAGCCAGCAAGACGCGCACCAAAATTGTATGTTGTGTGAATAGTGATATTTTATGTGCAGGTGTGCTATTGCTCTGTTCATTCAACCTTCACTTTCTTATTGATGGAATGTAAAATCAGTGAAGATTGTCCATTGTCCAAAAACCCCTAGATATATAGATAGAATCTTGTATGGACCATCTGACCTATAAGCTTATAATTCGCAATCATTTTCTGGTAATATACGCTCCTGCTTCAACTGTTCAGGTGCCCAACCTTATAAACAGTTTTATGTCTCCTCAGTCTCAAACGCTAATTATGTCTTTAAAAATGATGTCTGAGTTTTGACAGTGTTTTTCACGCTAGAGTTATGATACAGCCAGTTTGGCATGTCACAGCCTGCCGGTACTTCAACATCAACCAGCCTTTTTCTTTTTTTTTTTGGACTGCACTCGAGACCATGTTTTGTTTTGAAGAAAAGGGAAGCAGGTGTTCTCTTTGTGTAAATGGGCGGCAGAGTTTGCCCTCAGTAAAGATTTCCTCTGTTTGTGGTTGATGTTATATCCAAATGATGCTCTTTTTTGGAAACACAATGAAGACAACACCCCAAGAGCAGGAATGGCAAATCATTTCTCATCCGTTACAATGCTTTCATAGCTACGCTGACATGAGGAACAAAACATGTCCTGGAGGTTTTAACTTTGTGGTTGTTGATTTTGGGAGAGGCAGATCGGTGGGTGGGAGGTTCTCCCGCAAGAAAATGAAATCAAGTCATGTGTTATGTTTTCTTTTGGAACTAAATGTGTCTTTCAGCACTTTATTCTTTTAATATATGATATTATAGGAATATTGTGATAATGATAAGTGATAATGCTATTAAAAACATTTTCCTTAAAGGGATAGTTAACCCAAAAATGAAAAATTCTGTCATTATTTATTCACCCTCAGGTTGTTCCAAACTGAATGTTTCTTACACAAAAGAAGATATTTTGAAGAATGTTGGTATCCAAACAGTTGATGGACCCCATTGACTTCCACAGTATTTTTTTCCATAGTAGATGAGTAGATTTTGGTGAACTATCCCTTGAATGTCTACCAGAGCACTTTGCAAATGTTGTTGACCTCTGTTTCTCTCTCATGTTCAATCGAACCCATGACTGTTGCTCGCACCATGCTCTACTGTTTGAGCATCAGGATGCCTTTGCTATCATCTGACACCTCTGTACATCTGTATCTGTGTCTGTAAGTAAAGGGTGTTCAAGCATGGCAAAAAATGAGACCAGCACTGCACAAGTCCGCAGTAAATGTAGACTTGCTTTAAAGCCTGGATATTGCAGATTCTTTGAGGTGTCTGAGTGGTGTAGCACAGATTATATGGTCAGAAGTATGCGTGTGGGTTTTCCTAAAGATGCTGCGTGAGAGAAAATGTTTCTGTGAACATATAAGACCTTTCGTATATGTGTGTGTGGAGCATGGAGACACATCTCAAGCAACAATGAGCTCCTCAGCTCTGGAATTCAGATGGCTTTTCATTATCTGGGCACTTTGCAGTGAGGATTAGAAAGAGGGGCAGATTAGTGTGTATATGTGTGTGTGTGTTTTGGGAGGATTAGAGAGAGAGCAGATTAGACCTTTACAATCCCACAATCATGCTCTGCTAAGTCACCGTGGAAGACATCCTGCTGCCATCTGATGCACTCACACATCTTTTCAAACTCATAATCATTAAGAAGAAATTCCTGCTCAATATTTTCTATTATTATCTATGGAAATAAATCACCACTTCACTAGATAAATCATGTTTTTGAAAACAAATAGTTCTTGCTCTAAATTATAATGATTGGATGAATCACAATTTACAAGATTGGAGTAATTGACTGAAGATTGGAGTAATTGACTGAAGATTGGAGTAATGATGGTGAAAATTCAGCTTTGTCATCACAGGAATAAATGACATTTTAAAATATATTCAAATAGAAAACAGTTCTTTGAATTTGTAATAATATTACACAATATTATTGTTTTTCCTGTGTTTTTGATTAAATAAATGCAGCCTTGGTGAGCAGAAGTAACTTTGTCCAAACTTTTGACAGGTCGGCTAAGTGTGTGACAAACAAGCCTGGAATTTAAATTAAAATCTTAACATCCGCTGCAACTATGAGGGTGCATGAGAGGAATAAAAAAGTCATCTTTTCAATGAATCGTTTGACCAAATTCACAAAACTGGTTTGAATGATTCATTGAATCATTGAATGATTCAATCAGACTGATTCAGTGAATCAGAATCAGACTGATTCTTCAGTGAATCAGAATCAGACTGATTCTTCAGTGAATCAGAATCAGACTGATTCTTCAGTGAATCAGAATCAGACTGATTCTTCAGTGAATCAGAATCAGACTGATTCTTCAGTGAATCAGAATCAGACTGATTCTTCAGTGAATCAGAATCAGACTGATTCTTCAGTGAATCAGAATCAGACTGATTCTTCAGTGAATCAGAATCAGACTGATTCTTCAGTGAATCAGAATCAGACGGATTCTTCAGTGAATCAGAATCAGACTGATTCTTCAGTGAATCAGACGGATTCTTCAGTGAATCAGACTGATTATTCAGGGAATCAGACTGATGATTTAGTGAATCAGACTGATGATTCAGTGAATCAGACTGATGATTAAGTGAATCAGACTGATGATTCAGTGAATCAGACTGATGATTAAGTGAATCAGACTGATGATTCAGTGAATCAGACTGATGATTCAGTGAATCAGACTGATGATTCAGTGAATCAGACTGATGATTCAGTGAATCAGACTGATTCAATTCATGAGTTCAACTGACTCAATTTTCCAGTTGTAGTGATTAATCTCCCTTTATCTTCCTCCTCTTTTCCACAGGAAATAGTTCTATGGGTTTTTAATGACACGTGGGTGAGTAAACAAATGAATGAACTACTTAACTTTTAAATGTCTTAGTTTTTTTTCCAGATTCTGTGTTTCAGTCTCTCTCTGTCAAATCATAAATTTTCCACTCCCCACTTTGAATACTCCACATTCCACATCATTTTTAAGACACACAAAACATATTCTAAGAAAAAACAAAGTGTGGTATAAACATAAAAATGTAAGGTAAAAATAGTGCGTTCAGGTTGACCTGGGTGGTTGTTCTCAGTTTCAATGTGATCTGAGTGTTTACAAAAGTGCCGCTTCTCTCGTTGTTTACTTTCTCCCAAGAAGTCCTCCACCTCTACCATGAGGTGCAGACATCAAAGGGCGATTTCAGACACGCAAACACACACACGCGCGCTATCACACATCAAGCACACAGACGTAGACATAAATACACACACATCTCTGCTGTTTGTTTTTATAGAAGATCGTATCTCTCGTTCTCAATCGGTCTGTGGCTTGATACCTCAGGTGTTTGATTGCAGGTGGCCCCATATGAGTTGTGACTGAAAATGTGAGAAAGAACACAGAGAGGAAATGAAAGTGCCCCTGCTGCAGGGCAGATGGGAGTGTTGCCATTGTTCCAGATTCTTCTGTAATGACTCTCACAACTGATAATTGCAAAGGACCATTTTTCTCCAAAAACGCTCTCAGATGAAAAAAAAAAGAAAGTGGCGCGCTTGTACACGAGGGCCTTTTTGCCTCTTTAACCTCTTCTTTTTCAATCACAAAATGCTCACACCTGCATGTACATGTGTATATCTCTCAGCCTTTTTATCCGATTGATCGTTTCGCAGCAAAACCCAATTCTGTTCACATTTAAGTTCCCTCTGATCTCAAAATACAGGTATAGCAGTGCCTCCAAAGGGAGGGTCCTGTGTTTTCAACGTTTTTTCTCCCCAAATGTGTTACAGTTTTCAGGAACTGCAATTGCATTAACCAGAAGTCTCACACACACACAATAATGCAGACATACTGGTTTAATCACATGGCTGTCAACGCAATCTACAAGTACTGTACATAACGCATCTCTTTAAAGATCGAAATTGTTTCCATGTTCATCTCATTATGACAATTAAGTGATAACCAGATACTTGGCATGCATCTTTTTTTTAATCATTTTTAATCATATAGCCTACTGTAAACTTAATGCTATATATTTTTGTAATGTAGATCTATTTGTACCTTTGTTTATCCTGTAGAATTTGTATTATTGTTCAGTTGGGTGTATAGTGATAGTTGTTGTAAGGAATAATTTGGAATGATTTGAACTTTTTGTTTTGAATTCTATATTTGCTGTGTAATTAGAGGTGTGGCCGTTGGCATTATTAACTGCTGTACATTTTTTGAAACCTTCAAATTGAATCCTATGCCACTGTATGGGCATTATTTTGTTGAAGTCGCTTGTCAAACTGCACCAAAACAATGTAAAAGCATTTATTTATTTTTTGTGTCCATTCTTAGAAAGGATGACGGATCAAAGAGCAGCCTAAAAATGCAATGATCCGAAAGCCTTTCTCTAAAGATCTGAAGCTACAATTATGAAGATTTTCATAAAGCACAGGCTCTGTCCTATCAAACAGTTCAGTGGAAATCTTGAATCTTCAGATGGAGCGATCTGCCATTGGGAGGGACAGGAAGGTGCTTACACAGCTTCTTTATAGTGACTCCCTCTCAACGTCTCCTCTCTAATCTCTTTCATGCGCTGTTATTTCACAGGCGCAGTTTTCAACGCCAATTTACATAAAGAGAGGAGAAAATTTATAAATCTGGGTTTTATAGTTATATAAAAAGTTACAGAAAGGTAAAAGGCTTGACAACTGACTAAGAAATAGAGCCATTGTTGAGAGTGTGTGTTCCGGCGTTTTTGTGTGTGAGACGACCGGAGCGACGCTTTTCTCAAACAGGTCCTGACTGGAAAACAGGTGCTGAAGGGCCTGTGGTGATGAGTGTACGGGCGTCTTCAAAAAAGATCTGATCAAAGAGAGCCAACCATGCCTGCAGTCAGTCAGCCTACAGATTTATGTTAGCATGTCAGCACACTAGCGTACAACTAAGACCAGCAGCGCAACAAGGCCTTATCATAATGTGTTTCTGAAGAAGAAAGATTAACTTCATGCGGAATTACATGATAAAGGCCTTTTCAATTTGTGAAAAAGGTGTATTTATACTTTTTATAATGACTTTTCACTGTCTTTTTAGAAGCAGCATACATGCAGTTCAAAATTGGCCTTATAGCCTACTACACAACAATACAAACACACACACGTTGGGTTTTCATGTTTAATGAGTACTTTGCATAGACATAATGATTTGTATATTGTAAAACCGTATATTATATCCCCTTACACTAACCCTACCCATCACAGAAAACTTTCTGCAGTCTTACATTTTCTAAAAACATCACTTATGATTTATAAGCTGTTATCCTCATGGGGACCAAAAATATTACCACACAAGGACTTTGGATATTGTCATAATTTTGTCCACACACACACACACACACACACACACACACACACACACACACACACACACACACACACACACACACACACACACACACACACACACACAAAGTGATTTAAGGTCAACATGATATCAAAATGAACAATTCTTATTTTTTTTTTAATGGAATAGTATTTATTATAAATGATTTATCCATGCACATCATAATTAATTACAAATTCATGTGCCCTCGTAATCTTGAATCAAAATAACTTGCCCTCTTTCTTGCAGCAACATCTCTTCTCTGATGACGTGTTTATTGGCAGGCACGGGCGGGACAACCTGTCAATGACATGAGATCACATAATAGCAAACCACAACAATCCAATCAATTACTGATGGACTAAATCAAGCCCTGCCCTAATGCTTTTGTCTGAGAAGCCATTTTACTCGGATATACGTAACAACAGGAAATTAACATTATATATTGAATATATAAAGAATATTGCATTATTATTTTGGTAACACTTTATTTGGATAGTCCACTTTAGACATTCTATTTACTATAAGTAACTTTGCAACTACTTGTCAACTACCGGTAACTCTCATTAGAGTATTAATAGACTGTCTGCTTAATATATCTGCTAACACTTTATTTTGATGGTCCCCCAACAGACATTCTACTGACTATAAGTAACTTTATTTTTTTTTTTTTTTTAAACTAACACCTAACACTAACCTAACAGTCTGTTGCAAAGTTACTTATAGTTAGTAGAATGTCTGAAGTGGACTATCGAAATAAAGTGAAACCATTCTTTTTAATGAATTCCGAATAAGAATTCTAAGAACCAGTTCCCAACCCAATTTACTCATCAAACAATTATTTGTAATACTGTAAAATGTGAAGAAGCAAAATAGGATATATGAATGTTTTTTTACAGTTTCAGATTATTTATTTTTAAAGCACATTTAAAATAGTCACAAGACTGACCAAAGTGCTCTAAATGAGAAAAGTAAAGAAAATACAAAAGTATAAAACATAGCAGAGAGCGACAATTAACACATATTAAAAGCTAAAGAAAACAAATGAGTTTTGGATGCAATGGATGAGAGGGATAGAGATAGAGAAAAAATGGATAGAGAGGGAGCTGCTTTAAATTGAACTGGCAGGCTATTCCATAATCTAGGCCCCACCATCGAAAAGGCTCTATCTCCTCTCCGTTTAACCTTGAACAAGGGACTGTCAATAAATGAAGATTACCAGATCTTAAACTTCTGGGAGGGGTGTAGGGACACAGTAGATCAGACAGGTAGTTTGGACCAAGGTTATGTAAGCATTTATACACAAAGTCGATCCTAAATTGAACTGGAAGCCAAATAGAGCTCGCAAAATAGGAGTGATTTTTTCTATACTTACTTGAAACTGAACACCCGAGAAACTAAATAATGAATGTTTACCAACCCAACAGATCAACCGAACACCTAGATAAAGCTGTTTGGACACTGGCAAGAAAGAGTCCTTTCAGATGTGCAGAGCACTGGATGTGGCATTAAAACGAAACAGGCTGCTGTCCTTTACACTTCAGCTCTTACCTCACTTCAAAAACACACTCCGTCTTCACATGGTGAACCCATCTTTAAGCTGCAACTACAGAAAAAGCAAGTGGGGAAGAAAAAAGGGAAAAGGAAAAAGTGAGATAGTCTTTAGAAGAAGGTGGAGTGGTTACTGTCATTGATATTTACAGTTCGACTCACACACCCCAGGGCCCATAGTCCAGGTGGCCCTTAAACAGCCTGGTGTGTACACAAGTGTGTGTGTGTGTGTGTGTGTGTGTGTGTGTGTGTGTGTGTGTGTGTGTGTGTGTGTCAAACGAGGCCTCTCTGATTCATGTGCCTGAATTTTGAAACACTACAAGGACTTTGTAGAGACTTGAATACCCCCTGGGCAAAGTACAGAACACACACTTCACTCAATCCTTCTCATCAGATCAGACCTGTTTTAGATCTTTTTCACACACACATACACACACTTTCACACACTGCCGCACTTGACACCTAAAGAGAGCTTTTAAAGGGCAGAGAAATTGTCCAAACATACCATAATCTCTTAATGACGGAAAGTGTAATATAGCAATAATAAATCTTTGCTATTTGTTGTATAAAGGCTTAGTGAGCGTTAATATTTTTAAGAAAAACTATATCGAAATCGTTTGTTTGATTCACCGTCACAGTTAATACTTGGATATATCATTTAATTTAGTCTTTGAAGAAGGTAGAATGAATGAGTTGTTTTACAGTAATTATGTGAAATAGGCTGGCAAAACATCTCATGCGTAAGTTTCTATTTGTGCGTTTCCTGTATGAACATTTAAGATCAAAGTCAACATGGAGTTGAACTTAAAATACCAAATGAAATTCTGAGTGAATTTGCAAAACAAGCACATTAAGAATGAAGACACCTGATGATCTGGGTGTGTGCATTTCTTGGGGAAACGAACAGCTTTTTACGAAAGCAGTAATGTGATCATTTAATAAGTAAGCATTTGATTCTTTAAAGATATTTCTCATTTCATAACACAAATCACATTATAAACTGAATCAAATACACACATCAGGAAAAGGAGAAGCTTATAGGACATGATAGAGCATGTAATGAAAGTGATTTCCTTTTTTTTTCTTTATGTTAGTTTTTCTCCAACTGTGCAATGCCTGAAGGTCAGCCTCACCTGTCTATGCAAATATGCTCTATGGATTCAAGCTAATGACAGATGTGATTCGATTACTAGGGCGTAATGTTAAATATACTTCTGTTTTCTCTAGACAAACAACCCTAAGGTTCATTGTGTGTTTTTATGAACTTGGGTTTCTCGGGTCAAGCCAGTATTAAAAGTATTAACACCATAAATGTATGAGTGCAGTATTGATGTGCTTGGCACATGGCACAAAAAAGACATTCCCATCAAACAAAACACTGATGAACACAGACAGATGGATGGATGGATGGACGGATGGATGGATAAAACAGGAGATGACAAGACTTGACTTGATGTCTTCAATGTTGATGTGGACTCAAAAAAAGATTTATATGTGATTGCCGGTAACAGACTTTTTGAGTGATCCACTCTGAAACAGCGAAAAAAGGCACTGTTAAATCAAAGGCAACACTTCAAAAATGACCCAATTTGATGTTACAAATAAAACCGAGATAAAACAAAACCAAACCTGAAGACCAAAATAAAACAAACTTTAAAGCCCCTGCTTCAGTATTGTTTTTCAATGAAACATGGAAGAGAATAGATTAATTTAAATAAGATAGGAATATGAAAGGCATTTTAAAAAAAGAGCATCCTAAATTACACATTTCTTAAAAATCGTTGATGTTATTAAAGTTATAAGGGTAAATATATATAATCTACTTATTTCTCAACAGCCATTGTGAGAGTCACTGGTCTGAGTGTGGTTGCTCTAACTAACCCTGTTCTACTAAAATAGCCAAGGCCCAAAGTATATCAGAGATAAGGCAGAGGCCTGAGATTGAGTCTCAAGTAAGTATTTCCACTCTTATGATGTTTGTCATAAGAATTATCAGGATCTCATCCTTCAAAATGTTTAGCCCAATGGATTAATCTTACGTATTTATTTCTGCAACCTTAAAGGAATAGTTCACTCCAAAATGTAAATTATGTCATAATTTACTCACCCACGTTGTTCCAAACCTGTATATTTCTTTAGCACAAAATAAGTAAATGAATATTTAAAATAATAATAATGATAATTTAATTGCAAAAAAGTGTTTTTTTCTTCTTCACACAATTAAAGTCAATGAGGTTCAGTGTTGTTGTTGACCCTATCGAATTTCATTGTATTGGACTTTTTTGTTCTGTACATGAGGGTGAGTAAATTGTGACAAATTTAATTTTCGGGTAAAATATCCCTTTAAGGTTTTGAGGGTTTTAGCTTAGGGATGTTTGGTAAGGTATGTATGACTGATGACGAATATTAAT
Organism: Phoxinus phoxinus; assembly: GCF_949152265.1. Taxonomy (NCBI): domain Eukaryota; kingdom Metazoa; phylum Chordata; class Actinopteri; order Cypriniformes; family Leuciscidae; genus Phoxinus; species Phoxinus phoxinus. The sequence continues at coordinate 16,142,276 of NC_136890.1, forward strand.
TGAATCTCTAGTGATTCCCTGCAGACGTATCTCTAAAATTAGCTTCTTGAAGTAAAAACTTTTCAAACTCAACACAAATAATAAAAGCGCTTGCTTTTCATGACAAACATTTAAAACTAAAATGTTTTATTTATTCTTATAAAATATGAACCTTTAGAAATATACACAAATGTTTGTAGGACATTAAAAAGAGCTTGGTATAACAAAACAAACCAGGGGGCATGAACTCACTGTACAAAACAACTCAAATAACAAGTTATTTCTCTTTGTGTTGGCAATATTTAGTGCTTATAGATTTACTTAGTTCCATGTAAAGGCCTAAATATAGGCAGTTCATTCTCTGTCGAGGCCTTTTTGAGCAGCTGCACTCCAATGTCAATGCAGTTGTGTATGACACGGCCTTCATTTCCATAGAAAAGCCACACGACTATGCCACGGAGGAGCCGCTTTTCCCCGAGCCATTCACACCCATTGTTTGTCAAGTCCTTTCATTGTCTTTAATCACAGCCCTACAGTATCAGAGTCCCTTTTTCTCCGTCACTAAGGGAAACAACTATTGCACATGACAAGATACAGGCATCCCAATGACAGCAATAGGGACTCGCTCCCTTTTTCTTTGTTTCACAAAACGGTCCCCAAAGTCTGCAAAGTTTCAGATGTACAAGCACTAAGAACAAAAAAAAAACCTGTTGGGGATGTAGCATCTGAAGTTTGCATATAATAAATATGAGCAATGTTGTGTTCTCTGCTGGCTTGTCTCTTTATGAAGCAGTTTGTCTAAGTCCAGCATGTATTTCTTGGCCATGCATGTGTGTGTATAGAGGCCCAGCTCATACACAAGTTGCAGGAGGACCTGCTGGTTCGTACTTGGTTTTATGTCCTTTGAGTGCAGGATGAGGCTTGAGGTAAGGTCCACTTCCTGTGAAAACACATGCAGCCTTCCTCCTCGTCTTCTTCTTAAGTTTGCGGCTGAAAATGTTTTGCCAAGACTGCAACGTTTTGGAGGTCCAGATCCACATGCCGCTGGTGATGCCCACCACCAGCAACATGAAGATCTTAACCATAAAGATCTCCACGGCTGGGATGGAGCTCTTCATCACGCACTCCTCACCGTTCTTACTGTCCTCAGTACACTTTTGCTCTCCTGCTAGAATCTTCCAATAATCCATGTTGAGACGCTCGTAAAAATAGCAGGCGATGACACAAGTGGCAGGGACCGTGTAGAGCACGGAGAAGATGCCAATCCTAACCATCAGCTTCTCCAGCTTATCCGTATTCTCTCCTTCAGTCTTCATGACCTTACGGATGTGAAAGAGTGCCACAAACCCTGAAAGCAGAAAGGAAGTGCCAATGATGAGGTAGCAAGAGAGGGGAATAAGAACAAAACCCATCAAGGCTTTGACATCCATGCTGCCCACGTAGCAGACCCCTGTTAGCTCATCTCCCGCCACCTTTCTCATAACCAGTATCATGATGGTCTTAATGGCTGGTATGGCCCATGCTGCCAGATGGAAGTAGCTGCTGTTGGCTTCAATGGCCTCATGACCCCATTTTTTCCCAGCTGCGAGGAACCACGTGAGAGTAAGAATGACCCACCACAGGGAACTGGCCATTCCGAAGTAGTAAAGAATGAGGAAGACTATAGTGCAGCCAGTGCTTTCCAAGCCTTCCTGGATGATGTACTGAACGCCGCTGTCACGGTCACAGGCCACGTTTTCCACCCCCACAAAAAGTCTTATAAGAAAGCCCACTGAGTAGACGCAGTAAGACATTGACAGGAAGATGATGGGCCGCTCAGGGTACTTGAAGCGCTGTGGATCAATGAGGAAGGTAAGGACGGTAAAGGCACTAGAGATGAAGCACAGGATGGACCAAATGGCGATCCACACCATGGAGAAGCGCTTGTCACCCTGGCTCCAGTACACGTCGACATTGGAGTAACACTTGGGGGCACAGGACTCACTCTTCTGTACGTAATGAAACTTTCCAGGGTTGCTGCATGTTGCCTTACCGACCCTCTCCTTAATAGGCAGTTCTTGGCTGTTACCTGGCCGAGGGGGTCGGGAGTCTGGCGGCTGAGTGTGGAATCCTTTTGGGGGCTCGTCTGTGCCGTTGTTAGGTGCCTCCATACAGAGGTAATTGGGGTCATTCTTATTTGGCAGTCTGGAACAGTCCAGTGACTCAGGCCAGTGGAAGTTAAACTGCTCCATAATGGGTGAACACTTCTGCCTTGCCTGCTCACACATTACTCGGCATGCTGGGATGGGTGTGGATACCTGCTCCGTGCACATGGGAGCATAGAGCGAGCACAAGAAAAACTTCAGATGGCTGTGGCAGCCGAACTCAATCAGCGGAGCGAACTCATGCAGCTTTATGGCTGCCTCACTTTGATCTTCATGTCCCATTAAGTTCGGCATAACTGTCAAGTTGTAGCCAATGTCCTTACAGAGTGGAATAGCAATCTCCTGGCATCTTCCTTCGCCTGGCCGGTCCGGGTCGATGGAACTGATAGCGGAACAAAATCCGGCCACGCACAGCAGCACAAGGCTAAGTCCAACATTTGCAGCAAACATTGTCTTTCAATATTAACTCATGTAGCGTGGATTATTCTTTCAAAAAGAGCTTTGTATTTTTACTAGAAAAGTTTCATTGTCACTCTTCGTAATTGTAGCTGAAAAAAAGTTATTGTATCCAAAAAAAAAAAAAAAAAAATGAGAAGGATGAGGTTGAATTAATACAAAAGGAAACGTTTTCCTTAGCGAATCAAACTGAGTCAGTAACTCGGATTCCAAACAATCAGTTCAGTTCAAAAACATCTGTCAAAAAAATCTTTAGATAGATGAGAAATATTAGAAAGCTTTCACCATGCATGGAGGTTTCACAGTCGTTGTTGTTGTTTTTTGTTCAATTCCGAATTTACAGATGATAATTCCTTTTTCTAAAGCTCTTGGTCCTCTCCTGTGCTATAATGTTGACGGTCTGTTTCCCTCACGAAAGTACACTTACTTTTCAACTCGCTTTCGCGCTACTTTCCTCATTCATCCTCCGCAAAATGTATCCAAACTGAAGCCACGGCGTCATTTAATTACAGTCATCTAAAAATGAGTGAGCGAATCCACTTGGTAAACGTGTGAATATTCACTTCAGCTTGTCTCCAGACACCCCGTTTATCCGTCAAGAGTTGTTCACTGCCTCGCGCGCTGTCTGTGTCTGAGCTCCTCCGCCACCGTCCTGAACTAACCTGCCAAAAGATCCGCCTTCAAAGACAGCTGTTTTACATAAGAAAGCCCAAACTGACACACTGATTATCCTTAAACCGTGCGGAACTGGCTGTGTAGACCTCAAATCCTCGTCACCACTACTTTACCACTGGATCACAGTAAATTACTCACTGGCCATTTGTTAGTGGTGTTGTTTTCTCTCTCAGACGAAATCCCTCTGATGATTTACGAAATACTTTTCGGCGCAAGTCAGCGATAAATCTCTCGCCGAGGACACCCAAAAGGATTCAGTGGCTTTCCAGTCGAGATGTGTCCCCTTTCTCTCTACAACTGACGATTTTCACGCTCCGACCATTGTGGCTAGAGAGTGAAGAGAAAGGAGAGTTTTTATTCCTTGAAATTCCCCTCTCTTTTTATTGTTGACTGAACTAGAACTGATGCCTGAAGTATACAGAGTCTGTAGGCTACTCTCACCCCCACGCAATTCGAATGACAAAATCCAAACCATGAAACCATTATGATCAAACACTTTTGCTAATCTTCAAGACAAACTTAATGTTGACTTTTACTTCTGCATAGCCTACATTAGTTTAGACTTTTCCTCTGGAATTTCTTATGGAGTTTTTCTTTCTTTCTTTCTTTCTGTTTTTTTTTTTTTTAAATAATGGGTTTCAATTAATGCGTAAAATAAAGTTGGTGATGAATATTAAAAACTTAAGAAACTTTGAAACCAGCTGTTTCTTTTTTTTAATTGCAACTATGATAGACGTTGCTTTATACGAATTACTACAGTGGTTCATCAAGCATCATTCTTGCTGGTATATTATGTTTTTAACGCATACGGCGGTGGGGTGGATACTATGGAAGTGAATGGGGACACGAAACAAACATTTTTCAAAATATCTTCTTTTTTGTTTCACAGAACAAATAAACTCATACAGGTTTAAAACAACATGGTGAGTAAATTATGACAGAATAATAAAAAAATTAGTTTTTGGGTAAACTATCCCTTGAATGTATTTAAAGTGTTATAACAACATCAAAGTCTCTTTGAGGAACATTAACATTGATCTTATTTTATTCATAAATCAAAAATGTATACAGGATTACCAACATGTTTACTGTCCTGGGCACTCCGCGGCCTCTTTCTTCTAACATAAACATGATTTTTAATATTGTATTATGTCATTTTGACATGTCTTGCTTGTCACAAATGAACAATTCACTATGCTCATGTAACAAAGACTGTGTTGTGAGAAATCACATTATACACAACACTGAGTGCTTTTATAAATCCTCTGCCCTTTTCAAAGCTTTAAATGAATATGTAAAATTCTGTACTCAACATACAAATATTGAACAAGTGGCCTTATATGCAGAAGTGGGTGTGTAATTATAAAGTACATTCTTAGCATATGGCAGTTTTCCATTCTTCCCCCTCTGCCTCTGCTATCAATCGTAAATACTTGAATGCATACAGGATAAAAATGCCTTAAGGATGAATTCTTAGACAAAGGGCTTTTCAGTCTTGTTTTAGGGAATTCATCTTTGACTCATGCTGGGGCTAAGGGCTGGCAAGCTAGGCCTAGTATTAGTCTAGCTCTCAGGGCTGTAACCATGGCACACTCCTTAGGGGCATCTATGCATGCCAACTCCCATAGCACACTGTGTGAAAGTTTTGGTATTGTTGAGGTGACATGTCAGAGTTCAACTGCCATTATGTAAACAGGGATGAAGGTTAATGCTCTGTCGGCTGTTTTTCAGTCAAATAAAACGCTCAACAGTGTTAATGAAAAAGGAGTGTGGGACATGTCTACGTCAACTCAAAAAGACGATGAAATGTGTTTTTGCGTGAGGTAGCTGTTGTTGGTACTGTAAGTCTCATATGTGGCAGCTATGGAGAAGGCAAAGAGTGCCTCATGGAGCAAGAGATACCAGATAGCTGAGTGCTCTCTCATGTTACCCAGTAAAAATGTGATTTATCAGTGTAACACCTGACGACATGGTTTTCTGGAGATCTTGGTCAGAACCCTCTAAGAGCTTTTTTATGACAGCTTGTAAAGCGCTTTTTTAACAGCTAAGATGTCGACCCTAGTGTGAGACAATTTACAAGAGTCTCAGTCACTTATACGCATCAGAGATGTTAACAAACCCAATATAATAAACTTGAAGCTATACTGGGCACTACTTAGCATTCAAATTGGTCATCTTGGGCAGTAATTTGAGCAATAGTATTTGTTCAGTTTGGATGTCAAAATGTAAAAAGTCTATGGAATAGGTGTTGTTTAAACAGTTTCTCCTGTTTTCAGACAAGGCTTAAGTCTATAGTCTAAAATGCATGTTTGAGCTGTTTTAACTAAACTTCCTAACACAGTAACACACACATCTATTCAACTATTTCAGTGCCATTGATTTGTCTCAAGATGCACACTACTAATGTTTTTTTCTAAGGCACATTATTAAAAGCTACTTGAATCTCCTAACTGAACTAAGGCCTAATACATCAACCTTCTTAGTATTCCTCAATCTATTAATCATAAACAATATAACAAGAAAATTATAAAAGAATGCCTGTTTTTCCATTAATCTTTTGTAAAAAAAATAAAATAAAAAAAGTATAGGGCCGCGAACGACCCAAGGTGTGTAATAAGTCCAATTCACCTTTTTTCCACAAGGTGGCAATGTCTGAAACACAATGATGACGTGATGTTTCGCTCATAGTTACTGCAGGCAGAAAACAAAAGAAATGTCATCAGCAAAACTTGAGATGGCTCAGTGATTTACTGCAGATCAAGTACTGAACGCAATGAAATATTAGTGTCACTGTCACTTGATGGTGGATCTGGTGAAGAAGCTGTCAGCGATCAAAATATTGATTTTGAAGATGTTGAAAATTATAGTTTTGAGAATATGTTTGAGATTGTGAATATGAGCCAGATGCTGAATGTACTGGGAAATTAACTCTGATGAGGACAGTGATGATGGTATAAAACATCTGCTCAAACTGAACCCTTCCAAACTCCTGAAAGGTAACAAAATATGCTTTATTTAATTCTTCTGTAATTGTTACTCTAATATCAGGAGAGTTTTATATTATCACGACAGGTTAGATTTAGATCCGGGTCGCAAAAGACCCGAATGTGTAATAATGATTGGCAAAACATTCATGCATTTAAGGGTTAAGCCTTCTTAGCCTAAAGTGCGCAAAACCCCTCTAAAATTAGCCTAACAAGTCTGACAATACTGGAAGACCAACTAACACCAGTAAACCAGCTTAGGCTGATTTAATAAAAGGACCTGTTTCATTCATAAAATGCCTGTTTGACCTGCTGTTTAACCCCAGAGTTTTTAATAAGGATGATCACATGTACATATCATCATTTTCCCTTGCTTTGATATGTAAGAACATTTTCATCGCTTTTGCTAATAATGAAGCCTTTCAGGACGTGTAACATATCACAGCGCTCTATGAATCACAGACAGACAGCCTCATTAGCTCACTGATTGACGCTTCTAAAACATACATATGATACCTAGATGGCATTTAAATGGCATGCCGTGTCGTTGCGCAGTCGGTCTCAGCTGATTTGTTCCCACTTTATTTGACGCGTTTCTGTCCTGTGATTGTTTTGCAGGCAGTGAGGATATCGCTTTGAAGAACGGGAGAAGAACAGAGCGGAGAATCATGACCATTCAATCTTTATCATCAGTAGCCTTGCCAGCTCCTACTTTCCCTTTCATGTTTTGTGTTTGTTTATTTCTGCGTCTAGCATCCACCACCCTCACCGTTTCATACTCAGTCCGTTCTACAGTTATCCTTTATAGCCAAACACACACCCACTCACAAACACACACACACACACACACACACACACACACACACACACACATGCATGAACTTTATCTCTTCCAAAGCACAGCAGCAGCAGCTCGCTGGGTTCCATCTTGGTCGAAATCAGAAAGTGTGAGATAATTCTGTAACTAATAAAGAGAAGGGAGGCCCTTTGATGGCTCAGACTGAAAAGATATTTCATGTTTTTTGTGTGTGAGGGATTGGGGAGATGTGTGATTCTATGGAGCCTGCGCGCTCCCCTGCTGTTCCTCTCTGCCTAGAAGCTGGCCCCCCTCTGGCTAATGTTATGGAGAAAGGAAGGCATTTTAGGGCTGCCTCCCCCCTCTCTTAGCCCCCCTTTTTTCTTTTGTTCCCCTTTGAAGAATGACTTTAGACATTTTATTTACATATTTAACCATGGATGAAAGAAAAGAGGGTTGCGAGAAAGAAAGCTCCCCGGGCTCTAGTGGGAATTTTGATAAGTTTAAATGAATGAAAATCTTATTAGCTATTTTTTTTCTAACAGTCAAAGCTTATGTTTTTGGTGACGTTTTATATGCCGAGAATGTGGTACAACAGGAGAGGGCTACATCTGAGACGAGGTGGACACAAAGGTCGTCCGCAACCACCTCATCCTCTCCAACAAAATGCCTTTTTCTTCACTGATCCTCCTACAGTTGTTAACCGCAAAGTCAAAGTGAATCTTTGTGGACTTCAAACCATGCATTGGTGGTGGTGGGGGGGGGGGAAGGCAAGTATCAGCTTGAATTCGTATAGCTTAGTTTTATACTGCATGTGTGTGGTTTGAAGAGGAGCTGCTGGTGGGTTTGGGCCCTGAAGGCCATGTTGGATACAGGAGAACTACTGTCTTAATCTGCTTAAGTCTCTGTTCTCCTCTCAAACTATGTACTCTGAAACAGGCCATACACTTGCGTTCTGTGTTATCTAGTGCATTAGAATATTGATGGTTTGTTTCTCATTTTGTGACAAATTTTCAATTTAATTTTAATAAATTTATTGGGATGAGTATTTAATTTACACAGGAATAAAACATATTACATAATAAAACAGTTATTTTGAGTTGTAATAAAATGTAAAAATATTACAGTTTTTTATCAAATAAATACGACTCCTTTAAAACATTTTTTACAAAATATTACCCACCCCTAATTTTTGAACAGTATATATGTGATTTGTGATTGTTTATTTATGCATGCATTTATATATGAAACATAGTATGCCACTCATTTAAGTGCACTACTCTTTGAAAGAAAGAGAATATTATTAATATTAATACTATTAATATTCTGGGTCTCTAGTCTCTACCCAAAAGTATAAAATTTAAGTGAGATATTTTTGTGATTGCGTGAGCGTGTGCGAAATTCTTTCATTCCTGACAGACCAGGAAAGGATGAAAGTTATACAGCAGTGCAGACATGTCTATCTGAGTAAGAATTCAGAATCACAGATTGCAAAATTAATCCCCTCATTGCATAGATCCCCCTCATTTTCAAAATGCAAAAGGCTGTTTAAAAACTCGTCTCACTTCTCTAAAGGGTCAGATGATTTGAGGAAAGGCGTGTGAGCTCTTCGATTAATAATTTAAGTGCTTGACTACATCAAAGCCTGCTGTGTTTTATGCACATATGGTTTTAATGGTTCAATAACATATCATTTATTAATAAATCTTAATGTGTCCCTTTATATATCAGACACATAATCATCTAGGCCCACTTTGAAAACAAGAAGAGATTTTCCATTGTTGTATCTGGGAATTAGCACAGTTGAAAAGCATTGCATGAAAACTTAAAGATGTATATTCTGAATCGTAAACCGTTTTTTTGTGATTTTTGAAAAATGTATATTTTATAACATTCACCACAAATAACTAAGCAGTTATATTTTGGCTTAGTTTTCATATTATTTTAATTTATGACACCAAATCACCAAACACTACATGCATTTTGTTTCACAACTCATAAATTGGATCACATCAGAGATAATCAATAAACAAAGGCCTCAGAAACAACATCAAAACACTGTATTTCTTGCGGTCAGGCTGATTTGTACGGCTGAGCTGATGGAGAGCTCTGATGTGTGCTGTAAACACAGATGACTTCATGTGTTGTGTTGGTAATAGAAGTGTCAGAAGCTCACTTTGAGAGCCTGTCTTCAGAGCTGCGCTTCGCTCTGACCTCATTCGGCTTTCAAGTGGCCATCTTTCAACTGAACTTAGTCACTTTGAGCATTCAACCCTAGACAGGCAAGCCAAACACTAAAATGACATCCTTTATCCCAGTGCTTGCGAAATGTCATTTGCCATTTGATTGCAAATGTGCTTTATACAGTAAGAGAAAATATTAAACCTTTTAATGTGGGTTAGTTTATGCGAGAATCGTGGCTTTATATGCAAAGGCGTTAAATCAGTCACATTGAAACTCATGAAGTAACTGCAATACGTCAGCAGAGATGAAAACATTATTTCAGAATGTTTTCTGAATGTTCAAAACATCTCTTTCTGGTTATGTGAACGAAAACAGAAACAAGTAGCTTCAACTACAATGTTCTTCCACAAGACGCATGCAGTTTTGCTTATTAACTGCTAGAGCGGCAAAAGTTACATAGTGTACCTTTAATCCTTAAACACTAAAAATTGTCTTTGGTAGCTAACGACCCGAGGTGTGTAACAGTGTAATTATATTTTTTCGGCACAACAATAACTCAATCTCAGCTAATGAAATATTAGTGTCACTCTCGCTTTATGGTGGTTAGATATAGATCCGGGTCGCTAAAGACCCAAATATGTAATAATGGTGAAACATTCATGACATGCACGTAAGGGTTAAGGGTTATCATTTAGCAAACATTATTGAAACGTTACATTTGAATGTTCTCTAAACACTCTAAAAGAAGTAGTAACATTTAGGAAAAACAAACTTCCAAAACGTTTCAGGATTTATATATAAATAACGTTTTTGTGCTAATGTTTTAAGAACATTAAAGACCAACTTTGAACAACCGTTATATTATTGTTACTGGAAAAATGTTAAGAGAACCTTGCCAGAACGTTAGCCAACCTTCTGAGAATGTCCCCTGTTCAGGAAACTTGAATACTTTTTTAATATTTACATTTTAGAAGAGAATTTAAGTCCATAAAGCACTTTTGACATAATTAAGTGACTGAAAAGTACCCAGAGTTCTTGTTGGGGCACTTGAGTGTCGGTCACTAATCAGGAGAGACTCTATGTTTCTTGCCCACTTTTTGTCATCTAATCTGTCTATGTCTGAGTGGCTAGGCTAGAATCAGTAGTCCTGGGGGTTAAGAATGAGGAGGGGTGATGGAAAGAGAGAGGGATGGAAAAAAGAGGATACGGGGACACCCCACTGGTTTTGGCTCAGGAGGAACCATTCACACAGAAGACCTTCTTGGGTTATTCCCACAGTACTCTCTTACTGCGCAGACACACACGCACACGAACGCACACACATACACACTCCAGTCAAATTAGATTAGGGCCCTCTTCTTTCTCCCTATACTGAAATGCTGGCCTTTTCTTTACCATCGACCCCTGATTTGCCACTCAGATAATCCAGATCTTCCTAATATAAACACATACACAAAGATTATATGTATTAACACATTGACACATACAACTTTTCTGAAGCCCATACAAAATATACTGTCACTATTGCATTCTGGGCAGTTGCCAGCGTGTTGCTGTAGTTGCTAAAATGTTCTGTCTGTGTGTGTGTGTGTGTGTGTGTGTGTGTGTGTGTGTGTGTGTGTGTGTGTGTGTGTGTGTGTGTGTGTTTTAAAATAAATGGTTGCTAATGTTTTCTGGGTTTAGCTAAAGGTTGGAATTCACTACAATTCACTACTGAACAGATTTTAAAACACTAGGCATCATATACTTGACGACTTTGTAAATGGTTACAGAGAAAAACTGGGCATCATCCACGAAACGACTGGGGATCACACGCTAAGAGACTTTCAAGTCATTCCAAACACAACCGGCTCGTTGCTAGGAAACACATGATAAATGAAAAGTATTAAACATGTTTGATATCCTCTGACTGGTTGAAATCATAGTCTAAAACTATAAATTCAGAATCTGTGGCCATCAAACACTATGCAATTTTCTGTGAACTCCGACTGCCCAAAATCTGCAGGCTCTGACTTCCACCAACTTGCATTGAAAATATAGGCAAAAGTGCTGTAGTGAATTGAAGTGAAGTGAATTGAGTTATAGTCTAGAAGCACAGAAGCAAGAGAAGAAGTTCAAAACTCTAATTTCAGCAATAAAAAGTTTTGCATGTTTTCAAGTTTAAGAAAATCTAAAGCGTTACCAAATATTGATACAATATAAACGTATTATATATTTAATATTTTGACAGCCCTAGTTTTTATTAAATAAAAAGGTATTTTAAGAAAAGGTAACAAGATGCAAATGTAAAAGTGCTGAAAGCAGCTCCAGACATGTGACCCAAAGCTCAAAAACTATTTGTCTGAAATAGGATATTCAAATCTAACTTAAAGGGTTCAAATTAAAATTCTGTAATTTACGTCATGTTGTTCCAAACCACTATGATGTTCTTTTCTCTGCCGAACACAAAAGAAGATATTTTGAAGAATGTTGGTAACCGAACAGATTTGGTGACCATTGAAAATCTTTAAAAAAATCTAAAATAGCAGAAAGTTTTATGTGATGGGTAGATTTAGGGGTAGGGTTAGTGTACTGTAGGGGGATAGCATATACAGTTTGTACCGTGTAAAAACCATTACGTCTATGGAATGTCCCCATAAAACATGGAAACCCAATATGTGTGTGTATGTTTGAGGGGAGGGGTGTCAGTGAGAATCCGTCCAGCTGTTCATTGTGTCAACCTGTTGCTTCCCTTGAGAAAGGAAATAAGGCGTCTCTCTGTGTGTGTGTGTGTGTGTGCGTGTGTGTGTGTGTGTGTGTGTGTGTGTGTGTGTGTGTGTGTGTGTGTGTGTGTGTGTGAGAGAGCAATCTCTTTATTACTGCCATCACCACACTTTGTCTCTCATTCTTCACCCTATTCATCCATGAAACATCTCACTAATGCATTTACAACTGGGTGTTTGCAGTGGGCCTCAACAAAGATTAATGTACATGCTCCTGAGAGAGAGCGAGAGCGTCTATGCGTGTTTTGACTACAAAAGACGAAGGCTGATCCTAAACATCATGTAATAGCCTTTAGAATAAGGCACCCAGAATTCAGCGCCTGTAAGCGAGCGATTCCCAAACTAGCAATACATTTAATTGCCCAGGTCAGTAGAAGACTCTGAATGCAGGGAGCTGTGAAAAAGACCAGTGAATTATGACTATCTCAACAAAGTCTGTGTCTGTTTCATCCCGCAGACCTGTGAACCGACTGCCTTTAAAGTCTGATGAAAGAGAGAGAGCGAGTGAGTGAAAAGATAGATTAAAAAGAAGTCCTTTCCCCTAAGCTTCCAGCGCTAAGCAGCTTTCATTTATTCTCTTATGTGCTAAGTAAGACGTTCTGTACTATTACTAAAGGCATTCTGGGAAACTTTCAGTGGAGGACTGAAACTTCACTGGGGTTTGTAGCACTTACGCATAAACAAAATTTAATCACTGGCTTCAAGGAGAGTTTTAGCTTGGTTAAAATATCTAATAGGACTCTTCAGTCGACTTAATTTGATGATTTAGAGCCGTCTCGATCCATCTGAGGAAATTACAAATAGAAAGGGCACTTTTGGAGGGTTTATTTTTGGGCCTGAGTATGAGAGACAGAGGGAGGGAAAAGAGAGATGATGAAAGAGAGAGAGAGAGAGAGAGAGAGAGAGAGAGAGAGAGAGAGAGAGAGAGAGAGAGAAAGAGAGAGCTTTGGAGAAGGAAAATCCTCCAGAAAACGTTCCTCTCCATTCATTATAGTGCATGGAAGCCATTTCATGCGGCAGCAAATTGAGATCAAAGTCAAATTAAAGCTGACTCGTTCAAAGGCAGATAAAACTAAGCGAGCCTGCAGCAAAATTTCTCCATTGATTTCTTCCTCCTTCACTTTCTCCTTCGTTCTTGCGCTCTCCTTCTCCCGTGATCCTTGGGACTTCCTTCTAAGAGGAAGAGGCTTTTAAAAAGTCCTGCAGCAGAGTGCTGGCATGACTGAACAAACAAAACCAAACCCTTCAAAATTCAACCAAGACAAAGTGCTACAATAATACAACTCATAAAAATTGACGACACAATAAACTTGAGAAAGCGAACTAGTATGGACTTTTATGAATGGTGTTTGACTTATAAGCTCTGTTCTAAAGCCTTGTCCTGCCCAATAGGCAGCATTTTAAGGCATTATTGATGCTCCCAAGTGAAGGTTTCCAAAGTAAAATTTAAACTTTTTAAAAGTTTAAAAGCTGCATCATATCCTTCAAATAGAAGGAAATCTTGAAAGTTCTAAGTTCTGTGAAAACATTATTTCAAGATGGTGAAAAATGTGAATTCTGCATTAAAACATACTATTTCACCCCAGAGAACTAAATGTACCCCTAGGGCCAATTTCCTGGTTGCATTCACACTGCCAGTAGGAACTCTGAAGTGACGTAAGCCAGCCGACAGCAATGTGGAGGATGGAGGACGGCGTGATCGGAGCTGCGTTTTGGTTGTGTGACGTCGGTTTTGCGATAAAAGATGGAATGTAGACGTATAAGTTATGAGATTGAAAGAGCAAAAAGGAGAGTTAAGAGACGAAATCTCCTACGACAACTTGCAGTGCTACATATCATCGAGAATGAGGCAAATGCTATCTATCGTTGTTTCCATGTTCATGGAGTTATTTCGTGGAGTAAGTAATTTCTAAACTGTGTGTTTACACGGCTTTTTAAAAATGGGGGTTGTGTTTAAAATGGCATGCGTTTGGCCAATCAATATACATTTACGTCACTGGTAGTTCCTATTGTGGTGGGTTAGACCCTGCTCTGAAGTACGAGCTAATTTAGTTCCCACAAAAGGCTTTCCATATAACTAAAATCGTTCCCAGTTCCTGGGGTGCGAACAAAAAGTGGGTACTTCCGACAGTTGACAATACAACTTTCCTCCATTTCGAAAGCCCCTACTGGTCAAGGATTGCCCACTGACATGTAAAGTGACCAATCACAGTTAGTTTTATTCAACACGATAGTGTTAATGTTGCTACAATAGACCAATTGCGATGACGTATTTTGTGGATGGAGCTGCAGAAATGGACAGTTCTGCAGTAGCAATCAGAAATGATAGCTAAAAATATTTACAACACAGATTATCTGGATGCCATTATTTGACATGGTTTGGGACTGCCTAGCCAGCAGCAAAAACACAAAAAGATGTGGACTATTATAAACCAGTCAAACAACTCTACTGATGGCAAACAGCACTTACATGTCTGTATTAGTGGGCTATTAACTGTTTTTCAAGACTATATTGCTATTACTACCATCTATATGTTAGAGGTTTAAAATACTACTTCATGCTGTAACTGTAGGGCTAATACAGTATATTACTCCAATGAACTGCATATGTAAATATGTAGATCTATTGTTTACATCAAATTCATTCTTCATTCATCAGTCTACTCTGTCCATTTAATGGCTTGCAACTGTTTGAGTTTAGCTTCAAAGGGCGCATTTGACAACGGCATTTTTTTTTCTCATTCCGTGGATACGTTTTTTTGCCAACACTACTGCAGTAACATAACTGTGATGTCTGCTTCCAAACGGTCTATAATGCAAAGAATGGCTGAACATTATGCATTAAAACACCTAAACATTTTTTTGGGAGATATCTGTAAAGTTTAAAATGAACCAACCCAGTAATTGAAAAGAGATAACAATATCCTAGCATTGTACAACAATGTACAATAGCCATTCCAATCAGCAATTTGGGGGATCTGAATACAATACTAAACCTGCCTGCAATTTCATTGGTATTCATTTTTACCCTCATGTGCTCAGATATTCCTTTTTCAGTTAGGTACTTCACATGATCTTCAATGATGGATGTTAGAGGACATTAGAAAATGGGATCACTTGGCAATACTTTCAAATGTTCAAAAAGGGTTGGCCAAGCTAGCTACATGTATGTCCAGTATAGGCAAGCAAATAAAATAACTAAGTATATAAAAAAAGAGAAGTCTTGATTTAAAAAAAAATATTTCTGACCCATGAACTTCACACACTTTAACTTTAAATCCAGTGTTCAGTTGCTCATGTAATGCTCTCATTGCCACAATCTTCGTGAACACAGTCTTTGTTTCCGGGTGGATCATAAACCACAACAAGACCACAACAAATAGGCTCCCGGATATCCACTAAGTCAGCCAATCAGATTTTGACTGCTGACTTTGTGAAAGTGTTTCCAGTTTAGTGTGTCATATGCCCCGGATGTTTGGCGAATGGAGTGTAGGCGTCCGTGGGTGTGACTTCTGAGGCTATAAGACTACAAAGGCAGCAACTTCTCATACGCGATCTGGACAAAAAGCGGCCTTGGAGATTTGAGGCAACGTTAGAGGAACGACTCAATTTGATATCTATAATGGTGTCTTTCCAATCGCATTGCCTAACGTTTACATTAATTGTGACTCAAGTCTCCGGTGTGCTTCACATGCAGTTCACTATTTGTATAATGAACAGACTTTCTGAAGGCATTATAATGAGAATAAAGTGCTTTGCCTGTTCATCACAATAAATAGTTAAACTCTATTAATAAGGATCTGCAGTATAAACAAGCAAACCAAAAAATCAGGCCTTGGCTAAAACACTGTATATCTTTATTCTGCCCAGGAAAATATGTTATGATAGGCTAAACTATTGATTTCTGTAATTCCGTGAAAGCTGCTTTCATTTGTAGAAGATTTAGAGGGGATGCAACGTCCTGAGGCGTTTGCATATGACTTTTTACTGAAAGAGATTTTTTCAGAGGGACTGTGTGGGATAAGATTGAGGGACGTGATATTTTCATTCGTGTGTTGTCTTTTCACCCGAGGTTCGGCGTTTCCTTTCATGCAGCCACATGTGGAGCGTCTCTTCCTCTGAAGTTGTGTTTGGATTAGGACAGGAGGAAGGGAACTCTCGCACATTTTCCCCGGAACTCTGTGTTTGCCTGAGCCTCTCACAGAAATTAAACAATTCCACACACACCATGAGAGGAAGAGAATGGGAAAAAAATTAAATGAGCATGGGAGTCATAATGGGTAGTGCGAAAAAAGGACAGTGGAAAGAGGGAAACCAGAAAAGAGGGTCAGGACACAGGGATAAATAAGTATTTTTGATAAAGGATGTAAAAGAGAGGGAGAAAAAAATAAATTCATTTATTATGAAAGGTATTTGACCCCTTCATGATCTTCAGGACAAATCGTGTTCATTCAATGCAACATGAAAGGAAATTTTGAATAATGCACTGGTTGCTTTTGTCTGTGCATTTACAATGGGATTGGAGCTTTCAAGCTTAAAAAAGGACGCGAAAGCACAATGAAGTATCATAAAAGTGGTCAATTTGACTCATGCTCATATATTTTTTGAAGTCCTCTAAAATCATCAATAGCTTTGTGTGAGGAACAGGCTGAAATTTAAGCTGTTAATAGCTGCACATCTTGACATCATTCCTAGCTCTCCATGACGTTCATGAGAGTTCACAAGAGTTCATGAGAGAAGTGATGTCAAAATTCTCATGAACAAATCCTTCTTTAGAGTCAAATCTTTTTAATTAAGCAGTTGATTTGGTTCACAAATATGGTCTGAATGATTTGTTCACAAATTGCACCGATTCGGGTTTTTTTTCAAGTTTTTCAAGTTTTCTCAAGTTCACTGCAAAAAATAATATGATCATTAAGTAATGACTAATGCTTTAACATCATCAAAATAAGTTAAGCAATTTTCAACTGTTTTTATAAGTTATACAAGATGCAAAAAGAAAGAAATTAAAGTCAGTTTATTGTTCAAGTTGAAATGACTTAAATATCCAAGTTGATTGTACTTAAAAATGTAAGTTTTTTTTTTTTTTACAGTGTATTCTAAATATGATCTTACTGGAGGGAAAATTATCAGTGAATGACAACAAAAATCTGTTTATGAACTATTTGTTGTTGATATGTCTTATTTGATACATATCTTGAAATACAGCATGTACCTATTTTATGAAATGTTTGTTCTTTTTTTAAGCTTGGAGGTTTCACATTCATTTTAATTGCACACTCAAAACAGGATTGCACACTCAAAACAGGGTTCCACTGAAGAAAGAAAATCATTCAGGTTTGGACATGAGAGTGGATAAATAATGGCAGATTCTTTTATTTGGTGAACTATCTCTTTAAGTGTGATTTCAAATTAAGAATAAATACTACCTGGAAGATATCTCATCATCTTGGAAAATACAAAACAGACACAAAAAAGTCTTTCATTAAATAAAATGGGTAATTATGTGCAATTAGGTGTGTATCACGGTAAGAACTGCAGATGTTTGAGAGCTGTTGGCGTGTTTGACAGCATTACCTGCACAGGTATGAGGACAAGCCGGAACAGTCACGCCTTTAAGCTAATCAGTGGTTTTGTTTGGGAAAACTCAATGTTAATCATAATTTCTGCAACTCCAGTTGTCATGCATGCAGAAAGAATGGTTTAAAAAACACTTACACTTTTCTGTCTATATTTACACTGTGCAAATTATATGATCAGTTATGACAACATATGTTTTTACATTGCTTTAACTCAAAATAATCAATATAAGTTAATTAATTTTCAACTTTTTTATATAAGTTATACAGTATTTAACAATTTTTTAAGTCAGTATTTTAAGTTGAAATTACTTAAACATCCTAGTTGATTGTACTTAAAAGTTTAAGGCAACATTTTTTTTATTACAGTGCACTTTGAAAAATAATGGAGAAGAACATTTAACATGTATAATTAATGTAATATTTATATAAGTATGTGGCACAAATGTATTGATCCTGATGTACACAATAATTTTGAGTACACATAACTTTTTTTTACTGCTTTCACTACACAATATGCTTTTCTTTAATTGTGTAACAAACAAATGACAATGCATTTCTGTGCAACTACTTTTTCGTAATTTATCCAGAAAACAACATCTGCACTGTAACTAAATTACACTTCAAAGTTTTCATTTACTGTAAAATGGTGTGCCTCGAGTCTCAAAGCACACGTACACACACACCAAGAAACCTTACACATGGAGGAACATGTCAAGGACTTAACACCTGGACAAGCTGAAAGGAACAGAGGAAAATGCCTTTTAATCTGTCCAAGATATGGTTTCATAGCTGTGAGCACTTACCTCATCTTTGCCTATCCAACCCCCTTCTGACACCCTCCTGCACGCAAAGATTACTGTATACCCATGCACATTCCTCCAGCTCTTATATCAAAACAGCCTCAAATCACCTGCCACTCTCACACACAGACACACACACACACCCAGGAAAAGCCTGTGGCCCTTTCCCCATTCCTCGAGAAAGAAAGGGGCCTTGAAATCATGACACCAGAGGGGCCGAGATATTTAAACTATTTCCGAAGACTGAGTGATGCTAAAGCTTATCAAATCTGTGAGTTTTCTACATAACATGCATTTGGTAAGTAGCCTACATATGAAAGAATGAGATTTCAATTGCTACTCCTGGACATCAATAGAATTACAGTATGGAGAATAAATGGAGACATTTTCTAATGTCTCCTTAGAAAGGACCCTATGAATATCATATCTACTTTATCTGAAGTTTCAGTTGATATCTCAACATTGTCACACACTGAATATTGAAACATTTACAGTAAATATAGATAGATAGACAGATAGACAGATAGATAGATAGATAGATAGATAGATAGATAGATAGATAGATAGATAGATAGATAGATAGATAGATAGATAGATAGATAGATAGATAGATAGATAGATAGATAGATAGATAGATAGTAGGTAGTAGGTGGGTGGGTAGGTAGGTAGGTAGTAGGTAGTAGGTGGGTGGGTAGGTAGGTAGGTAGGTAGGTAGGTAGGTAGGTAGTAGTAGGTATGGGTGGGTGGGTAGGTAGGTAGGTAGTAGGTAGTAGGTGGGTGGGTGGGTAGGTAGTAGGTAGTAGGTAGGTAGGTAGTAGGTGGGTGGGTAGGTAGGTAGGTAGGTAGTAGGTAGTAGGTGGGTGGGTGGGTAGGTAGTAGGTAGTAGGTAGTAGGTGGGTGGGTGGGTAGGTAGTAGGTAGTAGGTGGGTGGGTGGGTAGGTAGTAGGTAGGTAGTAGGTGGGTGGGTAGGTAGTAGGTAGTAGGTGGGTGGGTAGGTAGTAGGTAGTAGGTGGGTGGGTAGGTAGTAGGTAGGTAGGTGGTAGTAGGTGGGTGGGTGGGTGGGTAGGTAGTAGGTAGTAGGTTAGGTAGTAGGTAGGTAGTAGGTAGTAGGTAGTAGGTAGTAGTTAGGTAGGTGGGTAGGTAGGTAGGTGGGAATGGGTAGGTAGTAGGTGGGTGGGTAGGTAGGTAGGTAGGTAGGTAGGTAGGTAGGTAGTAGTAGGTTTGGGTGGGTGGGTAGGTAGGTAGGTAGGTAGGTAGGTAGTAGTAGGTTTGGGTGGGTAGGTAGGTAGGTAGGTAGTAGTAGGTTTGGGTGGGTGGGTAGGTAGGTAGGTGGGTGGGTGGGTGTGTAGACAGACAGACAGACAGATGGATGGATGGATGGATGGATGGATGGATAGATAGATAGATAGATAGATAGATAGATAGATAGATAGATAGATAGATAGATAGATAGATAGATAGATAGATAGATAGATAGATGCGGTTGGTGGTCAATTTGTGTAAATGTATGTTTTTGACCAATGTTTTCCACTTTTAATGTAATTTCTAGTGAGAAATGAATATTATAGTAAATAAATATTTGTTTAGTTATCACCAAAGCTCTTTCTATTTTGTTGTACATGATTAAATCGTTATGCTGCTTTAGAAGTCTGTCCGAAATCAGTTTCATGAGGAACCTTCATGCACAAATACTGCCTTGCATTGCCTGATATAGCGCTTTTTGTCATTGCCTGATTTAGCTCTTACATAAATGTAGCAATAAAATTAATAAATAATTGTATGAATTGCACAAGGAATATTTGATATATGGAAATTATTATTACATCTAAAAATGGGATAAATCATAAAAGTCATGCCCACATTCGAATATAGTCATTGAAACATATTTTGTCATTGCAACAGACGCAGATGCATATACAGAAATGTCTTCTCTGCACACTCAGTGTCTAAACCCTGATGGCCCATTTATCATTTATTTTTAAGAGATTAGAACTGATAGGCCTGCCTAAATGAAACATAACTGATAAGTCTTTTAAGCCACTCTGCAAGAAAAATGTCCATTGGGTACATTTAAATGTCAGATTACAGATTTAGTCTTCATTTACCCCTATGTATATCCTTCAAAATACATTCCAAAGTCAGCAGACAAGGCCATGAGTGAATCCTGCTCTGAAGCAGTCAAAAGCGGGCGGTCCCAAAATATGCTACAGACTTGATAAGAAATAAAAAAAATATGATAAAGTTTGAAGTGAGAACAGAGTCAGACAACACCCCTCTTCCTCTCTGTTTGGGCTCAAACGTCAGCGCATCACACGCTGACACACGTCAGAAAACAGGGTCAGGTACATCTTTCAAACACAGTCTCTTTGAGACACACTGATCTTTTGGGAAATGCTGCTCTCAAAAGTATTTGATTAAACATAGTGCGGAGAAAAACACACACTCCGCTGTTTTAATCCTCTTCCTTTTACCCTCTTTTTCTCTCGCGTCCCCTCCTCTCGCTGAGAAAGTGATTAGAGGGAACATTCTTGTGCCTGACACACACACACACCTTTTGTAGGGGCCCTTTGAGTGTCACATTGAAGTGTGTGCGCTTTCTAGTGAAGCCACTGACTGGATGAATGAAAGGAGAGGTTGGTGCAATCGATATACAAATGCAATGAAAGAGGAATGGAGAGAGAGAGAGAAAATAGAGACTTTGTAACTTTGACTTTGTGTGTTTTTATATATGCTGTCCTTTGAGTGTCTTTTATACATCTGTATAAGTATGTATACTCTCCTCCAGCTGCAGAGAGACTCTCAGTGCTTCAACGTGCACTTTAAAAGTCAAATTTCTTTATCGCAAGTAGATGAAAAACACACAATGTATTGAGGCGAAAGTTTCTGTGGCATATATCCAGCTGCCGGTAGGAGAGCTAATTTAGGGAACGCTCGTATGGGTCGTATTTGAAGGTAGTGACAAACGACATATGGTTGTATGGGTTGGAGGACTCAACCCGATCTCACGGCAATTCGTTACGAATTTTACGAGGTGGCTAATTCGTACCAATTCATACGACCTCACTCATATTTTACGATTTGCCAAAATCGTATGAATTCATACGAATGACCTACCCCTGACCCCGCCCCTAAACCTACCCATCACGTGGGTTTAGACAAATCGTACAAATTCGTACGAGTGAGGTCGTACAAATTCGTACGAATTAGCCACCTTTTAATCACTCGTACAAATTCGTACGAATTGGTCGTGAGATAGCGTTGGAGGACTTGCTGGTGTGCTTGCTTGCTTTGGATCATTGTCCTGTTGCATGACCAATTATCGGCCAAGCTTTAGCTGTGGGACAGATGTCTCACATTTGACTCTAGAATACTTGACTGCAAGGTGCCATGGTCCTGTGGCTGCAAAACAAGCCCAAATCATCAACCCTCCACTAGCGTGCTTGACAGTTGGAGGTGTTTGTGCTAAAATGCTGTGTTTGGTTTTCACCTAACTTGACACTGTGCATAATGCCCAAACATCTCCACTTTGGTCTCATCGGTCCAAAGGACATTGTTCCAGAAGTCTTGTGGTTTGCTCAGATGCAACTTAGCAAACTTAAGCCGTGCTACCTTGTGCTTTTTAGAGAGAAGAGGCTTTCTCCTGGTTACCCTTCCAAACAAGCCACTTGTCCTGTCTTTTTCTAATTGTACTGCCATTAACTTTAACATTTAACATGCTAACTGAGGCCTGTACACTCTAAAAAATGTTGGGTTGTTTTAACCCAAATTTGGGTAAAATATGGACGAACCCAACCGTTGGGTTAACATTTTAAATTGAAAAATTTAACCCAACAGCTGGGTTTTTCAATATTTGACCCAATTTTTTGTTAAAACAACCCAGCATTTTTGACTCTACATAGTTTAGAGTCTGAGATGTAGCTCTTGGGTGTTTTGTCATTTCTGACATTGGGGTGAATTTGCCGGGACGTCCACTCCTGGGAAGATTGGCAACTGCCTTGAATGTTTTCCACTTGTGAATAATCTTCCTTACTGTAGAATGATGGACTTCAAATCATTTGGAAATAGCCGTATGTCTGCTGATGTCTTTCCTCCTTGACATTGTGTTAACACATACACACCTGAATGCTCCAGACCAGCAAACTTCTAAAAACTTCTGCTTTTATATAGGTGATCACACTTGCTGATGGTCAGTTAATCAAATGCATGTCTGGCAACTGACTACCACTTACCCTTATAATTCCTATGGAAGCAGTAAGTAGAGTGTACTTAGTTTTTCACACATGGCTTCTCTATTTTGGCCTATAGTTTTTGTTAAATAAATAATTACACATACGTTGTTCATCTGAGGTTGTATTTAAGACCTGCTAAGGTCAAGATTATTCGTCTTATTATGTAATTAGAAAACCACAGAATTCAAAAAGGGTGTACTTTCTTTTTCACATGACTGTATATATATAATATGACACTATTGGTCAAATGTTTAGAATAATTATGATTTTTTTGTTTTGAAAAAAGTTTTGTGAAATATTATTACAATTTAAAACAACATATTTTAAAATGTAATGTATTCCTGTGATTTATTCAGCAGCCATTACTTCAGTGTCACATGATACCTCAGAAATAATTTTAATATGCTGATTTGATCTATTTCTTTTTAGTATCTATTCTTATTATCAAAGTTGAAAACGGTTGTGCTGCTTAATCATTTTGAAGAAACCTTTTCAGGATTCCTTAATGAGTAGAAAGTTTAAAAAAAAACATCACTTCAGGTGACATTCAAATATTCGCAAACACATTGAAAGATGAAGACAGTAACTTGAAATAGCGTGTTTATTAACATGTGCTTTAAAAAACTTCTGCTATTTCATTCCCTTTAAAAAAAACACATAATACATCCTTATTACATGTCTAAAAAAAAAAAAAAAATTTGCTTTAAGGAAAATAGCTATTTAGAGCAAGTTTTCTTGAGGATAAAGGGCGCTCGGCGTGTGTAGTAATGTTAGCATGTCTGTAAAAGAAGCGCTCGTGCTTCGCCTCTTGCGTGATTGTACCCAATTATGATTCTGTTTCATCTTGCTGCAGATGTTAGGCAGAAGTGGGTCTTAAAAGAACAGGGGCGCCGGCTGAGGGGTGTCAACAGGCCCTCCGTCAAATCCTCTTTGAGGCCAGTGTCAGGTACTTTGATTGGCGGGCCTTCGTGAGGAGAGATTCTCTTCTCATCTGTCCGGAGAGCATGACAGGTGAGTGCCACATCAAATACGGCTGAATGGAGAGAAGAATAGTGATCCTTCACAACAGAGAGCTAGATGACACATGTTTGTGCCAAGGTGAGGGACAACGACCTTGGTGTCGCTTTCTTTCACACCGTCTCAGTTTGGTGAGGGTTCAGGCTCTTTAATGAAGCCGCATTTGCTCACACGAGTGAGTGGAATGATACTCTTTACTGCTTCTCCAACACTATTCAAACAGCAAGAGAGCAGACAGTAGCCCAGACAAAGTGAGGCCATAAAACAGAAGCCTTTCTTATCAAGTCAAACAACTGAAACATATGGAAGCTTGTTTCTGCCACAAAATAATAATAATGAAAAAAATAAAATAATAAAATGGTCATTGTAATTGATCTCACAATTTAGACTTTTTTTCTCGCAAATGAGATTATCTCCCCATTTTTACTTTTTATATATCCCCGTTTATGTCTGACAATTCGGAATTTATCACTTACAATTGCAAGTTTATATGTAACAATTGTGAGAAAAAAAGTCTCTAGATTGATGAGACTTTTTATGTGGGTCCTAGCATAAAAAAGTTTAAGATCCCCTACACTAAAAGACTATACAATAAGCAAATAAGTTAAAACAAAATTGCATTCTTTTTTCTTTTTTTTTTATAAAATATGAGAAGAATTTTGTATTCCTTATCATATTATTAGATTGACCAGGCCTGCTTATCAATTTCAGTGAATTTTCATAACTGAATGGTAAGCTATAACAACTTATTTTAGCTAATATATCAGCTTAAAGGCTTTTGAAGTAATGATCTATTGAGTCTACAGTTGGCAAACGGTCTGTGTTATCACTCTGATCATCAAAGGTTTCTATTTACAACGTGTTTTGCTGCGTTGAGCAGTGTAGCCAATCACAAACATATCTGTTGATTTTGTAAATGCGATGTCCAATCAGAGGTGTTTAAGTTAGAATCCACTCACCGCTCAAAACGGCACAGTTTTGTCTAGTGCTGCGTTCTGACCAGGCTTGGTCCAAACACAGAATTTTGTTATATTAGGTAAGGCAATTCTTTTTATTGGCTGCCATGACAATTCACGCATATTATGCTTGCTTTCTGTTAAAATTAACAGTGGTTTGTGCTGGGATGTGTAGGTTGTTGCAGGCAACACATAACGTACTCGGTTACTAACGTAACCTCGGTTCTCTCTAGAAGAGGGAACGAGTACTGCGTCGAAGAACGCTACGGGAAAGATATTTCTTTGTCGAGATTGAAGCCTAAAATTAATCCTTAATTTTGTAATATTGTAAAACGCTTTTCTGAAGCATACAACCTAGGCGGAGCAATACAGCTCACCCATTGGCTGCTCTGCCAGAAAAGCACAGCCTATGCGAGGCCAGAGACGCTGACCAATGAGGACGCTTCGCGCCCTTCTGCGTCACCTCCCGCCCAAACAGGCGTGGCCTAGGCCTATAAATACGAGCATAGCTGTCTAACACGCCGATTTTCGTCAATGAAGCGACGCAGCGCGGACACGCACGGCCATGAGACGCAGTACTCGTTCCCTCTTCTAGAGAGAACCGAGGTTACGTTAGTAACCGAGTACGTTCTCTTACGTAGAGTTCTCTCGTACTGCGTCGAAGAACGCTACGGGAACCCCATGTAAAACGCCGTGCGTGCTCTTGGACCGACACAGACACCTAAGGGCGCGCGCGCCCTGGCATACAAGTGCCTACCCCAAGAAGTATAGGGAGAGCGGCTAAATTAGCATCATCCCTTTATAGTAGTGCCTCTTAAGGCATAATAGCATATATATGTAAATATAGATATATATGAGGGGTAATAGCATGCTCATGGGACACATTGTCAGTGAGTGATGCTTAAACATTGAAGTGACCTGGGCCGCAGCGCGGGGCAGGAACACTTATACATATTAAACATTGAAGTGACCTGGGCCGCAGCGCGGGGCAGGAACACTTATACATATTAACATTGAAGTGACCTGGGCCGCAGCGCGGGGCAGGAACACTTATACATAGTCTTCTAGACCGAGAGCAGTTTAGCCTGCAACGCAGGAACCTCTAGGTTATAGAACCTAATAAATGTAGACGGGGAGGCCCAGCCTGCCGCCATACAGATATCTTGTAACGAGATTCCGCTATACCAAGCCCATGAAGAGGCCATGCCTCTCGTGGAATGTGCTCTGATGCCCAAAGGGCATTCCAAACCTCTAGATGCGTAGGCTAGCGCAATGGCGTCCACTACCCATCGAGACAGACTCTGTTTCGTCGCGGCTCGCCCCTTGGAGCGTCCGCTGAACGAAACAAAGAGCTGCTCCGTCTGTCGAAAAACAGCGGAGCGGGACACGTAAGCTCTTAATGCCCTGACCGGGCAAAGGGAGCTATTTCCGTCCTCTGAGGCCGGCAGGGCCGACAGGGAGATGACCTGAGCCCTGAACGGTGTGTTGAGGGACTTAGGCACGTACCCATGCTTCGGTTTCAATACGACTACAGAGTCGTTTGGCCCGAACTCCATACAAGAAGCTCTCACTGAGAGCGCTTGCAAGTCTCCCACACGCTTCACTGAAGCGAGAGCCAAAAGAAACACGGTCTTGAAAGACAGGTGTTTCATGTCAACTGAGTGAATAGGCTCGAAAGGGGCCCCTTTCATAGCGTTCAACACTGTAGAAAGGTCCCAAACGGGGACTGAGGGGGGCCTTGGAGGGTTTAACCTCCTGGCGCCTCTAAGGAAGCGGACCACCAGGTCGTTCCTGCCTAGTGAACGGCCAAGCGTTGGATTAACGAACGCTGATATGGCAGCCACATAGACTTTGAGCGTGGATGGGGTTCTTCCCTTATCCAATAGCTCTTGCAAGAAGGAGAGAATCTCCGGTTCTCCACACTGAAGTGGTGACAGACCTTGATCTGAACACCATCCAGAGAACACCGACCATTTGGAAGCGTAGAGTCGTCTAGTAGACGGAGCCCTAGCTTGCTCGATCGTGTCTAACACTCCTCTTGGGAGGTTAGCGGGTACCCGTTTATGGCCCATACGTGTAGGGACCAAAGCTCGGGGTGAGGATGCAGAATCGCGCCCTTGGCCTGTGAGAGGAGGTCTCTCCTCACTGGAATCGGCCACGGGGCAGTACTTTTCAGTCGCATCAAAGCTGGGAACCAGGTATGATTCGTCCAGTATGGAGCAACTAGTAGTACTGAGCATCCGCTCTCCTTGATATGCTCCAGCACTTGAGGCAGGAGCGAGACAGGAGGAAAAGCATAGAGCGGACGGCGGGGCCAGACTCTGGCCAGCGCGTTCGTGCTCTTCGAAAAGAATTCTGGGCAGTGAGCGTTTTCCTGGTTTGCAAACAGGTCTATTTCCGCTCTGCCGAACGTTTTCCACAGCAGACGCACTGTCTGTGTGTGTAGGGACCACTCTCCCGTAGGAACGTTGTTCCGTGAGAGTCTGTCCGGGCCTACGTTCAAGTGGCCTGGCACGTGCATTGCTCTTAACGAGCGCAGGTTGTGCTGGGCCCACACCAGTATGCGTTCCGCTAACCTGAATAGGTTTCGGGACCTCAGGCCACCCTGGCGGTTTATGTAGGCTACTACCGACATGTTGTCCGAGCGGACCAGGACGTGGTGTCCTTTTATCCGGGGACAGAAGCGCCTCAGCGCAAAGTCCACCGCCATCATTTCCAGGCAGTTTATGTGCGGTAGTTTGGCTCGCTCTGCCCATTGGCCAAAGAGCGGTCTGCCGTCGAGCAGTGCTCCCCAGCCTGAGGTGGACGCGTCCGTGGACACCACCTTCAGGCTCGAGGAAGTCCCCAGGCTTACACCTGACCGGTACCAGTCTGACGCTCTCCATGGTGTCAGGGCTGAAATGCATTCCTGAGTGACCTTGAGGCGATAACGACCGTGTAACCATGCTCGGCGCGGTACGCGCGTTCTCAACCAGAACTGTAGTGGGCGCATGCGCAGCAGGCCCAACTGCAGCACTGTAGAGGCTGAGGCCATGAGGCCCAGCATTTTCTGAAATCTCCTGAGCGGCACTATGTGGCCGCTGCGGAAGGATTTCGCCATTTGCAGGGTATTTCGCCTGCGCTGTGATGACAGCCGTGCTGTCATAGACAGTGAGTTCAGATCCAGTCCTAAAAAGGAGATCCTTTGACTGGGAAACAGTGAACTTTTCTCCCAATTGACTCTCAGACCTAAGCACTCGAGGTGATCGAGTATTAGTGTCTTGTGGTGAGCGAGTTCTGACGGCGATTGAGCTAGAATCAGCCAATCGTCCAAATAGTTCAGAATTCGAACGCCTC
Organism: Phoxinus phoxinus; assembly: GCF_949152265.1. Classification (NCBI taxonomy): domain Eukaryota; kingdom Metazoa; phylum Chordata; class Actinopteri; order Cypriniformes; family Leuciscidae; genus Phoxinus; species Phoxinus phoxinus. The sequence continues at coordinate 16,170,176 of NC_136890.1, forward strand.
GGAGTCTCAGGGGTGCCAGCGCCGCGTCCATGCACACTGTAAATGTACGAGGTGCTAGAGACAGGCCGAATGGCAGGACTGTGTACTGATATGCCCGGCCCTCGAAGGCGAATCTCAAAAATCGCCTGTGACGTGACGCAATTTGTATGTGAAAATACGCGTCTTTCAGATCTATCGCCAAAAACCAGTCTCCTCGGCGAATTTGCGCGAGGATTTTTCTGGTCGTGAGCATTCTGAACTTCCGCTTTGTTAGCGTTTTGTTCAGACGCCTTAGATCTAAAATGGGTCTGAGACCCCCGTCTTTCTTCGGTACCAGGAAATATCTGCTGTACAGACCCCCTTCGCTCTGAGCTTGAGATAAAGGCTCTATGGCCCCTTTGCTCAATAGCTTCGCTATTTCGGCTCGAAGTAGATGTGCTACTTCTGTTTTTACCGTGGTTTCGACTTTTCCCGTGAAACGGGGAGGGCGTCGATGAAACTGTAGCGAATAGCCTCTTTTTATAGTCTCTAGCACCCATTCTGAGACCCCGGGAAGTCTTTCCCATGCATCTGCACGTGTGACTAGGGGTTGAATGTAATCTGGGCCCTGGTCGCGAAATGGCGGCGACACGAGAGCAACCGTGTGCTGTAACATGGACGCCGTGGCGTCTGAGGCGGGGGACATGTTTAACACAGTATGCGTCCCGCGCGCGCTCGACTCTCTGAGTTGAGAGAGAGCACGCGGGGCGAGCCCTACGGGGCTCGTTATGTTTGTGAATAAACGTGGGCGCTTGGTAGCGGGCACATTTATAACACCGGGGACACTGTGTTTGTGAACTGACTGACCGTTCGTTAGTTTCGTTTTTACAGAAACCGCGGAACGTGCAGTGTGTAGTGGTTGTGGGCACTGGATAGTGGGCACGCTCACTACATGTAAAGCACAATCGGCATGAGCCGATTTTATGTGTGCAAACCCTGTGTTGAACGGGGCTGTGCTTGTGTGAATGAATGGGCACTGGGTGGGCATTGCAGTTACACACATTACACCATCGGCCTTGGCCGGAACACCAGAAATTAAACTCTTTTTTAGATTTATCTGGGTCGCCGTGAAAACGGCGTTTGTGTGCAGGCAAACGGGCTTTACGGCCGGTTTGTTGGCTGCTAAATACACTGGTACAAACACGGAACTTAGGGCTGTACAAGCGAAAATCTTTGGTGGAAGTCCGGCCGCAGCGGGACCCGAACACCGTCTTTTTCCTAGCAGGGCTAGGATGGCGCCGAGGCCTCGGGCTTGAGTGAAATCTTGGGCCGAGGACCACGCGGTGGCGGGCGGCGTCCGGCGGAGCGAGACCGTGGTCTCTCTCGGGCCTGTTGCTGCTGGGCCGGTGCGGCGGGCGCGGGGCGCTGCTGAGTTCGGGCAGGCGGCTGTTTAGGGCGGCCTGTTGCGGAACTGGAGCGCTTTGGCAGGAAATGTCTCATGGCCTGCGAAGTCTTCTGTACCTCGGCGAATCGGTCCGCGAAGTCCTTCACGGAGGATCCGAAGAGGCCAGTCGGTGAAATGGGAGCGTCGAGGAACGCAGAGCGCTCCGACTCCGCCATTTCAGAGAGAGTCAGCCATAAATGTCTCTCGGAAACAGTAGCTGAGGCCATAATCCTGCCGATGGCGTGTGCGGCGGACTTTGTAGCGCGAAGAGCTAGGTCTGTGGCGCTACGTAAGTCCGGAACACTGATCGCGCCCGGGCCTTCCTCGTCTAGCTTGCAGAGGAGGTTAGCCTGGTGGATTTGGAGCACCGCCATGGTGTGCAGCGCCGATGCAGCTTGTCCGGCGGCGGAATACACGCGGCCGTTCAGAGCTGACGATGTGCGGCAAGCTTTGGATGGTAGGACTCCCTTAGCCCGCCGTCCAGCAGAGGGTGGGCAAAGGTGAGTCGCTACAGCCTCCTCGACCGGAGGGAGAGCGTGGTAGCCTCTGTCTCGAGCACCGTCCACTACGGAGAATGCTGGCGAGGCAGAAGTACGCACTCTGGCTGAAAAAGGCGCCTTCCACGATTTCGCTACCTCTTCGTGAAGCTCAGGAAGAAAGGGTGCGTGTCTGGAGGGGGGCGCAGCGCGGTCTCCAGAGAGGAAGCGGCCATCCAGCCGGTTGAGTGCAGGTTGTTCGGGCGTCGACCACTCGAGGCCGAGGCTCGATACGGCCTGTGTGAGCAGACGCATCAGCTCTGCTTCGATGCTGATCTTCCCTCCTCGACGTTCCGGAACGGCGGGGGAGGGGAGGTCCACAGAGCTCGCCCATCCCTCGCTCTCCGAAGCGAGAAGCGAACAGCAGTCGTCATCCCCCTCTGATACGGCTTGCTGGTCGTCCTCCATAACGGACAAAGCGGCGTGCTGCGGCTGTTGTCCGTCGGTGAGCGACTCAAGCGAAACGTTGAGAGGAGCTAGCGGCGGTGGCGGCGGCGAGCTCCTCGTGGAGGGAGGTTCCGGGACCCGCTGAGCGCGGCGCTTCTTACGGCGCGGCGCTTCTTACGGCCGCCATCACCGAGAGCGAGAGCTGCATGTTCCTCGCCCAAGCAGGAAACACATAGTTCGTGGTGGTCCCCGTCGATGAGCGCGGCTCGGCAGGAGCCGCAGGAAACACGAGACATCTTTAAAAAGACACTCGTTGCTCTTTTGTGAGGAAAAAATGTGTGCCGCGGTAGGCGAACACACACACAAAACACACACAAAACTGAAAGGATATTCCACGCCGGAGAAGCGCAGCAGGGAACGGCGGCTGAAGGCGGCGATGACCAGCGGCTTCAGGTAAGGGCTCGTCCTGCTGAGGTGCTTGTTCCAAACGGCTGTGGCGGCTCGAATCAATCCAGCGATGCGTGCAGCTTCGTTGAATTTAAGAAAATCGGCGTGTTAGACAGCTATGCTCGTATTTATAGGCCTAGGCCACGCCTGTTTGGGCGGGAGGTGACGCAGAAGGGCGCGAAGCGTCCTCATTGGTCAGCGTCTCTGGCCTCGCATAGGCTGTGCTTTTCTGGCAGAGCAGCCAATGGGTGAGCTGTATTGCTCCGCCTAGGTTGTATGCTTCAGAAAAGCGTTTTACAATATTACAAAATTAAGGATTAATTTTAGGCTTCAATCTCGACAAAGAAATATCTTTCCCGTAGCGTTCTTCGACGCAGTACGAGAGAACTCTACGTAAGAGAACTTGAAACTGTTTCATGTAACCCCCACTCCCTGCAGTGATATTCAACAAGCTTGTGGTTCAAGTTATGTCGGACAACGAACATATTAATTTAGTTCAAGAATCAGTTTTAGTTCAGAACGAACCTTTTACCTCTGCTTCCAAATGTTGTAGTTACAGCATCTTCCAGCAGGGGCTAACATTGTAACTCTAACCAAAAACACACACAGATGTTCCAGCAAAGTAATATTCATCACATTGACTATGAGCAAGGCTTCGCAAACAGTAATTTAACATTTCTTTAAACTTCTTTAAACCGTATGTCTTTTTGTGAAAAATGCTTTTTCGGAAGACTTAAAAAATGTCAGCTATAAAAAATGTTTTATAAAATACAGATTTTTTCCCTCATCGTTTTAAATGGTACATTTAATATTTTATAATATATAATTTCTTCAAACTTCAAACTTTTATCATTTCAAAACATCTTTTTTTTTGCAAAATGTGCTTGTGCTGTTTATACATTTTTAAGTGTGGCTTAGATATATTTTGCTGCCACAGTAAATCAGCTATACATGTAAAATGCATTTAAATGGCTCAGATTAAACACCTCAGATTAGTCTCTTACATGTAACTAAGTTGGAAGGTCAAATGTCTGTCCTTTCCACACACACCCGTCTTTGAAGCAGTGATGCATCTTTAAATGGTCGAGCGGTTTCCATTATCACCTTTAGTTTTGTGTATCTCATACATCTATTCTTTCTCTGATCTCCTAAGTGCCGTCATTAACAATGTCACACACATACACATGCACAATACACTCAGGAGCTTCAATGCTGCAGGCCATTGAGGCTCTTCAAGCTAATTACGCTGTTTAGAGTCCTTTGCTGTGTTTTTTTTTTTCGTACACGTTTGACTCTTTGCATGAAAGACAAATGCTTTAGAAAGAAGCCCAAATGTGTCTGTTCACGTTTCCCCTAAATCAGCAGATCATTTTCATGGCTCTTCAGTACGAAATGTTTTCCTGGCTTAAATGTAAAATCCGGAAAGAAAAAGAAATTGAAATATTTTGCTAGTAATCAATCCTTTTTGAACCACCATGGGATTAGTTTCATTGTTTAGTGGGTCCTTATCAAAGCGTATTATAATGATAAGAGATTTTCTTGAATCTCATATCTAATTGGTGTCAAGTTTAGCTTCTAATGGGAAAATCTGTATTTTGCATATTGTAATTATGGTGTGTTTTGAGGTTTTTGTCTTACTGTCCCCAATGACTCACATCAGAGGATTAAGACTCAAAGTGAATGGAATTCTGTTTAGTTTAAAGATATGATATTTATTTCTCCCTTTTTTCTACTACAAAGGCTAGAAAGTTGCTAAATGCTGCTGTTTATCAGGCATGCAAATGTTTTCTGAAAAAGCATGGACCAAACACACACACACACAAAGACACACATAATTGTGTCCCGCTCTCATGGAACAAAGCACAGCTTCTGTGGCTCTTTGCCATGCACAGAAAAAGACTTGGCCCAAGTCAAGAAAAACTGCACTCCTTTTTAATATCTGGAGCCTTGTTAAAGACTCGCTAGGGGAAAGTCACTGCGGAGACCAACAAGGCATCTGTTATGTTCTTTGTATTCTTATTTAAAAAAGGAAGGAAGCAGGAGGAAATTATGCTATGGACAAAGAGATGGAGCAAAAGACTCTCTTCTGTTTGAACAAAACGGTAAAACAGATAAAGTGGAATTATGTAGGATTGCTTTGATGTCATTCACTCATTGTGTAACCCTTTGGTACAACTACATTTGATTTACGCTGTGTACACATTAATGTTCAAACACTTATCCTGCAACAACTATTCAGATGGTCAGAAAGCAGATTGCCGATAAAAACATTCACGCACACACTTGTCCGGTCTCTTTTGCTCTCTGTCCTCAGTAGACACAGAAGCAGGAAGGAACTGCACTGCAGGCTTTGGCCGGCTCTTTCATGTCTTTGTAGTTTTATTAGTGTTGTCATTAGGGGTTTTATGGCTGGTGTTTGCCCCCTTTTTTAAGTGCTGCTGTATTTAGAGGAGGTGTGATATGATGTGTTGATTGGGCTTTTTTTGAATAAGCATCTGTCCCTCTGAGGATCATAAACAGTCAGTCCCTCTCCCAAAGGGAACATTTATATACACTGTATTTGCCTTAGGGTAGAGATCCCCTGAAGTGGACACAGAAGTTAAACAGTCTGGCGATAAAAATGACATTTGAAACTTGTCAAAGAGGTAAATAAAAAGATATTCAGACAGTTATTACTGCAAAATAAAACAATTGAGGATGAAACAAGACCCCTTTGAGAGTGGCTCAAACTTACCAAAAAAAAAAAAAAATGGACATGAAATATTGTTTTGAAGTTATGAGAAAGAGATGACTGAGTATAGATGTCATTTTGGTATACACTGATATACTATTATATTTTCTATAAATATTTGAATAACATTATTATTATTATTATTATTTTGTGCTATTGTGATTTTTATTGTTTTATAGGTTAAGTTTTTAAATATTTTACTTCAAAATGTTTTTTATGGTTTTTGTTTGTTAACTATAACCCTGATCAGTTGCCATGAAAAACGGTCAGTTTTTTTTATATCAGAAATTTTCTACGATTATGTGTGCAGCTCCTGTCCTTGTTGAATTTTGATTATTTAATTAAAATCTTAAATATTATTAAAAAAATCTTAAATAAAATATCTATTTTATATTAGTCATTATTATATTAATATTAGTGCTGTCGAATCGATTAATCGCGATTAATCGATTTGTAACAAAAGTTTGTTTACATAATATAGGTGTGTATATATACAGTATATTATATATATTTGTGTATGCATGCGTATGTATGTGTATATATATATATATATATATATATATATATATATATATATATAGGCCTATATCTGTGTGTATAAATACTGTACACACACACACGCACATAATATAGCCTACATAAATATAATATATATACACACACATATATAAACATAAACTTTTTTAACAGCACTAATTAATATTCATAATAAATAAATTTTACATTTAAATAATTTACATTTTAAATAAAAATAATAAAAAGAGAAATAATTGGTTATGGCATATGAACATATTTTTTGATGAGCCTAACTAAAATGATACCAATATGTATGTTGGGCCTCCTACACAATTGGTCCAAAAGCTGTGAACGCGGAGTGTGAGTGAATGTGCAATTATGTGTGTGTTTGTAAGCCATCACCTTTTCTTGCCCTCTCACTCCCAATAACCACTAGCAGCACAAAGAGAAACGCTAGCCGAGAAGCAGCAGGGGCACCGTGGCTGTCATTACAGCCTGGCCACGGAGAGCAAATACCAGGCCTTAGCAACTTGCGGGAGGGAAGTGAGGAAAGAGAAGAGGAAGAAAGAGACAGAGAAAGGAGCGAGGCGAGTTAGCTTAGTAGTACCATAGTGAATGACCCCAACGTGACTCCTCAGCTCCTCAACAATCGCGCTCAGCCAGCTGGAGATGAGGTGTCGAGGGGGGCCCTCAGGGAACCCCCGGCCAAATTTACTGCCGACTCAGAGACCTGTGAATGAAACCCAATCAGCTCAGGTTCCTGCTCAGCATGAGCCCTGGACAAGGAGGAAAAAAAAGAAGCGCACGGGACTTAGCGCTAATGCTGCCGTAGCAGCCATAAAGAGCCGGCGGAGGCCCTTTCTCACTCTCAGACAAACAGCCTCTGCATTTTTATTGTCCTTCTCCTTTAATTCCCTTCCTTTTCTCTCTGCCCAAAAGTCAATTCATCACTTCTTCTCGTTAATTTACTGCTGTTTGCTCCAATGCAAAACTAAAAGCGAGTGAAAGTGAGAAGATGGGCAAGTGTGTGAGAGGAGGAGGAGATTTCTGAAGAGGGGAGGATGAGGGAGAAACGGAGAGAAGAAGGAAAGGAGTTTGGGGGAATACAGAGGGAAGCAGCTGTCTATTTAAAGCAGGTTGCAGCGATGCTCAGAGCTACCCCGCTGATCAATTAGCATATCTGAATCCTCGCGCTGCACGAGGTTCCCGCTCTAGCACGCTGCTAGGTGGCACTTCTGAGGGAGGCGGCTTTTGAATGCGCACACAGGAATCCAGCAAACGCTCCGTGTTCCCGATCGTTTGAACAGCCACAAAAATGACTTGGAAGTTCCAACTTCAAACTGAAGAGAAAAAGAAAAAGTTTCACTTTTTCTTCTTTTTTTTGTGGGGTTTTAGAGAGGGAGGACAGACGAATTTACTTGTTTTTTTTGTTTTTTTCTGTACTTGATGTTTAATAATTCACTGTGATGTTTCTCCCGCTCTACAGAATTCTTTGGGGTGAAGGATCCAGAGGAAAAGGCGGATTTTTCCTCTGAACTGTCACCAAAGGGTTAAATTTGCTATTTGATTGACTTCTATTGTGCCAGTTGTCTGTAAACTCACGTGTCCTAATTATAGCTCATGTGAGAGAGTGGATGTACCAAAGTTCATGTCTGGCGAACTTTGACCTATATGTACCATTTTATACAGGGAAAAGATTGGATCAAAACATCACAAAATACAAACTTCAAATTTGCATTCTAGATGGTTATATAAATAAATAAAAATAGTACTCAAAGTTGCATATTGTAGCATTTTGTATAACCAGTATATATTATATAAGTACATCAGAACCACATTTCACACAGTCAAGAAGAAACTATGCACCACTGTTCAAAAGTTTGGGCTCAGTAGATTTGTCTGTTTGTTTGTTTTTTATTTGAAAGAAGTCTCTTCTGCTCACCAAGGCTGCATTTATATTCAATCAAAATACAGTAAATCATTGTGATGCAAAGCTGAACTTTCAGCATCACCAGTCTTCAGTGTCACATGATCCTTCAGAAATCATTTTAATAGGCCTATGCTCATTTGGTGCTCTTATTATGATCAATGTTGAAAACTGTTGGGTTGCTTAATGTTTTTTTTTTTTTGTGGAAACTCATTTTTTTCATGATTCTTTGATAAATAGAGTAATATAAAAAGAGATGAAAGGTTCAAGAGAACAGCATTTATTTTTATTTGAAATCTTGGTTACACTGCACTGAGTAGTAATAGTTAACTACTTGCTAAAGGGTTAGGGTTAGTTGCATGTAATTATGCATAATTTACTGTTATTACTACAGTAACTAAATGTAACATGTTTAACAAGGACACTAAAATAAAGTGTTACCGAAATATTTTGCAACACTTTTACTGTCACTTTTGACCAAATTAATCCTTGCTCAATAAAAACGTATATTTCTTACCGAAAATAAAGTCATATGACATATTTTAAATTACCTTTTTTTTAACATAGCAACAGTCACTTATTACTAAATAAGCAGTAGGAATTATTTTAATTGTAATAGTAAATAAATAAATAAATATGAAATATTAGTTTAAATATGCAATATATATTTTAAAAAGTTAGTGCCATTTTTTCTTCTTTTCTGTTTCATGAAGTTTCTGTAGGGACCCTGTGCATCATAACGCAGGTTGGCCTGTTCTTAAGTTTACATGCTGCTTGTAACTGTGGATAATTATCCCAATCAAATGTCTGCTTATTGCTAATTAGCTTTACAAATCCACAACAAATATCCCCCATAACCCCCTTCCATCAAAACGATAAAACCCTGAGTCTATACGAATACTCTGGAAAATCCCTTTCAGGTATCATGAGGAACGCATGCTAACGCTAACACAGCAACAGTGCGTTTAATGTCTCAGACTTCACCCTGAGGGTATGTCACCATTCAGATCAAGGCAAGTCAACAACAGTGATGATGGCAGCGCGTTCCCTCCCACATGGTTTAGAAAGTGAAACGATAGCAATGGTTTGTTGCTCTATTGAGCGCCTCAGTCTTCACAAAGGCTCAGACGATCCTAAAAACAACCCTCTATGTCAGATTGCATTAAAGACCATATTTGGGAAAAAGCAGGTCAAGTTTTTCTTCTCTCTCTCTCTCTCTCTCTCTCTCTCTCTCTCTCTCTCTCTCTCTCTCTCTCTCTCTCTCTCTCGTTTTTTTTTTTTCAGGATAGCCTTGAAGTTAGTCTCCCATCAGTCACAAAGCGTGGTTCTATTGACGGGATCCAGGGAGGGTATTGACGGTTCCATAATTTGGGCAGGGGAACACAAAAAAGCCCTGCCTCCCGCTGTGCACAGCATGTCACTGCAGGCAGCGGGAGCTTCACATTTTATTAGCCTGGGAGAGCAGCACCACTGCAAATAAAACACATTCAGCCAGCCACTGATCTCTGTCACAAAAACAATACCATCATAGCATACCGCTCTCAGCGCTCGCTCTTTCTCTCCGCCATACGCGTACATACGGGCACATGCGAATGCTTGGTGTAACTCTTTCTCCCTTTATCAGTCATTCAGTCTTTTGCTTTCCCTTCAGCTCACTCTTGAACGCCACCTCGTTCCAACTTTCTCAACATTTCTCTCTGTCAACCCCCCCTCCCTCGCTCTTCATAGTGTCTCTTTCATTCGGTCCCACAGTTGGACACTTCACACTTGGAGGTATAGCAGCTCAATGAACAGGCTACAAATGAGCTGATTCAAAAGAGCTCAACCTAATGAAAAAAAAAAACCCTGATATATTAGATTAGCTCTCCACCTGCTCCATTCTGTGTGCATGTTTCTTTATGCATATTATTATCATTGAGGAACAAGAGCACATTCAAGTTTAAGAAACACTTTGACCTAAAAATGAAAAGGTGTTTAGACCTGTATGACTTTCTTTCTTCTGTGGAAATGAGAAATTCTGAATTTTATTCTGGTCCTTCTTTTACTCGTCATTCAAAATGAACAGGCACTGAAGCTTTCAACTTCCTAAAGAACACAAAAGCACCATTAAAGTGACTTTTCTGTTATAATTCTTATCTTTTTAAGCCTTATTATGGTTTTATTTGAGGAATAGCCTGAAATTTAAGTCATTACTCACTGATAATCTTCCCTTCCCGTAAGATATTAACCATTGCGACTAAATCATTGAGTTAGTGATGATTTATGCACAGATAATCCAGACTGGTTTGTGAACTGAATCCACTATTCATTGAAAACATCTGACTCAAAAGAATGATGAGTTAAAGGGTTAGTTCACCCAAAAATCATGTAGCTCACCCTCATGTAGTTCCAAACCCGTAAGACTTTCGTTCATCTTTTGGAACACAAGATATTTTTGATTAAATCTGAGAGCTTTCTGTCCCTCCATTGACAGCTGCACAACTCAACTACCACTTTGAAGCTTTAAAAAGTTAATTAAGAGATCGTAAAACTAATCCATATATGAATTGAACGGTTTAATCAAAATTTTCTGAAGAGACTCGATCACTTTATATGATGAACAGATTGAATTTAGTCTTTTATTCACATATAAACATCCATGAACGCACACATCAGTTGTGGTAAATGGAAGCTCAAGCATGTTCGCTTGATGTGCGAGAGCCAATGAAGTTAATTCTCGTGTGTAATGCTGCGTTCACACCGAACGTGAATTGAGCGTCAAATTCGTTTCTATCGCGTCTAGTTGGACGATTGAACATTTTGAATCCACTCGCGCGTCCAAAGCAAATTGGACGCGTGTATAAAGCGAGCATCTGAATCGAAATAGACACACGTTAAAGGTGAAATTCGCTTCTTGTGGGAGGGGCAAGTGCTAGGCGGTTGTGTTTGCAAGATGGCTGATGTTGATCGAACATTCATCGAGAGAGTCACCGCTCTGTATTTGCTCTGGAGATATATAGCTCCGTATGACTGCTCACTGCCAATATCAGTTGTTCCTCCATGTTGAATGAGTGACTTTTTTTTATTCTATGCCACAAGAACAAGAGTGGTATTACATATTCACAATATAATGTAAAGTCATGTATAAAATGTGGAATTTGGTTTGCCTTGAGGCCACTTCTTATATGGTATTTTCCCAAATAAACAAATAACTGTATAAAATGTTGTTCTTTACATTCTGTATTGTCATTCTGAGTTGTTGAATGAGTGACTCCGGGCGGGCCTGCACCCGTTTAATCACGTCACTTCACCACGTGACAGCAGCAAGCAGGCTCCTGATTGGTTAACGCGGCGCGAACAGACGCCAAAGTTCTGATTTTTCAACTCGGGCATCAGACACGAATTCGCAGCAAATAAAACGCGTAACACGTGTCGTGGAAATTTTAAACTGTATAATAAACTAACCATGTTTTTAACATCTAACCTTCTTTAACATCTCACATTCAAATGCTTCTAAATGTTTCCAAACTCTTTGGGGAAAACTTGTGACATTGAGTGTGTGCGTGTGCGTGTGCGTGTGTGTGTGTGTGTGTGTGTGTGTGTGTGTGTGTGTGTGTGTGTGTGTGTGTGTGTGTGTGTGTGTGTGTGTGTGTGTGTGTGTGTGTGTGTGTGTGTGTGTGTGTGTATAAATAACAAATATGGGAAATGAAACTAGACATAATGTCTAGGTTTGAAAACTGACAATGAAGTAATCATTAAAACTTTCCACTTCTTTTTGATGATTCGAGATCATTTTCTTATGCCAGTAACAGAGGGAAAAAGGTGGGGGCTTGCTTTCACCATTTGAACCAATCATATTGATAGAAGGTGACATGTTAGTCACGATGATTTTGTTATTTTCTATTCTATAAAAACTGTTGTATTCTTGTGTACTGTGGGAATTCTCAATGGAATTTGTCTGAGATCCTCCGGCCTTGCTTCTTCTTGGGAGTTCTCTGAGTATTGCTCAAGAACTCTCCGGGCCGTTGAATAAAGCATTTTGTTGAGGTTTGTTTGTCTGTCTGTTAATTTCTGCTGCGCAGCAGGTCAGTTTAGGAAAGAAAGTAAGTTAGTTAGCAAGCAAGTATAGTTAGGAAATAAGTTAGAAATAGGGAACTCAGTTGTAGTCGATTGTACTTGCTGGAGTATAGACTATGCATCGACGGAAGACGTTAGTTGGGGGCGTCGATTGGAGACGGGACCCAGGGGACGGTGATTTGGAGACGAGACCCAGATACGTAGTTAGGTTTAGGGAAAAATCCATGACACGCATATTCCACAAGACGCTCAATTCGCCTCTTTCGCACGAACTGGACACGTGATTGAGGCGAAATCACGCTGCGCTAAACGCGTCTCGCCGCAAGACCTCCAGACGCACGTCAACGCATCTTTGCATTGACTTAACATGGAAATCACTCACTCCAGACGCTCAATTCGCGTTCGGTGTGAACACAGCAGGTTTGAGCTTCCACAATAGGTTTGTTCTCGCGCACCAAGCAGGTTCGGTTGAGCTTCTGTTTGTATTCGCTGATCAATGTTTATATTTGAATAAAAGACTTAATTTAATCTGATCATCATATAAAGCGACCAAGTCTCTCACAAAATGTTGGAATAAACCGCTCAATTCATACGGATTCGTTTTACAATCTTTTTATGAACTTTTTGAAGTGTCAAATTGGTAGTTGCGTAGCTCTCAATGGAGGGACAGAAAGCTCTCAGATTTCATCAAAAAGATCTTCATTTGTGTTTCGAACATGAACAAAAGTCTTACAAGTTTGGAACGGCATGAGAGTGAGTAATTAATTAAAGAATTTTCATTTTTAGATTAACTAACCCTTTAATGAATCAGACATGAATGTTACTTCTCTCATAAACACAGACACATAAGAAGAAAAGCCTCATCATGACCACATCGTGTGCTTAATTTATTAGTGTACTTTAGGTACACTTAATTTGTAATGTACTTCAAATCTTAAAAGTATATTTTAAAAAACTGTACTTGCAGATAATATAATATTAGGCTACTAATAAAAGGTCACTAAAGTGTGAGTACACTTTTATGACTGTTTCTTAAAACACTTTTAAAAAAGCGCACTTTGTAATAATGTCAAATCAAAAGTTTTACTTTAAATCACATTTTAAATCATTATGTTTTAATAATCTTTTGTCATCCTTATAAAAAGTATGCTTATTGTGATTTGTTGACTAACATACTAAAGCATGTTAAGTGCTTGATTCTATTTATATTTGAACTGTAGTGTGTTATACAATATTATTACATTTAATATGCAATACTGTATAGTATATAGATATATTAACATAAAACGTACATATTAAGATGTTCTTAGGTCCTATTTCAGTGAGAACGTAAGTTTATTCTTTTAAAGTATATTATTTCAGAAATAATTATTCTTTTTAAAAGTATGCTAAACTGTACTTCTTTTTGATAATACAACATACAGACCCCTGCATTCACGCACAGAGGGCAGGGGTTGCATTTTTTCACCACATGGTGTCCTACAGAGGATTACCGGCTGTCTACGTTATGTTTACCGTCGTTTTACTTTTCTAAGAGACAACTGAGCAAACACAAGGCTGGATTGTAAAGGACAGATTGCCAATATTTATCTTTAAAGTCTTAAACTTAAAAAATATGAGTAAAGATTTGTTTCAAACTATGTTGTAAACCCTCGTATATAGAGAGCAAACAGATCTTGCATCAGCATGGGGATAATAAAGAAGTTGTGCAACTTGAAGACTCACGGGCAAATATTGACTGCTAACAATCTGGCCTTTGGTGTGAATCCACAAAAACTAAACTGATCTGCTGCACAGAATAAAGATAGATGTGATGTGACTATAGTTGTAATGATGTGTGGTGTAACACACACACAAAATATACACTAAATAAATACATTTTAAAAACATGTATTAATTACTTCATTGAGCTCGTTGTTTCTGCCTTTAATTAATACATTGTTTAAATTAATTCATGGTTAGCTAACTGCACGATTTGTATATGTACATTTATGAAATACATAATTTTGACGCAGTCACCTCTGATAACAAATCACTCTAAATTGTAATGTAGACACATTCATTTTCTGTAACGCTCCATGCTTTGAAACGATATGTGCTATACAAATAAATGTGTAAGTTGAATTGAAAGTGTTAAAAACAAAGCAAGCATTCTCTGAAAACACACACATACAATGTATTAATAGTGTTCTCCAAAACTCTTCCTCCCTCTCTGCTTTTGTCAACTCTATCCAACTCATTGGAGGATTGAAATATATTTAAATAAAATCTGCAGATGCCTTTTTTGTTCCATTACATGGAACTCTCTTTAATCTAGCCGCACTCAAAAAGCTATTCAAACATCTTACATAAATTATGCTCTCAGTATTAAAATCAAAGGCCAACGCCACCAGTCCCAGGGCTGTGGGAGAAAACTTTTGATGGACAGAAGGAGAGAAAGACACAAACTTATGATAAGCATATGTCATACATTTTTTTCTGCCTTTCAAAAGATGGCTCACTTTATAGGCACCCGATTTGTACTGCAATACTTCTTGATTCTTGAATACTTCTTGAATACTATATGATCTGGTCTAATAAAAAAATTGTTGTGATTAACATAATTCTCCGTTGTATTGCAATATAATCGTTCAAACTGAAGTTTGGCTTTTGGGGCCCTCCACTGACAAATGTTATACAGTAATCGTTATTGCTTATGGTATAAAGTGCATCCGGATGAAAATGATTTAATTTTAGTGTTTTTTTTGTGTGTTTTTTGAAGAGAAAAGTCTATACATCAGTGTTCATATTAGGATATTTATTTGTAGATTTTCAACATATGGGGCACATTATTTATGCTTCAAACTGTCTGTAACTTAATGCATTATCAAGTCATTGTCATGTCAAATTCTCATCTCCCACTTGTGTATCAAGATAAAAACAAGTTTACAACGATCATTATTTTGTTAGTAATACAATTAAAAATGTCTGCATTCAAGATAATAATCATATTTGTTGAGATACACTACTGTTCAAAAGTTTGGGGTCAGTAACAAAAAAGAAACGAAAAGAAAAGAAAAAGAAATTAATACTTTTATTTAGCAAGGATGCACTAAATTGATCAAAGGCATCAGTAAAGTGACATTTATTATGTTACAAAAGATTTCTATGTTAAGCTGCGCAACTGTTACTATGTACTCTCAACATTAATAATAATAAGAAATGTTTCTTGAACACCAAATCAGCAAGGATCATGTGACTCTGAATACTGGAGTAATGATGCTGAAAAATCAGCTTCGACATCACATGAATTAATTACATTTTAAAATATGAAAACTGTTATTTTAATTTGTAATAATATTTCCCAATATTCCTGTTTTTATTATATTTCTAATCAAATAATTGCAGCCTTGGTGAGCATAAGAGACTTCTCACAAAAACATACAAAATACCAACTCCAAAGCTTTGCAAATGTGACCAATAACTTATTACAACAAAATATAATGAGCTATAATGGGTTATGTCACTAAATGTTTGATTGTCATTGTTCATTTGAATGTATAAACAAGACTCAGTTTGTCCGAAGATCTTTAACAGTTTTAGGCATCATTCTCCTAATGCTGAGTCTCTAGCTCAATGTCCACTTGGTGGAGACCCCTGGAAACTCAGGCTTAAAATCAATCTTAAAATATGTGACAATCCCTGGAAGACAAGACAAGGCACAGACAAGGCTTAAGCCTATCCCAGACTAAAATGCATGTTTGAGCTGTTTTAACTGAAAGTGACTTGCACTGGCATATCTTAAAATATCTCAGTGCCATTGTTTTGTCTCAAGGTGCATACTAGTAATGTTTTTTTTTTTTATATATATAGTTTAAGTAGTTTATAAAAGCTACTTAAATGTTCTAATTGAACTAAGGTCTAATCCTGGCCTAAGCCCTCTCTTTGAAACCAGGCCAATGTGTTACATCCATAGACTGTAAAAGGTTACAACCTATTTACCTGCGGTGGACATGCAGAAAGCAACGGGTGATTTTGGTGAAAACGCGGCTAAAACATAGAAATAAGCCGAAATTACCCGGAAAAATTTGTCCCATTTCTGAATGGCATTTAAGGCATAAAATAAAAATCAAATTGGAACATTTCAACCCGATCTCACGGCAATTCGTATGAGGTGGCTGATTCATACAAATTCATACGACCTCACAAATTTTTGCTAAATCACACATATTTTACGAGTTGACCAATTCGTATGAATTCGTACGAATGACCAACCCCTGACCCCACCCCTAAACCTAACCGTCAATGGGGTTTAGACAAATCGTACAAATTCGTACGAGTAAGGTCGTACGAATTCATATGAATCAGTCACATTTTACTCACTCGTACGAATTGGTCGTGAGATAGCGTTGACTATTTGTACCTGTCTGCTGCCTTTGACGTCATAGCTCAATGGCAAGATGGTCTCAAAAATCTGATGGTCTTTACAATATTGAGAAGTCCACCCAACCAATTGTAACAGTTTACTGATTTAGTAGACAGAAACTGTTCTGTCTTTAATGTTAAAACGGAGTCAGACAATGATGGAGAGACTCAAGAAGAAGTGACAATGTCATGAAGTGGAAGGATGAACCCAATTGCAGACAATATGCAAACACACAAGGTTTAATAATAACAGAAAACAGGGAAAACAAAACCCACGAGGGGGGTAAAACAGAGGTAAGGAAGGTTGACTAACAAGCAAGACTATAAGTAGACTAAGAACTGGGATACATACAACTCTTCAGACATAAAACTCTTACTTGACAAGGACTTCTCAACAATGACACAAACACAGGCAGGTTACACATTGATTCAAAATGAACCAACACAGGACAGCAAACACAAGGGGATGATATAGGGAGACACTAATGACAAGAACAGGTGAAGCTGACTAGACAATGACAAGATGAGGATAACAAGGGGGCGGGGTAACGTAACGAGACAACACAAGCACCTGGCCCAAACAAATGGCCATGTGCTTGTACACAAAACATGGGTCTGTCATGATCCTGCCTCAAGACTAGAGAAATACAAAGACACCAGGGCAGAATCATGACAGACAACATGTAGAATGCAACAGGACGTCTCTGAATGGTTAGTTGATGAATTTATGTTGCTGATGTGGAGTCAACTATCTTCAATTAGGATATTCTGTCATGATAATCTATAAATCGCTCGTGAACTGTTGTGAGATGCACACAGAGTGACTTTCTATTGCAAGTGAAAAGATGGATGCTAAAGTTTGAGCTGACTCACATGTGCTCTTATACAACAACTTTTCCTCTTCTCAACATAGAACCAACGGTTCCCGGGGGCGGGGTTTATGTACATTTTAGGGTTGCTGATGTCACTATAACCCCGGAGGAATGTCGTGTAGTCCCTACCAGCTGTTTGTTGTAGTCCTTTTCTTTAACAAAGCAAATATCTTCCTTTGCTTTGAACTTTGAGCTTTGTAACTTTGCAGATGTTGTTTATGCTCAAACAGCAACATTACTAACTAAAGTTAGAAAAGTAAAATCATACTTTACCACCCCTTTAATCAGATGAAAGTAATTGCAAAAAATATTACATGCAGCTGCATGTCATTTTATAAAATGACCAGGTTTCTGGCTCGGTTTTCATGCACAAAAATGTTTTGTTTTGTTTTTGTGTGCAAATGTTTTCTTGTGCGAATACAAAATGCCATTTTAGGGGCTCTGAAGAGGCAAGCAAAAAAACAATAGATTTTTTTAATTTTTAATTGACTGCTTATTAAATTAGATTATTTGGACACTCATGAGTTGAGGCTTATATGACTGATGCCTGATTGTTGTCTTACAGTCTTCATACTTCATACATGGTTCTCTCGAGTCGTATAGAATGATGATGCAGTCCCAGATGTTGAGCGGCCTACTGTTGTTCAGTGCCATCCATTGTTTGCAGTGGAAGTAAACTAACTGGAAGTCTGTAAAAGCCTGTAGACATCAACAAAATGATACTTTTCCAACATCTCAATTGATAATGACAGGGAAGATGATTTTTCATCACACCACCAGCCCGCCACCAAATTGGTCTTCATTATGAATACCAACCTGTGTGTTTTCTTTTATGGATGATCAGTCCTCCGGCTGCCATCACGACCCCCACCACCAGCCCCACAGACCCAAGAATTATCTTAGACCTCTCAGACTCGGATAGAGAAGGATCTGTAAAGTGAAAGACAATTCAGTTCAAATTGTCCAGTGAGTACACAATCTGATTCTTAACACTAAATGAATCATAACTCTGTTCTGTTCAGGTCGACAGCGAATTTGGACATATCGGTAATGTCCATGAACTGAAACAGAAAAGAAAAAAAGGAGAGATAATAACAGACATAAAATACAAAGATTAACTAATAAAAAAATAACCAAACTGTATGAAAATTGATCATAATGATAAATTTAGATATTAAAAAACAACATTGTCAGAAAGAGTCAATTAATCAGAAGTGGGATTTTTGTTAAGTCAGAACCTTTGAATATTGCAGTAGTTGGGGAAATGAATCAGGAATGACATAAATATTAAATATGACATTTGTTTAGTTGTGTTAACGCAAGAGGATTATTGATGGTGATTTTAGACAGAAAAATGCTGCAATATTTAATTTTGAGAACTTAGGAGAAATGTGGTTAATGGGTTATAAATCAACACAAAAGCATTTTGTAAATAATAATAACATTTAATCTTACCTGTTTAAAATAAAGCAGGCAAAAATATGGTCAAATGTACCACAAGGTTGTACTGCATTTTTGAAGTCATGCCGCTGTGTCTACTTGTGTCTTTGAATACAGTGTGTTGCATGAACCAGTTCTCATTTTACACTGTATATAATATATTTAGCTTAGATTTCTCTTGCAAAAAGGTTAACCCCACTGATTTGGATTAACACCTTAGTGTAAAGATTTTTCTTTCAGAATTTTCCACTTTAATGTATCTGCATCTCTTGGTAAGACATCTTTGTTTTTTTACTCCACAAAGTTACCATCTAAAACCCATTTGATTGAAATATTTTAACTTTGTCAATTCAACAAGAAAGTTCTAAAAAAAATAGCCAAACATTTTGGTATACATTACAAATACAGAGAAGTAGGATAACATATGGTTTGTAAGTAGTATTGTGGACCAAGAACAATATAAATGTGACACATGCAGATATTAACAAAGATGGGACACTGAATTTTTTATTGAAGGACATCATACTGTATATCTGTAAGCAGGTTAAGAGTATCATCCATGTGTAGAGATCTCCAATGAAGCAAATTATCCAAATCCACAGTAGGCTATAACAAGCAAAAGTCAAAGTACGAACGGGAAGCTTTGCTCCAATCCAGCAACCATCAATGGGATAAATGGAAACGCTAATAAAAAGCTTTCTCCAGGTATATAACTAGTAACTAACAGCCCTAAATCAAGTTCCAATGTGGTAAACAGACCCAAGACTGACTGAATGTCATGAGTGAGACAGTCAATATTCTGGTGATGGTGACCTCTGGTGGTTGAGGGGTTAACATGAGCCAAGATCATATCAATACCAGAATATCAAGTTCATGATTTACCACAGCACAGGTGTAAGGATCCAAATCCGACTCACTTCTGTGAACAAACATGCTTGTATCATTTTGCGGAATAGCATTTTTCATTGCCTATTTACCATAAGGACAAGGTAAGTAAAAGCTTACTAAAAATATTTTCTGTAACAAATCTTTAGGTTATCCTGATTGAATCATGCAGTGGATCAGCTGGTAATGAAATTCTCTTCACTTATGTTACTGAAGTGGCTGCACAGTGTTGGGCAAGTTACTTCGAAACAGTAATGCGTTATTTATTACTTGTTACTGTCATTTCAAAGTAATTCGTTACATTACAATATTACTGTATTTAAAATGTAAGGCATTACACTACTATTGCATTACTTTTAAGTTACTCTCACCAAAATAACTGCAAATATGGATTTGGCAATCTAAATGTAGTGTATGATGCTCAATTAGCTCATTACACATCCAGTAGAAGGTGATGTGGTATCCGACTGAGCTTGGACACATAAGAAATTTTACCATGATGTACTATAGTACATACCATGGTATGCCATAGTAGTACCATGGTAGTACCATCTAACCATGGTACATACTATATAGTACTTCAGATATTATCATGGTACCATGGTCATTGCATGGTACTGTAGATGTTCCTATGGTACATAGTATGGTACCTCAGATTTACCATGATACCTACCATGGTACATACCATAGTACCTCAGATATAACCATGGTACATACTTTATAGTACTTCAGATATTATCATGGTACCATGATAATATCTGAAGTACTATACTGTACAGTATGCTACTATGGTACATAGTATGGTACCTCAGATTTACCATGGTACATGCCCTAGTACCTCAGATAAGTTATAACCATGGTACATTCTGCCGTACATATTACCATGGTACATACTACCTCAGATATAACCATGGTACCTCAAATATTACCATGGTACTTTGCATGGACGCATGGTACAGACATCTTTTTACTTTAAGCCCGGGGTAAACTTTAGGCTTAAACTTTAGCAAAAATAAAAATAACTAATGAATAATAACTAAGCCAAATATTTTTATTTTATTTTAATTATTATTGTGAGTGACTGCAGTAGTGTGGGCATAGGCCATTTGGTCTATGAACGATTCATAGATCTCCAAAATCAGTTTTAAATGTATAATTTAATATTAATTAGATTTTTATTTAAGTAATGTTCTAATTCTAGATGTTTGTAAATGCTGCATGATTTTGACGTGGTTTAATCAATGGCCGTGCGCGTGAACTTTGAACATTCATGTCGCTTTCAAACACTGGAGCGGCCGCGGCGCAGAGTTGCCATGGAATCGACGCTGGACCACTGCGACTGGTAAGCAGCAACTCCCTCTCTCGCTGTTGAGATTGAGAATGTACTATCCGCTGCAGGCTCACTCATCTCGGCTCTGTCTGATTAACGTACAGGAAGTGAAACATTTTGCGCGGACGTTTCTCCTCTGCTGATCTCGCGGTGATTTTGGCGAATTTGTATGAAGAAGAAAAAAACCACCACTTTATTCCAGGTTAACTAACAATGCTTGTAACGCGCGTTACTGACATTTGTACCGAGTCAAATATTACCTTTTTTCCCCCTGTAATGCCTTACATTACCGCGTTACAGCAAAAAGCAATGCATTACAGTAATTAATTACTTTTGTAACGCGTTACTCCCAACACTGTGGCTGCATATATGGATTTAGAAGATGCTAAACTAGTTATCAGTCTCACAGTACCTGATAGTGTATATTGCTGGCTTTGATACATTACCCTTACAAAATGTTAACCCCATTGATGTTGGATTTACACCTATGTGCAACGATGTTTATTTCAGGACGCTCTCTCTTAATATGAACCTCCTTTTGGTAAGATATCTTTTTTTTTTACTCCACACAGTTACTGTCTAAAGAGAATTAGGATTAAATATGGTTATTAAACAAAACAGTGATACAATCTAAATATCTTTCAGAATCCCCCTATACCTCAATTTACCCACGATGTGAAATTAAATGTCAATATATTATTGATTTGTCTGGTTTCTGGATTCTTCCCCCCCACCTGTCAAAGTCTCGTGGACAAAGAATAATGTGAATGTGACCGATGGATCAACTGTCAGCAGATACTGTCCCAACAAAGATGGGACACTTAATGTATTTTCTCGACTGAGCTTCGAGAAGGAGACATTTACAGCTGTTCTGTGGAGCACAAAGCCCTTCAACAACCTCAAACCAGAACATGAGGTAGATATGTATTTATTATTCACATCTAATTCCTTTTAGAATCACATGATGACTGTCACAAACGTTTGTGTCTGTGCGATAAAGGAGGCCAGCACCGGTCCAACGGTGTTCTGTGGAGTTGGTCTGGCTCTTGGGCTGCTGGGTTTGGCCACTGGAGCAGTTTTTATTGCCAAAGCAAAGAGATAGCAAAACTGACAATGTTGTTAGTTAATTTGTCATGTTGACATGCAAATTTGTATTGCAAAATCTGCTGTACCTCAAATACACACTATTCCCCTGTTTCTATCAATAATCTACATCTGCATCATGCATGAGAAATAATTTTAATAAATGTCTGATATCGGTCTGTTGTTTGAAAAAAAAAAAGGATAAATAAACTAGTGAAAATATGAAAATTATTTGTTGTTTATTTTCTGAAATTCCACAGGGCCAAAAAATATATGTAATTGATAAAGCATCCGTAAATGTAGGCTACTTATCACAACCCTCGTCTCACATATTTTGCTCAATTTAAAACAATGAACATATATTTTCATACAGTTGTCCGGTCATATTGATGAGATATCGATGTCAGGTTAGTAGCAAAATAGTTTTTTGTGGTTGATTCTATGCTATGAATCAAATTCATAACATAACATGTTTATAGCATAGCTGTAATTGTCCAATATGGTTTTAATGAAATCTTGAAAATTTATGATTTTTTAAATTAATTTAAATTAAAAAATAAAACCATTGGCAAATATTATGAAATGGTTTGTATTTATAAATAAACCTATTTTCTTAATGTGTTGAAGATACATATTACATGCAGTATGTTGAGTGCCCTCACACAATTCTGGTTCTTGGCGCCATCTACTGGTCAACTTAATGATAGATTTTTGAGGGTTCCTACGCAGTTTGGAAAAGAATGGAATTTGATTTGAGTAATTTCCAGGTCTGGAAAAGTTTGGAAAAAATAAAGTAGAGTATGGACAAATGTTTGCATTTCCAAACTATTGCCCCTATTTAGTTTTCTATAATAGAACATTTTGAATTTAATGAACATACATTTAGAAGTGTGTTTTCATGGCAGCTGTTTAGTGATTGTTAAACACGACTGAATTCAAGATGCACTTTTTCATTATGCAAAAATGTAGGTTATAAGCGTTTTGGGTTTCTTCTCATGATATTCTTAGCACTGTATTACAGAGCCACTAAAAGGATCTTTGCAAAAATACAAAATATGCGGACTTTAGTGTGCGCATGAGAAACCATTAAACTGTGGAAATTGCAGTAGCATATAGACAATGCACACTGAGCCACCTATTGCACCATCAGCCCATTTCACGGTGTGGTTTCTTGGCCGCCATAGAGTAGCCTATGTGTTAAAGCAGACCTAAGGCCTTGAAATATAATGTACTGCCCTAATGAAAGCCAAATTTTGACCACTTTTTTTTAAGTAACAGTCTTTTGATAGACCCTTGAACTTGGCAAATAGCATCAGCCCATTTCATGTCATGGTTTCTCCTCCGCCACAGCGGATACATTAAATTGGACATTAGGCCTTTATAGAGGTACCCATAGGGAAAGCCACATTTTGAGCAAATGGGCCTATTAATTCATGTGCATATTTGCTCTCTTTTTCTTCATACTAAGCTGGCAGGGATGCACAAAGGACAAAGGTTATAATATATAAAGCTAGAAATTGTTATGCGTAATTGTAAATTGTAACCTTGTAAAAAATTCCTGTGCGCATGTGAATAGTTTCTCGAGGGCACGAAAAAGTTTCTTGCGTGCATGTAAAAGTCTGTATATATACACTACTGTGCAAAAGTCTTAGGAACTTTAGTATTTTCACCCCCAAATAATATTTTAAGCCAGTGATTTATATATTTTGCTGTAGTATGTCAGCTTACATTTCCAAAAAATAATTTTGCCATTAAATGTAATAATCCAGTGATATTTTTGAATGCACAAGGAGTGACAAGAACCGGTATGATCTGATCTCACCATCATTGATTCATCATTGATCTGTGATAACATGAAGAAACCGAAAAAAACTGAGACAGACTAAATCCAGAAGAACTGAAGCAATGTCTCCAAGACGCTTGAAGAAAACTTCCTGCAAAGCTACTGTGAGACGTTTTAGGAACTTGAGTAAAAATTCTGTAAAGTGAGGATGCTTTCCAAAATAATGTCATAAATAGATTTTATTTATTAGCTTCTATTAACTGAATCAAATCAATATTTGGTGTGAGCACCCTTTGCGTTTAAAACAGCTGTTGTCCAGGTACACTTGCACATAGCTTTTCAGGTAGCTTTGTAGGAAGGTTTCTTCAAGCGTCTTGGAGACGTTGCCGCAGTTCTTCTGGATTTAGTAGTTTTTTCTGTTTCTTCATAATCCCACCCTGTTGTCAGACTCCTTATGCATACAAACATCTCACTGGATTATTACAATGGCAAAATAAATGTTTGGAAATGTAAACTGATATATCCTACTGACACTACAGCAAAGGATATAAATAAATGTCTTAAAACCATTTTTTGGGGGTGAAAATACTAATTTTGCTTTGGAGGTCTCCTACAACAAACGCTTTAATTTTCTCATAATATACATTGTACATCACAACATTTTTTTACTGATTCTCAAACGAATCGTCCGATGATTCAGTCTCTTTAAATCCCTCCTTTACCTGCTCTGCTCTGATTGGATTGCTCTGCAATTCAGGTTGGTTGTGACACTTTTTCCAAGTCACCTCAATGGAAAAAAGTGTACCAATCACAACTATACCATTGCTTTTCTGCTTCTTTATATATATATTTTTTTTTTTTACTTTCTTGTTTTTGTTTTTTTGTGTGTGGAAAGAATAGGCCTACATACTTCTGTATGCATTACAGAGATCAGGAATTTATTCTGCCAAACTTCCTCATGCTTCTTAGTAAACTCGCCCATTCTATTGTGTTTATCAGTCTGAATATAAAGTCATATTTCTATTTATTGTAATGTTTGTAAATACAAATGAAACCAAAACACATTACCATTGTCGTCATCTTGCTGGTAAAACATTGTTGCAAATATTACAAATTCATAACATGCATGATGCATTTGAATTAACCTTTGCAAAAAAAAAAAGTGCAATTACAGAGCAAACCACAGATGAGAACTTCTCTCTCTTTGATCAATCAATAAAACAGTTGTGGCATTGCAGTTGAACTGGTTGTGTTTGGTGCCTCTGAAGATCTTGTGGAAGGTTTCAATGTCTTTAATAAGCTGATAAACAGTCTGTAACTCAATGTTCACTCTGATGTGCCACCGAGTCCTGCAGAGGTTCAGGACATATAATGTATTGACTTCCAGCTGATATGACGTGTGCTAGTAAATGAAGGAACATGAACATGAAATCATAAGTATTTTACAACGTAATTAAAATGGAGAAACCATGATATTGCCTTATTGCAATTTTGTTTTGAAGATGTACATATGAGTGTGTCTGCACACCAACCTGTGCGTTTTCTTTTGCAATAGATCAGCCCTCCTGCTGCAATGATCACCCCCAAAACCACCCCTGCAGCTCCAGTTATCATCTTATTCCTGTCAGACTCTGACAGAGATGAATCTGCAAAATCAAGTAAAATTGTGCTGAAATATTCTATGGTTTGTTATGCAACGCACACAATTCTGTCAGTTGAGATAAAATTGCAATAGTAACCAGCAACCCAATTAGTCACTTGAGTTTCACTTTTAAAAATAAAATAGGAATTACTTAAAGCTACACTGTGTAATTTTTTAAGTTGATTCTTAGCAAAAAACACTGTTCTGTCAAAATTATATGTGCTCATTAATGTATAATAATTTCTACCAACTAATCAAATATTCTCATAAGCGTAGAACCTGCCATTTATAATACATACGGGTGAGCTACTCGCAGCCATGTTGCGCCTCCATCTTGAAAATACATTAGCCAAAGAGGGACACCTGGAAATTAAAGCTTTGCCTTTCGCGTTTTTACACTCAGTGGCACCGTGACGAATGCGACGGGGAGATTACTCGCGACTGCCGGCAGATTAGAAATAATACGGCCACCGAGTTAAAACGCCCTCAGAATTTCACCGCTAGATGGGAGAAATCCTACACAATGTAGCTTTAACAAATGTTTTATTATATTATATATTGTTTTATCTTTATCTGATTTTAGGAATCCTACTAAGAATAAGTTCAAAAGACTTAAAAACAACAAAATGAGAACCACTGAGTTATAATAATAGTAATGCTGGTCTGAACAAAAGTCCTCTGTGGTTGGTTAAATTGTTTAGGCTACAATACAAACAAAATAGTTTCCTCTTGAATAGTTTCCTCTTGCTCAGATGAAAACAATAAGGGAACAAGTAGACATAGTAGAAACTACAGTTTGGTTTTTGTGGTCATCAGTTTCATTCTATCTTACCCCAGTGATAGACCATGGGTGTATGAGAGCTGGCGTGCTCCACCACACAGGAGATCTTCTCTCCAGGTTTGGGAAAGTATTCCAAGTGGGAGTGAATCTGGTAGTACCAGTCTCCATCAGCCAGCTCCTCAGTGGAGGTCACATCTGCTGCCACCGCTTTATCATCCCTCATCCACGTCAGTTTGATGGGTTTGGGGTAGAAGTCATAGGCACTGCAGATCAACATGGCTGGACTTTTTCCACTGGCCTGCTTTACTGACCTGACGATGACTTCTGGTTTTACTGTAGACACCATGAGGTTAATTTTGTGTTGTGTTTCATGTGTGGTTTCAAAAAGTTTTTAGTGTTCAAGCATCTCACCTGTTTTTTCTAACATATGGAGGAATTGCCCAAAGAGTTTGCAAACGGCAATGCCTTTCTCTGCCTCCTTATGTAGCCACTCAGGTTTTTTATTAAAATCATCCGCCCATTTCATCGCATATTCAGTGTAAGCAACACATTTATTTTCAGTACTGTTAAATCTCAGCAATTCAGTTTTGTCAAAATACACTGAGTAGATGAGCTCAATATTTTGTAGAGAACCAAATCGACAGAGAATTAGGAGGAAACCATAATGTCCATGAACTAAAAAACAAGCAGCCAACAAACATTTTGACAGTTTAATAAGAATAATACTTAATAATAATAATAGTAATAATGTTCTAATACAGTCTGTTTAACTTTGCAAAAACATATTTCTAAATGAGAAATTTCAGAGTAAAGGCTTTAAATGGCATTTAGTAAAAAGAAATGTATAGATCTATTTCATCTTTTTAAAAAAAGTCAGATTAGCTTACCTGCTTCAAACAAAATATGCAACAACAAGGCCAGGTGTATCACAAGATTATACTGCATTTTGCATTCAGTGTTTTACTGGCATGGAGATAATGAGTCCTAAAGCAGTTACAGTAAATGTCTTAAAATGATGCCAGCCCTGATTGGGCATCGCAACTCATCAAACTGGAAAATCAAGCTTGTGACTGACCCACAAAACAACATGTGATCGAGTAACTTACATTGGGACATTTTTCACAAGCTGAGCTACACCGAGTTACAAAAACTGAAGTGAAAGTTCTGTATACTTGCTGACAAATGGGCATTGTTTATAAACAAACTGTTCATTCATCTGACTGTAGTTTTTCGTTATTTGGGGTTTTCTCGACTGAGGTGAGGACTCACAGGAAATTTTACGTCACCCTCTCACCCAAAAAAGATTCAGAAATCTATGGGTCTAAAATGTGGAATGTTTCTGTTCTTGCCCGTGTGTGTGTGTGTGTGTGTGTGTGTGTGACCTATGTTGCACGGGCTAATTCCGAGTTACAGGCATAATGAATGAAATATATAAATTGGTCGAATTCGAGGTTTTCACTAAAATTCATGAAGCCCTCATCCAAAAATCCCAATGCTCCAAACAAATAGTAATTAAACATCTAAAAATATCTTTATTTGTAGGTTTTTCTGAGACGAGTAGCCTTTCCTTTGTCCATTGAAAAATTCAGTTTTTCTCTGCTCGCTTCTCTTCCCCTTAGCACAAGTTTGGCATCGTTGTAAAGCACAGTATCCCAACTTCGTGAATATTCATAGCGAATTCTCGATGGCATGATTCTGAACCAATGAAATGTGATTTTCAAACTCATGCTGATGTAACTCACGCTAATGTTTCCTTTAACTCAACTTTTCTCAAAATTTACTTTGCTGACTCTGAGTAGCCTATATGAATACAGTATATATAGGCTGTGTGTGTATGTAAAAAAATGATTATCTAATTTTCCTTTCCTATTGATCCACCACTTAGTTATATTAATAACCCCTTGTTTGACCAGAAATTCCGGCCAGTTGGTAATATCAAAATCGACTGCTGGCGGTAGATCCTTTTCCTATTTAGCACCAAAACTTTGGTACAATCTTCCTAACATTGTCCGGAAAGCAGACACACTCTGTCAGTTCAAATCTAGAAAAACACATCTCTTTGGCCTAGCGTGCACAACACATTATAGACTTCTATAATTCAATTTAGGCTGCATAGTTTAGGTCAGCCGGAACCGGGAACACTCCCCATAAATCCTGATGTACTTGTTACATCATAAGAAGGATGGCATCTACGCTAATATTAATCTCTCTGTTTATCCGAGGTTTACCGCAGTCTGCCGGATCCAGGCCATATCCAGATCTGATGAAGGACCTGCTTCTGGACACGATGACAACGCAGTCCTGAAGTGTCAACCAGTCCCTTCCCTGTTACTTAAGTCAACGGGATCCCAAACGTATCCAGATCAGATGGTGGACCTGCACCTGGACTCATCCATGACGCATCCCTGAAGTGCCAGCTGGCGTGATGACTCCGACCTCCAACCAGATGGAAATGGACAAATACTGTCTGATCCAAGTTCTGATCCAATCTGACTTGTAATGCTGCCTGAATCATAACCATACACTGTTTGCTCGTTGGCCAGAGGAGAACTGGCCCCCGAACTAAACCCCTTGCCACTGTTTGCCACTGTTTGCCTTGGATTTTGGCTTGCTTAGTTGGGGACATTTATTATTCAAACATATTATTGATCTGCCTTACTTAAGGTGGACGATGATGCAATTTTCTTCTAGAAACAAACTTTGTTGTATTATTTTCATGTTATCACTGTGAACTGCTTTGATACAATTTGTATTGTAAAAAGCGCTAGGCCTATATAAATAAAGGTGACTTGACTTGACTTGATATATTATTTAGAGAAACCTCTATAAATGTATGTGCTGTTGCACTGCAGGATGAATGAAGCAGTGAGAAAAATGATTTGTTTTCAGCATGACTGTACATTTTCATTTTAACTGTCTCATTGTGACATTGCACCACAGTATTTCATATTGCTTTTTAAAAATGCACTTTACAGTGCAAATTACGCATAGGCCTACTTGAAATAGGCCTATAACTCTGCATCAACTGTCAGGATTATGTTATGTTTAGTAATTCCTGTGTTCATGTTTTCCCTCTCTGTCTCATTGGTTACTCATTACGTGCTCATTTGTTTCTATAGTTAGGCCTAACCATTATTGCCACCCAACCCGGTCACACTAAATGCGTCTCTATAGCACGCACTGGGTCTCATTCATGAAACACGAGCAGAACGAATTTTGTGTAAATCGTGTGTAAAGTGGTTCTGGCGTAAATTTTCGGATTCATTAAAATGTTCGTATTTTCCAAATGTTAGTTGGTAGGCTACTAAAGAAATCTACACCTGCTGCCAGCCACGCGTAAATATGCGTTTAACATCCGAACGTTTTGCTCATTAATAAGGCTGCATTTTAATTCACCTAATCGGGTACATATTTACACAGCATTTTGAAAAAATATTATATATAGTAATTACATATGTTTTTTCTTTTTACTTTTATTATGAGAACCAGTAATACCATCTGCAAACGGTACACTTTAATCAAATAATTAATTGCTTTCAATAGGGCTGGGCTATATTTTTTCGAAGTGAACTAATTCGTTTTTTTGCAGTCGCTTCATGTCGAACCATTTTCTTTTCACTTCTGTGACTGTTCGATTAACAGATGAAACTCCATTAACTGCATCTGTAATATCTGCCAAGCATCCTTTTTTTATGACATGATAGTAGCCTACGCCATAGGCTACGCTTGAAAATAAAATGTGGCGTTTTGAATGAACTTCTGATAATAAAACTTTTCTGCATCTGAGAAATTGTTCTTTTTCATTCGCTTTTGAGAAGACGTGTTGAAATCCTTCATTTGGTGTCATAATAATGATGCCCATATATAGTTGTCAGTCGGATTTAATGGGCGGGATTTATGGTAATTGAGAATGAGCGTGCACGCGCGTCCCATTTACGACTGATTGGAATTCATAACACACACACACACGTTTCACTATCACATCTGACGTTTACGAAGTATTTGTGAATCAGGAGAAGAGTTTTCGGGAAGGTCTCTTTACGCGCAAATCACTCACATATTTACTCGTATATTTACGAATGTTTCATGAATGAGGCCCATTGTGTTTATCGTGCAATTTATACGCAAAAATTAGTTTTTACGTGCATGTGTAAGATTGGTAGTGGTGTGGGGTGCGTCTGCGTGTGTATTATACGTTTGGTTATGATTAGTGGTGTGGGGTGCGTGTGTAGCTACTTCACGCAATGAAGTGTCAAGTATGCACGCGAAAACTACGTGTCATATGCACGTAAAAACTAATTTTCGCGTAGGCTATATATAATGCACGATAAACACAGTGGGCCTCATTCATGAAACATTCGTAAATATACGAGTAAATGTGAGTGATTTGCGCGTAAAGAGACCTTCCCGAAAACTCTTCTCCTGATTCACAAATACTTCGTAAACGTCAGATGTGATAGTGAAACGTGTGTGTGTGTGTTATGAATTCCAATCAGTCGTAAATTGGACGCGCGTGCACGCTCATTCTCAATTACCATAAATCCCGCCCATTAAATCCGACTGACAACTATATATGGGCATCATATTATGACACCAAACGAAGGATTTCAACATGTCTTCTCAAAAGCGAATGAAAAAGAACAATTTCTCAGATGCAGAAATTGAAGTTTTATTATCAGAAGTTCATTAAAAACGCCACATTTTATTTTCAAGCGTAGCCTATAGTGGCGTATCAGGTCCTAAAAAAAGGAAGCTTGGCAGCATATTACAGATGCAGTTAATGGAGTTTCATCTGTTAATCGAAGTGAAAAGAAAATGGTTCGACATGAAGCGACTGCAAAAAACGAATTAGTTCACTTCGAAAAAATATAGCCCAGCCCTATTGAAAGCAATTCATTATTTTATTAAAGTGTACTGTTTGCAGATGCTATTACTGGCTCTCATATTAAAAGTAAAATGTACCCGATTAGGTGAATTAAAATGCAGCCTTATTAATGAGCAAAATGTTCGGAAGTTAAACGCACTATTTACACGTGGCTGGGAGCAGGTGTAGATTTCTTTAGTACCAACTAACATTTGGAAAATACGAACATTTTAATGAATCCGAAAATTTACGCCAGAACCACTTTACACACGATTTACACAAAAATTTGTTCTGCTCGTGTTTCATGAATGAGACCCAGTGCGTGCTATAGGCTAGAGACGCATTTTCATGAGATCAGGCTGTGCCACCTGTCTCTAGTTTCCTTTGTTAGCCCTGTGTATTCAAGCCCTGTGTTTAAGTTCCTTCTGGTCTTTTCCCGTTGACCACTGTTTGCTCTTGTGATCTCTGCGTGTTTTGTTTAATATTGTTTGTATATTTTTGGAATACTCCTTCCATCTTCATCAGCCACACATAACATCAACATTTTATTTTATTTTATATATATATATTTTTAATTAATTTCCACTTTTATTTGAGAAAAACAAATCAATATTTGGATTTAAAAAAACATATGATCGAACATATCTGTCAAGAGTCCTTTAAGGCTAATGCATACTCAAATTGTAACCTACTTAGTGTGATTCATTTTGAAGGAATGAATGAGTAGTTTCTCACGGCCCATGATGCAGCTGCTATATATAGAATTTAAAAGCCACCACACTAAATGCAACAGTAGAATATTATTTCACGTCTTATGAAGACTGTTTTAGCTGTTGTATAACACCTCCTCTGCTGTGAATATACAACATAGAGCCCTGGAAACATAAAATCAAAGCATGTCTCACTTGCAAAATCAGTGCAAAGGGCATTTACAGTAACATTAAATTAAAAAAATTCCTTCAGCACACATGTACCTTTACATGAGAACCAAAACAAAAGAATATCTACAGGTCTCAGTATTATTGTCTCAGCATTGATTGCAGCTGTTTCCTTTGGCAATGAAAAAGACTCCAGTGACCAAACCCAGCAGCCCAATAGCCAGACCAACTCCACAGAACACTGATGGACCGATGCTGGCCTCCTTTATCTCTACATCTGCACAGATACAAACATTTGTGACATTCATCATGTGATTCTAAAAGTATTAGATGTGAATAATAAATACATATACCCCATGTTCTGGTTTGAGGTTGTTGAAGGGCTTTGTGCTCCACAGAACAGCTGTAAATGTCTCCTTCCTCTGGAATGAAGCTCAGTTGAGAAAATACATTAAGTGTCCCATCTTTGTTGGAGTAATATCTGCTGACAGTTGATCCATCTGTCACATTCACATTATTCTTGGTCCATGAAACTTTGACAGGTGGAGGGAAGAATCCAGTCACATGACAGATCAGGGCATTCTTGACATTCAACTGTGCATCACTTTTGGGATAAATTGAGCTCCAGGGGGATTCTGATGAAACAGACACAACCAATCCTAATATGGAATTTCAAACATTTCAATAAAACATTTTTGTTGTTGTTTATGTCCGTTTTATGTCTTACCAAGTGGTACAGATGAATTGGCATACACGTTTTTAAGCACACCTGCAAGATTTTTGCAAATAGACACACCCTTTTTTGCATCCGCATACAGTGGCGGAAGCTCAATTTGGCCAACAAAGTCAGGTAATGTGATGATTTCTTTTTGCTCTTTGAAGTCTACATGTGCCACATGTTCATCATCAAATTCGACAATGAAATCTTCTTGATCTAAATCACCACATGCTTCAATCAGCCCAAAGTCATGATAACCTAAAATATTAAATCAGATTATTATTATTGGGAATATAATCATATTTATAAATACATGTACACTGTAAAGAAATACATTTTGAATTACACATTGCATTAGGTTATGTTTTGGTTAGCGGAAATTTCCGTAAAATTACTGGATAATGTCCTGGCAGGAAATTACCAGTACATTTTCTGTTTTTATTTTTTACAGTATAGACAGATATAATTATATTGAGATAAGTTACAATACTTTTAAATGGATATACTTTTGAAACTATTACAGGAGGTGTATATTTTTTTGGAATAGTATCAGCTAAAAACATACAGTTATTAAGATACTAAACAGGTGGTACAAAACAAAGAGCAAATTTTGTTTTTACTCCTTTTTACATGTTACAAGATTTGTTGAGGAACAAAAGTCTACGTTTGTCGCAGCAATTGAATGGTTTTATACTTACTTTGGGCATTAATGTAAACAACACAGACACCGATGACTATAATTCTTAAGAATCCTTCCATTTCAGTAAGTCAGTAAGAGGATGTAGAATGTGCTGCTCAAATAGAATGTCAGCAACTTTTCATGAGAAACAGCACCACCTTCTCTTTAAGCATTTTTTTTTTTTTTACATCATCCTATTGGTTGTGTGTCAGTGACATAATAGTCTCTATGGGAAGTATGTCCTGAGCAGTGCTGCAAGAAAGAACAAAGCCTAAGGAAGTTTAACTGTACTTACTTATACGTAAGATTGTTTGTTGACCACTGGATGGTAGCCCACTGCTGGATAACACAAGCAAAAACCATAACCATAAACATCATGAAATAAGGGAGTTCTCTCTCTTTTTACTTACGTCAATGCATTAGGGGATATTTTTAGAGAATAACAAAGGCATTATGGTTGTAGATGTATTGTTAACAACAAATTAATGAAAAATGAACATTAAAATATTTTAATCATTCAAATCTAAACGGGCATTCTCTGAGAACTTCATTAACTATAATTGAATGATCCGCAACTTATTTTTAATCAGCCTGAAATTTGTTTGCATCACAGAAATGATTATTGTTTTTATTTTTTTGACAGGTAGGTTAGGGAATAAGGCTGCGTTTACACTGGCACACAAAATCCGATATTTTACTCACATCTGACACAGATCAGAATTCGTTGAACATGTGTAGCCAAAACCAAAATCCACGATAAAAAAAAAAAAAAAAAAAATTGGCTGAAAAGGATTAACAGCACATAAACCAGTCCAGCATGTTTACAGAGGAATGACAAGAGCGTGTTTATCAGTGTTAAAGAATGGTGAGCCAACCAAGGAAGAACCAAGAATTAAAGAGCAATGTCAGGGTTCTGTTACTTCTGTCTATTTCTTGGTTTGTGACAGAGCCCTGACACTCCTGTTTTGTCTTGTCTGTGAGCCTTGTTTCATGTGCTTTCATGTCTTGTGCTGTGTAGCACACAGCTTGTGTTTTACACATTTGGGACAGGGCCTAACATTAGTGTAGATGTCGTAAAGAGTACATCAGGTGTTATAAAAGTGTTCCCGGTTCCTTCCGACTGACCTAGTTTATAGATTAATGTAGGCCTACACAGACAGAGAAAAGCACAATATTAAGGTAAAATGCTTTTTTTTTTTGTTAATTCAACAAGAAAAAGTGATTCTTAAAAGCTTTAAGCACCAACTGCCTTTTTACTTGTGCAATTACACAAAACAGAACAATATAAGCTTAAAATCATTTTTAAAACATGAAAAGTTTGGAGTCAGACCATTTCATTTTAAGAATGTTAAACTTTCCCATTAATATTAACAATTGTATGAAGTATGCTTTATCTGTCTCAATCCCATGATCATTGAAATGTATCATTATGTCAAATCCACTCAGCTGTAGCCTACTTTTATGAGGAGTGCTGAGATGGTTTTGGAACACGCATCGCCAGGTGGGCTATGGGAGATGGAATGAGATGGAGCATCAAACAATACTAGGTAAGGATAAATAGGTGAGAAAGAGACAAAGAAAAAAAAAAAAAATAATAAGGAAAATCTGATCATAAGAAATCATGACTGCATAACAGCATGCAAGAATGCAACGCGCCAAAAAACTAAAGAAGAAGAAGAAAATGCGTTTTGCCTAGTTTGTCCACAAGGTGGCAACAAGTGCCCCAGGATCGTTGATAAATAGGGTAACGTTAGTCGAAGAAAAAATAAATAAACAGAAGAGACAGAAACCCTTGCAAATTACAACAATGGAAAATTATGAGGACGAGATATTGTGCGAGGAGGTCCGAAAGTACCCGCATTTGTACAACTCTAGCCTACAAGACTATAAAGATGGGCATATGGCTTGTAACTCGTGGCGTGAGATTGCCCATGCGCTTGGCAAGGACGAAATACTCTGTCGGCAGAGGTGGAAATATCTTCGCGACAGATATGTCAAAGCTGCAAAGATGCTAACGCAAAAGAGCGGCGATGCTGAGGGTAACGTTACAAAAACAATGCCGCGGATTGTGGTTATGCTCGGCTGGCTCTCGCAATTCATCAAGCACTACACCGGTAATAAACTGGTAAGTCAAGCAAATGTGCTGTGTTCAAGCTATGCAGAACGTACCGTGCATTTCTGACCTTCTTTGTTATTATTTCAGAACGAGTTTAGATACTTGGATGAGATATTGTGCGAGGAGGTCAGAAAGTACCCGCATTTGTACAACTCGAGCCTAAGAGACTATAAAGATGCGCATGAAGCTTGTAACTCGTGGCGAGAGATTGCCCAGGCGCTTGGCAAGGACGAAACATTCTGTCGACAGAGGTGGAAATATCTTCGCGACAGATATGTCAAAGCTGCAAAGATGCTGAAGAGAAAGAGCGGTGATGCGGGGGGTAAAAGACTACCTCCGATTGTGTTTTTGCTCGGCTGGCTCTCGGAATTCATTAAACACAGAGAGACAGACTCCAACGTTGAAAAACTGGTAAGCAAATGTGTTGTGTTTTTGTTATGTTACGCTGACGGTACTGTATATTTCTGACCTTCTTTGTTGTTATTATTTCAGAACGAGTTTAGTTATGGTTCTTCTGACTCTCTGGACACCCTGAAGCTGGAGTGTGTGGCCTCAGACCTGTCTGACAACACCATGGAGCAGAATCAGAAGAACGACCAGTTCACACAGGTGCAAGAATCAGTTGTGGCCCGCTTAAGCAACTATGATGAAGAGAGAGGGTTTGACGACGAAGATATGTGTTTTGGGAAGATGGTGGGGAGGACGCTCTCCAAAATGACGACAAGGAACAAAGCCCATGCCCGTTTGGAGATCTCACAAGTGCTGTTCAAGTGGCAAATGGTGGAGTGCGACTCTGCAGTGCCCAAATGAACTGTAAAAAGACTACACTTTTTTTTCTCTCTCTCTCTCTCTCAAAAAACACACCACATAATACTTATTACCTGTACATATGTATATACGTTTGTTTTATAAATAGACCATGTGTCTTGTTTTAAAATAAAATAATTTTTCATTTAGACCTGGTTCTGGAGTCCCATCTGAGGTCTTGGAGTCTTTACTAGCGAGCTGTTGAGTTGAATCAGGTGTTTGATTAGGGAGATATCTGAGGGTACGTTTACATAACAACGATGTGCTTAAAATGGAAAAGCTTTTTCTTCGTTTTTTTGTGTACAGATGACTATGTTGTCAAAACAATACCCATTCACACGGATCTGCAAAGACACTAAAACTAAAAACGCTGCATTATTCATTGCCAGGCCAGTAGTTGGCGATGGCATTTTGTAAAGAAACACTATGTGCTGACTGAACACATAATATGCATGTGCCCTTTGAATCCAATTTTCAATTAAACATTTGTGCTTTCAGGCCCCCTAAACGCTGTTGTCTTGTAAAGGAACGGCCGTATCACATAAAAAGTTTTCAGTTTTTAGTTGAAAACGGTTTAGTGTAAATGGCCCCTAAAATGTGCAGTGTTTGGGAGAGGGGGATTAAGACTGGACGTCGGCTGCAGTTTACAACCAGAAGTAGGAAGTAGCCTACCTGCCTCTTATAACCAGTGGCAGCAAGGCAAATTATGACAAGAGATTATGAATAATACTCATAATTGTGTTTTTGAATGATTACACTTATTCAGATTACATTATAGAATATACTTTTTATATACTAAATATATATATATATATATATATATATATACATACATCATTCATTATTGCATATTATTTTATGAATAAAGATAGAAGTGTTTGAACAAACTCAAACTATAAGCTACTTAATATTTTTTGTAGGCTGGTAATCTGTAAAACTGGTAAGTGTGACTTTGTTAATTTTTTACAAAATAAAAGCATTTCAAAACAATCTACTTGATTAAACATTAAAGCACATTAGTGTGATAAACAGCTAAAAAAATTCCATATTTAGTTGAATATTGACTAATTTATTCACAAATAATGCTTTTTTCACTCCAATAATGAATCCAATATATGGTGGTGTGGTGATATAGCGAAATGAGAGATTTATAAATTTTTGACTGGGAACACAAAAGGTGTTACAGACAGGGTTTGCAACACTGCACAATGGTTATTATCAAACCTATCGAGACTTTTCGAACATCATATTTTCTTTACTGCGATCATAATATCTCTGTTTATTCATTTGAACTCTGCTGACAACTGGGGTACTCCCGGACCACGGTTGTTAGCAACTTAGTTAGACTACTGAAAGAAAAACATTATTGCATTAGTCACCTTGCTATCTAGGTATATAATCTGCATTACAATAATACAAAAGGATTTTTATTTTTTATTTTTTTAAGTATAAAATAATGCTTAAAATAAGAAGTACAGAGCCTGCATATCTCACTTTTTTAACAGTGAAAGAATGAATGATAAAATGTAAGTAGATAAACATTTAATATTTAACAACTGTTTTACGATATAAATGTTCAAGCACCGACGGTATCCAGTGATGCAAATGACTTGTTACTGAACTATCCCTTTTAGAGAAATCATCATTTCAGACTTTCTGATATAATGTGATTTCTCTCGAATGGTGTGATTTCTTTAAAAAAAAAAAAAAAACATCTGATCGATAACTTTGCTAATTTGATTTTTAAGATATAAAGATAAAGCAGTATACTAATATAACTCTGCCTGTAAATGAACAGAGTTTCTATTTGCTTTCTGTCACATGACCTTTTCCTTTGAACTGAGTTGATGCTAGTCTGGCTCTGAATTCAGAATGGGTTGCAAGTGTTTGTTGGCTCGGTGTAAGAATTTGTCAGGTTTGCACTGGTTCCCCCGTGATGCTGACAGAGCTAGATTGTGGCTGCAGGCGGTGGGTTGGCCATCAACTCCCGACACATCAAGATTGTTTGTGTGTAACAAGCATTTTTCACGGGAGAGCTTTTACAGACTTGAGGACTATGGCATCGCTCATGGAGGTAATCTCCGAAGAGAATACGCTGAACAAAGTCTCAAATACCTTTCCATCCCTACAGGGCAGCCAGTAAGTGTCTTAATAACCATGATCTTGTAAATCTTGCTGTCCTTTTGTGGTTTAAAGATTAATAAGAATAATCAGTTTGATTATTACAGTAATAATCATATGATCACTGACCTATTCGAATAAACAAGACATTTTTTTCTTTCAGTTTCACTTAAACTGTTGGCTGGAAATATTGGAATTCTGCCCAGTAGCTGAAGAAGGAAGTCTAAATATGGTCATTGGTGAGATGAATTTATCATGATGTCACAAACAGCAACGTTTCCGGGTTCTTCACACAGTCAGATGGATATTCATATGCACATTAGTTCTGTTCAACCATACGTGCAACATTCTTAGACTTGTTCATCATATTCGATCCTTGAGTGGAGGCCCTCCTGTCACGACCAACACTCTTTACCGTTCCAATACAATTCCATATTAGAATAAGGTTTGTGTGTGCTCTTTTACTGTTATATGATGGTCACACACACATCTTACGTAAGTAAATATAAAAAGAGGAGAGAGGAGAGAGTAAAAAAAAAAGAGTACTTTTACATGAATGAATAAAAATATGCCAATGTATCCATTGATTGTGTTCATCAAGTGAAAAGGTTTGTGAGGGGGGGGGAACCACAAGCAACATAACTTACCAGTTTTGGAAAGGTTGTTTTGAATTTATTACACCAGTGTGTAAGACTATGTTGTAGTGTGTGTGTGTTGTGAGGGCTTCTGTGTCCTGTCTGAGGGCAAAGTTCGTTTTTTTCTGCAAGAGTGAATGGTTTTGAGTGTAGAGCTTCATTTTGACCTGAAAATAGGATGTTTGGGGAATTGGGCGAGACGTTATGGATTTGTGTTTACTGTTTTGAGAATACGAGGCATAGTTTCAAGAAATGTGTTTAAGCAATCGAGAAAAACTGTAATAAATGTTATTATTAAGTGATAATATCCATATGTTTTAAAGTGAAGAATTAATTGTACAGGTTGTTTGTGAATTTGAAAAAAAAAAAATCTTAAAGAGTTATATTTTGTCAGAAATGTAATGGGTGGTTCATAAATTGTAGTGACATTTAGCAGATTTATCATTTATTATGATTTAATATTTATGCAATATTTATTAAAGCACATAAAATAGCTAGTTTGCTTTATAAATCAACTAATGGTTTGAAATAATCTGTCTGTGGTCAGAATCCTCATAAGAATCAGTTTACACATCTTAATGAGGCCTTAGTAAAAAATATATTCTTATTTGTGATATTCTTAATTCGTTTTTTGATCTGTCAGCTCTCCCATCATAGTTATGAATACACATATAATACATATTTGTAACATATAATAGATTTCTAAGTTAACGTTAATATGGAGTTATATAACATTTTCCAACATTAGACTGCTACTTTAATCTTTTGTACTCTACTATATCCTCATTTTTGTTTTCCTATTTTAGGAAGCAACAGGAATTCCAAGATTTTGAATGTCTTGTGTTCCTTATGTTTCATTTTAGCTTGTCGGATGTTTTCTAATGTGTACGTAAAAAGAAATTGAAATTAATAAAAGTTACCTTTATTTCAAGCTGTCTGTTTTCACTTGATATACTAAAAATAAGTTTATAACAGAAAGCAACAAAAGGTTTCATAAGTTTCTACTGTCAGAAAACTCCTGTGTCACAGTGATTTAATCAGTCTTTTTGTGCAGTCACTCTTTTTTCTGAGCAGTGTCTTATATAGAAGTGAACTCTCCATAAGAGCACTAGTTTGATGTTTTATTTTCTACAACTTTCCACAGTGTCTCATCAGAGACTCCAATAAGAGAGTCTGACATCTACATGAGACCATACTGTGTGTATATTTCTTCAGAATTTGTGTCCATCTGGGCTCATTTTTCATGTTGCATCTTGCACTGAAGCAGAAAAAGAGAAATACTTTGTTTCTCAGTTCAAAATATTACATTTAAAGTATAATGAGATGTAAATGGTATAATAATAATAATAATAATTTGTTACATTTATATAGCGCTTTTCTGAGACCTCAAAGCGCTTTACATAGAAGGGGGGGAATCTCCTCAACCACCACCAATGTGCAGCATCCACTTGGATGATGCGACGGCAGCCATATTGCGCCAGAATGCCCACCACACACCAGCTTACTGGTGGAGAGGAGACAGTGATGAAGCCAAAAAGTATATGGGGATGATTAGGAGGCCATGATGGACAGAGGCCACTGGACATATTTTTGCCAGGATGCCAGGGTATACTCTTTTTTGAAGGACATCCTGGGATTTTTAATGACCACAGAGAGTCAGGACCTCGGTTTAACGTCTCATCCGAAGGACGGCACTCTTTTGGCAGTATAGTGTCCCCGTCACTATACTGGGGTGTTAGGACCCACACAGACCACAGCTGGCCTCACTAACACCTCTACCAGCAGCAACCTGGTTTTCTCAGGAGTCTCCCATCCAGGTACTAACCAAGCTCAGCCCTGCTTAGCTTCAGTGGGCAACCGGTCTTGGGCTACAGAGTGATATGGCTGCTGGCTATAATGGTGTTGTTGAAATAAGTGTTGGAAACGTAAACAATCTACAATCGATATTTTATTTAATCACTTACTACTATAGCAGTATAATTATGGTCTGGTGACCTAATGAAGCAGTTACACAGTTATATCATAATAGAGTTCAGAGCATCACTCAACTACACTTAAGACTACACGTGGTGACCATGATTTATCTTTTTATTTAATATTTTGCTGTTGCTTTCCCACACTACTTGGATATCAGATTTGTTTTTGCCTTTCTATGTAACATTTACCAGCAGTATGCCTCTTCCTCCATATGATGAGTGCAGTTATGATGAGAACAGCCACACACACATCAACACCAACACACTGACTACAGACAGACTGGGGGATCCTGGGTCACATTCAGCCACATCTGAATTTGGGGTGAAATGGAAAAAAGAGAAAACAGAATAAAAAGAAGTCAGTGAGCTACAGACAGAGGAAGTCTTTGTTGTTCTTGTTATTAAACCTGGTGCCTTTACCATGAAGCCGTTTTAGGTAGCTAGACAATTATGTTTATAATAATAATTTCATGTGCACACACATGATCCATGAACTCGGGATCAAAGAGTTGACAGAGAAAGTTGATGATCAGCGTCATGGTATACCAACAAAGCCTGAATGAATTACTTTGGTTTTGATGCAACATTTTAATGCAAATATGATAAGTATATTCATGCAGAAACTTTTTTTAATTATGTCTTTCCTGTTGGCTCCATGACATTTTCATTTTCATTTCATTTTTTTCTGCATTAAAGACAAAAGCATCCCATGACTTCAGTAGACCTGGTTTATCATTACTCAGAAATTCACATCCCACAAGTCTCTGATGAACACCCGTAGATAAATGGAAAGAAATTGAATTAAGACTTATTGGTATTCACTGACTTACTGTATATAGTTGGACAGACACCATTTCCTGAGTTGGCTGATGTTGGATGATCTGCAAATAGCATATTATGACTCAATCACATGCAAAGTTGTCTATCGCTCTCACAGTGATTCACAGTACCATGATGAAGAGCAAAGTGATGATGGTGTTATATTTCATTATTTACACTGTAAACCTGAATAAGTTGGCAAAACTCAAAACATTTAAGGCAATCAATTGCCTCGAAATTTTTAAGTTATGAAATTCAAAGTTTAAGTAAGCAAACTAGCAGATTTTTATTCTGTACTTATACATTTTAATTACTCTTAACTTGAAATGTTTGAGTACACTAATTCATAGGATTAATTTAAAACTTTCATGTACTCTCAATGCGAACACTTTTATTAATATAAACTTAGCTACCTTTAACAAGCTAATTTGCTAACATATTAGCAATAGTATGTTAAACAGAAGCACTTGCTGCATGAGTGCAACGATGTTAAGGTTATATTTGCTCTCAAATCAAGCTCATGCACCACTTGTCACCATGATGGTAACTATTCTAAAACCAACATTAACATAAATTCTTCTAAATTAGCATAACAAAACATTAATCACTACTAAATCTCCCTCTTAACATTAATCTTGCACACACAAAAAAACCCCATTATATTACACTTAATTTAAGCATTTACTCTCCCTTTCGAGTGCCATCGGCAAAGCATGCTGGGAAATAGACATCCCAGCCGTTTCAGTTAAACTTAAGTTCGTCTAAATTAAAATAAATAATTTAATAAAACTCAAAACAATGAAACAGTTCAGTTTACTTAAAATATATCAGTTCTGTGAACTTGAAAGAAAAAGAAAGTGCTAAATACTCAAGTTAATTTGACTGAACTAATTAGTTTAATTTAAGTTTTTCATATTTAAACCAATTCATTATTTTGAGTGTTAGGGGGTTCATGCAACAGATTGATAATACTGCACAATACGTTAATAACAAATTACATAATTTTGAGTGTGTGTGTGTGTGTGTGTGTGTTTATGCATTTAAATTTTCCACATCATACAGTATGTCACAATAAGGAAGAAAAGATTATCGCAACTTCAATTTCATGCCGACTTTAGAAATCCATATATTAACTGACTTTCTATTCATGCAATATAA
The DNA here is from genome assembly GCF_949152265.1 of Phoxinus phoxinus. Classification (NCBI taxonomy): domain Eukaryota; kingdom Metazoa; phylum Chordata; class Actinopteri; order Cypriniformes; family Leuciscidae; genus Phoxinus; species Phoxinus phoxinus. Next base: position 16,213,169 of record NC_136890.1, read on the forward strand.
TGCTGACTTTGGTCTACCAGCAGGTAGCCAATCACTGAAATTGGACTTAGGCTAAATCATTTTCTGGCAAAGTCAGAACACAATTGAATGTGACTTTGCTAAAGTGCCCAATGCAAGAATGCCAAGAGTCTCCGAGTACCCTGAATAACTTCTGACCAAGTATGATTCTACAAGCCTGCTTCTGCTCACTTTCCAATCTTTTAACTTGATCTACAGTAAAAGAACTGTGCCAGACTAAAACTGAATACCAGTTCAGGGTCTCGGACACCAAAATAAAATTACTGAAATATTTCAGTTAAAGCACTCTTATGATAACAATTACCAAATATAACACCAAATATTTTCCTCCACCCAAAATCTCTGTCAAAATAACAACAAAGTATGGAACAGTGATGATATCAAAAACTTTATACTTCTTCATAAAGTCTTCACATAACATACAGAAGTAGATGACTTTTATTCAACATGCCAAATATTTGTTTTATTAACATGTAAACAAAATGTCAAGTTCAGTGAATACATTTACTTACATGAATTCAACTAAATATTTTTTTTTTAAAGTCTATGAAACAGGGAGTAACCTAATAGAATAGAAATGACTAAGACTAAGAAATGCATCAAGAAAATGGGTATAAATAAACTTACCTATAAATGTACACTAAAGTGATATTGTGCAGCATAAAAACTAATGTGACAGAGAGATATTAGATAGTTTGTTCACTATATAAGCATCTTTAATCGGAGAACAAAACATACTCTGTGTCTTTGTTTATCCAGCCTTATTCTGGATGCATTTGTTTGAAATGTTGTTCCAGGATCAACAAAGATGTTGAACCATGTTGCACTTGGAGACATCATGTTCTGTGTGCCACTTAGAGTGTTTATTCACTGTTATGTAATACAGTCTGATGATTGTTCACCTTTCTGAAATCATCTCCGAGACTCTAAAAAGTCTGCAAACCCGATGAGACATTTGGAAGTCATACTGTATACTACTTTTGAATATAGTACCATCCAGGCTCATTTATCATGTTGCGTCTTTTACTGAAGCTGGAAAAAAAGATAGCTTCTCAGTTTAAAAGATTCATTTTTGAATTATTTGTTAAATGTCATGATATTAAATGTTAATAAAAAAAAAATTTGTTTGTAAGGATGTAAAGGTTTCTAAGTACAAAATAAAAAATAAAACAGATGTACTGAATCTGTGATGTCCTGGAATATGAACCTAAATGAGAATGTCACAGGTACACAAAGTTAGCGTAAAAAATACAGTGTGTCACTAAAATGGAATGATTCATTTTTTGGCTCAAAGTTCAATGCCAAGCGATATTTTATTTAACAGAAGTCCCCTTTCAAAGCCTACAGCGAACGGCCGATTTGGACATCCCTCTACTTCCTGCTTTAATGACGTCACTAGAACAGTTTTTTGACTAACCTCCGCCCACAGGAATACACAAAAAAGGGGGCGTGGTCTTGTTGCGCTCCTACATAGAAGAGGAAGAGTTGCGTTTGTAGAGTGTGTTTGTCACCATGTCGTCGAGACGCTGTTATTTTCAATCCCGGAGTCAAATCACCTTTGTTTGGCCTTCCCAGGGACGCTGTACTTAGAGATCAATGGTTTGCCTTTCCGGGCAACGTGCGCTAAGCTGCTGTCGAATCACAACACAGGAACAGCTGGCACAATCAGAACTTGTTACGTATTTTTGAAGGAGGGACTTCATAGAACAAGGAAGTCATCAGCCCGTTTTTAGGACAGTGAAAACAGCGGTATACAGATAAGTACATTTTGTGAAAAATACTGTGTTTTTTTACAAGCAAAACATGAAAACATGTTATATTGCACACTGTAAACACAATCAAAGCTGCAAAAACACAGGAAAAACGGGACCTTTAATATCCTGGAGCAGGCTGCTTTTCTCAAGATGACACCTTCATTATCTTACTACTCAGGGGCGGCGCTAGGGGTGGGCTAAGGGGGCTTAAGCCCCGAATGTTTTGTCAAAAGCCCCGAATCTTTTAGGTTTTAAAATAACTTCAACTTTGTTTAATTTCCTCTCAGTCTTTCTGACTGGAGCGGCAAAAAATGAAACAAAAGCTCTATTACCGTGCGTGGTGGCGGACGGTAATGCATCGCGCATCACTCAGCTTGTTTGCCAACTGCCAATAAAAACTAACGAAGAATATAAATCTTCTTCTTCGTCGTTGTCATCAGGGGCTGGCGGGCTATTGTATGTTACACCGGCGTCGTAGCGAGCTTATTGGCTAACCGGCTGAAGTTAATATGGACATAAAGTTTTTTATATGAAACACTAACAGTAAACCTCACCGGCCGGAGAGAGATTCAGAAGCAGTGTCAGACGAACCGCGGACAGAGCGTCTGGCGCGAGTTATTTCAATGTTTAAGTCAATGTGAAGACGCGTTTACGCGCGTCTGGAGGTCCTGCGGCACGAATAAGGCGTTTACTTAGCGCGGCGAATTCACCTCATTCGCGCGTCCAGTTTTTTTTGAGTAGGCCTAACTATCATAATTTTCCCAGATAGTGTATAGATTTTTAGGCATTCTATTATCTCAAACAGCCTGAAAAATAGTGCATTTAGCTGACGTAAATGGGAAAAAAATTCTCCCCGGGGAAGTATGCCCCCGGACCCCCCTAGGTTTGGGCTAAGGGGGTCCCGAATGTTTACATCGTCTGGCTCCGCTCCTGTTACTACTTAACATTTACCAGTAGCATGTGTCCTCTTCCTCCATATGATGAGTGCAGTTATGATGAGAACAGCCACACACATTAACACCAGCACACTGATAACTACAGACAGACTGAAGGAGTCCGGGTCACATTCAGCAACATCTGAAACTGTGGGGAGAAATGAAAACAAAATGTTTTAATCTGAAAACTTTTACAATGGTGGATGTATTAACTGTAGCTCTGACAGATTATCACCAGATTATTGACACTTATAAATTAATTTTTGTTGTGTTTTTTCTTTACCTAACGTAATGTCCAGTTTGTTGTCCAGATTGAGGTGCTTCATTGTACAGTTGTATTTATGTCCTTCACATAGTTCTTCATCGCTGATCACCAAACTCTTCCTCATCTGGTAAGTTCCGTCTCCGTTGGGCAGAATCTCTCCTCCTGTGATCTGGTCATCATCCACAGGCTGACCGTCTCTAAACAGGGTCAGGTGAATGTGACGGGGGTAAAAACCAGTGGCCAGACAGCTGATCTGAAGCCCTTGAGAGTCTGGGAGTTTCTTCCTCATGAGTCTCACTCTGGGTTTCACTACAGAGAAGAAAGGGGACAATACACAGTGTTATTGTTACAAAAAGCCACACCACACAGCTTTGTGTGTAAAGATCAGCTTGATTCTCTCACCTTTTCTCATCACATCGTTCTTTTTCATTTGTAGGTAACTCTGTAAAATTTTTATGCAAACAGGATGATATACATTCTTATATACAAATTTCATATGAATCATTTTTAAATGGTCCCATATTCTCCATGGTAATTCAATCCGAAAATTATTGTTCTCCACATTGAAAACCAACTCCTCTTTATTTTGTTGATCAAAAGCATCCCATGCATGCAGTAGACCTGGTTTATCATCGTTCAACAATTCACATCCAGCAAGTCTCTGATGAACATGTACACCTTTAAAAGGATGAAAACAAAGTCCAAAGTTATGACAACTGTTGCTACAAAAATTTTAATTAAAAATTTAATTTGTCATAAAATAATTTAGTTTGCCTAGTTTTTGCAAGCATACATAAATAAAGCAGATCATTATTAAAAATAGTCTATACCTTGCATTTGCTATTAAATTAAAATGTAGGGTAGGCTAATGTTCTCACCATCTGTGTGATTCAGGTGTTCCTTAAGATAAAATGCTCGAAATTTCATGTTATTGTATATGTCACGAAATATAACACCAGCATCACTTTTAACTTCATCGTGTGTTGAATCATTGTAAGTGCGATGAGCAGCTTGCCGTGTGATCGAGTCATAGTACATCACTTGAAGATCATCCAGCATAACCACAGCACTGAACTCAGGAAAGGGTGTCTGCCCGATTATATATGTTGCGAAAGCCATCAATGAGTGAGACCCTTTGGGGAAAAGACATTATTAGAACGTTTTCCACATTCTCAGCATGAGAATACATTGACTCGGCAATGTCTACAACAACGTTCGCTTGCACGTAGTTTCACTTTCGTAAAGTTTCAGCATACAATGGAAAAAAGAAACGCATCGTGCGACCAAGTTATTGTTATAAAATGTTTCTGAAAGTTTCCTAATATCAGTAGCCTACATTATGTAGCCTACAATTAGCGGTGTATTTTCTGAATCAAGCTGTACATCAAATAGTTAAATGCACAAGAATAGCCGCGATTTGACTTACCAGCTCTGATCGTTGTCAGACTTGACAGTAGATACACATAAATGAGCATTTTCCCTTCACTTTATGTATAGTAGTAGGCTAGTGTGTATTTTCTCAAAACTCTTCGAACCGTTATGGGCTAACGTTACCTGGCCAATGTTGCCAACTATTTTCAAAGGATATCAGCCAAAGCCTGTCCAAGAAGTCACTACATATTTGCATATGCATTACGTCATCACGTCGTGCCTACGTTCTGCCTGGCTAATGTTTATCTCCTGACCAACCGTTCTCACATAGGCTAGTGTATGTAATATAGTAGGCAATAATATAGTCGAATGTCCAATAAAGCTTTTTTCCTTTCATTTTGTTTTGTTAGGCTATATGTGTCAAATTATCTGAATTGAGAGATTTTGGAAACTGGATGAACTAAAGCTATGTGATAGTGAGTAATACAAGTGATAAGTACAAAAGAAGAATGGAAATCAAAACGGTCAAAACTATAATTCTTTAAATATAACAAAGGAGAAGCAGAAAAAATATAAGTCCATGCATTCACGTCTGGGCGCTCAACAGAATGTGCCATCCACTGAAAAGGGTAGCCTAGATGTAGAGAGGGGTGTGTGACGGCAAGGAGAAAACAAGAGTTTGCGCTCGCAGGACAGTACTACAGGCAACATTTAGAAAGTTACTGAGGTTTGTCCAAAAAGTTGCTAGATTTGTCGGGCGGAATTGGAATAAAATGCTAGATGATTTTCTGATTCAAAATGATTTTATTCAAAATCCTGCTGACCATTGTGTTTACAGCAAACAAATTGGAGGTGAGAGAATCATACTGATAGTCTGGGTTGATGAACTTCTTATTGCAGCAAGCGATACTCAGAAATGTGAAAAGAATGTTGGAGGAAAGATTTAAAATGAAAGATCTTGGTAAACTTACACATTTTCCGGGTATTGATTTTGCACAAGGAGATGGTGAGATAAAAATGAACCAGAAAAGGTTAATTATTAAGATTTTGGAGAGGTTTGATATGATTAATTGTAAACCAAGGTCAACTCCATGCGAAAACAGAATGCAATTTGATAATGAAGGTGAACGTATTGATCCAAAGCGGTATCGAGAAGTGGTTGGTAGCTTGATCTATCTAATGACCTGTACTAGACCAGATCTAGGTTTCATTGTCAGTAAGCTGTCACAACACTTTTCTGAACCAAAGAACCAACACTGGGTAGCTGCTAAGCATGTATTGCGATATTTAAAGGGAACTGTGAACAAGGAATTGTGTTATAGGAGAAATGATGTAAATCTTAGTCTCTTTGCATTTAGTGATGCTGATTGGGCAGCAGACCAAAATGATAGAAGAAGTACAACTGGTTACTGCTTTAGTTTGTCTGCCACTGGTCCTGTTATTTCTTGGAGATCTAAGAAACAATCCACAGTTGCTCTTTCCACATGTGAGGCGGAGTATATGGCTTTGGCAGCTACTGCACAGGAAAGCCTATATCTTGTCCAGTTATTAAACAAAATGGACAATGAATGTACACACCAGTGACAATTTATGAGGACAATCAAGGGGCAATTGCTTTGTCAAAGAACCCTATATGCCGTCAAAGGTGTAAACATGTTGACATTAAGTATCATTTTGTTCGATCTGCACTTGAAGATGGAAAGATAACGTCTCGGTTACGGATGTAACCCTCGTTCCCTGAGTAGGGAACGGAGACGTTACGTCGAATGACGACGAATGGGGTTCGCTTAGAAGCCTATCATCTTCGAACAGTATTAAACGAGCCAATGGCAAGCAAATGCCATGGGTCTGCTGAATTTGCATAGCATAACTCCGCCCCACCTTGTGGGTATAAAGGAAGTGAGCTGGCAACATGCAGATATGTTTCTTCGCTGAAGGAGCCAAGGCTGAACTCGGCTGTTCCAGCGGTACAGCGGAAGTGGCAGGAAGACGTAACGTCTCCGTTCCCTACTCAGGGAACGAGGGTTACATCCGTAACCGAGACGTTCCCTTTCGTTGTCACTTCGAGTTACGTCGAATGACGACGAATGGGGTTACCAGTCCAATCACGCCACCTCGGCTGTCTTCCAGTGCCCTGCGTAAGTCTGAGCTCCCTGTCGTGACTAGCACGGACGAAGGACTCCTACTTAACACAGGAATACCAAGGTACACTGGGAGCATATCTCAGTGGAATATGCAATCAGTGCCCGCCCGAAGGGGGGACTTAAGAATAACATATGACCCGGAGGGGGGTGCATACGGAAAACACTGGGGTGTCCAGCCCGTAGGGTGGAGTATTTCAACCCCAGGGGTGGCAGACTGGCTTGCCAAGGGAAAGACACATGCTCGAGAGAGGCTTATAGTGGAATACACACGTGGGGGTCGCCCAGAGGGGGAACCATGCACATGGTGGCACCTAGCCAACGCGAAAGCTGCCGGAGGCATAACTCTGGCGTTGACGTCAACAGCGCTGGAGGAACTCAGGGCTTATCAGGCTCACCTGAGGAAATATCGCACGTATCCAGTCCGTGGAGTGGAATGGCGAGCAAGCGAAGACACCTGAGCGGGTCCTAGCACCGGCTGGTTGAAGCGAGTACACGGGAGGACACTGGCTCCACTCGGAGATTATAGCTATAATCTGGCGAATGTGTTGGGTGTCGCCCAGCCTGCAGCTCTGCAGATGTCTGTTAGCGAGGCGCCATGCGCTAGAGCCCAAGAGGAGGCCACACTCCGGGTGGAGTGGGCCGTCACACCAAGGGGGCACGGTCGACCTTGCTGCTGGTAAGCCAAAGCAATGGCGTCCACTATCCAGTGAGACAACCTTTGCTTGGAGAGAGCCTTTCCCTTCAGCTTCCCACCATAACAGACAAAGAGCTGGTCTGAGGTCCTGAAACACTGCGTTCTGTCTACGTAAGCACGGAGGGCGCGTACTGGACAGAGCAATGCCAAGGCTGGGTCTGCCTCCTCCAGGGGCAGCGCTTGCAGGTTCACCACCTGGTCCCGGAAGGGAGTGGTGGGAACCTTGGGCACATATCCAGGCCGGGTCTCAGGATCACGTGAGAAAAGGCCGGCCCGAATTCCAGGCACGCTTCGTCTACAGAAAATGCGTGCAGGTCCCCTACCCTCTTGATGGAGGCCAAAGCAACCAGGAGCGCTGTCTTAACTGACAGGAACTTAAGCTCCACTGATTGCAGAGGCTCAAGGGGAGCACTCTGCAGGGCATTTAGTACCACTGAGAGGTCCCAAGAGGGAACGAGAGGAGGCGAGGAGGCTGTAGTCTCCTCGCTCCTCTCAGGAACCTGATGACCAGGTCGTGCTTTCCCACGGACTTACCATCAACTGCATCGTGATGTGCGGCGATAGCGGCAACATATACTCTCAGGTTGGAGGGAGACAGCCTTCGCTCCAACCCATCCTGCAGGAAGGAAAGCACGACACTGATCGGGCATGATCTGGGGTCTTCTGAGTGAGAAGAGCACCAAGACGAAGAGGTTCCACTTCAACGCGTAGGCATGTCTAGTGGACGACGCTCTAGCGGAAGTGATGGTAGCCACCACCGCTGGTGGTAGGGTACTCAAACCTGCCTCGTCCCGTCCAGGAGCCACACATGGAGGTTCCAAAGATCGGGACGAGGGTGCCAAAGGGTGCCCCGTCCCTGAGAAAGGAGGTCCTTCCTCAGAGGAATTGGCCAGGGAGGTGCTGTCGCGAGGAGAACCAGGTTCGGGTGGGCCAGTGCGGCGCAACCAATATGACCTGCTCCTCGTCCTCCCTGATCTTGCACAGGTCTGTGCAAGAAGGCTCACTGGGGGAAACGCATACTTGCGGAGGCCCCGGGGCCAGCTGTGCGCCAGAGCGTCCGTGCCGAGCGTGCCCTCGGTCAGGGAGTAAAACTGGGCGCAGTGGGACGAGTCGTGGGAGGCAAACAGGTCTACCTGTGCGTCCCCGAACTGATCCCAAATCAGCTGGACCGCCTGGGGATGGAGTCTCCATTCTCTCGGAAGAGGCTGAAGCCGTGAGAGCTCGTCGGCTGCACAGTTCAGGTCTCCCGCAATATAAATGGCTCGAAGCGACCTCAGATGCTTCTGACTCCATATGAGGAGGTGGCGGGCGAGTTGCGACATACGGCGGGAGCGTAGACCACCTTGTCGGTTGATGTACGCTACTGTCGCGGTATTGTCTGATGGGACTAGTACGTGCTGGTTCTTGAGCAGCGCCCGGAAGCGGTGCAGAGCGAGACGTACTGCCAGCAACTCGAGGCAATTGACATGCCATAGGCGGTGGGGACCTGTCCAGGAGCCCGCGGCAGCATGTCCATTGCACATGGCGGCCCAGCCCGTGGAGGAGGCATCCGTTGAGACAACAACATGCCTGGAAACTCGTTCTAAGGGCACTCCGGCCCGAGAAAGCTGAGATTCGTCCACGGGGAGAAGGTCTGATGGCAGGTCGGAGTAACTGGTACTCGGAACGTGCCCTGACGCCATGCCCACCTCGGGACTCGATCGCAAAGCCAGTGCTGAAGCGGTCTCATATGAAGCAATCCGAGCGGCGTTGCCGCGGCTGCAGATGCCATATGCCCCAGGAGCCTCTGAAAAAGTTTCAGTGGAACCGCACTCTTGCCCTCAAGTTGTCTCAGGCAAGTCGGCAGTGACTGCGCGCGCTCGCTCGTAAGCTGCGCGCACATGGCGACCGAGACGAATTTCCTACCGAGAAAAGAGATCCTCTGCACGGGGCAAAGTTTGCTCTTCTCCCAGTTGACCCGAAGGCCCAGACGGGCTAGGTGCCGGAGCACTAGGTCCCTGTGTTCGCAACCCTGGTCCGAGAGTGAGCTAGGATTAGCCAGTCATCGGGATAATTCAGGATGCGAACCCCGTGCTGCCGTAGCGGCACAAGGGCTGCCTCGACGACCTTCGTGAAGACGCGAGGAGACAGGGCCAACCCGAATGGGAGAACTGCGTACTGGTATGCCTGCCCCTCGAAAGCAAACCGCAAGAACGGTCTGTGTCGAGAAAAAATGGAGACATGAAGTAGGCGTCCTTCAGGTCGATCGCTGCAAACCAATCCTGTGGCTGCACACATTCGAAAATGCGCTTGGCCATGAGCCTCTTGAACGGAAGCCTGTGAAGGGAACGGTTCAAGACGCGCAGATCCAGGATTGGCCGTAACCCACCGGATTTCCTGGGGACAATGAAGTAGGGGCTGTAGAAGCCGGACCTCATTGCGGCTGGAGGGACAGTCTCGATCGCACCCTTCGCCAGCAGGGTGGCGACCTCCGCTCTCATGACAGGGGCATAGCCACCGACCATAGTGAAGCGGACTCCCCAGAAGCGGGGAGGAGACCGTGCGAACTGAATCGCATAGCCGAGCCTGATGGTTCGCGCAAGCCAGCGGGACAGGGGGGAAGCTCTAACCAGGCTCCCACGGACTGTGCCAGCGGGGTCATGCGAACGACAGACGTCCCCCCGGGGGTGCAGCGAAGCGGAATGACCGGCCCAGACGTGGGTGGCATAGCGGCCCGGTGTGGGGGCACGGTCATTAGCCGCGTCCTGCCAGAGGAGGCCAGGGAAGGACCAGCGTTCCACAGGGGCGTGCTCTGGCAGGGGTCTGGCGACAGAGGGGGACGAGAGTGGCGAGGCCCGTGAGCGTGCGCACTGTCATCCGAGAACTCTGTGACAGAGGAGGGCGAGAGTGGCGGGACCCGAGGGTGGCGCGCACTGTCGTCCGAGAACTCTGTGTGCTCAGAGATGGGAGAGACAGTTCTTTGGAAAAAGAGGTTTTCCCCCGGCCCTCCACCGGGGGAAGGAGTGGCCCTGCAACCACCTCCTAGAAAGAACTGCAACCCATCTCTGAGCTGCCCGTAACGGGAGCACCGCATTGCTGCAGGGCTGGTACGGGCTGGGGCGCCTTCCTGCGACTACCTCCACGGCACGGCCTGGGTGAAGGGTGCTGCTAGGGCCGGCAGGGAGTGTTGCAGGAGGGCGCCCTCGGCGGCGAGCGGAATGAGGCAGCTGAGCCGGCGGGATCAGAGCCTCAGTCTGCTCTGGGCAGCTGAGAACTCTGGGCAGAGTCCTCGACTGCGCCGCCGAGGAGGCCAGTCTGGGATATGGGGAGTTGAGGAAGCGGGTTCGCTCAGCCTCGCCCATATCAACCAGACTAAGCCAGTTTTTGTCTCTGGACCACATATGTGGACATCACCTGACCCAGGGAGCGTGTGGTCACCTTCGTCGCCCGTAGAGCGAGGTCGGTGGCGGCACGCAGCTCTTGCAAGAGCCCTGGACCAGCCCTACCCTCGTGCATTAGCAATGAGCACCCCTGGCCTGGTAGACCTGAAGGATGGGCATAGCATGCAGTGAGGTGGCAGCCAGCCCCGCAGCTCTATAGATCTCTGCCACCGGAGTAGACAAAAACCTACATGCTTTGGGGTGGGTGGGTGCTTAGGGCCGCCTCGCCAGTGGAGGCGCTGTGGGGACACAGTTGTGTTGCCACAGAACACTCCATAGGGGGAACCCCAGTGTACCCACTGGCCGCGACCTCATCGAGGGCAGAGAAGGCGGAAGAGGCCGCTGAGTAATCTCATGACCTCTTCATGCACGTCCAGGAAGAAAGGAATTGGGGGCGGGCCGACGTGTGCCGGTGCGTCCCCAAAAACCGATCATCAGCTTTAAGCACCTGGGACATGGCGGAGGGTTCCACACAAGCCCAAATGCTCGCGACTGCCCGGGGAAGCATGGCAGAGTTCTGGTTCAGACTCGGACAATGCTGGCACACCCGGAGGAGGCAGCACAGCCGAGTCTTCTCCAGCGTACTCACGCCCACCTTGTGATGCGGCGATAGACAAGATTTCATCTGCCGGGGCATCGAATGAAATGCTGGACCAGCCCGCGACCTCTGGCCGGGACTGGTCAGCGATCTCATCCGGATACCACACGGGTTGCAATGTGAAGAGGAGTGTGTGGACCGAGGATAGATCGTCGGGTTGGTTCCACACAGCAGCCTCTGATCACCCTGGCCACCAGCCGAAGTATTCCCTCTTGCGAAGAGAATAGATCGGGGTGTGGATGAGGGGACTCTCTCTCGAGGAGGTCATCGAGTCTCGATCGTTACATTGCGATGGTCATGTCCCCGCAATGAGAACATGACGCATCCACGAACGCTGTCTGTGCGTTTGCCCAAACACATCAGACAGCGTCCGTGCCCATCAGCTGATTTAATCTGTGTATCGCACCCAGAAACACACGGGCGAACCGTCTTTAAAAAGACGCGCCGCGTGCAGCTCTTTTAGAGAGATAAAACTCAAACAGCAGTGTTGAAGCGCCCAGGGAGAGACACACGACTGGCAGACCACTGCGCAGATCGGCAGGCAATATGAAGCTCGCTGGAATTCGCCGTCACACCAACACTTCTGAAGAGTAGCTCGTCTCGAAGAGTGAAGAGAGATGATCTCAGAATGGCTTGTGGAGTGAAGAATGCTCTTGGCTCCGAAAGCGAAAACATATCTGCATGTTGCCAGCTCACTTCCTTTATACCCACAAGGTGGGGCGGAGTTATGCTATGCAAATTCAGCAGACCCATGGCATTTGCTTGCCATTGGCTCGTTTTATTACTGTTCGAAGATGATAGGCTTCTAAGCGAACCCCATTCGTCGTCATTCGACGTAACTCGAAGTGACAACGAAAGGGAACTATTGAATATTGTCCTACAGCAGCCATGGTTGCAGATATTCTGACCAAACCTGTAACAGCCATGCTTGATAGATTTGTGTGTTTTATTTTTGGTGTGATGTAAATGTAAATGTACATGTTTTAATGTATTGTGTCATGTCTAAATGTTATTCAGCCTAAGAGCAAGTGGGGGTGTTGAACATTGGTGACCTTGAATGTGATCTCATGTTGACTAAGGGGGTGTGAGTTTAAGGGGTGTGGTTCATTCATTGTGGTTTTACAGGTGTTGCAATTTAATAAATGACTGCATTCGCCTGTGTGTGTGTGCACGCCAGTCAAACGAAACCCGATGGCTACGTGAGTTTATTCCTCCATCATGGTTTAGCCGGTTTTCTACCCTTTATGTTATGATGGCAAACTTAACACTATAGGTGATTTTTAAAAAGTTGCTAAATCCCAGTGACCAACAGATAGGCTACTGTTACAGAAACTCATGCTGATTCAGCTTTGGTCATATTTTAAGGATAGTTTTGTCACAATATTTAACGCTCAGTGCAAATAGCAATTGCCAAAACTCATTTAAACTTTTACGGCAGTTTTCATTGTTCTCACCTGTACCATAGGTGATACATTTTAATCATTGTTCCAAAGTCTTGCCAATTAATGACTGAAATTCCAAGCCTTGTTTATTTGAAACCTGACATATTTTTTCTGATTTGCCAGATGAGTTCATATGCATAGTTTTTGTTATATTGATAGGCTATAAAAGTAGAAAAGGCAACACATTGAAAAAAAAAACTAATGTTGATTGACAGGCTATAAATAGCCTACACTATTTATATATATAAATAGCCTACACACACACATACAATGTTGTCTTAAAATGACCTTAATGTAGCTTAGTATTTATTGCGTTCAAATGTTGATATAGAATGTTAGGAATTGGGAAGAGAGGAAAATAAAGCCATACAGATGCAACAAATATAAAACCAACACAACCGAATAGTTTACAAGCTATTCACATGCACACACCTCTTTGAACATAATGGGTGGAGCTTGACCTAATTATGTTTATGGTAGTCTCACGTAACCAGACATTCAGGTCTTAAATTGGCCAAGGATCCCGCAAAAGGACATCTGACTGACATGTAAAGCAACCAATCACAGTTTGTTATGTTCTGTGTCATGTTTAGGGGTGTGAAAATGTAAAGTCGATGTCCCTACAATAATAGCAGCATGAATCTAATAAATTATTTATTCAAGAATGTTGTGTAAGTTTACTGCAACAATGGAACCGCGAACTTCATATACTTTTGAAAATCCAGCGTTTAGTTGATCCTGGTAAGCGCTCATTGTCACAGTTGTAAACAAGACAGCTTTCCTCTACCATGAGGGGGTTCGGCATCACAATGGATTTGTTGCCAGGTGGACCATTAAAGAACGTGACACACACCTTCAGGAAATCCTGTAGAATTCAACCAATCAGATGACGACTTAAAAACTCCTGAAGTGTTTCCCATTTTGTGTGCCATATGCATCGGACGTGCAGCCAATGGTCTGTGGCTATGACGTTTGAGGCTGAGACTAGGGTTATATGGGTAGGGTTAGGCTGTGGTTGGAACTTCTAGCTCCACCCATTACATCCAGAGAGAGAGAGAGCTTGACGTCAAGCTCCAACCGTTGGCTCTACAGTGAGCAGCCTCTCTTAACATGAGCACTTTTAAACCAAAGGATTTACACATTCACTAATTTAGTACACTATTCCACACATCCTCCTGCCTCCTGTTAAAGAACACTGAACGAGTTCAAAATCAGACTTACTAGTTGCTGAACTGATGAAGACTAAACAGAAGCCATACAAGACATTTTAATACATCCATCTCACAGTTTGACTTAAAATAGTCTAGAAACTCTGAAAATATTTGTTGTAGAATGCTGAGCACATTTATGAGTTAAATTTAGGATTGATTATATAGAAGTTTATATAAAAGTCTATGTATTCAAGTGGATGAATGTTTTAATGGGGCACTGCACAAGCTGCCTCTATAGATGAGCCATGACTAAGTAAAACTATTTACTTGGTGATACAAAATGAAAAACAGCGAAACAGTACCTCCACCACAACAGTATTGGAAATGTTCACCCATGACACTTTGTAGCACAACACAGCAACTTTGTTTAACACAATTAAGGCGCCATCACATGACCCCCATGAAAGTCACTTGTTACTATGTCAGGTTTTTCTCCTGTATGGATTTGTTTCTTTCGTTTCAAGTAGCTTGCTCTGGAATTAGGTTTCACACAGACATGAAATCTCCGATGCGATCTTAAATAGCAGAGCCATTTAAAACTCTTTCCACACCGAGAACACAAATAGGGTCTTTTGTCTGCATGACTTCTCAGGTGTATCTCTAAGTGTGAAGGCAAAATAAATGTTTTATTACACTGATTGCAATTAAATGGCCTGAGTCCAGAGTGAATGCGCAGATGATTTTTGAAATTGCTCATCTTTGTAAACCTCTTGCCACACTCAGAACACTGTGATTTCTCTCCAAAATGAGTTTGCAGATGACTTTTAAGCTGTCTCAGATAAGCAAAACTCTTCTCACACTGAACACACATGTAGGGCCTGTCTCCAGTGTGAAGTCTCATGTGAGCCGTAAGATTTCCTTTAAGTGCAAAACTTTTTCCACAAGGGCAGGAGAAAGGCCTTTCACCAGTGTGAATTCGCATGTGAATCTGAAGTTTTGATTTGCTTTCACAAATCCTTCCACAGTGATGGCAGGTAAAAGGCTTCTCATTGGTGTGCACACTTCTCATGTGACCATTAAGAAGTCCTTTATATCTGAAACTCATACCACACAGATGGCAACTGAAAGGCTTTTCTCCAGTGTGAAGTTTCATGTGATAATTAAGGAGTCCTTTATGAATGAAACTCTTTCCACACTGAGGGCAGGAGAAAGGCTTTTCTCCAGTGTGAATTTGTATGTGAATCTTAAGGTTTGATTTGCTTTCACAAATCCTTCCACAGTACTGGCACACGAAAGGCTTCTCGTCGGTGTGAATATATCTCACGTGGCGACTAAGCTGTCCTTCAAGAATGAAACTCTTTCCACACTGAGGGCAGGTGAAAGGCCTCTCTCCAGTGTGAAGTCTCATGTGGTAGTTAAGGGATGTTTCATGTTTTAAACACTTTCCACATTGATGGCACTTGAAAGGCTTCTCCTCAGTGTGACATCTCATGTGTGCCTTAAGGTTGTTACTTATTTGAAACCCCTTTCCACATTGGTGGCATTTGAAGGGCTTCTCTCCGGAGTGAATTATCACATGCCTGTTAAGGCGTGCTATGTCTTTGAAACTCTTTCCACACTGATGGCATATAAAATGGTTCTCTCTTGAGTGGATTTTCATGTGTAAATTAAGGGTCACTTTATGTATGAAACTCTTTCCACACTGATTACATGTGTAAGGCCTTTCTCCAGTGTGAATCCTCATGTGATCCCTCAAGGTCTTGCTTCGTATGTAACTTTTCCCACACTGATTACATGCGTAAGGCCTTTCTCCAGTGTGAATCCTCATGTGATCCCTCAAGGTCTTGCTTCTTGTGTAACTCTTTCCACACTGATCACACGTGTACGGCTTCTCTCCCGTGTGAACTCTCATGTGGTTTTTAAGGCTTCCGTTTGTAGTGAAAATGTTCCCACACTGTTGGCATGTGAAAGGGCATTGTCCAGAGTGATTCGCCTCGTGTTTTTTAAGGCTTTTTTCATAAGTGAAATTCCTGCCACACTGAGGACAGATGTAACACTTTTTAGAACCTGCCTTCCGAGCTCTTTTTTGTGAGGGCGCCCGTTCAGTCTGTGAGCAAAGTGTTTCTTCATGATGATCTTCCTCCTCAGTTTCATTCAGTTCTTGACTCTCCACTTTCATCACCACCAGATCTATGGTGAAACAAAAGAATAATTCAAGTTAACCCAGTTTAATGGCACAAAGTAACATCATAACATACAAAAATCAGGCAGCGTGCAATACAGAATGCTCATATTCTGGTGACAAAATGTGCACTGTACGCAGACACTCGCATACACGTAAAAACAAAGTAGCCAATACTTTGGGCTTAACACCTTAAATGCAGAACCAGGCATTTTTTCTATACAGTGCTCTATATATACTTGAGATACAGTATAATCAATCCAATTTTCCTATGTAATCATATATTATTTTAATGTTTTACCTATGTATTAATCTAAACTCTTTATGTTTCAGCCTTACTTAATCAAGATCACATACTATGTGTGGTATCTGCGAGTTTCTATTTTAATTTCCTGAATGACCATTTACATTAGGGGAGCGCGGGGCACAACCTAACGCGGGGCTAAATGTAACACGGACCTTTCATGTAGTTACTCAGGGTCACGCGGGTTGTGTTTACGCTCTTTTTCTCTCGCTGCCAGAAGACGGTCTCCCGTGGATTTGTGAAAATATATAAAATAAAATAGTTTTGATAATATTTTGTGAAGATACGGGACAAAGAGTGTTTTGACACCATCTAAGTATTTTTTTTCATCATACGTATTTTTCTGTTTCTGAGTTGTGTGTGTACGTCACCAAATCTAACTTTATATTGCCTTAATCACTGTCTTGTTGGCTAAAACATGGCACCATTTTGAAACATGTCAGCAACTCCTAGCAACTGTTAGCTAGGTTTAAAATATTTTTTACACAGCGGGGTTAGTTGTAACACAGTGTTACAACTAAGCTGCCAAGTGTTCACGATATAAAAACAGGGAGCCTTCTTCTTTCAGTTTTTTTTTTTACAGAATGAGACATTCAAAGCGGAAAACAGATAGAGGAGTGAGTAGGGACCTTCTGTGTATTTCTGCCAGATGAATTTGAATCAAAGTCAAAATATGATTATTTTTTTTTACTTTGTAGGCTATGGGATTTGTTTACTATATTGATCACTTGTTTATTTATTAAAATATTGCCTGTTTTCATGTAATAAACACTTTAAAATGTTATTTTAAGCTTGTTTTTATTATTATTACTGTTACTATTAATAATTGTAATAATTTTGCATGCAAAACTGTGCAGCCCTTTCCTAGATCTCTATCCATGAAATTGATCCATAATAGAAGGATGATTGGATGATTGGATGAGGGATGGATGTATGGATAACTATCTATACAGATGTACAAACAATATCAAACTATACAGATAAAATAGTACTGAATTATGTGTGTTACACACAAGTGTTACAACTAACCCCTCTGTCTGTTACAACTAACCCCGCATATGGGGTAAGTTGTAACATTTGCACTTCTGTCACTTTCAGTGCAACTGTACGAAAATGGAAGGTCCTAGAAAAAAACTTTAAGTGTTCATTTGTAGCAGAGATATGTATGTTTCTTGTGTAAAAAAAAAATTAGTCTAACCTAATTATTTTTTAAATAATTGAGCCAAAACCAAAATGCGCTAGGTTGTGCCCCGCTCTCCCCTATATCAGGGGTGCATGCCCAATCCTGCTCCTGGCGATCGACTGTCCTGCACAGTTCACCTCCAACCCTAATCAAACACACCTGAAGCAACCAATTAAGGTCTTCAGAGCACGTCAGGATCACTTGAAAAAATTAAAGGCAGGTGTGTTTGATTAGGATTGGAGATGAACTGTGCAGGACAGTCGATCGCCAGGAGCAGGATTGGGCACCGCACATAAATATTAGAAACTTTCATTTTTCTCCATCAACACCCAATCAAATTACAGATGCAAAACACCATGCTCGAAGACAAAGGATCATAAACTTTCCCTCGACTAAGCTTTAGTGGAAAGTTTAAGTTACCATTGGCTCACTGACCCCCTGAGGTGTGACGCCATTATGGTTTAAAAGTTCATCAATCACAAGATCACAGGCGGATTCAGTTTGTGCCAGGCAGCAGCCTTGTCTTTTCAATTATAAAATATCCTCTGACTGTTATTTGTGGGTCACGTCCATTCACTGGATTCCCCTATCATGCAGAATTTGGCTACATGCTAGTATTGCACAATAAGAAAATTACTTCCTATACCCTGGAAATCAACATTTCTTAGAATTAATAAACAATTAACACTGAGTGTTTGCTGGACAAAAAGGAAATGGTATTAATTATGCTGCATCAAGTTAACTCTTACGGTCACACTTTAGATTAGGGTCCAATCCTCACTATTAACTATTAACTATTAACTTTTGCCTCAGTAAACTCCTTAATTACTGTTTATATATAGTTAAAGGTAGTTGTTAAGTTTAGGTGTTGGGTAAGGGATGTAGAATATGGTCATGCAGAATAAGGTATTATTTTTGTGCATTATAAGTACTAATAAACAGCCAATATCATATAATATGCATGCAACTAGTGAGGAGTTATAATAAGCAACTAGTGAGAACTGGACCCAAACTCAGATGATCTACATATTTTTAATTAAATTATAACTAGTTTATTTATTCATATTTCCCTTTGGGCTAATTAACTACTGTCATGTTATATTAAAGGCAAATAAGCAAGTCTAGAGACCTGCAACAGTTATTTTATGATCATTTAGATCACTGATTGTTGGCTAGCAGAACCCTTTTTTACAAGGTTCCATAAAGAACCATGCTTTGAAATCCTTAATGATGTTATAAATAACTTTATTACTATTAATTTTATTACTACCTATTAATTATTATTATATAAATCTGCCTGATCTTATAATACTTTATTGGAGACTTTATTTTTTTTTATTGACAAAGGAATTTGTAGGGGAAAAATGACAATGCTCTAACAAGAGGGTTTGTACAGCGTTTGAGTTTATTAAGACTGTCTGATGGCGGTTTATCAACAACTTCAATAGAGGTTACATAGTTACGCCATTAGGTGGTGGCAAGGGACTGACTTTAAAAGTGAGTTAGTCGATTCATTCTGGAGGTTGTAAACAAGGAAATATTAACAAGGACAAGAAAAGCGACTCCAGGGGTGAATAGGGTGGCCATTTTCATAAAACCAAAAAGGAGGACACTTTGCAGAATTTAGTGAGGCAAGAATAGGCCTAATTGCATAGGACTCTGCATGATGTACTCGCAACTACAATACAATTTTGTCCATATCGATGGTATCATGATACAGTGATTCTGAAATAGCCTACTCTATTCATTGCCAGACAATTTGATCTACGGTATATCTTAATGTAGACCTATGTGTAACAGAAGAGGCAAAAAAGTGTTTGTTCACAGTATTTGTATTTATTCAAGACATTATGTCTGTTTCAAAAACTGACCACTGAGATGAACTTGTCTTGCAAAGTGCACTGTGCCTTAAAACATAACATTTCTTCTTGAAATAAAAGAAATACATAAATAAACAAATAATCTGGCACAGTGCCAGAAAACATTTCTGGACTTCTGGAAATAACATAAATACATAAATAAACAAATAATGAATGCGAAAAATAAATAACACATTTATGGATATAAATTCATGCTCTTTTGTCCATCCTGGATTAAATGAGGTCTGACGTTTCGGCATGTTAACGTTATGATATATGTACGTGGAGGCTTGTTTAAGTTTTTAACCAATGATATATCAGGTATTTATTTGACACCGCTTTCAGTCAATCATTTGTTTGACCAGAGATCTTACGGCATTAGACGCTATGCGTCCCAATAAAGATTCTAGAGTGGGGTTTTTTAGGCCGATTCAGCGCAACTCCAAAAAGAAGGACAAATGAGTGTCCGGCTTGAGCCTGTGCAGGACGCCGGACAGAGGGCTTAAAATCCGGACTGTCCGGCCAAAATCCGGACGTATGGCCACCCTAGGGGTGAAGCTGAATCTGACGCTTCACTTCAAAGAGATCAAGCCATTGACCAGCGCTGTCATTGAAAGGATACTATGACAAAGATATCGCTTTCCTCATTCAAAGTGATTTTTTTTAAATGTACAGTATATGATTGACATGAAAAATGAAAGCTGTATCACATACTTCAAACCATGTGAGCAATATTATGCTCATAGCCATACAAAATGGCTCAGTATCTATATCAAATGGGCTGCACCTTAATTTTATGGGAAAACTTTTTATTTTTGATTAAAAGATTAAACACTAATTTAATTTATATATAGTCTAAGTCAAATTCAAGTAGCCTACTTTAAGCACCTTGTACGAACCATGTTATTAGTATTAAATGGTATGACATCTGAAGATGATTAATACAGAAAGAAAGAAAAATAGAAACACAAAATAATGTAGTTCCAGTGAAATATCAATATTTACAGTCATCTGTGATGTCTATGTCTATCATTATGTGTTTTGGTATAACTGAGTGAATGGCAGCTTCTCTCTGCAGATGATGAGGTGTGACAGCATCTGTCTGGGTAGAAAAACATTTGTTCAAGTAAAAGCAATTAGGTCAAAAGTAGCTGTTGTGAATGTTATTACAGTTAGTAATGTTAAAATTAAGAAGAAGAAAAAATATATAAAATATTATGGGATATATTTAATGTTTTTTTGTGGACTAGGCATTTGCAAGGATAAACCCAAGTAATAATTGAAAATCCTCTAACAGTATGGATCTATGTCACTTACTTGCTTAGTGGAGAAGAGGAGAGAAGTATCATCAACTGAACCAATCTTGTCACACTTACGTGCTCCGTTTAAAAACTAAGAAAAACAAAATGACAGTATTTTTTTCCTATTTTTTCTAGGAAACCAGTTCAAATTTGACCTTTAAAATGTATAGACATTTTAAGAATGTTATTACCTGTTGAGAGTGTCGACCATCTGTGTAGTTGGATGGTTGAGCTCCAGAAAATCAATAATGTGATGGCTTTGAAATAAGTTTTTGAAAGTTACAGATAAAAAAAAAATAAAAAAAAATGAAGAACCCCCAAACTCTTAATTTCAGCATAAAAGGTTTCCTGACACTCACAGAAAAAAAGGTACAAAAGCTGTCACGGTGGAAGCACCGATACACCTCAGTACCTAAACGGTGCATATTATTGGTACCTTAAAAGCATTAGCTAAAGTGTAGCCTACATGTTAGAACCTAAAAGGTAAGTGTACCTTTTGAAAAGGTATCACCCCAGTGACAGCTTTTGTAACCTTTTTTTCTGAGAGAGCAGAATGATATGGTTCTAAATAGAATGTGTAAAGGACAAGTAAAGAAAATTCATTGGATCTGACATTTTAGATCAAACTGTGGGGATGATAGTATACATTTTAGTAGCAGATGAGAGCTACAAGTCAGGACCAGTGGTCAACAGCTTTTAATATAAACACAATGTAAACACACACTTCTTAGGACTTCACATCATTCACTCAAGAGTGAATGAAAGACATAGATAACATGAGTAGGCTACAACACAAATGAACCTGCAATCCATTATATTGTTTTTAAATTGTATTTTTATTCAAGAAATATATTTGCCATTATGACAATGATAGCCTGTTATTTAGCTAAATTTTCTAATTTTGTCTGTCCACATGAGGTGACCCACTCTGTTTAATTACGTGTCTCATATGATTTTTAAACACTTTTTGTTCAACATATATATAAACATTTTAATAATACAAATAAATGACTTATGAACCAACCTGTATGATCCTCAGCATCTTCATTTTTCACTCTCAATTGTTCTGAAATACTTATGTCTTCAGTCTCCTCTTTAATAAATTCCATCTTGAAAACTTGTTTCTTGTTCCTGCATGTTTGGACATTTTGTCATTTTTAATATGAGGAAAACAATAAACGCAAAGGAATATAAAATATAAACTGCTTATCTTTTACTCACGTATTCATAGGTAATCATAAACGAGCAATTTAGGCTACTAGTCAAACTATCAGGGTTCATGCAACGTCTTACAGTACAGTTGTCAAACACAAAAATATAACAATAAAACGGGTGTAATATAATGAAATAATCATTACTGAAGACACGATTTAGAAAGATGAAAATTGAAAGACAAGAGAGAAAACGGCAATTATCCATTGACTGAAATCCGAACTGCAAAGCGTTACACAGCACCACACAAAATAATTCGTTTACAAATGATTAATGCATATAACGATTTGTAGCCATGTAAACGCACCAAATGCATAGACGTTCAAAAACTCGAACCTTTGTTGAGCCAGAGGAGAACGGTCCAGCCTTATGATGTCATACCACCAGACCAAAATAAAAGTCCCGTCCACATATAGGCTACTGCCTAAAATCACAGAGTGCTTAAAAATGTACATGCATAAAAGACTTCATACAAATAATATGTCAAAGACATTCAGAGCGGAAATGTAAAGTGAATTATTGAATTAGCCTACGTATTTAAAAACAAAATGTTGTCAGATGATGTGCTGAAAATATAAAGATTAGGCTAATGATCGAGTGATCATCTGAAATTCAAAAATATTTTTTTACGTTTTGGTGAAGAAACCATTTATACCCAGAAGAAGACAACTGAGGGCACTCAATAATTATCATTAAAAGTCAACAATTATTTTCATGCTGTGATGGGGTGGTCTGAACTTTAAATTAGAACATGCATTTTTTTATATTATAATATTGAATGCTGGAAATTAAATAATAATAAAAAAAGTTTCCTTCTGTGCCATGACTGAAGTTTTACGGAGCCCCTAAAGGACATGGAGTAGGGATGTGTGCAACGACTAATTTCAGTATCGTTAAAACTGATTTTTTTTAACCGACTAGTTGACTAGTATAACCCAGAGAAAAGCCTGACGTGTACTGACAACCATACATTATTTAACCACAACATATTTGTACAACATATTTGTTATAGTACTTATTTATTAGACACTCATACATATTAAATATATACTAGTATTTATTTATCACATGGTATTTATTTATTAGATACTAGTACTTATTTATTAGAAACTCGTATCTAATAGCCTACTTTGTACTTTTTGATTAGCTACCAGTAGTTATTCAATATTCTAGTATATTTTATTTTACTAGTAAGCTTTTTGGTAACACTTTATTTTAAGGGTCCAGAATTATGCACTAGTAATTAATGATTAACTTGTCCACAATAATGCATTAGTTAAGCACGAACACACTAGTAATGATTAACTTAACATACTCTAAGGGCATATTAGCCATTATTTACAATTTATTAAACATTTGAACGATCCATATTTCTTTGTCACAAATGTGTACGTTAACTTTGAACACACCGCACAGGTGCACAGACAATCCGACAGCCTTATGGGAGAGTTGTGTCCTTCTTCTGTGCCTGCTTAAGGACAATAGCGGGGAAAGAGTTAAAAAGGGAAACCAGAAGAGATACTGTGGATCAGATACGCACAGATCAGCTTTAAAGTCACCCGAATGTAATGTTAAAATTAAATCATCCACCTGCCACCCACCCAAACCAATGATTTTCTCTGATTTAGATATCCGCACCTGATCGTCAGCAATAAGCATGATATGGCTTTACTCCTTCAAATTAAATTGTCACTGTTTCCATCACTGCAACTTCCCGAACATACACACAGGACATTCAATAAGTTCAGCACAAGCAAAGGCTAGATATTATTAGTTTATTGTCATATACAGCGCTTCACATCGTTACATATCACATATCATCACTGCTGGTCCACGGTACTTTTCTTTCCTTTAGTTCTTTAATTCTACTTTTTGAAATTTGATCTGATATGTTTTGCCTCCATTCCTGCTTGAGGGTATGCAAATAGAGCCTGATGATAATTAAGCTTTACACACGTCAATATTTCCATCATAATGTTGGAAAACACTTATAATCATTTCTGTTAAGCTTGTGTATATTCTTTATGTGTATGATATAAATTTAACTTGCATTGTTGTTGAAGAGATATGCGTTTTTGAAAAAAGTAAAAGAGTGGCACACGTTTGTTACGTTTTACCAAATTCAGTGTCTTTATTAAAATAAAACACTAATGATTTATCTCTCATCCACAGGCGACCGACCCGGGTCGCAAGTGTCCCGGGCTTTAAATCATTCCCTCTTATGAATTGTCATGTGACACTTAAGGTGTCCTTTATGTATGAAAATCTTCCCAGGTGTAAGGTCTCTCTCCAGTGTGAATCCTCATGTGAGTCTTAAGGTTTCCTTTAGATGTGAAACTCATTTCACACTCGGGACAGGGGAAATGCTGCTCTTTGGGGTGAATATTTTTATGAATGTTAAGGAGTTTCTTCGTTGTAAAAACCTTCTCACATTGAGTACATGTCAAATCGTTCTCTTTTTTGTGAGCTCTCATGTGAGTATTAAGCTTTTTTTTTTTAATGAAACTCGTTCCACACTGAGGGCAGGTGAAAGTCTTCTCTTCAGTGTGAATCTTCTTGTGGTAAGCAAGGGATTCTTTCTGTTTTAAACCCTTTCCGCACTGATGGCACCTGAAAGGCTTCTCCTCAGTGTGACTTCTCATGTGTCTTATGAGGTCCTTTTTACATTTGAACACCTTTTCACATAGGTAACATTCGTAGGGCCTCTTTCTGGAGTGAATTATCATGTGAATGTTAAGGCGTTTCACAGACGTGAAACTCTGTCCACATTGATGGCATATAAAACGGCTCTCTCCTGAGTGAATTCTCAAGTGGAAATCAAGGGTGACTTTACGTATGAAACTCATTCCACACTGATCACATGCGAAAGGCTTCTCTCCAGTGTGAATCCTCATGTGGTATTTCAAGTTTTGTGCTGAAGTGAACGACTTTCTACACTGTTGACAGGTGAAATATCTTTTAGATCCCGTCTCCTCACCTCTTTTTTGGGAGAAAGACTTTTCAGGCTGTGAACAAAGTTTATCTTCAGTTTTGAAATCAAGTTTCTCATACTGTTGTGTCTCCTCCATTTCATTCAGTTGTGGACTCTCCTCTTTAAGCGGCATCAGGTCTGAATGGTGGAAACAGAAAAATACAAGTTAACCCCATTTTCTTAAAGCAACAGACATGTACGTTCATTAATATGCACTATCCAAAAAAATAAAAACAACTATTTGTATTCAATGTGCTAAATGTTAATTCTGTCATCCTATTAATGGAAAATTAGCAGGTTTGGAAAAGCCGCAGCAGTTTTTTTTTATGGCAATTTAAATCAGGGGTTCCTAGCCATATTCCCGGTTTAGCATAAACAATCATTGCTAGACAGTTAATGAACATAATCTTGCTTTTTCATAACCTTGCATCTTTATTTACACCTGAAATGTTGCACGTATATGTAACAACAAGTATTAATCATAATGTACTTTGAATTATATAAAAAATGTCAGAAAGATATCAGTTCTGCTGTTGTTCATAAATACCAGTAGTGATGTTGTACAATGAGGATGTTGTCATGTTGCCAGAAACAGCATTATCAATGTCCCAATGTGTAGTGAGCCAGGGTCCTTTACCATCCTTACCAGTGCCTGAATTCAAGTACACGATATACTGATTCACGAGCTCGGGAGCTAGGGAGCTGAATGAGACTCATGTAATATGTCTCCTTTGGGGCTCTAGGAATGGTTTAGGCTACGTTCACACTGTCAGTCCAAATCCGATTATTTGTGTATCCGATTGGAATCTGATCTAAAATTATTGATGTCCACACTGTGTATCGCAACAGTTTAGATCCGATTTGTGTGTCCATGCATCTCTTTCGTTTTCAGGAATATCTGCATTGGTTTCTATGTCAATGACGTTGCATTGGTAGGCCAAAAACAATAACAAAAACAATAACAACCGCAACATGGAGGGGTTTGCAATAGAGACGTTGTCTTATTTAAATTTTAAAACATGGAAATGTGTAGCCGCCACGCAGGATTTCAAACCACATATGGATGTAGGCTACTGTAGCTTGAAACAGATTTGTTAAGACTACGTTTTTTTTTCTGTTCACATTAGCTAATTCTGATCGGATTTCTATCGGATATGCACAAAAATCGGATTTGGACTGACAGTCTGACCGTAGCCTTAGATCAGGGTTTCCTAATCTTGATCCTCGAACACCTTCAATGCACGTTACGCATTTGATTATTTATTTTTTTGACTCCTGATTCAACTCATCAGCTAGTTATTAGAAACTTCAAAACCTGAAATGTGCGTGTCAGATAAGGGAAACATTCATTCAAACTGTGTACTGTTGTGTTACACCAGGACCAGGGATGGCTTTTCAGCCAGATTACAGCACTTCTCAGAGGCTCGATCTTGAGGCTCTATTAGCACCACAGTTTACTCCGTCACACCCAGAAAAAGCACACAAGTTGTGTTTACAAGACATGAAATACAATCCTTGTTCCATCTTCTCTGAGGTGAATACATCCACTGTTCATCGTAACAAGAAGTTATTATGTTATGCATCAACTATCATTCTGACTGTCATCAGACAAACTGAGTTCCGGTCCGGAGATAACAGCCTACACGGATACTTTTTTGGGACTTCTAGGTGCTTTATTTCATGTCACGTTTCTGTTAATCTTGATTTGTGTTTTAATTTTGCTCACAACTTGTGTGCTTTTTTTGACGGAGTGAACTGCGATGCTAATAGAGTCACACGAATGCGCACTGAAGACCAACGGCCAAGGTCAGGATTTTTCGTTAACTAATACTTTAAATTTCATACTGCATAACCCCAGAACACTTCTGTGATACGTTTGCGTCTTTTTTAAAAAGTTTGATGCTGGTCGCTATTCACCGCCATTATAGGGACGAGCACGAACAGGACATTTTTTTATTTATTATTCTTTTGTGGTCCATAAAAGAAAGAATGGCATATGCCATTAGAACAACACCAGGGTGAGTAATTTATTATTTTATTTTCATTTTAGGGGGAACTATACCTTTAATGTATTATTTACTTATGATTATATTAGCATAAATAAGTAACTCAAGTATTTTTATTTTATTTTTAAATGGAAAAAATAAAATAATTACACAGTTTAATCGTTTTTGTAATACTGAAACTGATATTGACACAGACTACCTAAACTTTGGTATTGTGACAACACTAAGTGCTCTACATCTTGTAAATTTACATTTATCTTTTTTTTAAAGCATGGATTTAACTCCATATTCCAGTGCCTATCATGATGATTGATTTTGTGATGATGACATTAAGACAATTATTTATATTTTTTTTAGCAAATCAGCTTTAATTGTGGCACTCATGACTTGATTCTTCATATTCTTTAGTAATTCTTCATATGTTCAGATTGTCATTTTACATACTTTTTGAAAATGATCAATTATTTGCTTACATGTCAACATTTTAAAAAAGAAAAATAAGTTCTAAGTTCACATTTGAAATGAACCAACCTGTTTGTTCCTCAGTATCCTCATGTTTCACTCTGAATGGTTCTGAAATTCTCATGTCTTCAGTCTCCTCTTTAATAAATGGCATCTTGGAAAACTGTCACGTGGATCTCAGTTGTTTCACCGATTGTGTCTTGTTCCTGTATGTTTGGACATTTCCCATGTTTAAAATGAGGAAAACAATCAATAGAAAAAGAAAAAAGATAAATCCAAACTTTATTCGTATTAATGCACTTGCAGATAACAATCTTAAAAAGGCGATTTACGAGACAAACTACCAGCTCATGTAATGCTTTAGTTGGTAGAAATGGGTGTAATATTATTAAATAATAATTTCTGAATTGAAAACGGCCAATAACTGAGAACTGAACTGTAAAGCATCACACGACACCTCACACAATATAATCCATTCATTTCACATTACTTGTAAAAACTATGAGTATATTGAACGATTTGTATCAATTTAAACACCTCAAATATTTAAGCGTTCAAAAACTCAAACCTTTGTTGGGCCAGAGGAGAGCGGTGCAGCCTTATGATGTCATAACACCAGGCTAAAATAAAAGTCCCCTCCACCTAAAATCACAGAACGTGCATATAAATGTACATCCAAGACTGCATACAAATAACACAATATGTAATTCAGAGCGGAAATGTCAAGTGAATTCTTGAATTACGCATTTAAAAACAAAATATTATCAGCAGATTGTGTTAAAAATATAAAAACTACTAATGAAAGGGTGAGCAAAACAACTGGAAATACGAGATTCTGTCTAAAGACAAAATGTTGACGTTTTGGTGCAGAAACCTACGGTGGTCCATTAGTGCACAACACAACAACATTTTAAAAAGCAAACATAAGTTCACAACACAACGGAAATGAGCCACAACACAACGGAAAATGTACAACACTACGGACGGTGAGCATTGCGATAACTTTAATCCTTTTTTATTACATAATTTTACCTGTGAATGTGTAAATATTAGCATGCACACCTTCTTTTCAGCATAATATCAGCATAATATTGTAATCAGCTATGAATGGCCTACGTTCATCGTGTGTACTACTTATTGAGTTCTGAAAAGTTTGGAAAACTCTTGATTTATAACCGGTATGTTTTCAAGGTTTGAAATGTACTTGAATTTTAAAATATCATTGTTAAAAATGCTTGAGATTCTTTTCTTAGAACATATCTATATAGGCTACATGAAACCTGTATAGGCCCATGTATAACTTATATGTATAAAGTATGGATTTTATTATCATTTAATTGTATGTATCTTTTAAATTTTTGCTATGTACTTGTATTTTTGCTACCTTGGCATTAAAAATAAATAAAAAATAAGGTGGATAGAGGACCTGCAGAAGAAAACTGATTTGTTTTCCATATAAAGATAAAAGGGTTTGGAAAATGCTGAGGTGCAATAGGTGATTGTCTACAAAAAATTTTTTATTTGGCCTATGCTGGTTGAAAGTTTGCTCATATCCTGATATAGCAATCACAATGTTAAGCGGTGTAACAACACACATACCATTTCTCAAAATCAGGCACACCAATATTGTTTATATGACATATTATGTATTGAACAATAATAGTTAATGAACAATAACAGCCATTATACAAGAATAAAAAGTTTGTAGAATAGCAAACAGACAAGCCAACAATTCAGTCAAAGGTTGAATAAAAATATAAAGTTATAAAACTTAACTTTGCCCTCAGTCAAAACTATTTGATCAGGAACAAATAACAGATTTGTAATATCATTTACACTATCTACAAAAAAGACAGTCACCAAAACAATAACATCACGTAGTTAGTCTAATATAACTGAAATAGACCAAATGCTATATTAAAACACCAAAACACAGAATATTAAGTTTCTGATCATAGGCAGAGGGTGAACCCACACCATGAGGATATGTGCTTCCACTCTAAAAACATTTACTATATGACAGGCTATATGCAGGATTTGGCATGGCAGAAATCTTGCAAAGAGCGCTCATTTTATTATATCATTAAAAAGCTGTTATACAACTTCATCGCGATCTCACAAAGTTAAGCTATCAGTAAAGCTGATGCACAATAATGTCTTATTTACATAGCCCAACTGCTTATTATAAGGAGAGGATTTGCGCGCGCGTAGAACTAATCCACCAATAGTTTAGCCAATATTATTTTATGGAGAAAACTGATCCTAGACCAGCATTTATAGACAGCTTTCCCCTCTAAAAGCAATCAGAAGCATAATTTATCTCATAATTCTGACATAGATTTCCCACAATTGTGAGTTTATCTAACAATTCTGACTTTATAACACGCAAATGTGACTATATATCACGTGACTCTGACTTTATAACCTGCCATTTTGAGTTTACAGTATATCATGCAATTCTGAGAAAAATTACCTCTTTTTTTTTTACATGGAAACAGTAGCATAGGCTATTTTTAGCAGGCAAATGAATATGGAAATTCAACAAGTGCGTGGCCACAGGAAGGTACACTTGTGCAGAACCTATAACACACGCTCCGACTAATTTCCGATTTAGGCTATATTTCTGGAGACAATGTTATTTAAAGTTACAGAGATTAGTGCCCCTGTGAGCTAAATGCTGCTGAAGACATTTCGTTATGGAATACGTGAATACTTTTTTTGCTCTCAATAGTAAGTTTGCTGAATGACCATATGATTAAGGGGGCACATTGTGTCATCTGGGGGGGCACTGCCCCCTAATGCCCCCCCTTGGCGACGGGCCTCCCAGGGCTACAAAGCATTGTGGGACCACTCATATCAGCCTGTTAGATACAAAGCAGAAGGAGGAAGCAGCCAAAGACTGGAAATTCTGTGACATCCAGTGCAGGATCCTTTGGAGAGGGCCGTGGCAGAAGCAGCTTTCACAGGAACTTCTGGGGCGACTAAGAGAGCAATTCTGACATGACGTGCAGCTCTGACATTCCTCTTCATGTCTTATTCTGTGACCTGAAACAAACAAACAAAAAAGGTTACAGTCATAGATTACAATTAGAAGAATTTTTTTTTAAAATCTTTAAAATGAAAAGTGAATATAATCTTCAAAATCATTTGTAGCTGATCTTAGGCTCATTACCTTAAACCATTCATGTCGAAGGATTTCCCTCAAATGAATCCGTTGTCTTGGGCTTTCCTTCAGGAGGGATCGAATCAGGAGGCAGCATTCTGTGCAGAACGATAGAAGTGAGTCAGATTATTACCTTAAACTTTACACCTGCTGTCTTTGTATTAAGCTGTAAGATTCGACTATTCTATAAAGTACGGTCAAAAAATCAGAAAAAAATGCTTGTATTATCCAATATCCGTCTTTTATACGGCCACTTGGCTCAGGTGTTACTTTTTCTGTATTTCTTTGTTTTGTATGATTTAAATTACAGTTGGTCTTCTTTGCTGTGATGAATGCCATCTTACCGTTTGACAAGCCAGGCTCAGACCAGGTGTCTTCCTCAATCATTTGCTTGTCTCTTGGTTCTGGAATGCGTCCACACACCAACAGGAATAAGAGCACTCCCAGAGACCACACAGTAGCTGGTTTGCCGTGGTACTTGCCCTCTGTGCAGTACTCAGGCGGGCGGTAGTCTAGAGTGCCTGCAGAAAAAAGATTTGTCTGATGGGTAAGTACCATAGCATGAAATACCATAGCATGTGGTAAAAACATCTGGTGTTTTTAATTTAAAAAAATGCTGCCTCAAATGTGAGATATGGTTTATATGATACCAATTTAACTAGTCAATAGAACTTAAGTCCCAAACTACAGGTTTGATTCATAATTCATACCACAGAATCTTTTATAGGCAGATTCCTGCAGGAGATCCCCGCAGCCGAAGTCAATCAGTTTGACCTGAAGAGTTTCTGTGTTGATCAGCAGGTTCTCCAGCTTAATATCACGGTGAAACACTCCACGGCGACAGCACATATGAGCAGCCATGGTTGTCTGCGCCATAATAAACCGCGCTGTGTCTTCATCTAGGATGCCTTCGTGACCATTCCAAAAATCCCACAGATCTTTACATGGTGAGGGACGCTCCAAGACCATGATATATCGGTCAGGCTGGTCCTGCCAGTCCAGCAGCTCAATGATCTCTGAAACTTTGGGGCCCCTATTAGCAAGGATTAATAGGCCGACCTCTAATGGGAATTTTGCCGGATGACCAGGCTGGAAGAAAGATCATTGTTATATGAAGGTGTTGTCATTATGTTTACATATTTTAATTTGAAAACAACATAGTGAGTGTAGCCTACTTACAATGTAGATGTATTTCATGTTCTGCGGCTTTCTGGCAATTTTCACTGCCACCTGATAATAAAAAACAAAAAACATTGTAACATTTCTAACACGTCAAATGCAGTAAATAGTTGAAAAATAAACACAAAAAGACTTGAAATGGCTATAGTGAGACAAAATAAATTTGTTGGCTAAATATTGTAAGAAAATGACGATACCTCAAGGCCATCCTCCAAGCGTTTCCCTTCATAAACCGAGCCGAATGATCCCTCACCGAGCATTCTGCCGATTTCATACCGGCTCAAAATGTTGTCTGCAAAAAGTGCAACTTCATTTTAGTTGCATGGACAGCAGTGAGTTTAATGCTTGAGGTCATGGCCGTAAACTCACCCTCAGTTGTCACGTCCACTCTGTTGTTGTGACCTGGTGCTGGACTGACTGGACTGTGCTGGACTGGAGCTGGAGGGGTTTGAACCTGCTGATCTTCAAGACCACTGGGTAGAGGTTCCTGAAGACCATGATCCTCTGCACCACAGACACTGGACTGTAGACCATTTTGATCTAAATCAAGGAATATCAAGGACACACTTCTTTACAAACCAACCCTCAACAAACTACTTGTCTGGCCTTAAAATGTATAATACAGAATAAATAAATAAAGTGAATCAATCAATTCAATAAATAAATGAATAAATTATTAATTAAATTAAATTGTATTAAATTAATAAATTAAACACTGCATAGTCATATTATGGTGATTCTTCAGTTGCTACATGAATTCTTAAACAAATAAAAGTTCTGTTTAAATATGTAAGACATGTCCTGGAAAAAAATGTATAACTTTGATCAAACTTTTGGATTTTTGATATAGGTGTGAATTTGTAACATATGGTAATTACATGGCACTTCATCCAAGGGAACAGACAAATTCCCTTAATTAATTAAGTTCCCGTGAATGACACGTTTCCATTAATGGATACTCATATCTAGCTGAAAATGATGTAGACTTTATGATGTACAGAGCACTAATAAACAGCATTTACACATTCTCAACTGGTCATTGGATTTACCCTCAGCGTGTCTCTCACTAATGGTTCCAGTGGTCTGATCCTCCACTTTCTGACCCTGACCTGAGCCACTGCTGTGAAGAGAGAGACGCTCTCCAGAACTCCAGTGAAGAGAGAGCAGATCTACAGAACTACTCTTCTTCCTCTGTCTCTCCTGACTATCACTTTCCTCACTAACAGGCTGATGATATACATAGAGCACATAGAAGAGATTTGACCTTGATTTCTTCCCATATCACAATAAACAAAGAACATTTAAAACAAATGCACAAAAAGGTGTAGAAATCTTCCAAATATTAATATATTCAAATTCATTTGTAGCTTATTAGGGCCAATATACCTCAAACCATTTCTGGAAAAGTGCTGGACTGTGGTGGACTGGAGCTGGACGGGTTTGAACCTGCTGATCTGCAGGAGGAAGAACTTCAAGACCACTGGGTAGCGGTTCCTGAAGACCATGATCCTCTGCACCACAGACACTGGACTGTAGACAATGTTGATCTAAAGCAGGGAATATCAAACAAAAGTATGTTTCAAACAAATAATTATAATTATTAAACATTGGATCCTCATATTATGGCTATTCTTCTGTTTAAATGTTTTATTTTTTTGAACAACCCTTGTTTAAATATTCATGACATGTCTTGGAATAAAAAATCAATCTGATTATTGGCTCGATCAAACTTCAGTTTTTATATAATAATGGTGTGGTCATTTCATTAATGATGACACTCCAGTGATATTCTCCAATGGTCATTTGATTTACCCTCAGCTCTTCTCTCCTGTATCGGTGCGGTATTCTGGTCTGCGATGATGCCGCTCCAGTCCCAGTAATGAAGCTTCACAGAGCTATCCATCCTCCTCCTCTTTCTCCTTGGTGTGGACGGACGTCCATCATCTGGGCTCTGCTGGCTGTCTCTCTGGCACTCTCTCTTCCTGGGACCTGTGGGCACAGAAACAAACTCACAAGACAGAGGTGTTAAATGTTCAGGAATAAGCTCGGGGGGTGTCCGGGTCGGGCCTTGCATCCTCCTTCAAACTGCAATGAAAACAATACAAATACAATACAAAATAGAATACAATACAATGCTCCTCAGAAATACCCCTCCCCCCAAAACAAATAAATAAATAAAATAAAACTCCCTCTAAAACAAGAAAACAACAATACAATTAAAGAGTCATCCGAAATAATATGAACTTTAAAAAAATAAATCGATGTAACGTTAGAGGATAAATATAATCCGATCTCCTTCTAGAATAAAAGTTTCCTCTCTGAAATCCTCAGAACAGCTTCAAAATCTCCAGATCAGCACAGAAAATATTCAGCAAAAGTCTCTCAACCAACAGATAGCGATCAAAGTGTTTGTTGATAATATTTGCAGTCAGAATTCATAAGACGCGTCGCCATAGCAACTAAAATTCGAATCACTCATATGCACGCATGCGCACCCGAAGTCGCGTGCGTGAGCAAAGCGCACATCGAATCTGCAAACAAACCGAGTCTGTCCATGCAGGACTGAATGTAATTATTAAATAACCATTTAACAAGTGATATAATAATGTATCAGTACTGCTTAGCTAAAAAATGGAAGTTTACAATTCGACGGTTAAAACATGAAATAAGGTGCCATGAATCAGTTCAATTGAGTTTGATGTGGCTATATTGTCAGTAATAAAATAATCATTAAAAATGTGATCGTTAAAAAAAAGTATCAAACATTTATGTCAATTCGATTCAAAGTCAGATGAATACTAATGTTGTCCACCAGAGGGAGCCGCAGGATAGCAAATCCTTTACGATCACAGTTCATAATAATTAAGTTATAATGCTAACTTTGTTTTAAATAGTTGATATAAAAACGTTTCGATTGTTAGATTTATTCAGATACAGAAAAAGAAATGTACATATGATGAATATATAATATAGTGCAAAAAGTTATTTTCTAGGGTTATTTTTTCTAATTGTCTAATGAGTTTATTCATGACTTTTATGAGGTAAATGTAACATTGCTCTCAAGCTTTCTTAGTTTGAGTGATTACATGAGACATGATTAGTTTATTCATGATAGTTTATTTAGAAATGTGTAAAAAGGAAGAAATGGTATTCAGTTAAGAACCGCTTGAACTGAGATAGGAGCTACAATGAGGTCGGAGGAGCTACAACACGCGACATTAAAAATGTCAAAATGGTATTTATTGTTTAAATTTGATAATAATATTGACATAATTTGAAATCTGAAACTTTATAACAAAGCACAAAAACAAATTGCGATTTATTAGATAGAAGGTGCACTACAATGTTCTGTTCGTTCATCAACTAAAAATGACTGACTAAAAGATTGATTCTTCGAATTTAAGAATTGATATTCCTTCATAAAAATAAGAAGCGAAAAAAAAGAGAGAATTAGTTATTCTTACCCAGCCCTGTATTTTGAATCAATATTCATATGGATCACGCAAAACAAAAACGCAGAATGGATCAATTATATTTACTATAATCAGCAGAGATTTAATGACTTATGTTTGGAGATCAGTGTTGCACTTTTACCAAATAATACTGCACAGGGAGGAAAATTTAACAAATATGATTGAGTCCAAAAAGCTTAAGAGCAGAAGTTAAGAAAAACTTGATTTAAAGTTTGGAGAATTATGAGGATGGTTTGCTAAGTTGGAGTTGCAATATTGAAAGGGGGTTATTATTCTGTACTTCCCATGTTAAGATCACTAGTTGAAAGTCTCCTCATATCCTGATAGCAATCACAATGTTAAGCGGTGTAACAACACACATACCATTTCTCAAAATCAGGTAGGCCAATATTGTTTATATGATATATTATTTATTGAACAATAATAGTTAATGAACAATAACAGCCATTATACAGGAATACAAAGTTTGTAGAATAGCAAACAGACAAGCCAACAATTCAGTCAAAGTACAAAGGTTGAATAAAAATATAAAGTTATAAAAACTTAACTTTGCCCTCAGTCAAAACGATTTGATCGGGAACAAATAACAGATTTGTAATATCATTTACACTATCTACATTGCATTTTCATGTGTGGTCACCAAATACTGCTAGATGAAAATATCACTTCCTCAAAACAAGGCACCAGACACTACCAGGGCTACAAAGCATTGTGGGACCACTCGTATCAGCCCGTTAGATACAAAGCAGAAGAGGAAGCAGCCAAAGACTGGAAATTCTGTGACATAATAATAATAATAATAAATAATACATTTTATTTAAAGGCGCTTTTCATGGCACTCAAGGACACCTTACAAAATTCATAAAAAAAAAAGACATTAAACAATCAAACCAGTACAGCAACAAACATTAAATCACATAAAAACCTGCCTGTACAAATACGTTTTAAAACGAGATTTAAAGTCTGAGACACTAGAGCTGTTGCGAACCTCTACAGGAAGAGAGTTCCATAAATGGGGAGCAGCATAGCCAAAAGCTTGTGATCCCATAGAAGTTGTCCGAGTGCGTGGCTGAATACGTGTAAGTGCAGAAGCAGATCTTAGAGTGCGGGAAGGAATGTGTATATGAAGAAGATCTTGAAGATAGGAAGGAGCCAAATTGTTAAGTGCTTTGTAAGTTAAAAGTAAGATTTTAAAATGTACACGGAATTTAACTGGGAGCCAATGCAACTTCTGTAAAACAGGTGAAATGTGTTCAAAAGTGGAAGTTTTGGTAATGACTCGAGCTGCAGCATTTTGGAGGAACGGTCTTAAAGTGGTTCAAATCTTTTTTAACCAATAGAACTTTTTCATTTAAAATAGGAAACTCTAATTCATCATCGCGCAAGCTAACCTGTGGTGTACCGCAGGGGTCTGTTCTTGCACCTACTCTTTTCTCTCTCTATCTGCTTCCCTTGGGATCTATCTTTAGGAAACACAACGTTTCTTTTCATTGCTACGCTGATGATATGCAAATCTATCTGCCTCTAACCTCTGATAATGAGCATGCTCTTAGTTGTTTATCCACATGTCTGGACGACGTAAAATCATGGCTCTTAAAAAAATTCCTTTTTTTAAATTCAGATAAAACGGAGGCCATTGTTTTTAGCCCCTCCGAAACCAGTAGACAAAACTCACAAAATTTAGAAATCTCAAACCTGAGTACCTCATCCCAAGTGCGTAATCTAGGAGTGATGATCGATAATAGTCTGAAATTTGACAGGCAAATTGCCTCTGTAGTGGGCTCTAGCTTCTTCTATTTACGCTCTCTCTCTCAAATTAAATCTTTTCTCTCTAACGCCTCTTTAGAGGTTGCTGTCCATGCCTTCATAACACCGAGGCTGGACTATTGCAACTCTCTATATTATGGTGTTGCTAAGACTCAAATTTCACGGCTAAGTCGTTCAAAACGCAGCAGCGAGATTTCTGAAGGGATGTAAAAAGTTTGAGCATGTTACACCCCTTCTGAGATCCCTACATTGGTTACCGGTTCAGTATAGAATTGAATACAAAATTCTATTGTTGGTCTACAAATCACTAAATAATCTTGCACTATTATACCTGTCAGACCTACTTCACTTATATACCCCCAAGCGAGGGCTTAGATCGGTAAACAAATTCCTCCTTCAGATTCCCAGAACCCGCTTGAAAAATAGGGGAAATAGAGCGTTTGAAGTAGCGGGCCCCACGTTGTGGAACAAACTCCCAATCCAAATTAAAATGGCCTCCTCCTTATCTGAGTTTAAATCTGCTCTGAAAACTCATCTGTTTGATTCAGCTTTTAATATGTAATTGGATTTTGTACTCACTGATCCTAAGTGATCATTGTTTGTTTTATTGTGTATTTTATTGCAATTTTTGTACAGCACTTTGGTCGGTTGTCAGCCGGTAGTAAATGTGCTCTATAAATAAACGGAACTTGACTTTGAACATTTTGTACTAACTGTAATTTATGAAGAGATTTGGAAGCAATCCCATAAAACAAAGCATTACAATAGTCGATTCTAGATGTTACAAGAGCATGCACAAGTGTAGCAGTGCTCTTGAGTCAAAGGACAGGACGCAGACGATTTATATTGCGGATATGGAAGAATGCAGAACGGGTAACTCTATTAATGTGAGATTCAAAAGACAGAGTTGTGTCAAGAATGACACCCAAACTTTTGACCTGGTTCGATAGAGGAACAGAACAGTTATCTATTTCCATAGAAGAAATATTCGACTTACTTATTGTATTTTTTGAACCAACAAGAAGAATCTCTGTTTTACTGCTGTTCAATGTTAGAAAATTACTTGAACACACGCTCCGACTAATTTCCGATTTAGGCTATATTTCTGAAGACAATGTTATTTAAAGTTACAGAGATTAGTGCTCCTGTGAGCTAAATGCTGCTGAAGACATTTCGTTATGGAATACGTGAATTCTTTTTTTGCTCTCAATAGTGAGTTTGCTGAATGACCATATGATTAGGGGGGCACATTGTGTCATCTGGGGGGGCACTGCCCCCTAATGCCCCCCCTTGGCGACGGGCCTCCCAGGGCTACAAAGCATTGTGGGACCACTCATATCAGCCTGTTAGATACAAAGCAGAAGGAGGAAGCAGCCAAAGACTGGAAATTCTGTGACATCCAGTGCAGGATCCTTTGGAGAGGGCCGTGGCAGAAGCAGCTTTCACAGGAACTTATGGGGCGACTAAGAGAGCAATTCTGACATGACGTGCAGCTCTGACATTCCTCTTCATGTCTTATTCTGTGACCTGAAACAAACAAACAAAAAAGGTTACAGTCATAGATTACAATTAGAAGAAAACATTTCTAAAATCTATAAAATGAAAAGTGAATATAATCTTCAAAATCATTTGTAGCTGATCTTAGGCTCATTACCTTAAACCATTCATGTCGAAGGATTTCGCTCAAATGAATCCGTTGTCTTGGGCTTTCCTTCAGGAGGGATCGAATCAGGAGGCAGCATTCTGTGCAGAACGATAGAAGTGAGTCAGATTATTACCTTAAACTTTACACCTGCTGTCTTTGTATTAAGCTGTAAGATTCGACTATATTTTATAAAGTACGGTCAAAAAATCAGAAAAAAATGCTTGTATTATCCAATATCCGTCTTTTCTACGGCCACTTGGCTCAGGTGTTACTTTTTCTGTATTTCTTTGTTTTGTATGATTTAAATTACAGTTGGTCTTCTTTGCTGTGATGAATGCCATCTTACCGTTTGACAAGCCAGGCTCAGACCAGGTGTCTTCCTCAATCATTTGCTTGTCTCTTGGTTCTGGAATGCGTCCACACACCAACAGGAATAAGAGCACTCCCAGAGACCACACAGTAGCTGGTTTGCCGTGGTACTTGCCCTCTGTGCAGTACTCAGGCGGGCGGTAGTCTAGAGTGCCTGCAGAAAAAAGATTTGTCTGATGGGTAAGTACCATAGCATGAAATACCATAGCATGTGGTAAAAACATCTGGTGTTTTTAATTAAAAAAAATGCTGCCTCAAATGTGAGATATGGTTTATATGATATCAACTTAATAGAAATTAAGTCCCAAACTACAGGTTTGATTAATAATTCATACCACAGAATCTTTCATAGCCAGATTCCTGCAGGAGATCCCCGCAGCCGAAGTCAATCAGTTTGACCTGAAGAGTTTCTGTGTTGATCAGCAGGTTCTCCAGCTTAATATCACGGTGAAACACTCCACGGCGACAGCACATATGAGCAGCCATTGTTGTCTGCGCCATAATAAACCGTGCTGTGTCTTCATTTAGGATGCCTTCGTGACCATTCCAAAAATCCCACAGATCTTTACACGGTGAGGGATGCTCCAAGACCATGATATATCGGTCAGGCTGGTCCTGCCAGTCCAGCAGCTCAATGATCTCTGAAACTTTGGGGCCCCTATTAGCAAGGATTAATAGGCCGACCTCTAATGGGAATTTTGCCGGATGACCAGGCTGGAAGAAAGATCATTGTTATATGAAGGTGTTGTCATTATGTTTACATATTTTAATTTGAAAACAACATAGTGAGTGTAGCCTACTTACAATGTAGATGTATTTCATGTTCTGCGGCTTTCTGGCAATTTTCACTGCCACCTGATAATAAAAAACAAAAAACATTGTAACATTTCTAACACGTCAAATGCAGTAAATAGTGGAAAAATAAACACAAAAAGACTTGAAATGGCTATAGTGAGACAAAATAAATTTGTTGGCTAAATATTGTAAGAAAATGACGATACCTCAAGGCCATCCTCCAAGCGTTTCCCTTCATAAACCGAGCCGAATGATCCCTCACCGAGCATTCTGCCGATTTCATACCGGCTCAAAATGTTGTCTGCAAAAAGTGCAACTTCATTTTAGTTGCATGGACAGCAGTGAGTTTAATGCTTGAGGTCATGGCCGTAAACTCACCCTCTGTTGTCACGTCCACTCTGTTGTTGTGACCTGGTGCTGGACTGACTGGACTGTGCTGGACTGGAGCTGGAGGGGTTTGAACCTGCTGATCTTCAAGACCACCGGATAGAGCTTCCTGAAGACCATGATCCTCTGCACCACAGACACTGGACTGTAGACCATTTTGATCTAAATCAAGGAATATCAAGGACACACTTCTTTACAAACCAACCCTCAACAAACTACTTGTCTGGCCTTAAAATAAACTATAATACTAAATAAATGAATAAAGTGAATCAATCAATTAAATAAATAAATATATTAATTAAATTAAATTGTATTAAATTAATAAATTAAACACTGCATTGTCATATTATGGTGATTCTTCAGTTACTACATGAATTCTTAAACAAATAAAAGTTCTGTTTAAATATTTAAGACATGTCCTGGGAAAAATAATTATAACTTTGATCAAACTTTTGGATTTTGATATAGGTGTGAATTTGTAACATATGGTAATTACATGGCACTTC
Organism: Phoxinus phoxinus; assembly: GCF_949152265.1. Lineage (NCBI taxonomy): Eukaryota > Metazoa > Chordata > Actinopteri > Cypriniformes > Leuciscidae > Phoxinus > Phoxinus phoxinus. The sequence goes on from NC_136890.1 coordinate 16,253,724, forward strand.
ATCCAAGGGAACAGACAAATTCCCTTAATTAATTAAGTTCCCGTGAATGACACGTTTCCATTAATGGATACTCATATCTAGCTGAAAATGATGTAGACTTTATGATGTACAGAGCACTAATAAACAGCATTTACACATTCTCAACTGGTCATTGGATTTACCCTCAGCGTGTCTCTCACTAATGGTTGCAGTGGTCTGATCCTCCACTTTCTGACCCTGACCTGAGCCACTGCTGTGAAGAGAGAGACGCTCTCCAGAACTCCAGTGAAGAGAGAGCAGATCTACAGAACTACTCTTCTTCCTCTGTCTCTCCTGACTATCACTTTCCTCACTAACAGGCTGATGATATACATAGAGCACATAGAAGAGATTTGACCTTGATTTCTTCCCATATCACAATAAACAAAGAACATTTAAAACAAATGCACAAAAAGGTGTAGAAATCTTCCAAATATGAATATATTCAAATTCATTTGTAGCTTATTAGGGCCAATATACCTCAAACCATTTCTGGAAAAGTGCTGGACTGTGGTGGACTGGAGCTGGAGGGGTTTGAACCTGCTGATCTGCAGGAGGAAGAACTTCAAGACCACTGGGTAGCGGTTCCTGAAGACCATGATCCTCTGCACCACAGACACTGGACTGTAGACAATGTTGATCTAAAGCAGGGAATATCAAACAAAAGCATGTTTCAAACAAATAATTATAATTATTAAACATTGGATCCTCATATTATGGCTATTCTTCTGTTTAAATGTTTTATTTTTTTAAACAACCCTTGTTTAAATATTCATGACATGTCTTGGAATAAAAAATCAATCTGATTATTGGCTCGATCAAACTTCAGTTTTTATATAATAATGGTGTGGTCATTTAATTAATGATGACACTCCAGTGATATTCTCCAATGGTCATTTGATTTACCCTCAGCTCTTCTCTCCTGTATCGGTGCGGTATTCTGGTCTGCGATGATGCCGCTCCAGTCCCAGTAATGAAGCTTCACAGAGCTATCCATCCTCCTCCTCTTTCTCCTTGGTGTGGACGGACGTCCCTCATCTGGGCTCTGCTGGCTGTCTCTCTGGCACTCTCTCTTCCTGGGACCTGTGGGCACAGAAACAAACTCACAAGACAGAGGTGTTAAATGTTCAGGAATAAGCTCGGGGGGTGTCCGGGTCGGGCCTTGCATCCTCCTTCAAACTGCAATGAAAACAATACAAATACAATGCAAAATAGAATACAATACAATGCTCCTCAGAAATACCCCTCCCCCAAAACAACTAACGTTAAATAAATAAAATAAAACTCCCTCTAAAACAAGAAAACAACAATACAATTAAAGAGTCCTCAGAAATAATATGAACTTTAAAAAAATAAATCGATGTAACGTTAGAGGATAAATATTATCCGATCTCCTTCTAGAATAAAAGTTTCCTCTCTGAAATCCTCAGAACAGCTTCAAAATCTCCAGATCAGCACAGAAAATATTCAGCAAAAGTCTCTCAACCAACAGATAGCGATCAAAGTGTTTGTTGATAATATTTGCAGTCAGAATTCATAAGACGCGTCGCCATAGCAACTCAAATTCGAATCACTCATATGCACGCATGCGCACCCGAAGTCGCGTGCGTGAGCAAAGCGCACATCGAATCTGCAAACGAACCGAGTCTGTCCATGCAGGACTGAATGTAATTAATAAATAACCATTTAACAAGTGATATAATAATGTATCAGTACTGCTTAGCTAAAAAATGGAAGTTTAAAATTCGACGGTTAAAACATGAAATAAGGTGCCATGAATCAGTTCAATTGAGTTTGATGTGGCTATATTGTCAGTAATAAAATAATCATTAAAAATGTGATCGTTAAAAAAAGTATCAAACATTTATGTCAATTCGATTCATACTCAGATGAATACTAATGTTGTCCACCAGAGGGAGCCGCAGGATAGCAAATCCTTTACGATCACAGTTCATAATAATTAAGTTATAATGCTAACTTTGTTTTAAATAGTTGATATAAAAACGTTTCGATTGTTAGATTCATTCAGATACAGAAAAATAAATGTACATATGATGAATATATAATATAGTGCAAAAAGTTATTTTCTAGGGTTATTTTTTCTAATTGTCTAATGAGTTTATTCATGACTTTTATGAGGTAAATGTAACATTGCTCTCAAGCTTTCTTAGTTTGAGTGATTACATGAGACATGATTAGTTTATTCATGATAGTTTATTTAGAAATGTGTAAAAAGGAAGAAATGGTATTCAGTTAAGAACCGCTTGAACTGATGAGCTAACGTTACAATGAGGTCGGAGGAGCTACAACACGCGACATTAAAAATGTCAAAATGGTATTGTTTAAATTTGATAATAATATTGACATAATTTGAAATCTGAAACTTTATAACAAAGCACAATATTGAAAGGGGGTTATTATTCTGTACTTCCCATGTTAAGATCACTAGTTGAAAGTCTCCTCATATCCTGATAGCAATCACAATGTTAAGCGGTGTAACAACACACATACCATTTCTCAAAATCAGGTACGCCAATATTGTTTATATGACATATTATTTATTGAACAATAATAGTTAATGAACAATAACAGCCATTATACAGGAATACAAAGTTTGTAGAATAGCAAACACACAAGCCAACAATTCAGTCAAAGTACAAAGGTTGAATAAAAATATAAAGTTATAAAAACTTAACTTTGCCCTCAGTCAAAACGATTTGATCGGGAACAAATAACAGATTTGTAATATAATTTACACTATCTACATTGCATTTTCATGTGTGGTCACCAAATACTGCTAGATGAAAATATCACTTCCTCAAAACAAGGCACCAGACACTACCAGGGCTACAAAGCATTGTGGGACCACTCATATCAGCCCGTTAGATACAAAGCAGAAGAGGAAGCAGCCAAAGACTGGAAATTCTGTGACATAATAATAATAATAATAATAAATAATACATTTTATTTAAAGGCGCCTTTCATGGCACTCAAGGACACCTTACAAAATTCATTTAAAAAAAAGACATTAAACAATCAAACCAGTACAGCAACAAACATTAAATCACATAAAAGCCTGCCTGTACAAATAAGTTTTAAGACGAGATTTAAAATCTGAGACACTAGAGCTGTTGCGAACCTCTACAGGAAGAGAGTTCCATAAATGGGGAGCAGCATAGCCAAAAGCTTGTGATCCCATAGAAGTTGTCCGAGTGCGTGGCTGAATACGTGTAAGTGCAGAAGCAGATCTTAGAGTGCGGGAAGGAATGTGTATATGAAGAAGATCTTGAAGATAGGAAGGAGCCAAATTGTTAAGTGCTTTGTAAGTTAAAAGTAAGATTTTAAAATGTACACGGAATTTAACTGGGAGCCAATGCAACTTCTGTAAAACAGGTGAAATGTGTTCAAAAGTGGAAGTTTTGGTAATGACTCGAGCTGCAGCATTTTGGAGGAACGGTCTTAAAGTGGTTCAAATCTTTTTTTAACCAATAGAACTTTTTCATTTAAAATAGGAAACTCTAATTCATCATCGCGCAAGCTAACCTGTGGTGTACCGCAGGGGTCTGTTCTTGCACCTACTCTTTTCTCTCTCTATCTGCTTCCCTTGGGATCTATCTTTAGGAAACACAACGTTTCTTTTCATTGCTACGCTGATGATATGCAAATCTATCTGCCTCTGACCTCTGATAATGAGCATGCTCTTAGTTGTTTATCCACATGTCTGGACGACGTAAAATCATGGCTCGTAAAAAATTTCCTTTTTTTAAATTCAGATAAAACAGAGGCCATTGTTTTTAGCCCCTCCGAAACCAGTAGACAAAACTCACAAAATTTAGAAATGTCAAACCTGAGTACCTCATCCCAAGTGCGTAATCTAGGTGTGATGATCGATAATAGTCTGAAATTTGACAGGCAAATTGCCTCTGTAGTGGGCTCTAGCTTCTTCTATTTACGCTCTCTCTCTCAAATTAAATCTTTTCTCTCTAACGCCTCTTTAGAGGTTGCTGTCCATGCCTTCATAACATCGAGGCTGGACTATTGCAACTCTCTATATTATGGTGTTGCTAAGACTCAAATTTCACGCCTACAAGTCGTTCAAAACGCAGCAGCGAGATTTCTGAAGGGATGTAAAAAGTTTGAGCATGTTACACCCCTTCTGAGATCCCTACATTGGTTACCGGTTCAGTATAGAATTGAATACAAAATTCTATTGCTGGTCTACAAATCACTAAATAATCTTGCACCATTATACCTGTCGGACCTACTTCACTTATAAACCCCCAAGCGAGGGCTTAGATCGGTAAACAAATTCCTCCTTCAGATTCCCAGAACCCGCTTGAAAAATAGGGGAAATAGAGCGTTTGAAGTAGCGGGCCCCACGTTGTGGAACAAACTCCCAATCCAAATTAAAATGGCCTCCTCCTTATCTGAGTTTAAATCTGCTCTGAAAACTCATCTGTTTGATTCAGCTTTTAATATGTAATTGGATTTTGTACTCACTGATCCTAAGTGATCATTGTTTGTTTTATTGTGTATTTTATTGCAATTTTTGTACAGCACTTTGGTCGGTTGTCAGCCGGTAGTAAATGTGCTCTATAAATAAACGGAACTTGAACTTGAACATTTTGTACTAACTGTAATTTATGAAGAGATTTGGAAGGAATCCCATAAAACAAAGCATTACAATAGTCGATTCTAGATGTTACAAGAGCATGCACAAGTGTAGCAGTGCTCTTGAGTGAAAGGACAGGACGCAGACGATTTATATTGCGGATATGGAAGAATGCAGAACGGGTAACTCTATTAATGTGAGATTCAAAAGACAGAGTTGTGTCAAGAATGACACCCAAACTTTTGACCTGGTTCGATAGAGGAACAGAACAGTTATCTATTTCCATAGAAGAAATATTCGACTTACTTATTGTATTTTTTGAACCAACAAGAAGAATCTCTGTTTTACTGCTGTTCAATGTTAGAAAATTACTTGAACACACGCTCCGACTAATTTCCGATTTAGGCTATATTTCTGAAGACAATGTTATTTAAAGTTACAGAGATTAGTGCTCCTGTGAGCTAAATGCTGCTGAAGACATTTCGTTATGGAATACGTGAATTCTTTTTTTGCTCTCAATAGTAAGTTTGCTGAATGACCATATGATTAGGGGGGCACATTGTGTCATCTGGGGGGGGGGCACTGCCCCCTAATGCCCCCCCTTGGCGACGGGCCTCCCAGGGCTACAAAGCATTGTGGGACCACTCATATCAGCCTGTTAGATACAAAGCAGAAGGAGGAAGCAGCCAAAGACTGGAAATTCTGTGACATCCAGTGCAGGATCCTTTGGAGAGGGCCGTGGCAGAAGCAGCTTTCACAGGAACTTCTGGGGCGACTAAGAGAGCAATTCTGACATGACGTGCAGCTCTGACATTCCTCTTCATGTCTTATTCTGTGACCTGAAACAAACAAACAAAAAAGGTTACAGTCATAGATTACAATTAGAAGAAAACATTTTTAAAATCTTTAAAATGAAAAGTGAATGTAATCTTCATAATCATTTGTAGCTGATCTTAGGCTCATTACTTTAAACCATTCATGTCGAAGGATTTCGCTCAAATGAATCCGTTGTCTTGGGCTTTCCTTCAGGAGGGATCGAATCAGGAGGCAGCATTCTGTGCAGAACGATAGAAGTGAGTCAGATTATTACCTTAAACTTTACACCTGCTGTCTTTGTATTAAGCTGTAAGATTCGACTATTCTATAAAGTACGGTCAAAAAATCAGAAAAAAATGCTTGTATTATCCAATATCCGTCTTTTATACGGCCACTTGGCTCAGGTGTTACTTTTTCTGTATTTCTTTGTTTTGTATGATTTAAATGACAGTTGGTCTTCTTTGCTGTGATGAATGCCATCTTACCGTTTGACAAGCCAGGCTCAGACCAGGTGTCTTCCTCAATCATTTGCTTGTCTCTTGGTTCTGGAATGCGTCCACACACCAACAGGAATAAGAGCACTCCCAGAGACCACACAGTAGCTGGTTTGCCGTGGTACTTGCCCTCTGTGCAGTACTCAGGCGGGCGGTAGTCTAGAGTGCCTGCAGAAAAAAGATTTGTCTGATGGGTAAGTACCATAGCATGAAATACCATAGCATGTGGTAAAAACATCTGGTGTTTTTCATTTAAAAAAATGCTGCCTCAAATGTGAGATATGGTTTATATGATACCAATTTAACTAGTCAATAGAACTTAAGTCCCAAACTACAGGTTTGATTAATAATTCATACCACATAATCTTTCATAGGCAGATTCCTGCAGGAGATCCCCGCAGCCGAAGTCAATCAGTTTGACCTGAAGAGTTTCTGTGTTGATCAGCAGGTTCTCCAGCTTAATATCACGGTGAAACACTCCACGGCGACAGCACATATGAGCAGCCATTGTTGTCTGCGCCATAATAAACCGCGCTGTGTCTTCATCTAGGATGCCTTCGTGACCATTCCAAAAATCCCACAGATCTTTACATGGTGAGGGACGCTCCAAGACCATGATATATCGGTCAGGCTGGTCCTGCCAGTCCAGCAGCTCAATGATCTCTGAAACTTTGGGGCCCCTATTAGCAAGGATTAATAGGCCGACCTCTAATGGGAATTTTGCCGGATGACCAGGCTGGAAGAAAGATCATTGTTATATGAAGGTGTTGTCATTATGTTTACATATTTTAATTTGAAAACAACATAGTGAGTGTAGCCTACTTACAATGTAGATGTATTTCATGTTCTGCGGCTTTCTGGCAATTTTCACTGCCACCTGATAATAAAAAACAAAAAACATTGTAACATTTCTAACACGTCAAATGCAGTAAATAGTGGAAAAATATACACAAAAAGACTTGAAATGGCTATAGTGAGACAAAATAAATGTGTTGGCTAAATATTGTAAGAAAATGACGATACCTCAAGGCCATCCTCCAAGCGTTTCCCTTCATAAACCGAGCCGAATGATCCCTCACCGAGCATTCTGCCGATTTCATACCGGCTCAAAATGTTGTCTGCAAAAAGTGCAACTTCATTTTAGTTGCATGGACAGCAGTGAGTTTAATGCTTGAGGTCATGGCCGTAAACTCACCCTCAGTTGTCACGTCCACTCTGTTGTTGTGACCTGGTGCTGGACTGACTGGACTGTGCTGGACTGGAGCTGGAGGGGTTTGAACCTGCTGATCTTCAAGACCACCGGATAGAGCTTCCTGAAGACCATGATCCTCTGCACCACAGACACTGGACTGTAGACCATTTTGATCTAAATCAAGGAATATCAAGGACACACTTCTTTACAAACCAAACCTCAACAAACTACTTGTCTGGCCTTAAAATGTATAATACAGAATAAATAAATAAAGTGAATCAATCAATTCAATAAATAACTGAATAAATTATTAATTAAATTAAATTGTATTAAATTAATAAATTAAACACTGCATTGTCATATTATGGTGATTCTTCAGTTGCTACATGAATTCTTAAACAAATAAAAGTTTTGTTTAAATATTTAAGACATGTCCTGGGAAAAAAACTATAACTTTGATCAAACTTGTGGATTTTGATATAGGTCTGAATTTGTAACATATGGTAATTACATGGCACTTCATCCAAGGGAACAGACAAATTCCCTTAATTAATTAAGTTCCCGTGAATGAAACGTTTCCATTAATGGATACTCATATCTAGCTGAAAATGATGTCGACTTTATGATGTACAGAGCACTAATAAACAGCATTTACACATTCTCAACTGGTCATTGGATTTACCCTCAGCGTGTCTCTCACTAATGGTTGCAGTGGTCTGATCCTCCACTTTCTGACCCTGACCTGAGCCACTGCTGTGAAGAGAGAGACGCTCTCCAGAACTCCAGTGAAGAGAGAGCAGATCTACAGAACTACTCTTCTTCCTCTGTCTCTCCTGACTATCACTTTCCTTACTAACAGGCTGATGATATACATAGAGCACATAGAAGAGATTTGACCTTGATTTCTTCCCATATCACAATAAACAAAGAACATTTAAAACAAATGCACAAAAAGGTGTCAAAATCTTCCAAATATTAATATATATTCAAATTCATTTGTAGCTTATTAGGGCCAATACCTCAAACCATTTCTGGAAAAGTGCTGGACTGTGGTGGACTGGAGTTGGAGGGGTTTGAACGTGTTGATCTGCAGGAGGAAGAACTTCAAGACCACTGGGTAGAGCTTCCTGAAGACCATGATCCTCTGCACCACAGACACTGGACTGTAGACAATGTTGATCTAAAGCAGGGAATATCAAGGATACACTTCTTTACAAACCAACCCTCAACAAACTACTTGTCTGGCCTTAAAATGTATAATACAGAATAAATAAAGTGAATCAATCAATTCAATAAATAAATTAATAAATTATTAATTTAATTAAATTGTATTAAATTAATAAATTAAACACTGCATAGTCATATTATGGTGATTCTTCAGTTGCTACATGAGTTCTTAAACAAATAAAAGTTTTGTTTAAATATTTAAGACATGTCCTGGAAAAAAATGTATAACTTTGATCAAACTTTTGGATTTTGATATAGGTGTGAATTTGTAACATATGGTAATTACATGGCGCTTCATCCAAGGGAACAGACAAATTCCCTTAATTAATTAATTAAGTTCCCGTGAATGACACGTTTCCATTAATGGATACTCATATCTAGCTGAAAATGATGTAGACTTTATGATGTACAGAGCACTAATAAACAGCATTTACACATTCTCAACTGGTCATTGGATTTACCCTCAGCGTGTCTCTCACTAATGGTTGCAGTGGTCTGATCCTCCACTTTCTGACCCTGACCTGAGCCACTGCTGTGAAGAGAGAGACGCTCTCCAGAACTCCAGTGAAGAGAGAGCAGATCTACAGAACTACTCTTCTTCCTCTGTCTCTCCTGACTATCACTTTCCTCACTAACAGGCTGATGATATACATAGAGCACATAGAAGAGATTTGACCTTGATTTCTTCCCATATCACAATAAACAAAGAACATTTAAAACAAATGCACAAAAAGGTGTAGAAATCTTCCAAATATTAATATATTCAAATTCATTTGTAGCTCATTAGGGCCAATATACCTCAAACCATTTCTGGAAAGGTGCTGGACTGTGGTGGACTGGAGCTGGAGGGGTTTGAACCTGTTGATCTGCAGGAGGAAGAACTTCAAGACCACTGGGTAGCGGTTCCTGAAGACCATGATCCTCTGCACCACAGACACTGGACTGTAGACAATGTTGATCTAAAGCAGGGAATATCAAACAAAAGCATGTTTCAAACAAATAATTATAATTATTAAACATTGGATCCTCATATTATGGCTATTCTTCTGTTTAAATGTTTTATTTTTTTAAACAACCCTTGTTTAAATATTCATGACATGTCTTGGAATAAAAAATCAATCTGATTATTGGCTCGATCAAACTTCAGTTGTATTTTGATATAATAATGGTGTGGTCATTTAATTAATGATGACACTCCAGTGATATTCTCCAATGGTCATTTGATTTACCCTCAGCTCTTCTCTCCTGTATCGGTGCGGTATTCTGGTCTGCGATGATGCCGCTCCAGTCCCAGTAATGAAGCTTCACAGAGCTATCCATCCTCCTCCTCTTTCTCCTTGGTGTGGACGGACCTCCATCATCTGGGCTCTGCTGGCTGTCTCTCTGGCACTCTCTCTTCCTGGGACCTGTGGACACAGAAACAAACTCACAAGACAGAGGTGTTAAATGTTCAGGAATAAGCTCGGGGGGTGTCCGGGTCGGGCCTTGCATCCTACTTCAAACTGCAATGAAAACAATACAAATACAATACAAAATAGAATACAATACAATGCTCCTCAGAAATACCCCTCCCCCAAAACAACTAAATAAATAAAATAAAACTCCCTCTAAAACAAGAAAACAACAATACAATTAAAGAGTCCTCAGAAATAATATGAACTTTAAAAAAATAAATCGATGTAACGTTAGAGGATAAATATTATCCGATCTCCTTCTAGAATAAAAGTTTCCTCTCTGAAATCCTCAGAACAGCTTCAAAATCTCCAGATCAGCACAGAAAATATTCAGCAAAAGTCTCTCAACCAACAGATAGCGATCAAAGTGTTTGTTGATAATATTTGCAGTCAGAATTCATAAGACGCGTCGCCATAGCAACTAAAATTCCAATCACTCATATGCACGCATGCGCACCCGAAGTCGCGTGCGTGAGCAAAGCGCACATCGAATCTGCAAACAAACCGAGTCTGTCCATGCAGGACTGAATGTAATTATTAAATAACCATTTAACAAGTGATATAATAATGTATCAGTACTGCTTAGCTAAAAAATGGAAGTTTAAAATTCGACGGTTAAAACATGAAATAAGGTGCCATGAATCAGTTCAATTGAGTTTGATGTGGCTATATTGTCAGTAATAAAATAATCATTAAAAATGTGATCGTTAAAAAAAAGTATCAAACATTTATGTCAATTCGATTCATAGTCAGATGAATACTAATGTTGTCCACCAGAGGGAGCCGCAGGATAGCAAATCCTTTACGATCACAGTTCATAATAATTAAGTTATAATGCTAACTTTGTTTTAAATAGTTGATATAAAAACGTTTCGATTGTTAGATTCATTCAGATACAGAAAAATAAATGTACATATGATGAATAATATAATATAGTGCAAAAAGTTATTTTCTAGGGTTATTTTTTCTAATTGTCTAATGAGTTTATTCACGACTTTTATGAGGTAACTTTAAATGTAACATTGCTCTCAAGCTTTCTTAGTTTGAGTGATTACATGAGACATGATTAGTTTATTCATGATAGTTTATTTAGAAATGTGTAAAAAGGAAGAAATGGTATTCAGTTAAGAACCGCTTGAACTGAGCTAGGAGCTACAATGAGGTCGGAGGAGCGACATTAAAAATGTCAAAATGGTATTTATTGTTTAAATTTGATAATAATATTGACATAATTTGAAATCTGAAACTTTATAACAAAGCACAAAAACAAATTGCGATTTATTAGATAGAAAGGTGCACTACAATGTTCTGTTCGTTCATCAACTAAAAATGACTGACTAAAAGATTGATTCTTCGAATTTAAGAATTGATATTCCTTCATAAAAATAAGAAGCGAAAAAAAAGAGAGAATTAGTTATTCTTACCCAGCCCTGTATTTTGAATATTCATATGGATCACGCAAAACAAAAACGCAGAATGGATCAATTATATTTACTATAATCAGCAGAGATTTATTGACTTATGTTTGGAGATCAGTGTTGCTCTTTTACCAAATAATACTGCACAGGGAGGAAAATTTAACGAATATGATTGAGTCCAAAAAGCTTAAGAGCAGAAGTTAAGAACAACTTGATTTAAAGTTTGGAGAATTATGAGGATGGTTTGCTAAGTTGGAGTTGCAATATTGAAAGGGGGTTATTATTCTGTACTTCCCATGTTAAGATCACTAGTTGAAAGTCTCCTCATATCCTGATAGCAATCACAATGTTAAGCGGTGTAACACACATACCATTTCTCAAAATCAGGTACGTCAATATTGTTTATATGACATATTATTTATTGAACAATAATAGTTAATGAACAATAACAGCCATTATACAGGAATACAAAGTTTGTAGAATAGCAAACAGACAAGCCAACAATTCAGTCAAAGTACAAAGGTTGAATAAAAATATAAAGTTATAAAAACTTAACTTTGCCCTCAGTCAAAACGATTTGATCTGGAAAAAATAACAGATTTGTAATATCATTTACACTATCTACATTGCATTTTCATGTGTGGTCACCAAATACTGCTAGATGAAAATATCACTTCCTCAAAACAAGGCACCAGACACTACCAGGGCTACAAAGCATTGTGGGACCACTCATATCAGCCCGTTAGATACAAAGCAGAAGAGGAAGCAGCCAAAGACTGGAAATTCTGTGACATAATAATAATAATAATAAATAATACATTTTATTTAAAGGCGCTTTTCATGGCACTCAAGGACACCTTACAAAATTCATTAAAAAAAAAGACATTAAACAATCAAACCAGTACAGCAATCAAACATTAAATCACATAAAAGCCTGCCTGTACAAATACGTTTTAAGACGAGATTTAAAATCTGAGAGACTAGAGCTGTTGCGAACCTCTACAGGAAGAGAGTTCCATAAATGGGGAGCAGCATAGCCAAAAGCTCGTGATCCCATAGAAGTTGTCCGAGTGCGTGGCTGAATACGTGTAAGTGCAGAAGCAGATCTTAGAGTGCGGGAAGGAATGTGTATATGAAGAAGATCTTGAAGATAGGAAGGAGCCAAATTGTTAAGTGCTTTGTAAGTTAAAAGTAAGATTTTAAAATGTACACGGAATTTAACTGGGAGCCAACGCAACTTCTGTAAAACAGGTGAAATGTGTTCAAAAGTGGAAGTTTTGGTAATGACTCGAGCTGCAGCATTTTGGAGGAACGGTCTTAAAGTGGTTCAAATCTTTTTTAACCAATAGAACTTTTTTTTAGTTAAAATAGGAAATTCGAATTCATTATCGCGCAAGCTAACCTGTGGTGTACCGCAGGGGTCTGTTCTTGCACCTACTCTTTTCTCTCTCTATCTGCTTCCCTTGGGATCTATCTTTAGGAAACACAACGTTTCTTTTCATTGCTACGCTGATGATATGCAAATCTATCTGCCTCTGACCTCTGATAATGAGCATGCTCTTAGTTGTTTATCCACATGTCTGGACGACGTAAAATCATGGCAAATCAAATTTCCTTTTTTTAAATTCAGATAAAACGGAGGCCATTGTTTTTAGCCCCTCCGAAACCAGTAGACAAAACTCACAAAATTTAGAAATCTCAAACCTGAGTACCTCATCCCAAGTGCGTAATCTAGGTGTGATGATCGATAATAGTCTGAAATTTGACAGGCAAATTGCCTCTGTAGTGGGCTGTAGCTTCTTCTATTTACGCTCTCTCTCTAAAATTAAATATTTTCTCTCTAACGCCTCTTTAGAGGTTGCTGTCCATGCCTTCATAACATCGAGGCTGGACTATTGCAACTCTCTATATTATGGTGTTGCTAAGACTCAAATTTCACGCCTACAAGTCGTTCAAAACGCAACAGCGAGATTTCTGAAGGGATGTAAAAAGTTTGAGCATGTTACACCCCTTCTGAGATCCCTACATTGGTTACCGGTTCAGTATAGAATTGAATACAAAATTCTATTGCTGGTCTACAAATCACTAAATAATCTTGCACCATTATACCTGTCAGACCTACTTCATTTATATACCCCCAAGCGAGGGCTTAGATCGGTAAACAAATTCCTCCTTCAGATTCCCAGAACCCGCTTGAAAAATAGGGGAAATAGAGCGTTTGAAGTAGCGGGCCCCACGTTGTGGAACAAACTCCCAATCCAAATTAAAATGGCCTCCTCCTTATCTGAGTTTAAATCTGCTCTGAAAACTCATCTGTTTGATTCAGCTTTTAATATGTAATTGGATTTTGTACTCACTGATCCTAAGTGATCATTGTTTGTTTTATTGTGTATTTTATTGCAATTTTTGTACAGCACTTTGGTCGGTTGTCAGCCGGTAGTAAATGTGCTCTATAAATAAACGGAACTTGAACTTGAACATTTTGTACTAACTGTAATTTATGAAGAGATTTGGAAGGAATCCCATAAAACAAAGCATTACAATAGTCGATTCTAGATGTTACAAGAGCATGCACAAGTGTAGCAGTGCTCTTGAGGGAAAGGACAGGACGCAGACGATTTATATTGCGGATATGGAAGAATGCAGAACGGGTAACTCTATTAATGTGAGATTCAAAAGACAGAGTTGTGTCAAGAATGACACCCAAACTTTTGACCTGGTTCGATAGAGGAACAGAACAGTTATCTATTTCCATAGAAGAAATATTCGACTTACTTATTGTATTTTTTGAACCAACAAGAAGAATCTCTGTTTTACTGCTGTTCAATGTTAGAAAATTACTTGAACACACGCTCCGACTAATTTCCGATTTAGGCTATATTTCTGAAGACAATGTTATTTAAAGTTACAGAGATTAGTGCTCCTGTGAGCTAAATGCTGCTGAAGACATTTCGTTATGGAATACGTGAATTCTTTTACTTCAATAGTAAGTTTGCTGAATGACCATATGATTAGGGGGGCACATTGTGTCATCTGGGGGGGGGCACTGCCCCCTAATGCCCCCCCTTGGCGACGGGCCTCCCAGGGCTACAAAGCATTGTGGAACCACTCATATCAGCCTGTTAGATACAAAGCAGAAGGAGGAAGCAGCCAAAGACTGGAAATTCTGTGACATCCAGTGCAGGATCCTTTGGAGAGGGCCGTGGCAGAAGCAGCTTTCACAGGAACTTATGGGGCGACTAAGAGAGCAATTCTGACATGACGTGCAGCTCTGACATTCCTCTTCATGTCTTATTCTGTGACCTGAAACAAACAAACAAAAAAGGTTACAGTCATAGATTACAATTAGAAGAAAACATTTTTAAAATCTTTAAAATGAAAAGTGAATGTAATCTTCAAAATCATTTGTAGCTGATCTTAGGCTCATTACCTTAAACCATTCATGTCGAAGGATTTCCCTCAAATGAATCCGTTGTCTTGGGCTTTCCTTCAGGAGGGATCGAATCAGGAGGCAGCATTCTGTGCAGAACGATAGAAGTGAGTCAGATTATTACCTTAAACTTTACACCTGCTGTCTTTGTATTGAGCTGTAAGATTCGACTATTCTATAAAGTACGGTCAAAAAATCAGAAAAAAAATGCTTGTATTATCCAATATCCGTCTTTTCTACGGCCACTTGGCTCAGGTGTTACTTTTTCTGTATTTCTTTGTTTTGTATGATTTAAATTACAGTTGGTCTTCTTTGCTGTGATGAATGCCATCTTACCGTTTGACAAGCCAGGCTCAGACCAGGTGTCTTCCTCAATCATTTGCTTGTCTCTTGGTTCTGGAATGCGTCCACACACCAACAGGAATAAGAGCACTCCCAGAGACCACACAGTAGCTGGTTTGCCGTGGTACTTGCCCTCTGTGCAGTACTCAGGCGGGCGGTAGTCTAGAGTGCCTGCAGAAAAAAGATTTGTCTGATGGGTAAGTACCATAGCATGAAATACCATAGCATGTGGTAAAAACATCTGGTGTTTTTAATTTAAAAAAATGCTGCCTCAAATGTGAGATATGGTTTATATGATATCAACTTAATAGAAATTAAGTCCCAAACTACAGGTTTGATTCATAATTCATACCACAGAATCTTCCATAGCCAGATTCCTGCAGGAGATCCCCGCAGCCGAAGTCAATCAGTTTGACCTGAAGAGTTTCTGTGTTGATCAGCAGGTTCTCCAGCTTAATATCACGGTGAAACACTCCACGGCGACAGCACATATGAGCAGCCATTGTTGTCTGCGCCATAATAAACCGCGCTGTGTCTTCATTTAGGATGCCTTCGTGACCATTCCAAAAATCCCAGAGATCTTTACATGGTGAGGGACGCTCCAAGACCATGATATATCGGTCAGGCTGGTCCTGCCAGTCCAGCAGCTCAATGATCTCTGAAACTTTGGGGCCCCTATTAGCAAGGATTAATAGGCCGACCTCTAATGGGAATTTTGCGGGATGACCAGGCTGGAAGAAAGATCATTGTTATATGAAGGTGTTGTCATTATGTTTACATATTTTAATTTGAAAACAACATAGTGAGTGTAGCCTACTTACAATGTAGATGTATTTCATGTTCTGCGGCTTTCTGGCAATTTTCACTGCCACCTGATAATAAAAAACAAAAAACATTGTAACATTTCTAACACGTCAAATGCAGTAAATAGTGGAAAAATATACACAAAAAGACTTGAAATGGCTATAGTGAGACAAAATAAATGTGTTGGCTAAATATTGTAAGAAAATGACGATACCTCAAGGCCATCCTCCAAGCGTTTCCCTTCATAAACCGAGCCGAATGATCCCTCACCGAGCATTCTGCCGATTTCATACCGGCTCAAAATGTTGTCTGCAAAAAGTGCAACTTCATTTTAGTTGCATGGACAGCAGTGAGTTTAATGCTTGAGGTCATGGCCGTAAACTCACCCTCAGTTGTCACGTTCACTCTGTTGTTGTGACCTGGTGCTGGACTGACTGGACTGTGCTGGACTGGAGCTGGAGGGGTTTGAACCTGCTGATCTTCAAGACCACCGGATAGAGCTTCCTGAAGACCATGATCCTCTGCACCACAGACACTGGACTGTAGACCATTTTGATCTAAATCAAGGAATATCAAGGACACACTTCTTTACAAACCAAACCTCAACAAACTACTTGTCTGGCCTAAAAATAAACTATAATACTAAATAAATGAATAAAGTGAATCAATCAATTAAATAAATAAATAAATAAATAAATATATTAATTAAATTAAATTGTATTAAATTAATAAATTAAACACTGCATTGTCATATTATGGTGATTCTTCAGTTACTACATGAATTCTTAAACAAATAAAAGTTATGTTTAAATATTTAAGACATGTCCTGGGAAAAATAATTATAACTTTGATCAAACTTTTGGATTTTGATATAGGTGTGAATTTGTAACATATGGTAATTACATGGCACTTCATCCAAGGGAACAGACAAATTCCCTTAATTAATTAAGTTCCCGTGAATGACACGTTTCCATTAATGGATACTCATATCTAGCTGAAAATGATGTAGACTTTATGATGTACAGAGCACTAATAAACAGCATTTACACATTCTCAACTGGTCATTGGATTTACCCTCAGCATGTCTCTCACTAATGGTTGCAGTGGTCTGATCCTCCACTTTCTGACCCTGACCTGAGCCACTGCTGTGAAGAGAGAGACGCTCTCCAGAACTCCAGTGAAGAGAGAGCAGGTCTACAGAACTACTCTTCTTCCTCTGTCTCTCCTGACTATCACTTTCCTCACTAACAGGCTGATGATATACATAGAGCACATAGAAGAGATTTGACCTTGATTTCTTCCCATATCACAATAAACAAAGAACATTTAAAACAAATGCACAAAAAGGTGTCAAAATCTTCCAAATATTAATATATTCAAATTAATTTGTAGCTTATTAGGGCCAATATACCTCAAACCATTTCTGGAAAAGTGCTGGACTGTGGTGGACTGGAGCTGGAGGGGTTTGAACCTGTTGATCTGCAGGAGGAAGAACTTCAAGACCACTGGGTAGCGGTTCCTGAAGACCATGATCCTCTCCAGCACAGACACTGGACTGTAGACAATGTTGATCTAAAGCAGGGAATATCAAGGATACACTTCTTTACAAACCAACCAACCCTCAACAAACTACTTGTCTGGCCTTAAAATGTATAATACAGAATAAATCAATAAAGTGAATCAATCAATTAAATAAATAAATATATTAATTAAATTATATTGTATTAAATTAATAAATTAAACACTGCATAGTCATATTATGGTGATTCTTCAGTTGCTACATGAATTCTTAAACAAATAAAAGTTCTGTTTAAATATGTAAGACATGTCCTGGAAAAAAATGTATAACTTTGATCAAACTTTTGGATTTTTGATATAGGTGTGAATTTGTAACATATGGTAATTACATGGCACTTCATCCAAGGGAACAGACAAATTCCCTTAATTAATTAAGTTCCCGTGAATGACACGTTTCCATTAATGGATACTCATATCTAGCTGAAAATGATGTAGACTTTATGATGTACAGAGCACTAATAAACAGCATTTACACATTCTCAACTGGTCATTGGATTTACCCTCAGCGTGTCTCTCACTAATGGTTCCAGTGGTCTGATCCTCCACTTTCTGACCCTGACCTGAGCCACTGCTGTGAAGAGAGAGACGCTCTCCAGAACTCCAGTGAAGAGAGAGCAGATCTACAGAACTACTCTTCTTCCTCTGTCTCTCCTGACTATCACTTTCCTCACTAACAGGCTGATGATATACATAGAGCACATAGAAGAGATTTGACCTTGATTTCTTCCCATATCACAATAAACAAAGAACATTTAAAACAAATGCACAAAAAGGTGTAGAAATCTTCCAAATATTAATATATTCAAATTCATTTGTAGCTCATTAGGGCCAATATACCTCAAACCATTTCTGGAAATGTGCTGGACTGTGGTGGACTGGAGCTGGAGGGGTTTGAACCTGCTGATCTGCAGGAGGAAGAACTTCAAGACCACTGGATAGCGGTTCCTGAAGACCATGATCCTCTGCACCACAGACACTGGACTGTAGACAATGTTGATCTAAAGCAGGGAATATCAAACAAAAACATGTTTCAAACAAATAATTATAATTATTAAACATTGGATCCTCATATTATGGCTATTCTTCTGTTTAAATGTTTTATTTTTTTAAACAACCCTTGTTTAAATATTCATGACATGTCTTGGAATAAAAAAATCAATCTGATTATTGGCTCGATCAAACTTCAGTTTTTATATAATAATGGTGTGGTCATTTAATTAATGATGACACTCCAGTGATATTCTCCAATGGTCATTTGATTTACCCTCAGCTCTTCTCTCCTGTATCGGTGCGGTATTCTGGTCTGCGATGATGCCGCTCCAGTCCCAGTAATGAAGCTTCACAGAGCTATCCATCCTCCTCCTCTTTCTCCTTGGTGTGGACGGACCTCCATCATCTGGGCTCTGCTGGCTGTCTCTCTGGCACTCTCTCTTCCTGGGACCTGTGGGCACAGAAACAAACTCACAAGACAGAGGTGTTAAATGTTCAGGAATAAGCTCGGGGGGTGTCCGGGTCGGGCCTTGCATCCTACTTCAAACTGCAATGAAAACAATACAAATACAATACAAAATAGAATACAATACAATGCTCCTCAGAAATACCCCTCCCCCAAAACAACTAAATAAATAAAATAAAACTCCCTCTAAAACAAGAAAACAACAATACAATTAAAGAGTCCTCAGAAATAATATGAACTTTAAAAAAATAAATCGATGTAACGTTAGAGGATAAATATTATCCGATCTCCTTCTAGAATAAAAGTTTCCTCTCTGTAATCCTCAGAACAGCTTCAAAATCTCCAGATCAGCACAGAAAATATTCAGCAAAAGTCTCTCAACCAACAGATAGCGATCAAAGTGTTTGTTGATAATATTTGCAGTCAGAATTCATAAGACGCGTCGCCATAGCAACTAAAATTCCAATCACTCAAATGCACGCATGCGCACCCGAAGTCGCGTGCGTGAGCAAAGCGCACATCGAATCTGCAAACAAACCGAGTATGTCCACGCAGGACTGAATGTAATTATTAAATAACCATTTAACAAGTGATATAATAATGTATCAGCTAAAAAATGGAAGTTTAAAATTCGACGGTTAAAACATGAAATAAGGTGCCATGAATCAGTTCAATTGAGTTTGATGTGGCTATATTGTCAGTAATAAAATAATCATAAAAAATGTGATCGTTAAAAAAAAGTATCAAACATTTATGTCAATTCGATTCATACTCAGATGAATACTAATGTTGTCCACCAGAGGGAGCCGCAGGATAGCAAATCCTTTACGATCACAGTTCATAATAATTTAGTTATAATGCTAACTTTGTTTTAAATAGTTGATATAAAAACGTTTCGATTGTTAGATTCATTCAGATACAGAAAAAGAAATATTCATATGATGAATATATAATATAGTGCAAAAAGTTATTTTCTAGGGTTATTTTTTCTAATTGTCTAACTTAATGAGTTTATTCATGACTTTTATGAGGTAAATGTAACATTGCTCTCAAGCTTTCTTAGTTTGAGTGATTACATGAGACATGATTAGTTTATTCATGATAGTTTATTTAGAAATGTGTAAAAAGGAAGAAATGGTATTCAGTTAAGAACCGCTTGAACTGAGATAGGAGCTACAATGAGGTCGGAGGAGCTACAACACGCGACATTAAAAATGTCAAAATGGTATTTATTGTTTAAATTTGATAATAATATTGACATAATTTGAAATCTGAAACTTTATAACAAAGCACAAAAACAAATTGCGATTTATTCGATAGAAAGGTGCACTACTATATGTTCTGTTCGTTCATCAACTAAAAATGACTGACTAAAAGATCGATTCTTCGAATTTAAGAATTGATATTCCTTCATAAAAATAAGAAGCGAAAAAAAAGAGAGAATTAGTTATTCTTACCCAGCCCTGTATTTTGAATCAATATTCATATGGATCACGCAAAACAAAAACGCAGAATGGATCAATTATATTTACTATAATCAGCAGAGATTTATTGACTTATGTTTGGAGATCAGTGTTGCTCTTTTACCAAATAATACTGCACAGGGAGGAAAATTTAACGAATATGATTGAGTCCAAAAAGCTTAAGAGCAGAAGTTAAGAAAAACTTGATTTAAAGTTTGGAGAATTATGAGGATGGTTTGCTAAGTTGGAGTTGCAATATTGAAAGGGGGTTATTATTCTGTACTTCCCATGTTAAGATCACTAGTTGAAAGTCTCCTCATATCCTGATAGCAATCACAATGTTAAGCGGTGTAACACACATACCATTTCTCAAAATCAGGTACGCCAATATTGTTTATATGACATATTATTTATTGAACAATAATAGTTAATGAACAATAACAGCCATTATACAGGAATACAAAGTTTGTAGAATAGCAAACAGACAAGCCAACAATTCAGTCAAAGTACAAAGGTTGAATAAAAATATAAAGTTATAAAAACTTAACTTTGCCCTCAGTCAAAACGATTTGATCGGGAAAAAATAACAGATTTGTAATATCATTTACACTATCTACATTGCATTTTCATGTGTGGTCACCAAATACTGCTAGATGAAAATATCACTTCCTCAAAACAAGGCACCAGACACTACCAGGGCTACAAAGCATTGTGGGACCACTCATATCAGCCCGTTAGATACAAAGCAGAAGGAGGAAGCAGCCGAAGACTGGAAATTCTTCGACATAATAATAATAATAATAAATAATACATTTTATTTAAAGGCGCCTTTCATGGCACTCAAGGACACCTTACAAAATTCATTAAAAAAAAGACATTAAACAATCAAACCAGTACAGCAACAAACATTAAATCACATAAAAGCCTGCCTGTACAAATACTTTTTAAGACAAGATTTAAAATCTGAGAGACTAGAGCTGTTGCGAACCTCTACAGGAAGAGAGTTCCATAAATGGGCAGCAGCATAGCCAAAAGCTCGTGATCCCATAGAAGTTGTCCGAGTGCGTGGCTGAATACGTGTAAGTGCAGAAGCAGATCTTAGAGTGCGGGAAGGAATGTGTATATGAAGAAGATCTTGAAGATAGGAAGGAGCCAAATTGTTAAGTGCTTTGTAAGTTAAAAGTAAGATTTTAAAATGTACACGGAATTTAACTGGGAGCCAATGCAACTTCTGTAAAACAGGTGAAATGTGTTCAAAAGTGGAAGTTTTGGTAATGACTCGAGCTGCAGCATTTTGGAGGAACGGTCTTAAAGTGGTTCAAATCTTTTTTAACCAATAGAACTTTTTTTTAGTTAAAATAGGAAATTCGAATTCATTATCGCGCAAGCTAACCTGTGGTGTACCGCAGGGGTCTGTTCTTGCACCTACTCTTTTCTCTCTCTATCTGCTTCCCTTGGGATCTATCTTTAGGAAACACAACGTTTCTTTTCATTGCTACGCTGATGATATGCAAATCTATCTGCCTCTGACCTCTGATAATGAGCATGCTCTTAGTTGTTTATCCACATGTCTGGACGACGTAAAATCATGGCTCTTAAAAAATTTCCTTTTTTAAAATTCAGATAAAACAGAGGCCATTGTTTTTAGCCCCTCCGAAACCAGTAGACAAAACTCACAAAATTTAGAAATCTCAAACCTGAGTACCTCATCCCAAGTGCGTAATCTAGGAGTGATGATCGATAATAGTCTGAAATTTGACAGGCAAATTGCCTCTGTATTGGGCTCTAGCTTCTTCTATTTACGCTCTCTCTCTCAAATTAAATCTTTTCTCTCTAACGCCTCTTTAGAGGTTGCTGTCCATGCCTTCATAACATCGAGGCTGGACTATTGCAACTCTCTATATTATGGTGTTGCTAAGACTCAAATTTCACGCCTACAAGTCGTTCAAAACGCAGCAGCGAGATTTCTGAAGGGATGTAAAAAGTTTGAGCATGTTACACCCCTTCTGAGATCCCTACATTGGTTACCGGTTCAGTATAGAATTGAATACAAAATTCTATTGCTGGTCTACAAATCACTAAATAATCTTGCACCATTATACCTGTCAGACCTACTTCATTTATATACCCCCAAGCGAGGGCTTAGATCGGTAAACAAATTCCTCCTTCAGATTCCCAGAACCCGCTTGAAAAATAGGGGAAATAGAGCGTTTGAAGTAGCGGGCCCCAC
The DNA here is from genome assembly GCF_949152265.1 of Phoxinus phoxinus. Taxonomy (NCBI): domain Eukaryota; kingdom Metazoa; phylum Chordata; class Actinopteri; order Cypriniformes; family Leuciscidae; genus Phoxinus; species Phoxinus phoxinus. The sequence continues at coordinate 16,276,258 of NC_136890.1, forward strand.
GTTGTGGAACAAACTCCCAATCCAAATTAAAATGGCCTCCTCCTTATCTGAGTTTAAATCTGCTCTGAAAACTCATCTGTTTGATTCAGCTTTTAATATGTAATTGGATTTTGTACTCACTGATCCTAAGTGATCATTGTTTGTTTTATTGTGTATTTTATTGCAATTTTTGTACAGCACTTTGGTCGGTTGTCAGCCGGTAGTAAATGTGCTCTATAAATAAACGGAACTTGAACTTGAACATTTTGTACTAACTGTAATTTATGAAGAGATTTGGAAGGAATCCCATAAAACAAAGCATTACAATAGTCGATTCTAGATGTTACAAGAGCATGCACAAGTGTAGCAGTGCTCTTGAGTGAAAGGACAGGACGCAGACGATTTATATTGCGGATATGGAAGAATGCAGAACGGGTAACTCTATTAATGTGAGATTCAAAAGACAGAGTTGTGTCAAGAATGACACCCAAACTTTTGACCTGGTTCGATAGAGGAACAGAACAGTTATCTATTTCCATAGAAGAAATATTCGACTTACTTATTGTATTTTTTGAACCAACAAGAAGAATCTCTGTTTTACTGCTGTTCAATGTTAGAAAATTACTTGAACACACGCTCCGACTAATTTCCGATTTAGGCTATATTTCTGAAGACAATGTTATTTAAAGTTACAGAGATTAGTGCTCCTGTGAGCTAAATGCTGCTGAAGACATTTCGTTATGGAATACGTGAATTCTTTTACTTCAATAGTAAGTTTGCTGAATGACCATATGATTAGGGGGGCACATTGTGTCATCTGGGGGGGGGCACTGCCCCCTAATGCCCCCCCTTGGCGACGGGCCTCCCAGGGCTACAAAGCATTGTGGAACCACTCATATCAGCCTGTTAGATACAAAGCAGAAGGAGGAAGCAGCCAAAGACTGGAAATTCTGTGACATCCAGTGCAGGATCCTTTGGAGAGGGCCGTGGCAGAAGCAGCTTTCACAGGAACTTATGGGGCGACTAAGAGAGCAATTCTGACATGACGTGCAGCTCTGACATTCCTCTTCATGTCTTATTCTGTGACCTGAAACAAACAAACAAAAAAGGTTACAGTCATAGATTACAATTAGAAGAAAACATTTTTAAAATCTTTAAAATGAAAAGTGAATGTAATCTTCAAAATCATTTGTAGCTGATCTTAGGCTCATTACCTTAAACCATTCATGTCGAAGGATTTCCCTCAAATGAATCCGTTGTCTTGGGCTTTCCTTCAGGAGGGATCGAATCAGGAGGCAGCATTCTGTGCAGAACGATAGAAGTGAGTCAGATTATTACCTTAAACTTTACACCTGCTGTCTTTGTATTGAGCTGTAAGATTCGACTATTCTATAAAGTACGGTCAAAAAATCAGAAAAAAAATGCTTGTATTATCCAATATCCGTCTTTTATACGGCCACTTGGCTCAGGTGTTACTTTTTCTGTATTTCTTTGTTTTGTATGATTTAAATTACAGTTGGTCTTCTTTGCTGTGATGAATGCCATCTTACCGTTTGACAAGCCAGGCTCAGACCAGGTGTCTTCCTCAATCATTTGCTTGTCTCTTGGTTCTGGAATGCGTCCACACACCAACAGGAATAAGAGCACTCCCAGAGACCACACAGTAGCTGGTTTGCCGTGGTACTTGCCCTCTGTGCAGTACTCAGGCGGGCGGTAGTCTAGAGTGCCTGCAGAAAAAAGATTTGTCTGATGGGTAAGTACCATAGCATGAAATACCATAGCATGTGGTAAAAACATCTGGTGTTTTTAATTTAAAAAAATGCTGCCTCAAATGTGAGATATGGTTTATATGATACCAATTTAACTAGTCAATAGAACTTAAGTCCCAAACTACAGGTTTGATTCATAATTCATACCACAGAATCTTTCATAGCCAGATTCCTGCAGGAGATCCCCGCAGCCGAAGTCAATCAGTTTGACCTGAAGAGTTTCTGTGTTGATCAGCAGGTTCTCCAGCTTAATATCACGGTGAAACACTCCACGGCGACAGCACATATGAGCAGCCATTGTTGTCTGCGCCATAATAAACCGCGCTGTGTCTTCATTTAGGATGCCTTCGTGACCATTCCAAAAATCCCAGAGATCTTTACATGGTGAGGGACGCTCCAAGACCATGATATATCGGTCAGGCTGGTCCTGCCAGTCCAGCAGCTCAATGATCTCTGAAACTTTGGGGCCCCTATTAGCAAGGATTAATAGGCCGACCTCTAATGGGAATTTTGCGGGATGACCAGGCTGGAAGAAAGATCATTGTTATATGAAGGTGTTGTCATTATGTTTACATATTTTAATTTGAAAACAACATAGTGAGTGTAGCCTACTTACAATGTAGATGTATTTCATGTTCTGCGGCTTTCTGGCAATTTTCACTGCCACCTGATAATAAAAAACAAAAAACATTGTAACATTTCTAACACGTCAAATGCAGTAAATAGTGGAAAAATATACACAAAAAGACTTGAAATGGCTATAGTGAGACAAAATAAATTTGTTGGCTAAACATTGTAAGAAAATGACGATACCTCAAGGCCATCCTCCAAGCGTTTCCCTTCATAAACCGAGCCGAATGATCCCTCACCGAGCATTCTGCCGATTTCATACCGGCTCAAAATGTTGTCTGCAAAAAGTGCAACTTCATTTTAGTTGCATGGACAGCAGTGAGTTTAATGCTTGAGGTCATGGCCGTAAACTCACCCTCAGTTGTCACGTCCACTCTGTTGTTGTGACCTGGTGCTGGACTGACTGGACTGTGCTGGACTGGAGCTGGAGGGGTTTGAACCTGCTGATCTTCAAGACCACCGGATAGAGCTTCCTGAAGACCATGATCCTCTGCACCACAGACACTGGACTGTAGACCATTTTGATCTAAATCAAGGAATATCAAGGACACACTTCTTTACAAACCAACCCTCAACAAACTACTTGTCTGGCCTTAAAATGTATAATACAGAATAAATAAATAAAGTGAATCAATCAATTCAATAAATAACTGAATAAATAATTAATTAAATTAAATTGTATTAAATTAATAAATTAAACACTGCATAGTCATATTATGGTGATTCTTCAGTTACTACATGAATTCTTAAACAAATAAAAGTTCTGTTTAAATATTTAAGACATGTCCTGGGAAAAAAACTATAACTTTGATCAAACGTTTGGATTTTGATATAGGTGTGAATTTGTAACATATGGTAATTACATGGCACTTCATCCAAGGGAACAGACAAATTCCCTTAATTAATTAAGTTCCCGTGAATGACACGTTTCCATTAATGGATACTCATATCTAGCTGAAAATTATGTAGACTTTATGATGTACAGAGCACTAATAAACAGCATTTACACATTCTCAACTGGTCATTGGATTTACCCTCAGCATGTCTCTCACTAATGGTTGCAGTGGTCTGATCCTCCACTTTCTGACCCTGACCTGAGCCACTGCTGTGAAGAGAGAGACGCTCTCCAGAACTCCAGTGAAGAGAGAGCAGATCTACAGAACTACTCTTCTTCCTCTGTCTCTCCTGACTATCACTTTCCTCACTAACAGGCTGATGATATACATAGAGCACATAGAAGATATCTGACCTTGATTTCTTCCCATATCACAATAAACAAAGAACATTTAAAACAAATGCACAAAAAGGTGTCAAAATCTTCCAAATATTAATATATTCAAATTTATTTGTAGCTTATTAGGGCCAATATACCTCAAACCATTTCTGGAAAAGTGCTGGACTGTGGTGGACTGGAGCTGGAGGGGTTTCAACCTGCTGATCTGCAGGAGGAAGAACTTCAAGACCACTGGATAGCGGTTCCTGAAGACCATGATCCTCTCCAGCACAGACACTGGACTGTAGACAATGTTGATCTAAAGCAGGGAATATCAAACAAAAGCATGTTTCAAACAAATAATTATAATTATTAAACATTGGATCCTCATATTATGGCTATTCTTCTGTTTAAATGTTTTATTTTTTTAAACAACCCTTGTTTAAATATTCATGACATGTCTTGGAATAAAAAATCAATCTGATTATTGGCTCGATCAAACTTCAGTTGTATTTTTATATAATAATGGTGTGGTCATTTAATTAATGATGACACTCCAGTGATATTCTCCAATGGTCATTTGATTTACCCTCAGCTCTTCTCTCCTGTATTGGTGCGGTATTCTGGTCTGCGATGATGCCGCTCCAGTCCCAGTAATGAAGCTTCACAGAGCTATCCATCCTCCTCCTCTTTCTCCTTGGTGTGGACGGACCTCCATCATCTGGGCTCTGCTGGCTGTCTCTCTGGCACTCTCTCTTCCTGGGACCTGTGGGCACAGAAACAAACTCACAAGACAGAGGTGTTAAATGTTCAGGAATAAGCTCGGGGGGTGTCCGGGTCGGGCCTTGCATCCTCCTTCAAACTGCAATGAAAACAATACAAATACAATACAAAATAGAATACAATACAATGCTCCTCAGAAATACCCCTCCCCCAAAACAACTAAATAAATAAAATAAAACTCCCTCTAAAACAAAAAAACAACAATACAATTAAACTAAATAGTCCTCAGAAATAATATGAACTTTAAAAAAATAAATCGATGTAACGTTAGAGGATAAATATTATCCGATCTCCTTCTAGAATAAAAGTTTCCTCTCTGAAATCCTCAGAACAGCTTCAAAATCTCCAGATCAGCACAGAAAATATTCAGCAAAAGTCTCTCAACCAACAGATAGCGATCAAAGTGTTTGTTGATAATATTTGCAGTCAGAATTCATAAGACGCGTCGCCATAGCAACTAAAATTCCAATCACTCATATGCACGCATGCGCACCCGAAGTCGCGTGCGTGAGCAAAGCGCACATCGAATCTGCAAACAAACCGAGTCTGTCCATGCAGGACTGAATGTAATTATTAAATAACCATTTAACAAGTGATATAATAATGTATCAGCTAAAAAATGGAAGTTTAAAATTCGACGGTTAAAAACATGAAATAAGGTGCCATGAATCAGTTCAATTGAGTTTGATGTGGCTATATTGTCAGTAGTAAAATAATCATTAAAAATGTGATCGTTAAAAAAAAGTATCAAACATTTATGTCAATTCGATTCATAGTCAGATGAATACTAATGTTGTCCACCAGAGGGAGCCGCAGGATAGCAAATCCTTTACGATCACAGTTCATAATAATTAAGTTATAATGCTAACTTTGTTTTAAATAGTTGATATAAAAACGTTTCGATTGTTAGATTCATTCAGATACAGAAAAAGGAATGTACATATGATGAATATATAATATAGTGCAAAAAGTTATTTTCTAGGGTTATTTTTTCTAATTGTCTAATGAGTTTATTCATGACTTTTATGAGGTAAATGTAACATTGCTCTCAAGCTTTCTTAGTTTGAGTGATTACAAGAGACATGATTAGTTTATTCATGATAGTTTATTTAGAAATGTGTAAAAAGGAAGAAATGCTAGGAGCTACAATGAGGTCGAAGGAGCTACAACACGCGACATTAAAAATGTCAAAATGGTATTTATTGTTTGAATTCGATAATAATATTGACATAATTTGAAATCTGAAACTTTATAACAAAGCACAAAAGCAAATTGCGAATTATTAGATAGAAGGTGCACTGTTCGTTCATCAACTAAACTTTAGAATAGATATGAGAAACATATTTGTCTTAATTTAGAACCTCATGACATTTTACTTTGTTTCCAAAACCCATATTTTTCTGAAAAACTAAATTATATAATTCAGTTATTTTGGCGAAGTTTTATATTCATAAGACAAAAATAAAAGAAAACCTCATATATTACCTTTTATACCACTGATCTCACAGTATACTTTGAAAGCCTTTCAAATATAAGATCACAAAACAAAGTTTTTGAAAATATCTATAACTACCTTGATATTATAAACTTTTATTTTTGCATTTATTTATATTATGTGCATTTTATACTTACTGTTATTCTCTGGTTTACACATTTTGAGCTGTATTTACAATGCCTTGTATTAATCTTGTTTTTTTTATTGCATTATACTTGAAATGTCTGTACTTGAACTAAATAATAAAATAAAAATATAATTAAAAAACAAATTAAATTATTATTTTAAAGATAAAAATATCTCATGACACTATTAAAGTCATACTAGTTTTGAACTTTCATTTAAAGTACATACAAACTAAAAGTAATGTTATTTTTTATAATAATGGTAAAGCAAATGTTTTTGCTGTATAAAAGCATATATACTGTACATGTTTGATCAAACACTCACCATATAATTATAAAATTAAGTTAAAACAGTTTAATAAACTTTTAAGTGACATTAATCAATTAAGCAAAACAAACACCATTTTATACAAAATACATTGATTCAGTTGTCATTTTTACAATTCATTTTTTGAAACGTCAATAGAATGTCATCAAAGGCTTGTGTTCTAAGTCAAAACTCATTACTTCACTGATTCATACTGTAGTAGCAGTCCATAGAACAGAAGCCATCAAACTCAGTGAAGGTGAAGACCCCCTTTTTTTTAGCTAAAGGAAATGACGTATAACTATATGGGATTAATATCCTGCCATTTTCGCTCAGTCTGAGTTTCAAAGTTTCAGAGCAGAGCTGCGTGACAACGCTGCCAACAATCACGCGAGTCGCAAGCTCGCAACTGTGTGCGCGTATCTCCGCAAAGTGGGTGTTGTAAACTCAGCTCTGAAAAAATAGTCTGCAAAGGAGTGCAAATTTAATGTAATGTAATAAGTTTCGCCCTTTCGAACCTCAGTTTTCAGAGTTTCAAAACTTTTTTTCACCTATTCGCACACCCGTTTTCAGATCACGGGTTTCAATGTTTCAAATCTGGAAAACAAACTATACAGTGGGAGAACACTGACAAATTTGAAACTCTGAAGAAAAAATTGCGCAACATCGTAAATTTTTTTTTGCAGTTCTGAAGAAGGAAATCTCAAAAACAACATAATGTTTGCAGAGATATTCTTATTTTTTTACATTTTGCAAGCTTGTAAATCTTATTTTTCGATCTTGGAAAACTTTTTTTTTTAAGATTTTGAGTTTTCGAACACTTAGTTTCAACCTTTCAGAACTTTATTTTCAGTTTTGAATCATGGCAGGATATTAATCCCATATAACTATGGTTACTGCTGATTGGCCAACCCAGTTGCCAGGAGGAAACTCCTTTGACCAATGAGAAACCTCTTACTACGCCCCTACCTCTTGCCACGCCCATTACTCCAAGCTGCAGCTACCCCTGTCTCAATTTGTTGAGTGGTGCAGCATGATGTCATCGTCGTCTTCTTCTCGAGTTTTATGGCGGTAAGGGTTTAGCAAACCAACTTCAAATAATGTAAGAGTGGAAGTTACTTTCTTCAATGAACTTTTAAGGAATTTCAACATTTTGTTATATCCAAATTTTATTTAAAACTATAGGCTCATAGTGTGTTTGGACAAGAGACAAAGAGCAGCAACTTTAACATTAACACAATTAAGGCACCATCACGTGGACGCCACAAAAGTCACTTGTTACTAAAACATTGTCAGGTTTTTCTCCAGTATGTATTTGTTTCTTTCGTTTCAAGTAGCTTGCTCTGGAATTAGGTTTCACACAGACATGAAATCTACAATGCGATCTTAAATTGCAGAGCCATTTAAAACTCTTTCCACACCGAGAACACAAATAGGGTCTTTTGTCTGCATGACTTCTCAGGTGTATCTCTAAGTGTGCAGGCAAAATAAATGTTTTTTTACACCGATTACAATTAAAAGGCCTGAGTCCAGAGTGAATGCGCAGATGCTTTTTGAAATTGGTCTTGTTTGTAAACCTCTTGCCACACTCAGAACACTGCGATTTCTCTCCAAAATGAGTTTGAATGTGAATTTTCAGTTGTGTTGAATAAGAAAAACTCTTTTCACACTGAAGACACTTGTAAGGTCTCTCTCCAGTGTGAAGTCTCATGTGAGACTTAAGGTTTCCTCTATGTGTGAAACTCTTTCCACACGGAGGGCAGCTGAAAGGCTTCTCTCCGCTGTGAATTCGCACGTGAACTTTAAGGTTCGCTTTGCCTGTACAAGTTCTTCCACAGTGATGGCACATGAAAGGCTTCTTTCCTCTGTGAATCTTTACATGCCTCGTAAGATGTTCCTTGTCTGTAAAACTCTTTCCACACCGCTGACATTTTACATTTCTTTTGTGAATTTTCATGTGACAATTAAGGTGTCCTTTATGTATGCAACTCTTTCCACACTCAGAACAGGTGAAAGGCTTTTCGTCAGTGTGAATCCTCATGTGAGTCTTAAGGTTTCCTTTAAGTGTGTAACTCTTTCCACACTCAGGACAGGGGAAAGGCTTCGCTTTGGGGTGAGTACTTTTATGCACTTTAAGCTGTTTCTTGTCTGTAAAACACTTTCCACATTGATTGTATTTCAAAACATTTACTCTTGTGTGAACTCTCATGTGAACATTAAGATGTCCTTTTTGTATGAAACTCTTTTCACATTGATTGCAGCTGAAACGCTTCTCTCCAGAGTGAATCTTCATGTGGTAATGAAGGGATCCTTCATGTTTTAACCACTTTCCACATTGATGGCACTTAATAAGCTTCTCCGCATTGTGACTTATCATATGTCTCTTTAGATCCTTTTTTATTTTGAACCCCTTTCCACATTGTTCACATTTGAAGGGCTTCTCTTCAGAGTGAATTATCACATGCCTGTTAAGGCGTTCCAACGACATGAAACTCGCTCCACACTGATGACATATAAAATGAGTCTCTCTTGAGTGAATTCTCACGTGTAAATTAAAGGATAATTCCGGTATTTAACACCTTGAGTCTATATTGTAGTTTGTTTTGGATGAACAAGAGTGGTGGACAACATTTTTTTGACAATGGTTCCTCTCTCGAGTTTTTGACTATAAAAGAATTGGCCATGGACCCATTTAACATTGGAGTCAATGGGCATGTCCGAAAATGTCATTAAAACAACCTTTAACATTATTTTTCAAAACTGTGCAACTCACCGAGTGATTAGTGATGTTAGTTGATGTTCCAGAACCAAAAAGTGTTGCGAAATACAGTTTCTGTCGTGTTTTATTCGTCATTTTGTAAAATCCCATTGTTGAAAAAATAGTTCCACTATAGCAAAATAAACGGATTGGAATCATATATTGCGACGATATATTGTTTATAATCATCAACGAACATCACTAACCACTCTGTGAGTTTAACAGTTTTGTAAACGAACATTATTGGCTGTTTTAATGACATTTTCGGACATGCACATTGACTCCAATGTTAAATGGGTCCATGGCCAATTCTTTTGTAGTCAAAAACTCGAGAGAGGAACCATTGTCAAAAAAATGTTGTCCACCACTCTTGTTCATCCAAAACAAACTACAATATAGACTCAATGTGTTAAATACCGGAATTAACCTTTAAGGGTATCTTTACGTGTGTAACGCTTTCCACACTGATCACATTCGAAAGGTCTTTCTCCAGTGTGAATCCTCATGTGATCCTTTAAGGTATTGTTTCGTGTGTAACTCTTTCCACACTGATCACACGTGTACGGCTTCTCTCCAGTATGACTCCTCATATGGATTTTAAGGTTTCCTGCTGTAGTGAAAATTTTTCCACACTGTTGGCAGGTGAAAGAACTTTTAGATCCCGTCTCCTCGCCTCTTTTTTGTGAGGAAGACTTTTCAGTCTGTGAGCAAAGTTGATCATTCAGCATATCGTGTTTCTCATACTGATCTTTCTCCAGTTGTGGACTCTCCTCTTTAAGCGGCATCAGGTCTTAAAGGTGAAAAAAGAAAAATACAAGTTAAGAAAACAAAAAAGACATCAAACAACTATTTTTTTTCAATGTGCTGAAGGTTAATTCTGTCATTATCATATTAGTGGAAAATTTAAAAAGTCTAGATACATCCAGCAGTTATTTTATGAACATTTAGATCAGTGGTTCCCAACCCTGATCCTCAAGTAACTTCAACAACGCACATTATGTTTGATTTCCTTATCAGCTTTTTAGTAGAAAACCTAAAATGTGCGTGTCAGATAAGGGAAACATTCACACTGTGTACTGTTGTGGTACACCAGGAACAGGGTAGGCTTCTCAGATAGATTACACTACATCTACATCACTTCTCAGACATTCCATGATAGAACAAACACTACTGAACGTGTTCCATCAATGAAAACAAACGCCGAACACTGGCAACAGACGCCGACAGGGGCAACACTCCGGACCGGTTTACACCTGGTATTAAGATTTTGGTCAATCGGATCACAAGTGGACAACGCTGTCCATGAATCTCTCACCCAAGCGGAAAAATGGAGGAATGTGTTGCTGCCAGATCTTTATCCCCGAAAATCACATTGTATTTGATACAAAACTAACTGGACTAAAAAATAAGAAAAAATAACTGAAAGTCATAACTGAAACTATTTTCAAAGTATTTAATTTTACAATTTTTATTTTATTTTACAAAAACGTATAAACTGTTAAAGACAGGTCTACTTTAAGTAGACTTACTGTAACTATCCGAGGTTGTTAATTGATAGTATGCGTTTGTTAAAGTAATCAATTTGCATTATTTCAACTTACTTTTTTTAAAGAATACTTTATTTTTATTATACTTATATTTATTATATTTTATTTATAATAGGCTCCTTATATATATATATATATTATATTTGTAATATAAGTATTACACTATAATAATATATATTTATATTTACTATAGGCCTAAGTTAGAGCTGCATTCGAAACGATCGCTATAAGACCCTTATTTCTCGATTGGGATCGTGTCAAGCCTTTGAAGCTGCATTGAGACTGACATTTGGACCTTCAAACTATTGGTTGCCATGAAACTCCATTATATGGAGAAAAATCCTGGAATGTTTTCCTCAAAAAACTTAATTTCTTTTCGACTGAAGAAAGAAAGACATGGACATCTTGGATGACATGAGGGTCAGTAAATTATCAGTAAATTTTTATTTGAACTAATCCTTTAATGAAAACCTAGTCTGGATTATTCATAACCTCAGGCCCTGCAGGACAATGAGAAAGCTTGACAACGCAGCAGTGGCTTAAGTTTAACATAAGGCAACAACATAACAAAATGTGAAAAATGAAGGGGGTTTCAATACTTTTGCAAGGCACTGTATATCACTTAAAAAGCAGATTTTGGCTAATTAGCTATAATTATGGCACTTATATGACTGGATTCTTCATCTCATGTACATGACTTTTAAAAATGATTATTTATTTGTTTTAATATCAACATTTTAATGAGAACAGAACAAAATTACTGAGTTCACATTTGAAAACCAACCTGTTTGTTCCTCAATATCTTCATGTTTCACTCTGGATGGTTCTGAAATGTTCATGTCTCCAGTCTCCTCTTTAATAAATGCCATTTTGAAAACAGTAACTTATGTGACGTGAATCTCAGTTGTTTCACCAGGAGCTTCTTGTTCCTGTATGTTTTGACATTATCCCATGTTTAATATGAGGAAAGCAATTCAAAGAAAGAAAGAAAAAACCAAAACCTAATTTGTTACATATATGCACTTTAGTCACAGACAGATATCATAAAATAAACATTTAAGAGACAAAGTGTAGAATATGTGGGGTCGCACCTATTCTTATATTTACGGGTGCAGCATATTACTAATGATAGGGTCGGGGGGCGGAGACGAGGCAGTTGTTTGAGAGGCTTCGGTGTGTGACATTAAAAGTTGGTTCGTCATAAAAGCTACCAAACGACTCCTCTGTTTTGTGCACATCTACATGGTGACAGAAGTGAGATTGCTGACAAATCATGGCTCAAAGTCTATGGCGCATAGAACCGCTCGTATTTGATGACGACATCGCTAACAACTGGCTAAAATTCAAGAGGGAATGGGACGTGTACAGCAAAGCAGGACTGTCGGACAAATAAAAAAAGGTGCAAGCTTACACTCTCCTCAATTTTGCCGGTTCAGATGCACTAGATAAATATGAGTCATTTCACTTTCAAGAAGGTGAGGACAAAGAGGATCCTGATGTGTTAATAAAAAAATTTGATGAGATATGCCTGCCAGAACGGAACGTGATAATGGACAGACATGCATTCAATATCACAGTGCAAAAACCTGACGAAGGAATTCAGTCTTACGTAGCCACGTTAAGACTGTTGGCAAAAAAATGTGACTTTGGAACGCTAACTGATGAACTAGTACGCGACCGAATTGTCTGTGGCATTCATAATGATGCAGTTCGTTCTCAACTGTTAAGGGAAAAAGACTTGACATTGGAATCAGCAATCAGAATATGTATGCTGTTTGAGCGTTCGGAAAGGGGTACTAAGGAGCTCAAAAGAGAGTCTGAAGTGTTTGCAGTGCAGCAGAACAAAAGGCGATGTAACAATTGTAAAGGTGAGCACGACTTTGAGCGCAACAAATGCCCAGCGTTTAACAAACGTTGTAACTCATGCAACAAATGGAATCACTTTGCCAAGTGTTGTAGATCAAAGCCCCAATACACAGGTGGGAGGATGGCGCCATCTAGTGGAAAAAACCTACACAGAGTAAATGAAGTGGAAAGTGAAGTTCACCAAGATGATTTTCATTGTGAAAGTGTGGACCTGCTTGCAAACAAAGGAGAAATATTCATCACTCTCACAACGACTTGTAACAAGCAGGTTAAGCTGAAAATAGATACTGGAGCTAAATGCAATGTTATGTCTCTATCCACATTGCAGTACATTGACCCAAATGCCCAAATTGATCAGTCACACAGAGTGAATCTGATAGCCTATGGTGGTCAAACAATTCAGACACTGGGCACTGCCACCCTCGTACTTTCAAGGGGGAAATTGCACTTTCACATAGTGGATAGACATGTTAAGAGCCTGTTAGGCCTACCAGACAGCATGAAGTTAAATCTCATACAACTTAGCCCAGAAGTACATGCTGTACAACAACAGGCTCCCGAGATGAGTGATTATGAGGATTTGTTTCGTACTGAAACTGTTGGCAAGCTCCCAGTTATATATCACATGCGCCTGGATGAATCGGTGCATCCGACTGTGTGTGCCCCCAGAAGGATCCCGCTGGCCATGAAAGACAAAGTTGCACAAGAGTTGGAAAGAATGACTAAAATGGGCATTATTTTGCCAGTGGAGGATGCTACTCTGTGGGTGTCTGCCATGGCAGCTGCTGTCAAAAAGGATGGTTCGGTACGCATATGCATAGACCCAGTACATCTCAATAAGGCTCTCCTGAGGCCTTATCACCCGTTAAAGACTGTAGAGCAGGTAATCGCTGATATGCCACATGCAAAGGTTTTCAACATTCTGGATGCAAAGTGTGGATTTTGGCAGATCCCTCTGGACGAGGAATCATCAAAACTCACAACTTTTATGACCCCGTTCGGAAGGTACAGATTTCTACGAATGCCATATTTCAACTGGAAGTGAAGTCTTTCAGAGATGCATGGAACAGCTCTTTTCTGGCCAGCCGTGTGAAATAGTTGTGGATGACATCTTGATCTGGGGCTCTTCTGTTGAGGAACACGACAAACGCCTCAAATGTGTGTTAGACCGTGTCAGAGCCATCAACATGCAGCTGAACCCGACGAAATGTCGTTTCAGGGTCTCAGAGGTACCATGTAGGCCACCTTCTCACAGATAAAGGTGTCAAACCTGACCCAGAAAAAACAAAGGCCATACGCCAGATGCCCACTCCAGAAGACAAACATGCTTTGCAGAGGTTTCTTGGCATGACCAATTATCTATCAAAATTCATCCATCGATACAGCGAGACAACGGCTCCCCTTCGTCAGCTCCTGCGCCAAGATGCACAATGGTGTTGGACTGAACAACATTCTGCTGCTACGGACACACTCAAAGAACAACTGACAAGTCCGCCCGTCCTACAATATTTTGATGTGCACAAGCCGGTGACATTATCTGCTGATGCCTCCCAGCATGGTCTCGGAGCAGTCTGTCTTCAGGATGGCAGGCCTGTTGCATTTGCATCGAGATCTCTCACTGACACTGAGGCGCGCTACGCACAGAACTTTGGGGACTAGTCTTTGCCTGTGTAAAATTACATGATTACATCTACGGCCGCCCAGTGACTGTGGAGACAGATCATCAACCCCTCATAACCATTCTGAGAAAGCCTCTGCACACAGCGTCGGTGCGCATCCAGAGAATGATGCTCAAACTTCAGCGTTATCATCTCAATGTGATTTATAAACGAGGCCGTGAACTGTACGTTGCGGATGCACTATCACGTGCACACCTCCCCACCACTGTCAGTCCTGAAACCATCGAGGACTATGATGTGTTGGCTATGGAAGGGGTGTTGTCATCTAGACGGATTGAAGAACTCAGGCAAAGCACACAGGACGATGCTGTCTGCAAACGCCTTGCAGACACGATTCTCACTGGTTGGCCTAGCTCATATAAGGAAGTTCCACATGACATCCGCCCATTTTACGCTATGAGGGATGAATTGACAGTGGATACTGGTTTGATTCTTCGTGGTCAGAGGTATGTAATCCCCCACTCGCTCCAGAAACATTACCTAACACAGCTTCACCAAGGTCATCCTGGCATTCAGTCCACCAAGCGACGGGCACGCGAGACCATGTTCTGGCCTACAATACACAGTGACATTGAAAGGGAAGTCTCCAAATGTGCTCCGTGCAATGCTCTAAAGCAGCACCAGATGAGAGAACCTTTGCACCTTCATCAGATACCAGACAGTCCATGGTCCATCACAGCAGCTGACATCTTCGAGTGGTCAGGCAAGACTTACCTGGTCTTGGTGGACTCGTACTCTGGTTGGTGGGAGTATGATGCTCTTCCGAACCTTTCCAGTAATACTGTGATCAGGCAACTGAAACGGCAATTCGCTGTGCATGGGATCCCCTACCAGTTAATGACTGACAATGCAACATCGTTTTCAAGCAGGGAATTCAAGAACTTTGCTCACCAGTGGGACTTTCAGCATGTCACGAGTAGTCCCCATTACCCTAGGTCCAACGGTCTGGCGGAACGGAGTGTCAGGTCTGCAAAGCATCTCCTAGAAAAGTGTGCACGTGATGGTTCTGACATTCATGCTGCCCTGCTCAACCTGCGCAACACACCCAGGGATGGCCTGCCTTCTCCAGCACAACGTCTACTGTCCCGACGCACCAGGTCCTTGATCCCTATGGTAACATCCCAGCTCACACCGAGAGTTCAGACCAATGTTCAGGCTGCTTTGTCTGCACTCAGACAAAAAGGAAAGGCTAGCCATGACAAATCTGCCAGACGCCTTTCACCTCTGGAGCCTGGGCAGACAGTACGCATGGAGACAACCTGTGGGTTTGACAAGCTGGCCACAGTGTCAGGAAATGCCCTCCAACCCAACAGTTATATCGTCAAGTCTCATGGTAAGACCTATGTAAGGAACCGCCGTCACCTTCTACGTGTGACTGAATCATACTGTCCGGCTACCACCATCACGTCCATGCCCGCGATCTCTCCAGAGACTCAAGCAAGGCCATGTGTTGTGATGTCACCTGACACTTCAGAAAATGGATTTGACATGCCTTCGACACAAAACAGCGACAGTTCCAGGCAAGAGAATCCAGCTCCGTTTGTGGTTACTCGATCAGGAAGGGTGTCCAAGCCTAATTCAAGGTTCAAAGACTTTGTTACGCACTGATTGATTCCAAAGACAGCTGTGTTTATAGCAGATGTGAGCATGTGTTCCATGTTGTTTGTGCCAAGTTCTTTATCGCACTTATAAAAAAAATATAAAAAAAAGGAAAGATGTAGAATATGTGGGGTCGCACCTATTCTTATATTTACGGGTGCAGCATATTACTAATGATAGGGTCGGGGGGCGGAGACGAGGCAGTTGTTTGAGAGGCTTCGGTGTGTGACATTAAAAGTTGGTTCGTCATAAAAGCTACCAAACGACTCCTCTGTTTTGTGCACATCTACACAAAGTATCAGTTCATGTAACGCTTTTATAGTTCAGTTTTCCGACACAAAAATATAATTCATTAATCATTTCTGAATCACGATTTAGAAATTGAATGAGAGAAAACGGCAACTGGGCTATATCCATAACTGAAAACTGAATTGTAAAGCGTCACACGGCACCTCACATAATAATAGCCTACTATTCATTTCACATTGCTTGTAAAAACTATACAAGACTGAACGAGTTGTATCGATTTAAACACCTCAAATACTTAAGCGTTCAAAAACTCAAACCTCTTTTGAGCCCACAGTAGACAAAACATGAGACTAAACGGTTGAGCCAGGGCAGGGGAAAGCGGTGCAGCCTTATGATGTCATGACACCAGACCTAAAATAAAAGTCCCGTCCACAGAAAGTTCATAGAAATGTAGGCTACATGCATAAAAGACTACATACAAATAATAAAATGTGTCAAAGAAATTCAGAGAGAAATTTTAAAGTGAATTCTTGAATTACGTATTTTAGAAAAATATATAAAAGTACTAATTAAAGAAGGAGCAGCAAATCTAATTCAGTGACAATGAAAATTTATTGGAGTATAAATAATGTAGTACTTTAAAGGCTTTAAAGACAAAAACGTCTTTAAGGCATTTGCATCTGAAAACAAAAATCTTTGTCAGAGTGAGTACATTTAATATATTATATATATATATATATATATATATATATATATATATATATATATATATATATATATATAGAAACACACACTGGTATGCTTTGAAAAGGACAAAGTGGCAAAAGTTGTCTACAACAACGTACACAATGCCCCTAAATTAGAATCTTCAGTATTTTAAACTGTTGTTCATATGTCCCTAACATGGTGATCTTCCATTTTTTTAAATAAGTGGTTCAATTTATTTACCCGAGCTTGACCAAAATAATTATTCAAATGATTTACATTGCCCTGGTACTTAAAAATAATGCATACAAATAATAATTAAAAAAAGAAATTGTTAAAGAAAATTCATAGTGAATAAGTAAATTCAGTGATTAGTGAATACATAATTTTTCTTCTTCTTTTTCCGCAGAAATTAAGATATTTTTAATGACATTTGAGAGATTTCTGTCCCTTCATTGAAAGTAATTTCACCCAAAACTCTGACGGTCTCAGATTTCATTCAAAATATTCACTCAAAACGAAAGTCTTATGGATTGGAACGACATGAGAGCGAGAAATTGATGAGAGAATTTTAATTTCCAAAAATGTAAATTCTGTCATCATTTACTTACCCTCGTGTTGTTCCGAACCTGTATGAGTTTCTTTCTTTCTTCTGTTAAACACAAAGTAATATATTTTGAAAAATAAAAAAAGCTTCTCTCCTCTGTGAATATTTATGTGCCTTTTAAGTTGTTGTTTTTTGTCTGTAAAACTCTTTCCATTTGACATTCAAATTGTTCTCTTTTTTTTATAAATTCTCATGTGACAATTAAGGTGTCCGTTATGCATGAACCACTTTCCACATGGTGAAAAAAGGTGAAAGGCTCAGTGTGAGATCTCATGTGATTCTTAAGGCGTCCTTTAAGATTGTATCTCCTTCCACACTGAGGACAGGGGAAAGGCTTGTCATTGGAGTGATTACTTAAATGCATTTGAAAGAGATTCTTGTCTGTAAAACGCTCCCCACATCGCCTGCATTTAAAATGTTTGTCTCTTGTGTGAACTCTCATGTGAACATTAAGCTGTCCTTTATGTATGAAACTCTTTCCACACTGATCGCAGCTGAAAGGCTTCTCTCCAGTGTGAATCTTCATGTGGTAAGCAAGGGATTCTTCATGTTTTAAACCCTTTCCGCACTGATGGCACTTGAAAGGTCTCTCCTCAGTGTGACTTCTCATGTGTCTTATGAGGTCCTTATTTATTATGAACCCCTTTCCACATTGATGGCACTTGAAAGGCTTCTCTTCACTGTGACTTCTCATGTGTGCCTTAATGTTTTTACTTATTTTGAACTTCTTTCCACATTGGTGACATTTGAAGGGCTTCTCTTCGGAGTGAATTATCACATGCTTGTTAAGGTGTTCCATGTCTTTAAAACTCTTTCCACACTGATGGCATATAAAATGGTTCTCTCTTGAATGAATTTTCATATGTAAATTAAGGTTGTCTTTTCGTATGAAACACTTTCCACACTGATCACATGTGTAAGGCCTTTCTCCAGTGTGAATCCTCATGTGAACCATTAAGGTCTTGCTTCGTGTGTAACTCTTTCCACACTGATCACATTCGAAAGGTCTTTCTCCAGTGTGAACCATCATATGATCCTTTAAGGTATTGCTTCGTGTGTAACTCTTTCCACACTGATCACACGTGTACGGCTTCTCTCCAGTATGACTTCTCATATGGATTTTAAGGTTTCCTGATGTAGAGAAAAAGTTTCCACACTGTTCGCAGGCAAAAGATCTTTTAGATCCCGTCTCCTCACCTCTTTTTTGTGAGGAAGACTTTTCAGTCTGTGAGCAAAGTTTATCTTCAGTTATGAAATCATGTTTCTCATACTGTACTTTGTCCTCCATTCCATTCAGTTCTGGACTCTCCTCTTTAAGTGGCATCAGGTCTGAAAGGTGAAAAAAAAAGAGTTAACCCCAGTTTAATGGCACAAAGCAAAAGACATCAAACAGCGACAGTCATGTGAAAAAGAAAGGACACCCTATTTAATTCTGTAAATATTTTTTATTATTATTAGCAGATCCTAAAATTAGGTAAATACCTCAGATGAACAAAAATACTGTCATTATTTATTTAACATAAACTAGGCCAAAAAAGGGATGGTTGACAAACTAAGTACCTTCCTGCTTCCATAGGAATTATAAAGGTAAATGGCAGTCAGGCACTACTAATCAAATGCCTTTGATTAACTGATCATCAGCAAGTGTGATCACCTCTATAAAAGCAGAAGTTTTGGTGTTTGTTTGCTGGTCTGGAGGATTCAGGTGTGTGTGTTTTAACAAAATTTCATGAAGGAACGACATCAGCAATAGAGAATTAGAGAATAAATTGTTGCTGCCATCAATCTGGGAAGGGTTAAATTGCCATTTCCAAATTATTTGAAGTCCATCATTCTACAGTAAGGAAGATTATTCACAAGTGGAAAACATTCAAGAGTTACCAATCTTCCCAGAAGTGGACGTTCCAGTAAATTCACCAAAAGGTCAGACCGTGCAATGCTCAGGAAAATGGCAAAACACCCAAGAGAACTACATCTCAGACTCTACAGGCCTCATTTAAAGGAACACTCCACTTTTTTTGGAAATAGGCTCATTTTCCAACTGCCCTAGAGTTAAATAGTTGAGTTTTACCGTTTTCGAATCCATTCAGCTAGTGTCCAGGTCTGGCGGTAGCACTTTTAGCTTAGCTTAGATAATTGAATCTGATTAGACCATTAGCATTTCTCAAAAAAAAAAAAGACTCTTTAATTTTTTTTAAATTTGACTCTTCTGTAGTTACATTGTGTACTAAGACCGACAGAAAATAAAAAGTTGCGATTTTCTAGGCCAATATGCCTAGGAACTATACTCTCATTCCTGCGTAATAATCAAGGAACTGTGTTGCCGTACCAGCAAGCGAAAGGAACACCAACATGTTTACCTTGTGGTGCTTAAAGGAGAACTCCAGCGCAAAATGAACCTTTGGTCTAATTACACATTGTTACCTAGTCAACCGTTATCTGAGATTTGTTTTCATGATTATCGAATGTAAATAGTTTTATCTCTAAAAACAGTTTAGCCTATAACGCTAGTATAACGCTAGTATATGGGGCATGGAGTAATGACAAATAAAAATCGCTTGTTAATACCACTAACAAGGCTCAAAATAGCCCCACACTAACACGGTAGCATAATGAGGGTCCCTACATGCAAACCGAAGCATTGAGAACTGTCTAAGTGTCCAGACAGTTTAATAAGAAGATATTTTATAAATACAGTCAACTTCACGTATACAAGCAGAATCCATCTTTGAAAAACAGACTCTATCAATCGATCTACGAACCACCGATCCAAATGCGCTGGACCATATGAGATTCTACACAGTTCAGCGCATTTGGATCGGCGGTTCGTAGTTCGACTGATAGAGTCTGTTTTTCAAAGATGGATTCTGCTTATATACGTGAAGTTGACTGTATGTATAAAATATCTTCTTATTAAACTGTCTGGACACTTACACAGTTCTCAATGCAACGCCCCAGTGTAGTGACGGGGACACTATACTGACAAAGAGCGCCGTCCTTCGGATGAGACGTTAAACCGAGGTCCTGACTCTTTGTGGTCATTAAAAATCCCAGGATGTCTTTCGAAAGAGTAGGGGTGTAACCCTGGCATCCTGGCCAAATTTGCCCAGTGGCCTCTGTCCATCATGGCCTCCTAATCATCCTCCTATATATATACTAATTGGCTTCATCACTGTCTCCTCTTCACCAGTAAGCTGGTGTGTGGTGGGCGTTCCGGCGCAATATGGCTGCCGTCGCATCATCCAGGTGGATGCTGCACATTGGTGGTGGTTGAGGAGATTCCCCCCTTCTATGTAAAGCGCTTTGAGTGTCCAGAAAAGCGCAATATAAATGTAATGAATTATTATTATTATTATTATTATTATTAATAGATAGATACATATTGATATATATATAAGGAGCCTACAGTGATAGATAGATATAAGGAGACAGTGATAGATAGATATAAGGAGCCTACAGTGAGGAGCCTACAGGTTACAAGCTTAACATATTAGACAAAAATAAAAAAAATAAAAAAATTGAATGGCTCCTTGTCAAGGTTGTTTCAGATCAACACCTGCAAGTGACCACTAGATGTCACCGTTGAGACGGGTGTCGGATTGTTTAGAAGCCTCGACACAATTTGGCACATTTGCTTCAAGTTCAACAGTTTCATTGTTTCACGAAGCCTCGATTTGCCCACCCCTAGATTTAACCCAGCATTTCAGTGTCTGTGGTGATAATGACAATGGGTTTTATTCTGCTCTTTTAAAAAATATATATATAATCAGCCACATTGATATGACTGGATTAATCATAGCATGCCTAACATTTAAAAAAAGCATTAATTTGTTTAGATGAAAACAATTTATTAAGAAACAAATAATAGAGTTCACATTTGAGAACCAACCTGTTTGCTTCTCAACATCTTCATGTTTCACTCTGGATGGTTCTGAAATTCTCAGGTCTTCAGCCTCCTCTTTAATAAACGCCATCTTGATATGTCACGTGATCGCAGTTGTCACCAGGAGTTTTTCCTGTATTTTGAAAAATGTGTCATGTAAGTATGAGAAAAACAATTAATAGAAATGAATGTAGCAAATAACACTCATCATTTATTAACCATTTATGAGACATTTACGGGATAAACTACCAGGGTCAATGGAACAATTTTCAGATATCAATACTAGCCTAATGTAAAATAATGTTTATGTTCCACAGAAAAAAAGAAAGCCGTATATATTTGAAGCGACATGGGGGTGCGTATAACAGTATTTTCTTTTTGGGGTCTAAATGTAATAATTGCATTATTTAACAAGAAAAAAATTGGCACTTCGTGTCAAGAATGTTGCCGTCCACTGTGTTTAACTAGCTACTGCTCAAAATCCATGCAGTAAATTTAGCCCGTGGCGTGGCTATTATTTCCCCAACCCACACTCTCGTGCTAATGGTACAGCCCAGTGAGCACAGTTATTAAAATAATAATTTCACTAAGTAAACGGGCCATCACTAAACATAAGTAATTGATTAATTGCATGTTACTTAAAATGAATCGATTTTAAAACCTTAAAAACATAATCGTTTAGACACAAACCTTTGTTGAGACCAGACCATCGACTGTAAAGGAAAAAATGTTGAGAGAGATAAGAACGGCGCAGCCTTATGACGTCGTTACACCAAAACCAAAATAAAAGTTCATATGTTGCTTCTTAAATGGAAGGCTGCATTTTTATAAACCCTAAAATACCAAAAAATTGTGTTTATATACACAACACATTTATGATATTGGTTATTCTTATTACACTTTGTTCCATTCAAACAGGTGTTCCATTTTCTGTTCTTGTGTGTCATTTTAACCACAAAATATGTCCAGAAACAGGCAGGGAGAACTCGAGAAGAAACACTGACCTGGCATAGCTGATCGTACCTTTTTATTTGTGGAGGCAATACAATCATTACATTGATAGAATTGACAGATTAGGAACAACAATTAAGTAAACAGAATGGAAAGGAATAAAATAGAATAGAATAAAATATGTGACAAATAATAAAGCAAAACACCAGAAAAATGACAAAAAATTGTGCAAAGGTAAAAGAGATTTTAAATTTAAAGAGATTGATGCTATACTTGCATGACTGAAATAGCTGCATGAGAGGCGTTTCAAAGATGGCCACAGAGGGAAATTACTTGTCTTAGTTCTCTCTCACACCCAACAACAGATGCAGGAAAATACCAGCATCATTGCAGATACTTTAGCAAGCCTAGGCCTCAACACCAATAGAGAGAAGAGCAAGCCAAAATAATTGACAGGCAAGGAGGGACAGATGCAGATGTGAGAAAGCGAGAGCAGCTTTCCTCCAACTGAAGAACGTCTGGCAGAATCCTCTGAAGAATCCTCTGAGATCAGCATCAACACGAAGACCAGGGTCTTCAACATAATTGTAAAGCCTGTCTTGCTTTATGGAGCTGAGGCCTGGAGAACCACCACCATGAAGAGAATCTAGGTTTTCATCAACACCTGCCTCAGAAAAGGCTGGCCAGACAAGAAAGTTCTTCAGCAACGAAGAACTGTGGCAACTAATGAAACGTCAACCAGTGGAAGATGACATCCTCCAAAGATGCTGGAGGTGGATTGGACATACCCTCCGCAGGCCTGCAGACAGCATCACAAGGCAAGCCCTCGCCCCCCAAGGGAGGAGGAAGAGGTGCAGGACGAAGAAACCCCTGGCGCCGTGATCTGGAGGCAGACCTGAGGAGGATGGACCACACAAGAGAGAGATTATTTAGGGGGGCACGCTACAACTTTGTCAGCTCTTCATGCACCTCTGGGAAAAAGGGTCTAACCCCTGCTCCTCGACTGCCTTGGAGAGGACTCAGATGAGCTCGGAGTCCAGCCCGGCAATCATCTTGCGTGTTCTGTCCAGGTTAGTGGAATCCTTATGGGGTTACGACCACTCCTCCAAATGTGAAGCAGCCAGGGGATCATTGCTGTCATCTTCCTCGGACCCTCCAAATGAGACCAAGCCTTGCACTGGAAGAGGGACAGTGATCTTTGCTGGTGAACAGCACAGGGGAATCCTCTCGCTGTGGGGAGAGTGAGGTATGCAGGATCTGGGCTGACGTGAGCTCACCGAGTCTCGTTTGCTCACTCAGCGGCTGCTTATGGCAAATGGACTCGCACATTTGGGCACACGAGACGCCATTGGTCTGTGCAGTTGCACAGACGTGATTAAATCAGACTCCAGCATTTTCTGAGAAAAATAAAAAAATAAAGTTATTTAAACTTTTGGAAGTAAAACTAAGAAAAGAAAAAAAAAGTATATATATATTATATAGGCCTATATATATATATATTATGAATTGAGTACATTTTTACAGTGTACGCTCAACGTTACTCCTTTCTGGTGGCAGTGCATGGAAACTTTTTCTGGCCTTCATTGTTTCAACAGTGTTTAATATCAGGGTCAAATTGACATTTTAAATGAAATAAAAAGTACAGGAAACCTGTAAATTATTTTACCTGCAATGACGACTGTCAAGAATGACAAAATACAGAAGCATGATAACTCTCTCAATTAATTCAAAAGTGTTGTGTACTTCAACAATGTTCTTTGATCTATATCATCCTGTTAGGCTACTAAGCTGCCGTTCAAAGTTCAAAGTTTGGCGCATTCTCAGCAGGGAAGACAGACAACATGTTATTGGCTGTTTTATCTGCTCTTTTGTTTGTTACATTTTACTTTCACTTTTGCAGACCGCAGCTGTCATTGGATTGGTTCAGATGCCTGCCAACCCTTGGTGCTGATGACCCAAAATGGACATTGCAAAACAATGATAGTAGCCTATAATTTACACAGTTTTATCTCATTTGCAAAATTGGATAAAACAAAAAACAAAACAACGTATGCCTTGGTTTGAAAACACATTAGGCTTTTGATAAAAGTAAATAAAATGGACTTTGCTGGTAAGTTTTTTTTATATAGGCCTGTATATTTTTAAATTTAATGCAGAGTAAAATGTTTTATAGAAGCCTGTTTCAATGTCTGTTTCAATGTTTATTTTATGTCCAAATGTGACACGTGTTAGGTCTATAAGTACACTTTATAACTACAGATAGGTATTGAATTCACTTGCAGCATTCATTGCTCTGTAGTGATTTTAGACAGTTTGAGTGTTTTGCTCACAACTTGACCAGGACACAGCAGTGTGCTCTACAAGAGTCTGCAAGAAGAGTGAAACAAAAGGAAAGAGAATTAGGCATCAAACAAAAAGAGGCAGATGAAAAAATGCAATCTTTAATTTATAAAGAGAGGTGATTGCCAGTAATACCAAAATTTAGGTTTGGACTTACCTGTGCGATTTTGGTGGTCCTTAAAATAAAATGTTCAATCTTTCATGATGTCATAAATATCTCTGAATATATCACCAGCATCATTGTCATCATTTTAATTATTTTGACTGCATGTGCTGGACCACTTTCCATGATATTGAGTCATAATACATCATCTATCATCATCACAACAGTGAACTCATGAAACACTATCACAGTTTATTCGCTATAGAAAATGGTAATAAAATATGACAAGAACTATATTTCTATAATAACAATATTATAGTTGATATTTCACTGGTTGTGGCCATCCTTCTGTTAGACAAATTAATTAGGATGAATAGCTGTCAGCTGTTCAATTTAAGTACAATTAGATAATGCTTATAGGTCATACCAACGAAATGCTTAATTTTGTTCAGTCTGTGGTGTACAAAGGTTACATTAGCAATTAAAGAAAAAAAAACTTAAGCAAAACATGGTCAGGTTAAAGTGTCTGAATAAATTTTACTGGTGGTCCATATGATTTTTTTTTGGTATAATACCTACAGTATGTCACAGTTGACTTTATTTTGCTATCTTCACATGGATATACCAAACATATACATAAATGAACTGTCCTGCACACTCACTAGTAAAAAAATGTTATATCTGGTGTCTGAATATTTTTTGGATTGACTGTATGTGGTGAAAACCATCAGTGTGTGAGACCCTGATATTCTGCTTTTCTGGCACTGGATAACAACTGCTTTAAAACATGCTGGGACTCTGCATTCTCTTATCAACCAGTTGAAATTTGTTCAAACGTGAAATGTTTTACTATTACTATTTCTGCAATGCCTTAAGCATATAATGCTAGTATGCTATTCTGAATTCAGCCATTCAAAAGATCAATCTGAACTTTGGCATGTCACACATTAGATTACATTATGCTTCTTCAGGCAGCATTTTTTCAATACATGAGTGTGAATTTCAGTTTAAGCTTACACAGTCAAACTGAAAATCTTACAGCAAAATATGTCATTATGATAAAATTATCTTCCCTTGGTTTCTGGCACAAATTGCGTCAGTCTATTGATGGCAAAGGTTTCTCTTTAAAAGTAACATGTCACATTATGTTCACTTTTGGCATTTGTATAAGGATGCACATTTTTCTTCTTGGACATGTTACAATATCAGATGCCTTGAAGTTGCGAGTGAGAACAGGTTGGATAAAACACAAATCTCCTTTTGACCAGCAAGAAAAGAAAACTAATAAAGTGATATTATTCTTTATTTCATAACTGTTAAACATTCGTTACGTACATTCCTTTCATCGTTTAATGGTCATTTTCATAACAACCCAAATTACATCCACCAAGCAAATGCTATTTTTTTGTATGCTTTATTATCAACAAATAGCATGTACAAGAGTAACTTCCATATTACATAAGAAGAACATGCATGTTTCACAAAAAAATGACAAAAGGAAAAAAAAGAAAGAAAACAACAGAGAGCATATCTTATATATTGTTGAATAAGCATAAACGAATACTTAATTGAGACTCCAAGCAGCAAGTGCTTTTTAGAATGTAGAGTTTAATTTGAAGTTTTTCGATTTTATAATTGCACATTAAAAGAAATTCTTTGCCACCTAAATGAGAGAAAATATACAGAGGGATTATATTCCAAACAGACCATTTTGAAAATATTGTCTAAGCAGTTTATTTTAAAAGCATTATTCAGAGAGCTACAGTCTATAAAATGTAGACCACCTTTATCATATAAATGTAATAATTGCTATAATTTCTTAGTAGTGAACTTTGTTTTTTTCATTCAAATTCACATATTCTGTCAATTCATTTACATCATATACTTGAGTGACAGATCTCTCAGAAACAAATGATTCAATATCTTCTTTTGAGGCAAAAATTGGAGGAGCACCTCTTATTATCTTATTATCAAATTATTTTAACCCCAAAAGGTGATGCTTTCTCTTACATAAATGTTACAAATTGAGGACTCCAAGCAGTTGCCAACTGGATGCAGCTCGCATTAATTGATATTAATATAAAGACCTGAGGATTTTCTCTGCACCAGCCGAGAAGGTTCTGAGATCTGTGTGAGAATGACCGTTGTGTCTGTCTACAGTGCTATTGCTTGGGGCTGGAGACTTACATGGAGTTTCAGTTCATAAATTCATCCGGATCAGTGTCTTGTTTGAGATAATCATGCAAGTTGTCTGTAATCAGATCACTGTAAGGGATCTTCATAAAAGTTTTGGCCACCTGCGTGCTGCTGTTTTGCTAGCAGTGTTAGCATTTACGCTTTGGTTGGACTTTCCAGCCTTCTTTCCAGCACTTTTCCTTTTTTCAGATCCACCCATTGTTGTCTTCGACGAATGACTGTGTTATTAGAGTTAGCTATCTTTCAAAGTCTTCTTTGCAACAATGTTACAAGTCAATTTAAGTATTTTGGAATGCAGAGCTGATCAAAACACATGCAATCAAGGAGCCATCTTGGAACCTCCAAGATGGCTCCTCTCCAAAATGTCTTGATTTTTTTATTTAATGCATTAAATAGACTCAATTTTCATCATGCGTGGAGCCTGAAATCAATAAAACATGCCTTTGGTTCCATTTCTAAACATTTTCCAAAATGAAACTTAAAATTAACACATTGCTGACTTACATAACATACTAGTATACATGGAGTAGGGGAGTATTCATTCTGTGACGTCTCAGAGCCTCGTCCTGAATAAGATGAAATAAACCAGAATAAAAAGTCATAATCACAAAACCATACGGTAAACATTGAAAGAGCCTCTTCTAAAGGATGTTTGGTTTCATTTTCTAATTGAACATCAAACGTAATGAACTGGACTGTAGAACATTTAGCCTACCAGCATGGTCTCTTCCTCCATATGAGTGCAGTTATAAGAACAACCACACACATTAACACCAATACACTGATAACCACAGACAGACTGAAGGATCCTCCTGGGTCATATTTATCTGTATCTGAAATTGTGGAGAATAAAAAAACAAACAGGAAAATTAATACAAAAGCTAAAGATATCAACTGAAATAGTTTTAATTTTTTATTAAATCTGTGTTGTTGATATCAAAAAGGGCATGTTTGTTTGCTTGCTTGCTGGTTTAGGCATTTTTATTTACCAAATATAATGTCCAGTTTGTTGTCCAGATTGAGGTGCTTCATTGTACAGTTGTATTTATGTCCTTCACGTAGTTCTTCATCGCTGATCACCAAACTCTTCCTCATCTGGTAAGTTCCGTCTCCATTGGGCAGAATCTCTCCTCCTCTGATCTGGTCATCATCCACAGGCTGACTTTCTCTGAACAGGGTCAGGTTAATGTGACGAGGGTAAAAACCAGTAGCCAGACAGCTGATCTGAAGCCCTTGAGAGTCTGGGAGTTTCTTCCTCATGAGTCTCACTCTGGGTTTCACTACAGAGAATAATGAGAAGTGTTACTCTTGTTAAACTGTTGCATCAGTTATTTATTTATGGTTCTCATGTTTCATAATGCATTCAGAGGCACGCATTTTCTGTCAGTATACTGCAGTCTGGATCATATTTGTTGATTATCTTAATTATACTGAAGTTATTCAGGTTGATTCTCTCACCTTTTCTCATCACATGGTTCTTTTCCAAATGCAAGTACCTCTGCAAAACTTTAATGCAAATTGGATGATAAACATTTTCATATAAAAAATGTATATGAAGTTGTTTTACTTGGTCCCATGATAATATCCATGGCTTTTTCATATGAATATTGTTTTGTTCCAGGTCATAGGTGAACTCCTCCATACATTGTCCATCAAAAGCATCACAGAAATGAAATGGACCTGCATGGTTTATCATCATTCAACAGTTCACATCCAGCAAGTCTCTGATGAACATGTACACCTTCGAATAAAATATATATATGTTTAATTAGTCCTCACTCTAACACAATATAAAATATTAGTAAACTGAAAATGAATATTTTTGGACTTTATGATTACCCTCTTATGGTTTTACATCAAAAGTTTTAATAAAATAATTAAAAGACAGAAGCATGCAGTCAGAGATGTAAAGTCCAGGTTCAGAAAGTAAAAGTCCTCCTCAGTATTTTGTTCCAATCACCTGGATTTGCTAATTAGCACAGTTTTTCAGCCAGGAGAACTAATTAGTGAAATCAGCTGACTGAGTTCATGGGTGGAATAAACATATGGCAGGACTTTTACTCTCTGGACCTTTACATCTCTGGCTACAGAACATCTGTTATTAAGGAACACTTTTTAGGAAATAGGCTAATTTTCCAACTCCCTAGAGTTAAAAATGACCGAAAATTAAAAATTGCGATTTTCTAGGCCAATATGAGTAGGAACTATACTCTCATTCCTGCGTAATAATCAAGGAACTGTGCTGCCGTACAAGCAGCAGGCGCAATGATATTACGCAGCGCCTAAAAATATTCCCCAGCTCGGTAACTTCCAACGTGACCGGCACTAAGTTTGTAATATCATTGCGCCTGCTGGTACGGCAGCACAGTTCCTTGATTATTACGCAGGAATGAGAGTATAGTACCTAGTCATATTGGCCTAGAAAAACAAAATTTTTCATTTTCGGTCGGTCTTAGTACACGATCTAACTACAGAAGAGTCAAGTTTTAAATAGGAAAAATATCGAAACTCTTTGGTCATTTTTTTGAGAGAGATGCTAACGGTCTAATCCGATTCAATTATGCTAAGCTATGCTAATATACCGCCAGACCCGGAGATCGGCTGAATGAATTCGAAAACGGTAAAACTCTAGGGAGTTGGAAAATGAGCCTATTTCCAGAAAAAGTGTTCCTTAAAAGGATGTTTGTGTCAATGCTGATAATGGCTTTAGTTCTCACCATCTGTGAGATTGAGGTGTTTCTTAACATAAAAATCTCTAGTTTTCATGCCATCATACATGTCTTGAAATACAAGACCAGCATCATTTTGGTCTTCACTATAGTATTTTGAATCACTGTGAGAGCGATAGACAGGTTTCAATGTGTTTGAGTCATAATATCCCTAGTGAAAAAAAAGTATACTTTATTGTATTTGAAATATATTCCCTTTTTCAATAGTACATTGCAAATATACACAAAAAAAATATACTATCTTTAAATATATTAAAAGTATATTAGCATCATGCTTTTTATCTATTTTTATAATACAACTTTTAACACACTTTAAAATAATAGTACTTTAGTATATTTTCTAAAAATATATTTAAAAGCAAGCACACTTTTAACATATTTCTAACAAGTGCACTATAAGTACATTGGTAATAAATCTATGCTTAAATACACTTTTAAGAAATATGCTAAAAACAAGCATACTTTTAATATATTTCTAACAAGTGCACTATAAGTACATTGGTAATAAATCTATGCTTAAATACACTTTTAAAAAATATGCTAAAAACAAGCATACTTTTAATGTATTTCTAACAAGTGCACTATAAGTACATTGGTAATAAATGCTTAATTACACTTTTAAGAAATATGCTGAAAACAAGCATACTTTTAATGTATTTCTAACAAGTGCACTATAAGTACATTGGTAATAAATATGCTTAATTACACTTTTAAGAAATATGCTGAAAACAAGCATACTTTTAATATATTCCTAACAAGTGTGTAACCCACCCAATTAATTGAGGCTGTGTTTTCATGTATTTTCATGTATGATTTTATATTTTTCCTTGCCTAATGCATGAAATGTTCAGACATATGTTTTATTATAATTTATTTCTTTTATTATTTTGTTTTTGCTGAGGGCCGAAACTAATAAAGAATTGCGTCGATGGATGCTGACGTCACATTCGCGCCAGCTCGTTGAACAGAGAGATATGTGAGCCACATGTGTGGCTATCGTTTATCTTATCCATCTTCGTCAATATTCTTCTAATTTTATGTCTGAACTGTTTTATTGCATTAGGTAAGTCACAATTGTTTCATATTTTCATAAATAATGTTTAAGTTTGTGTTTGTTCATATAAGAAAATGTGGATGGTTAATGCTGTTCGTAATCGAGTATAAACTGGGCAATACAACACATGTAAAGTGTTTATGCTGTATTAGTATACTTGTTAAACCTGTTTACACATTTATGTTATGGGAATAATGTATTAAGTTTAAGAGTTATATGAATGTTTTATATGCATTTCGTGATGGGTGCTGACGTCACATTCGCGCCAGCTCATTGAACAGAGAGATATGTGAGCCACGTGTGGCTATCGTTTATCTTATCCATCGTCGTCAATATTTTTCTGATTTGATGTCTGAACTGTTTTATTGCATTAGTTGGCTTGTTTCAACGCTCCGTGGTCGTGTTGGATTCGCGCAGTGAGGCAGAAACGCGCTGGATTCCTATGTGGAAGAATCGAGTCATCTTGGCGACTCTTTCACGAGGAAAAAGATTCGATTTGTTCATCGTTCATCCCTGCAAAGTCTGTAGGCATTCACCTTCAAACGAACTGAATTGAACTGAGTCCATTACATTTCCATCTACACAAATTTAACTGAGTCAATTACACTTCTATCCAAATGAACTGAACTGAGTCATATTCGCACGAACTGAACTGAGTCCATCACACTGAACTGAGTCAATTGCATTGCACTCAGACTTCATCACACTTACAAGGTTGAATTTAATTATTTTATTTTCATTTTATTTGATTGTCATTGATTGAATGGTATAGATATCTCATGTGATGTGTACAAAGTAATGCGTGCCTATGAAGTGAACAGCGAAGTGAGATTTCAGTGTACTGTTCAGTGAACTGATTGTTTCATTCATTAATTTCATTATTATTCATTAATTCATATTTCTGATTTTATTTCATTCCTTTGGTTCAATAATTTTTATTTTTATTTATCTGTCTAGTTAGGATTTTAGACACCAGTTAGTTTAAATAAGTGCAGTCACACATTATAATTTTTTAATATATTTTTTTATTAATGCAAGGTGTGACACCCCGAACCCAGGACTCCATATACTTTAAGTTGTGATTATAAGTATTTGGTGAGCTCAGACCCTAAGTAGATATTTTTCCTCCTTTTATTTTATGGTGTTATCCTATTAATGGGTTACAAGTGCACTATAAGTACATTTGTAATAAATATATGCTTAAATACACTTTTTAATGTGCATTTGTTATTGAAGACAAAGTGTGCTATTTGTAGTATTTGGATTAAGCCAAAGGTATTACGGAGAATATAATTTTTACTCAAACATAATAGACTTCCCTAGTGAAAAAAAAATATGTTAAGTATACTTGAAGCCAGACTAATTATTAGTATACTTCAAGTGTATTAATGATTAGTTAACTTAAAGTGTGCTATTTTGAAACAACTAATTTTGTACTAAGTATATTTTAGTAGTAATTAAGTTGTAGTAAAGCATAACTTTAAATGTATTTAGTGTACTTTTGTGTACTAAATTGGAACAACTTTAAGTATATTTAGTATACTTTAAGTATATGCCTGTGTAAGGACTAGTTACATACTTGATTAGTGTATTAAAGTGTACTTTATTTGTGTTACAAGTACATGACAAATTAATTACAAGTGTCTTCGAAACATACAAGAAATATACCATAAATATATTAAAAATATATAATAAGTATACTTGCAGCCACACTAATTATAAGTATACTTCAAATGTATTAAGGATTAGTTAACTTTAAGTGTGCTATTTTGAAACAACTAATTTTGTACTAAGTATATTTTAGTTGTATTTAAATTGTAGTAAAGCATAACTTTAAGTGTATTTAGTGTACTTTTGTGTACTAAATTGGAACAACTTCAAGTATACTTAGTATACTTTAAGTATATGCCTGTGTAGGGACTAGATACATACTTGATTAGTGATAATAAAGTGTACTTTATCTGTGTTACAAGTACATTACAAAATCATTACGAGCAATATACAAGTCTATTATGTTTGAGTAAAAATTATATTCTCCGTAATACCTTTGGCTTAATCCAAATACTACAAATAGCACACTTTGTCTTCAATAACAAATGCACATTAAAAAGTGTATTTAAGCATATATTTATTACAAATGTACTTATAGTGCACTTGTAACCCATTAATAGGATAACACCATAAAATAAAAGGAGGAAAAATATCTACTTAGGGTCTGAGCTCACCAAATACTTATAATCACAACTTAAAGTATATGGAGTCCTGGGTTCGGGGTGTCACACCTTGCATTAATAAAAAAATATATTAAAAAATTATAATGTGTGACTGCACTTATTTAAACTAACTGGTGTCTAAAATCCTAACTAGACAGATAAATAAAAATAAAAATTATTGAACCAAAGGAATGAAATAAAATCAGAAATATGAATTAATGAATAATAATGAAATTAATGAATGAAACAATCAGTTCACTGAACAGTACACTGAAATCTCACTTCGCTGTTCACTTCATAGGCACGCATCACTTTGTACACATCACATGAGATATCTATACCATTCAATCAATGACAATCAAATAAAATGAAAATAAAATAATTAAATTCAACCTTGTAAGTGTGATGAAGTCTGAGTGCAATGCAATTGACTCAGTTCAGTGTGATGGACTCAGTTCAGTTCGTGCGAATATGACTCAGTTCAGTTCATTTGGATAGAAGTGTAATTGACTCAGTTAAATTTGTGTAGATGGAAATGTAATTGACTCAGTTCGTTTGAAGGTGAATGCCTACAGACTTTGCAGGGATGAACGATGAACAAATCGAATCTTTTTCCTCGTGAAAGAGTCGCCAAGATGACTCGATTCTTCCACATAGGAATCCAGCGCGTTTCTGCCTCACTGCGCGAATCCAACACGACCACGGAGCGTTGAAACAAGCCAACTAATGCAATAAAACAGTTCAGACATCAAATCAGAAAAATATTGACGACGATGGATAAGATAAACGATAGCCACACGTGGCTCACATATCTCTCTGTTCAATGAGCTGGCGCGAATGTGACGTCAGCACCCATCACGAAATGCATATAAAACATTCATATAACTCTTAAACTTAATACATTATTCCCATAACATAAATGTGTAAACAGGTTTAACAAGTATACTAATACAGCATAAACACTTTACATGTGTTGTATTGCCCAGTTTATACTCGATTACGAACAGCATTAACCATCCACATTTTCTTATATGAACAAACACAAACTTAAACATTATTTATGAAAATATGAAACAATTGTGACTTACCTAATGCAATAAAACAGTTCAGACATAAAATTAGAAGAATATTGACGACGATGGATAAGATAAACGATAGCCACACATGTGGCTCACATATCTCTCTGTTCAACGAGCTGGCGCGAATGTGACGTCAGCATCCATCGACGCAATTCTTTATTAGTTTCGGCCCTCAGCAAAAACAAAATAATAAAAGAAATAAATTATAATAAAACATATGTCTGAACATTTCATGCATTAGGCAAGGAAAAATATAAAATCATACATGAAAATACATGAAAACACAGCCTCAATTAATTGGGTGGGTTACACACTTGTTAGGAATATATTAAAAGTATGCTTGTTTTCAGCATATTTCTTAAAAGTGTAATTAAGCATATTTATTACCAATGTACTTATAGTGCACTTGTTAGAAATACATTAAAAGTATGCTTGTTTTCAGCATATTTCTTAAAAGTGTAATTAAGCATATATTTATTACCAATGTACTTATAGTGCACTTGTTAGAAATACATTAAAAGTATGCTTGTTTTTAGCATATTTTTTAAAAGTGTATTTAAGCATAGATTTATTACCAATGTACTTATAGTGCACTTGTTAGAAATATATTAAAAGTATGCTTGTTTTCAGCATATTTCTTAAAAGTGTAATTAAGCATATATTTATTACCAATGTACTTATAGTGCACTTGTTAGAAATACATTAAAAGTATGCTTGTTTTTAGCATATTTTTTAAAAGTGTATTTAAGCATATATTTATTACCAATGTACTTATAGTGCACTTGTTAGAAATATGTTAAAAGTGTGCTTGCTTGTAAATATATTTTTAGAAAATATACTAAAGTACTATTATTTTAAAGTGTGTTAAAAGTTGTATTATAAAAATAGATAAAAAGCATGATGCTAATATACTTTTAATATATTTAAAGATAGTATATTTTTTTTGTGTATATTTGCAATGTACTATTGAAAAAGGGAATATATTTCAAATACAATAAAGTATACTTTTTTTTCACTAGGGTTGTATATTGCTCGTAATGATTTTGTAATGTACTTGTAACACAGATAAAGTACACTTTATTATCACTAATCAAGTATGTATCTAGTCCCTACACAGGCATATACTTAAAGTATACTAAGTATACTTGAAGTTGTTCCAATTTAGTACACAAAAGTACACTAAATACACTTAAAGTTATGCTTTACTACAATTTAAATACAACTAAAATATACTTAGTACAAAATTAGTTGTTTCAAAATAGCACACTTAAAGTTAACTAATCATTAATACACTTGAAGTATACTAATAATTAGTCTGGCTTCAAGTATACTTAACATATTTTTTTTTCACTAGGGATCCTATTTGCATATCATCCAACATCACCACAACACTGAACTCAGGAAATGGTGTCTGTCCAACTATATATGTTGCCAAAGCCATCAGTGAGTGAGAACCTGTGGATACACAAGGACGACAAATATTAGTACAGATTAGTCAAATTAAACCATAACATATGACTATACATTCCAGTCCAGACTTATCTTCCCCTGGGCTCTGGCATTATAAATGAATGTGGAACAAATTTTGTGTGTGACCATATGAAAAGAAGAGTGTTGGTACATGAAGAGGGCCTCCTGTCACGAATATGGTTGAAAATACCATCATTGGCCTAGACTAGAGAGACAGCATTCTGAGAGTTGAGGCTATATAAAAGAGGAAGGATGGCTTCCCTTCACTGTCACTCTGCATGACTGCTGACCTTTTCCTGTAAGAAAATAAACCTAAAAGTAAATTAGTATATTTGTCTCTTATTCAGAATTGCTTATTGTTTATTTGCCACCCACAACAATATACATGTGATAAATATTACATTAGTATACAGTATTTATAAATTGCTAAGTTAAATAGATATGTTACTGAACCATGTACTTGATGTGGAACAGTGAAACAGAGAACCAAACATAGGCAGAATGAATCAAGAGATTGAGAGAAAAGATTTGGATGGTAATTGCAGCATTTTCAATGAATGCTGATAACGGATGAAAGAATATAAACAGTATTAACAGGCAGTTTTGTAGCAGTAGCTCCTCTTCCTCACTCCTAACTTCCTAACTCAATATTTCTCATTTTCTGTAGGCCTATGTCACAAAAAAAGATATTCAAAATCTGAAAAACTGTCCAACATTCCCAGACAAAATGTTAAAATTGCAACATTAAAGGGATTGGTCACTCAAAATTAAATTCTGTTTACATTTACTCACCCTTCAAACTTGTATGACTTAAAAAAAGAAAAACAAAACATCTGATCGTTGTTTTTAACTAAATAACAAATTACAATGAAATACTTACAAATTATAAATCCCATCCTACTGTAAACAACTGTTAGGTGGCTAAACATCACAATTAAGATACAACCACCTTCATGCTTGTGCATGTCTAGTTTATAGGTTTATACTCAAACACTCAAACCTATTTGTTACCATCGACATACAAGTGTGTTTTCTTTCCCTTTTTAATGAATCAAAAAGTAGGTTGCTATTTACCTTATTTTTAAGATCGGGCGCGGCGGCCATTTATGTGTCTGGTGTCATCCACTTTCAGTTAGCCTATTTTTAGCTGTACAACAGCTTGTTTTGCTGTTTGATATTGCACACTGGTATTTCTTCCCATATGTATTGTCGTAATTATAAACACACTTGTTTGAAGCACTAGCACAAATAGTTTTAGTCTTCTCACACATTAACAGAAAACAGCTTACATCCACGTTGCAAAATAAGGTGATAGGAAAGCATTAAATTAACTTACCTGCATTGACAACTAAGCATGACAGCAGATACGAAAGCTTGAGCATTCTTTAAATTAATGAATCCAGGTGTTATGGATCATCTCTGTAAAAAAAATTATTGCACACGCTTGTCCCTTCTAAACACGATCCCAAGTTGATGGGTTCAGACAAAGAGGTGTTGTGTAGCCTACTTCTACACTGTTCTTTGATCATTGTCTATTGTATCGTCTTTTAAGCTGTTAGACAGTGACATTTTCTTCCTCACGACGTGTTCTCTTTCGTTTTCTTTTTGACTTTCACTTCTGTGTGAGTAGTAGGATAGCCAATCCGTGTATCATTCGTTCAGTCATTTTTTATTTATTTAATAACATATATAGGCTATGCGTATTTTACTTCCCCTTACTGTAGGCTAGCCTATGTCAAATCCTTAAATGAATGGTAGCTATTCAGACCATTAAATGAAGCAGAATTACTTTTTATTTGTTTGGTTGGCTGTGTTTTATTTTAATAATGAACATGCATGCTGTGATGTCAGTTAGCAATGCAAGAAGTGAACTGATAATATGTTGTTAAAGCGTGATTCGCCAGCGCCATCACTTGGATTTGTTCCTTAGCAGGGGAAATAACTTAAAAGGGTGGTATAATGCCCTTTTCACAAGATAAGTCTTTGATGTCCCCAGAGTGTGTATGTGAAGTTTTAGCTCAAATTACAGCATGTTAAAATTGTCAATTTTCCAGGTTGAGCAAAAACGCAGTTTTTGTGTCTGTTCCTTTAAATGCAAATGAGCTGCTGCTCCAGGGTCAGAGGGCGGAGCTACAACAGCTCTTAGCAGCTTTGATTACCTCACCCAGACATGCACCGAAAATGTCACTTTTAGCCTTTTATGTTCAAAGCGGAGTCAGACAAAGATGGAGAGACTCAAAAAGAAGTGACAACATGTAGAATGCAATGTTATAAATGTATTATAAAAAAGCACTTAAAATAGGCTATGTAAAATATACTTAAATGCCCTAATTGAACTAAGCCTAATCCCGGCTTCATCTGTCTGTGAAACGAAGCCTTCATGTTTTATTATTTTTTAAGTTTAATGCAGAGTTATTTGCTTTATAGAAACCTGTTTGGATGTTTGTTTTCATTTTCAATTTCTGACCAATGTTTCTTAAAGTAAACTTTCTAGATTTCACAGTTTAATATTCAAAATAAAATAAATGTTCAGGAGGGAGGTGGAGCAGAGGAGGCTGCAAAGGTGGACCAGGGGGAAGGATGGAGGGCCAGGCCCATGAGATGAAAGATGGTCTGCAGACCACAGGGGCGGAGCAAGGGCAAAGCCGGTGTTAAAAAGAAAACTGTTCCAGTGGGTGGAGTATTCATGAATATTTATGAAATTTCCCCATATTATGGGCGTGTCCTTGAGACAATGCGTAAATGAATGGAACTGTAAATATTAGTGCACACTTCTCAAATCGCAAACATGTTTAATGCATTATTTCGAAAAAGTAATGATGTTTCAATAGCATCAACTACAATGTTCACATTTTTTTAAAGGGGTCGTTGATAATGATTTCACTTTTCCACCTTTATTTAGTGTGTAATGTTGCTGTTTGAGCATAAACAACATCTGCAAAGTTACAATGCTCAAAGTTCAAAGCAAAGGAAGAAATTTGCTTTTAAAGAAATCGTTTTTTAAGGACTCAACAAACGGCTGGTAGGGACTACACGACATTCCTCCAGGGTTAGTGACACCAGTAATCCTAAAATGTACATAAACCCTGGCTCCGGGAACATGCAGTCTATAAGTTGAGAAGAGGAAGAGTTGTTGTAGTAGGCCTACAGCACATTTGTGAGTCTGCTCAAGCTGTTGTACTTAACACAAATGCAATAGCATGTCACTCTTACAACAGTTCCCACATGAGCGATTTTATAGATTATCATGACAGAATATGCTAATCAAAGATTTGAAGATAGTTAACTCCACATCAGCAACATAAATTCATCAACTAACCATTCAGAAACGCCCTGTTGCATTCTACATGTTGCCACTTCTTCTTGCGTCTCTCCATCATTGTCCGACTCCAGTTTAAACATAAAAGGCAGAACAGTTTCTGACATTTTAGTGCTTGTCTGCGTGAGGTTGAAAGAATCTTTAACATCTGTTCAATTACAAAATACAAAACTGATATGTGAACTTTTATCAATTGTGAATTAAGTCATATAACATCGACAAACAACAGCACCTAGAATCAATATTAACCAGCAGTCTCAGACCGCTGTTGGGGTGGAGCTTATAGCATCATAAATGGTATGGTTTAGTGATGGGGTGGGGTTGGGCAATTGTTAACATAGAGCTTATAGTTATAGTGAAGGGTATAGGGTGAGTGGTTGGCATGGGATACACAATCATCAGCGCAATCCTAACTTCGTGTTTGAGGCTGCTGGCCTGGCGCTGCTGTCCTCAGACTGCTGTGATGTGTGGTTCTGGGGTTCTGCATATCTACACATATATAGATATCTATATCTATATCTTCGATATATTTTCCTAGAATAGCTACAACCCTTCCACATACAAAATAACACACAAACAAACTGATTTACAAAAAATAAATAAAAATGCTTACCTGTTACAGACAGAGAATCCTGGACATAGCCATTATGTTAAGACAGTATCTTAAGATCTGATGACCCACTAGCAGTTAGTCAAGGGGCAGTCAGTCTTACGTTTTGGTATCAAATTAGACCAAAATTTTCATGGTGTGTTTCAGTGCAACATTGTCCTTTCATAACATCCTTCAACAACATCTTTTTAGAGAATGTATTAGCCATGTTGTGACAGTGCTGGAAAGTACCTAAGTTTCCCCATCCCAGGAGATTTTATCCTTACTGGTAGATCAATTGTTGTAACATTGGGTAAGTTAACACCATTAGCCTACCCAGCTAGCAAATCGATTAGCAAAATAAATTTCACTCCTCCTGGGGTAGTACTAGTAGTAAGCTGTTCTAAGTAAAAAATATAACGGTTTTTATATAGTAGATTATAAAAGAACAGTCTAGTCCAACAAACATGGCAATAAACTATATTTTTATTTTGTGCAAAGAGCAAAACAATCTGTATTTCAAAATAATGAATGGTAATAATGGCATAAGTATAATCATTATTGCAATATTTTTATCCAATATTTTACAGTAGCAGATATTTCGTTAGAATTTAGCCTACATTTTGTGTTGCTCACACATTGCCTAACTGGTATAGGATATATTAGCAGGAGGATTCTGCAGATCCACAATGCATCTTTTTTTCTTTTCTTTTTTTTGTGTCTGTCTATCTGATGACAGTGCGGGTGTGGCGGCAGGTTCCTCCCACCTGTTGTGCAGCAGTGATGTGCTGCTTCTCTTGGGAGACACGTAAGACCTACAGTGTACTCCTGACAACAGCCTTCTGATATTTACAGGGAATATCGTTTTTAATCAGCGTCCTATAAAGAGAAATTTACTAACATTGTAC
Source organism: Phoxinus phoxinus (assembly GCF_949152265.1). NCBI lineage: Eukaryota > Metazoa > Chordata > Actinopteri > Cypriniformes > Leuciscidae > Phoxinus > Phoxinus phoxinus. The sequence goes on from NC_136890.1 coordinate 16,316,403, forward strand.
AATGACTGCGAATCATGTTCGAAAGCGTCGAAAAGGAGGGTCAACGGAAAGATAACGGTAAGAAATAAAGGGGTATCAAAATATGTGTTATGTAGGCCTACTTATTATAGTCATGACTCAGTGCTTCCGTTGTGCAGAAACAGTTATTTTCATCGTGTACTGTGATTCTCCAATTTAGATACATTATTAAAAAACGGTAGTTTTGATCCTCTGGAAGATGCAACTCCAAACTGGAGTTGTTACAAACTGATTATTGATCCGGATTTGAGCAGCGGAAGTCAGAAAGTGTACCGATATGATGGACAGCACTTCAGCGCACCGGTGAGTATGATTTCAAGGCGAACAACGATAGTAGCCTACTACTATTTATGTAAACGTTATTGTATTGTTGTTGTATTGCATTAATGCTTAGTTATCAAACTTAATGACCTTTGTAATTTTACCATATTTACAGTCTAGTTGTATTTTCCATTGTAGCCTACAATTGAATTGTTGAACAATTGTTCTTAAATTGTTGTCTGTCTGTCAGCATCCTGAATGTTTCCCTGTGGATGTTGTTCGAGATCCCAGAATTACTCGTTTTTGGACAAAATTCAAAGAAACAGATCTCCTGGTCCCCAAATTCAAGGTTAGTATTAGATACAGTATCAAATGATGCATTGTCTAATGTTTTGCCTACAGTAAATGCAACGTTTTTAAAATGATAAACATTTAACCCTTATTTTCTATTGATACTGACTTTCTTCATGTTTGGAGTCCAAGATAATTTTAAAAAAAAAATATTCTATGTATTAGGCTACTGTTTTATTTATAATTGTTGCTAAACTAACCTAACTAATTTAAATCTATCTAGTTTCTCTGATCCCCATAGACAGATATTGTTATTGAACTATTCATCACAAAGTAGAATTGTGATATTGTGTTTGGTATGAATTTGACCGGAGCAAAAACACTTTATATAAAAATACAATACAATTTATGTAAATAAACAATGGGCAGAAGTGTATCTGATGTTTGTTTTACATTGCCTTGGATTTACCAAATAATGCCATATTATTTCAATAAATCACTTTTTTAGGTTGATGAGCATTATGTTGGAGCGCCGAAGGAGTTGACATTTGCAAGGCTTAATGACAACATTAGAGATGGATTCCTGTCTGAAATGTGTAAACACTTTGGAGAGGTTCAATATTTGAAAGTTTTATACAATCCAAAAAATAAGAAGCATTTAGGAATAGCAAAGGTCATTTTTGAATCTGTAAAGGCAGCAAATAATGCAGTAAAAAACCTCCACAACACTTCTGTGATGGGAAACAACATTCATGTGGAGTTTGACCCCAGAGGTAAATACATTTTTCCATCTCTTTCTTTTTTCTTACTACCTTATCAGTTCCAAATAAAGGTTTTCATAAACATGTCTATGCAGACACATTTACTGTATTTTCATGCATTATATAATTCATGATCTTTATTGACTGACTGGTTTTAGGTGTGAAGAGGAATCGATACTTCCATATGCTTGTTAGTGGTTTATATACACCTTTTACTCTCCCTGTTGGTGAAGAGGCCTGGGGACCCCAGTCACCATCTTTCATCACTGATTCTTTCACTGTGAGTACAAGACCATAGGCATTTCTTTTCTTTTTCACCCCCTTTTGTCAGGCCCCTATTAATCTGTGATAGGCTCATCTTTCATCAGCACCTTTTAAATATCAACAGGTTATTTCAGCAAATAAAATACAATAAAAATGTATCTTTAGGGGATGTAAAATAGTTAGTTTAAATCAGGTATCCTCAAATAGTGGACCTCGGCCCGGTTCAGAACACCGGCTTGGTTCCAACCGGACCGTGAGACAAAAACTCTAGCACCATTTTACCATTTCCAAAGATTAAAGAGGCAGCGCATCAAAACAATGGAGCAGTTCACACCAGAAGCGCTCATCTAATATTTTTATCTAAAGTAAAGTGAAATGAAAACGTTTTTCATTCAAGCCCTATCCGTTCCATGTGCATTGCTTCTCTCTCTCAGTTATTTTATCAAATTTTTTTTTTATACTTTCGCTAAAGCCGCTTCAGAAACCGAGAATGCAGTAAATATAGTTATTTTTATCTGTCATACAGTATATGGCTCTGACCGTTTAAACCAGGTTTGTGACAAGATGTTTTTTTATCCACATTTAGCATTAGGCCTATTAATTAGCATCCTATGTCATAAGAAAGTACTGGTTAATATAAGGTAACTACATGGGTTAATGTTAGGTTTAGGCATAGGTTCAGGGTTACAGTTATTGTAATAACTATAAGTACTATAGTATGTAAATGGGGAACAGTAACTGGGGACTGTAAAATAAAGTGCAGCCATATTTCCATCTGGGGAGCAGTAGTACTTTGTAAAAGAAAAATATCTAAAACAAAATAGTCATCAAAGATGTATCTAATACATAGGTATCTAAATGTAAAATAATAATAGCCTAATACATACAACACCTGATCTTGCCTTTTAATATTCATATCCAATTGGACTCAACTAATGAAATATTATTATTTTTTAAATTCTCAGACGCCACTGCTTTGACTCATGAGACCCAATATTGCCATATGTGCTCTGTGTAGGTTTTGGGATTTTGTTTTACTTCCTGTCTTGAATACCATGTTGTAGTTCCTTGTAGTTTTCCCTGTTGATTAGTCTACCCAGGTGTGTCTCGTTACCTCGTTAACTTGTTTCTTCCTGTGTAAATATCCATGTGTTTCAGTCTTGGTTTGTCGGTTGTTGTTTTTTCATGTTGTGTGAAGCTGTTGAGTTCCTTCTCTTTTAATTATATTTCATGTTCCTGCTCTTGTACTTGGATTGTCTTTGTTTTCGTTTTCAATAAATACTGCTGCAACTGGATTCTCACCTCTTTTCGTCCTTGCCTAAACTTTACAAATATCCTCATCTTTGATGACTATTTTGTTTTAGATATTTTTCTTTTACAAAGTACTACTGCTCCCCAGATGGAAATATGGCTGCACTTTATTTTACAGTCCCCAGTTACTGTTCCCCATTTACATACTATAGTACTTATAGTTATTACAATAACTGTAACCCTGAACCTATGCCTAAACCTAACCTTAACCCATGTAGTTACCTTATATTAACCAGTACTTTCTTAGGTAAGTACACTGTATACACAAGTGCACGTACTGTAAAATAAAGTGTCACTGGGAATATATATATATATATATATACAATTCCAAAAAAAGTATTGTCCTTATTACCGCTGTAAAGGAAATAAAGAGACCTGACCTCTTGGAACTTTAATTGAATCCCTCTGGCAAAAGTACATTTACTATAGCTGTGTTGAGGGATGGCTTTTTGTTTTATATTATATTATATTATATTACATTACATTATGTTATGTTATATTATATTGGTTTTAACCTTTAACATTAATAATTTAAAACTTCGTTGTTACTTCAGAAGAGACATACAATGGTTAGAGAAGAGATTCTCACAAAGTATACAGAAAGTGCATTTGACATTGCAAATTCAGGTTTTTATATTAAAACTTGTCTAAAATTGTTTTAGTTCACTTGTAAATCTCTTTCAATCTTTCAGGACTGTGAACCACTGAAGAAGCTGTCGTACACACTATCATCATCATCCTCAATATTTAATGGCTCTCCGTCATTGGATTGTTCTACACCTTTATCCATGGATACTGCCTACTCCAGCATGCATCAGGACACACCTAATAGCTTCTGGCAGACCCCTCAATACCAAGATACCCCTTGCACGCCTTCTATGACCCACAGTAGACCAGGCACACCATCTCAGTGTGAAAGGACCCCAAATGAGTCTGCGCTGACAACCAGTGCCTTCAATGTCCCTTTTATTCAACAATCCATCCCAAACATTTCACAGCAACAGCCTGTTCATTTGACTCAACCAGTCTCAAATAAACCTAGCATTATTCAAGGTGCTGTGCAAAACTTTTGGATGCTAGGTGGAGCTCCCTCGCAAAACAGTAGCTTCTCAAATAGGCAAAGAACTCCAGGACGCAACTCTCACCTTAGTTACCATGTCCGTGGAGGACACCGGGTCAGACCTCTTGAGAGCAAGTACCAAAACGCATACAACCGTAGGCCACAACACCACTATATACATAGACCTGTATACAGAGGAGGTCACCACCGCTCTGTACCTATGGCCAATCAAGTGCCTTTTAATACATTTCAGGAAAGTCCAACCACACCATCACATTCAGATAAGCTCACAGTCCAAAACTTTACTGGCTCAGTCAAGGGCCTCAGTGTTAATCACAGATCTGTTGCTGAAGATCCACCATCACTTCCAAATTTAGAAAAATTGCAGCTAAAGGCTATTGGTGTGGATGTTCATCACATTCATTCTGATATGCAGATAAATGCCAATGCTTCAAAAAATATTTTCAATGGAATTGCTTCCCAAGTATCTTGCAAAACTCAAGAGGTGAACCAAACTTATTGTCCACCACAAGCCCAATCTGCTTGCTCATATACCACAAAACTGTGTCCTTCCTCTGAAACCACAGAGGATCTTTCAGACCCCATAGTGCAGTGTCCTTCTCCTGAATCTCCTGCTCCGGAATCAAAGCCTGAAAGCCTAGACTCTCGCATCCAGATGCTTCTTAGTGCTGGAAGTCCAGTTCTGCCCCTTTTGAACCAAGAGAGTTCAGACTCAGAGACTGCTACTGAAGAGCATGATCCCAGCCACTCTCCTTCTTGCTCTATAGATGTTGTCCTAAATTGTGACCAAACATCGTCTAGTGCAAATAATACTGGCTTTCATCTCAATACATACTCTTATCCAAGAGAAAGCCTTGAGGATGCGAGTTTCACTCCACTCTGTGATGTGGCAAAAGATGAACATGAACTTCAATCAATCAAGAAACCCTTGTCCAAGATATCCTCCAGCACTACTGTAAGTGATTGATAGAACTAGACTGCCATCTACTTTTGTTTGCTGCCTTAGTTAAAATTCTGGAATGTATTTAAAATATAAAAGGAATTCTCAATTCAATTCTGAATGGCAGACAACCCTAGGCATTTACATCAATATGAATCTCTTCCCTAGGTCAACATAAAAGAAGATGAAGATACTTCAGATCAGCCATCTAGTATACCAGTGATCTGCACTAACAGGAGCTCTTTACCCCCTCCAATTCCTCAAATGCCCCCACATCCAATCCTTATACCACCATCTGCTCACTACCCCTCCCTTGTGCCTCCTAATATGACAACAAAACGGGGTCCTCCTTCTCCTAACTGGCAGAGTAGTGCAATACCTCTTCCTATCCCTACTAGAATAACAAAAGGGCAAACCTCATTCTCACCCCCCTTCGTCCCTCCATCTTTCAATTTCATGACTCGTCGCCCACCTAACCCTTCCGCTGGGTGTTCATCTACCATGTTAAGGTTCAGGCCACCTTGGCCTCCTCCCCCTATGCCCAGGTTTGACCCTTCAGTGCCCCCACCGGGGTACGTCCCTATGAAAGAATTGCCCCAAAAGGCCACAGTGGATGGAGTTCTAGCTGTTGTTGCTGCAGAGCTGCGGGCTATCGTAAAGAAAGACATACATCGCAGGATGATTGAGATTGTGGCCTTCAAAGCTTTTGATCAGTGGTGGGATGACAAAGAACAGGCAGCTAAGGTGGGATTTGTTTCTTATTTCAACTGTAGTGATGAACTGTGTAGAGTCGATCTATACTTCCATTACCATTTCAACATTATTTTCATATATATCATGTTGTGCGCCCCCAGGTATCTGCCCCATCTGTTAAATCAGGAGGAAATAAAGACATCAAGCTTAAACCGATGAAGCAATGCCTGAGAATGACTGCTGGGGGAGAAGGCTCTGTATTGGCCACAGGAAAAATGTGCCACAGGAGTCTGCATGGTGCCATTAAACTTCCATCATTTAAGGTACAAATATGGTACTTCATATATATATATAGAAAATATAGAATAATTGATTTAGTATATTTTCTGTAGAGCAGTGCATGCTAAACACTTTGGTATTGCCTGTACTATTATTTTTGGATAAAAAACAACAACACCTATAATTAAAAATGGAAATTTATAAGAGGTTTATAACTGTAATGAGTAATGAAGAGGTGGTTCTCAAAAGTTTTCACACCATTATCCACAAAAACAGAACATGCGGAATTTGTACAGTTATTTTTTACGCCGTTTCTAAAATATTTTACAGCTTGGCTATGAAAATGAATATACATTATAACAAATACCATGGAGTTACACAAATGTATTAATTTACCTAACCTTTCCAAATCTAGAAGCTTGTTGAGCCATGATTCTTCAAAGAAAAATAAAAAAAGGTGTTGGGGTTGTTGGAGGGGTGAATTAAAATAAGAAGTATTTAAAATATGATTTTACCCCCTCGAAAGTTTGCTGAGGCTGCCTGGTTGAGAATCATTATGTTTTTGTTTTCACCCCCCATTATGCTCAGTTAAAAAGGAAGGATCCATTAGGTCAGGACTCCGCTGATGTTAAAAGGATCTGTCAGTCTCCTGGTCTTGAACAAACTGAGGAAGAAGGTCAGTTTGGCATTGTCTTTTTCACATGAAAAAGAAAAACCCTTGATTTTTGAGTGTGGAAAAAGGATCTAACTATGGGAATGTATTCACTGACTTTATTTCAATGTGACATATCTTTTAATTATAAATTTATATCTCACAGTATTAAGTTTAAGTAGATCTTGTACACTGAAAAACATTTATTTCATAAAGAGCCAGAGCAGCAAACAGCCCTAGAAAATGTTGGAGAGGACATGACCAAAAATGCCAGTGAAGAGACCATGGTGAAACGCAGGCATTCCAGGCCACTGGTGTTAGAAAGTGAGGAGGAAGAAGATGAAGAGAATTCTGAGAAGGTGGAGGATCCAGAATCTGAGGAAGTTGATGTGTCTGATCAGGTACTGTTTCACTTATTTGAAATAATTGAGCAGAAATTGTGATGTTTGGTTGGGAGATAACACTGTATTTAGGAGAGTTCATAATTGACCCCTGTCATTAATGGACATGTTTGACTGTGTCTATTGTGTTTTTCAGGAGGGGGATGAGATGAAAGCTGATGAACTACATAAAGATAAGAAGAGTGATACCTGTGTAATAGAGGATGAAGATTACTCAGATTCAGGTTTTCATTGATATCTGTTAATTATTATATAAAATCATTATTTTAATGATATATTATATATAATAATGTATATAATATAAGATTTAATTTACATACAAATATAAATCACTACCGCTGAAAATTTTGAGGCAGTGTGTTAAAAAAGAAAGAAATTTATGTTTTTTTATTCAGCAGGGATGCTAAAATGATCAACATTGACAGTAGAGATCTCTATAATGTTACATAAGAATTATATTTCAAATAAATGCTGATCTGTTGAACCTTCTATTCATCAAAGAATAAAAAAAAAAACTTACCATGGTTTCCACAAAAATATTAAGCAGCACAACTGTTTTCAACATTATAATAATAAGAAATGTTTCTTGAGCCGCAAATCGACATATTATAATGGTTTCTGAAGGATCATGTGACACTGAAGACTGGAGTAATGATGCTGACAATTCAGCTTTGCCACCACAGGAATAAATTACATATTAAAATATATTAAAGTTAAAAAACAGTTATGTTAAATTGTAAAAGTATTACTGTTTTTACAGTATTTTTCATCAAATAAATGCAGCCTTGGCAAGCTTAAGATACTTTTTTCAGAAACATTCTACATTTTTACTGACCCTAAACTTTCGTACGGTAGTGTGTGTATATATATATATATATATTATTTAAATAATTATATTTTTTATATCTTGTATGACCACTTTTTTATAGTCCTCTTTTTATCCTCCAGATACCATCAGCCATACAAGTTCAAACTCGTCTGCTTCTAAAAGCCAAGGATACGACTCCTTAGTCTCTCCCAGAACTGTCTCTGACTCCTCAGCTTTTTCTCCATCTGTTATTGACTCCTCAGACGACAGAAGCGCAGACTCCTCAGACAGTCTTTCTTCTGGGGAGGAAGATCAGTTGGATGGTGAAAGATCTTTTCCTGAAACTCCACATGAGGACAGGAGAATAGAAGAAGAGATATGGATTTCTTCAGATGAGGATAATAAGGAAAACCAAGAGATGATTCACTCTCCATTTTACTCGTCTTTCACACACTGGGAAGAAGATCTCGGCCCCCCTGTGACCCCTTCTGCTCCAGATTCAGTTGAAAGTGCTGTGGACCATGACTTGTTTGGTTAGTTCATTGATTTTCTGTTTTCACATAAAGCACAAATCAACCTCTGTGTTTCCAAAATGAAAACAAAACCATCATGCATTACAAAGACATACTTTTTTTAATCTGTATATTGTTACTTTTTTTTTCTTTTCTTTTTTTACAGATTATAGGTCATAACTTAATTATAGTTTGAACTGGACATTTAGTAATAAAAAATATTCACTCAGACTAGTGGATTTACATTACATAGAAGTTTACATTACATACGTAGGCCTAGATGTTTTGAGAATTCTTAATTTCTTGTAGTTTATGTCAGAGTTTTCTGACCTCAGTTGGTGTAGCAGAACATTTAAGAAATGCCTATATCATCAGTGTTGATGTAATTTGTAATTCATGTCATTTGAAATGTAATTTGTGTTTCTGCTCTTGCAGATTTGAATCCAAGGAGAGCAGAAGATCCAGAAGAGGAACTGAGCGTAAGAGTGTACATGCAAGGTCTGAAACTATCTGAGCCTCTCAGATACACCTTACAGGACCCAGTTAAACACTGTTTAACAAACAAATTGAAGCTCCCAGACCCAGTGATATTCTTCTCAGAGCAGGAGTCAGAGCTGCCAAGCCCACCGTCTCCTACATACAGAGGACTGTCAGGTAAGGTTCACTGATCCATCACACATTTCCAACACTTTTTCAATTTCAATTATTTACAATACACATTTTTCAACAGCAACTTTACAGAAAATATCTAAACACAAATGTAAATGCAATTTACATTACAATTTTAAATGCAATTTTAAATGCATTTTTTAAAGCAAACACATCAATTTGTCAACACCTTGTCAAAATAAAAGCACTGTGGTTTAACGTTTGAAAATGAAATTAAAGTCGGCATGAAATCAAAATTTACCCTATTTACTTTGTTAGCGGATATTACTAGTCTTGTGGTGAACAATTAATCCGTGCAAGTTAATACACAGAAAAAAATTGTTTGCCGTGGTAGTCTGGAATGGTTCTTTTTTCTGATGATGTAGGTTTGACGGCTTGGGTTGCTTAACCGCTTAACCACTCCCCTCAAACCGTTACTCTGCTATGGGTGAGAGATGGAGAGGAGGAGCGCTAAAGTAAAACCCTACGCTATCGTTTGCAACTTCCGGTTCACGCAGACTTTATGACGTAATTTTTTTTTCATTTTACAGTTAAAGTAAAACAATTGTTTTTATTAAATACACACCAAATAAAATAAAAAAAGCCCTAAAAGTGTGGTTCACATAAAAATAAAAGCAATTTTTCAGGAAATAAAAACACTGTATTTTTAAAAAATAATTAAACACAGTATTGTCGAAGTTGATACTGTGGCTTTATGTATGGTCCGACACTTGCATTTGTCACATAATATTATTAACATTTTACCAAAAATCAAGCACAGATTAAGTTCAGAGGGTTTTGATCAGCAAATTTCAGACATGCGTGTTTTGTCCGCATTAGAACGTCTGCATCTGAGAAAGTAAGTGCATCACATTACGTTTTACAGTTCATAAACTTTAATGTTATCTATGTGGGCACTACATTTTTTTCTGCCATTTGGACAAAATCTCATGTTATTAAAGACTATTTAAGATAGTAATGGCAATGTCTCGAAGACAAATGCTAGACTAAGACACTCTTTTCCTCTCCTCAAATGCATAAAACATGAGCCTTTATATACAGAAAAATAGTGTTTCTTGAGTAAAAATGCTGTACTTATTCAAAGAACCAGTTCATTATTTACCCTTGCATTGCAAACAAGCAGAAACGGTCCAAAATATGTGCAGCACTTCATTCGCGATAGAGGCTGGGTAGAGTTATGAGGGTTGACCGGCAGTTTGAGGATCTAATGGAGTTACGAGGATTAGTCACAAACTCTTTTTAATACTTTTCATTGGTTAAATATTTGCATAACCCACAGACAGATGTAAAAGGTGACCAACAGTAATGATGTATGGGGGGGACAAAATACAGAGATATGAGGTTTCCGTGCAACAGTGACGATTTGTATATTTGGAATATCAGACTAATCAAATAAATAATCACCAGATCAAGTAGTTGCTAGTTCCAGAATTCATGGATCTTTCTGCTTTCAGATGATTTGGAGACACAATATTCTACAGATTCAGAGGACCAGAGAGTCACTACAGAAACACTGGAGGATTCTGAGAACCTTAGACCCATCACACCTACTGGATCCTTGTCTGACAGTGACCCTGAAATGGAGCTTGGGCGTAGATTTTCACCTCCTGCAGTTGAGGAGTTGGAGCTGCCACACACACCTGGTGGATGTCTGGAAATGGAGGAGGCTGAGGGTCATTTTCTACCTCCAGGACCTCCTACACCATTACCACATCCTCTCTCTCCCACAGGCATCCAGGAACTTCCCTCCTCGCCCCTTTTCCACTGTCCTCCTCTCTCTTTCTTATACCCAGCGTATGAGGAAACACCAAAAACACCAGGGTGCTTCAATGATCCTGCCCACGTTTATCACTCTGAGGGAATAACACCAGCGGGATTACTGCAAGAGGCTTTACAAAGAATGGGAAGCCCTTCTAACTCCATCCTGTCTCCATGTGCTGACAGCATGATCCCGAGGACTCCAGGGAGAGACATGTCTCCATCTCCACCTGTTCTAAACCATGGAGAGAGAAACGTTCAGCATAAAGAGCTGTGGGCTAGTGGACTCCATCATCACAACTCTGGTTTCGCACAGTCAGATGCGCAAACTAACAATTTTATTATAGATAATGGGCTTGAACCTCATAACCGCCATATCCCCTCACGTCAAACAGAGTGTTTGGACTCGGCGCGCTTGAAAAGACGACGAGCGCGGCTTAAAATGAGGAAACGAATGATTGAATTACAAAGGAGAAGACACTGCCCAAATATAAATACTCATTCGTCCTTACAAGTGAACAATGTGACAACAAAATCTTCTTCAAATCAGGTTTTGGGGCATTTGGATTGTGTCTCAGATATCAGGACAGAACAAACATTACCAGAAGCTCACAGACAGAAGCGTTTGCTTGAAGACAAATGTAAACTAAATGAGAATCAAAGAGTTCAGGAGTCGTCATGTTTATGGAGAAATTGGAGAGAATCATCATCCAGACGTCACCTCATCTTCTCTCCACGCTCTGAGAGAAGAGAGAAGTTGATCGTCCATGCTGTGTGGACTAAAGGAGTGAATGAGGAGGAGATCAGGCACCTGAAGGCAACCTATGAGAGGCTTGTGGTGCAGGATAAAGAATGTGATTGGTTGAGGAGAACACGCTGGATCCCACATCCTCATATCCTTAAACACATAATACACATGTAAAACATGTCATATTCAAAATACTTGATAATGTAATTTGTGTCATGCAACATTCATTGTGTCAAATTTATTTTCCAAATGCATTTTGCTCTGTTGTTTGTTCCTTGACTCTGCTGCACCAACCAGCACTCCTGACGACTGGCCAAGAAGATGGCTGGATGGGATCAGGAATCACATGACAGGTTGTGCACGTAGTGAGGGATATTACTTCATCAGCAAGAGGGAAAAGCTGCGATATCTCTGTGATGAGTTTGTTGTAGATACTCAGGTGAGAAAGAAACAGTGTTGTAATTGTTAACTAATCAATAAAACTCGTTTAAGTTTTTGAAATATAATAAAGATAAAATAAAATATGAAATATTAGAGGAAAACGATAAATTAGAGCTATTTAAAAAACAAAAACTAACAGTAAATGACAAAATTATTGAAATTAAACAGAAAAAAGGCTAACATTTGACTGCTAACATTTATGACGGTTGCTATTCAGTTGTAAACATGTTCTTTTGTATATAGTGATTTAAAGGTGCACTAATTAATTTTTTTCACTACAAAAAGGTTTTACTTTGAGGGATATATAACTTTGGTTTATATAGGGTTATAGGGATATAACAGTTTTACTTTGAGGGATATATAACTTTGGTTTATATAGGGTTATAGGGATATGACAGAGTTTTACATAGTTTTACTTTGAGGTATTAAATGAAGACTCAATAATATCAATGACCTAGAAGAAGCTTTTTTATTCTACCATGGTCAGCATGTAGAAACATAACCAGGTGTGTTGTGCAATTTGACAAAGTTAGTCAAAACCTTCATGCATCCACACCAGTGGGTGTCAGTATAAAATCCAAGACCAAGGTTTAAAGTAATTGCACGTTTAAAAGTAATTGAGAGTCATTTGAGAATTATGTTCTGATCTATCAGGGAAAGAGTGTGCCAGCTCAGATTCCACCTTCATCCAGATCAGGTTCAGAACTCAGAGCGGAACAGCGTCGTCTGTTGTCCTCATTCAGCTGTGACAGTGACCTCCTCAAATTCAACCAGCTCAAGGTGAGGCCAGCTGTCCCAACAACAGCATAACACAGCATATGAGATGCTAGAGCCACAAGAAACACCAATTTTTGTTTTTTACAAAAACATTAAAGGTCTTTTCACACCAAGGGTGTGATAACTATAACAATTATGGAAGCTTGTGTCCACCACTGAATAAAACAATTTAAAGATAATTGCAACCTTCTTCTCAAAATGTTAAGTTTACATCTGGCAATTCTGAATGTTTACTCTGAATTGGGTGATATAAACTCACAATTGCAAGAAATAAAGTTAGAATTGCAAGATATGAACTCGCAATTGTGTTATGATGTCAGAATTGCATGATATAAACACAACAAAAAATTATAAAGTCAGAATTGTGATATAAACTTGCAAAACATGTCTATATCTCGCAATTCTGACTTTATAACTCGCAATTTCGACTTCTTTTCTAACATTTTGTGAAATATAAACTAGCAATTGTGAGTTATAAAGTCCAATTCTGATGAAAAAAAAGTGACTTTGTTTGTCTTATTTCTCACAATTTTGACTTTATAACTCGCAATTGTGACTTTACATTACGCAATCCTGATTTTATAACTCACAATTGCAGGTTTATATCACGCAATTCTGAGAAAAAGTCAGAATTGACCGTTCGCAAAGACCCATCCCCCTTAGTTACTGTCGCTATGTCCGACAAGCTACGCCGCTCTCACGCCACACCATGTTCTCACGCAGTGAAAAATACATCGTGGAGCAGAGGAAACTAACAACGCGCTGACAGAAAGGACAGACCAGGTTACTTTTCGGTTACTTTTGATATTAAACATATTAAACAAAGTCTCACCTTTCAAATTTGGTCATTTTTTGAAAGAAATGTAAACAATAAATACCGTTTTGTGGCTCTTTAATGTGTCTGACAGATCGCTGTAAAGCATCAGTTAAAGCTGCTCGTGAACCGATCATCTCTTCCTTCTAGTTCATTTATAGCATCAAATAAACATGAATGAACATAAGAAGCAATGTTGTTTTAACCGCTGAAAGGCATCAGTACACTGCGTTTTTCAAGTTAAAATCCTCCCATGTTAATCTACTAACTCTCCTGACTGCTTTGTCGGACAAAATGGCAGATGGCGAAGTATGATTGGTTAGATCACCTGTCAATCAAGCTCCCTGCGAAGGGTCAAGTGCGCGTTCACCTTTTTTTTACTTTTTATTCTGTGGCGGAAACAAGATTCCATATACAATAATTATAAAGTTTTAATAATCGGTCTAATTCAATGTGGATATGGTAGTGCACACCACAACTATACCAAAAATGACACTTTCATGTAATTTTGCTTCTCATGTAAATGTTTTTATTTGTACTGGAAAACAAGGCAAAAATACAGAGAAAGACAGTTATTTATTTTCGTTATGCAGAACGATATTGTGCATTGGTGTGGACATTAATATGGTTATTATAGTTGTCTTTATTGTTATCATTCTTGGTGTGAATGGGCCTTAAGAGTCCACAACAGACCAGTTTGGCATTTTTCAGTATGGTCCACATGAAGCACAAATATATATCCCTCTTTGCAGTTCCGTAAGAAGAAGCTGCGTTTTGGCAAGAGTCGTATTCATGACTGGGGGCTGTTTGCAGAGGAACCGATTTCTGCAGATGAAATGATAATTGAATATGTAGGCCAGACCATTCGGCAGGTGAGACACACAAAACACAAAATAAATATTTTAAGATTTCAGCAGTCATTTCTGAGTATAAACATCAGTGACAGCCTTTTTCAAGCTATAAAATGATCACCACAAATTTATTTGTATATTATTATCATATCCTAAATCTTGTCTGTAGGTGGTAGCGGACATGCGTGAAAGGCGCTATGAAAACGAGGGTATTGGAAGCAGCTATCTTTTCCGGGTCGACCAGGACACAATAATTGATGCAACCAAGTGCGGTAACCTGGCAAGATTCATCAATCACAGTTGCAATGTACGACCAGAAACATTTTTAAGTCATTAATTCATAATACATTGTCAATATGCCTAAGAATTGTTTCCTTTTGTTGTTTATTGATTGCTATGAATTAAATTAATTTCCATTTTTAACATTTTGTGCTTACTGGTTTCATTTATGTGTTTTTCCTTCCATAGCCGAACTGCTATGCCAAAGTAATCGCTGTAGAAGCTCAGAAGAAGATAGTCATCTACTCTCGGCAACCTATTGGTGTAAATGAAGAGATCACTTACGATTACAAATTCCCTATTGAGGATGAGAAGATCCCCTGCCTGTGTGCTGCAGAGAACTGTAGAGGAACCCTCAACTAGACGAGGACTATTCTCACAATTTCAAAGTATTAGAAGTAAACAAGTTCCAGACTGTACATTAACTTATTTTTTAAGAACAAACTCTTGTATTTAAAATACATTTATTTCATACTAAGTATACTACAAATCAATTAACATATTCACTGACATATTAACATCACTATTAGTGATAGTATGGTCTCTGTATAATATCAGTCTTTAAATGAAAGATATTTAAAGTGTACCTAAAGTATCAAATACACAATCAAATATACTTATGTATATCTTTAGTTGGACCTCAGCACTGTTTCTGGATAACTAAAGTGAATTTAGTATAAAATTAGTTGTTCCAATTTAGCAGACTTAAAGTATATCAATTTAGTACACTAAAAGTACAATTGCAGGGTATATTAAGTACATAAATATGTAAATGTATTTGTAGTATACTTAGCATAAAATAAATGTATTTCAAATACTTGTCGCAGACATTTTTCACAGGAGCAAATGACAGTTTAACATGAAAATACTCAAGCAGTTAATGTCATCTCCAGAAACTCAGATTTTATATTCTGGATGTGTAGATTTGGAAAATGTGCAGAGCAACAGGCCATAACTGGTTACATTTAGTTTTCATCATGTTTATTGTTGGAAGGTTTGAATTGGATTCAAGTTAAATATGCTTTCATGAGTTTTATTGTGAAATATAAATTAAAATAAAAACGTGTATTTTTCCAAATTAATGTTTTTATTTTCTGCCCACTATCTAAGTGTAAAGTCAAATATTATATGTTTTTGAAATAATTGCACTACTTTTAATTTTTGTTTTGTGCTTCAAGAAATGGGTACCTCAGTTAGTCGGCTATCCGCTGAACACTGCTTAGCTTTGTAAGCCTTTACGTTGTATTCTTTGACATTTTTTTTTACGCAAGGAAAAATGTCATTGGAGAATGCGGGCATCGATCCCGCTACCTCTCGCTTGCGCCTCCTGCTTCCTACCAATTGAGCCAAAGTAAGCCCAAATGAGCCAATCGCGTTTCTCTGCTGTGGCTTACTTTTGACCAATCGCGTTTCTCTCCTGTGGCTTACTTTTGACCAATCGCGTTGCTGTCCTATGGCTTACTTTTGACCAATCGCGTTGCTCTCCTGTGGCTTACTTTTGACCAATTGCGTTGCTCTCATGTGGCTTACTACTTTTGACCAATCGGCGGCCGCTATTATTGTCATCTTTGCAACAGGTAAGGCTATTCTTCATTACTGTATAATCGTTCATTATTTATTCGTATACAGTGTGTATTTTGGGAAAATAAAACATGCCAATATAGCTAGCTAGCATGTATAGCACACGTATTCTTAAGTACCTGTGAACCTGTAACATTTCCCATGATAAATACAGTAAAAAACATGTCAATACTGTCAAGTTAATTAGCCGGCCGCTAATTAAGCTAACGTTATATCCTGAGACCATTTTTTTGTTGTTGTTAATTTAGTATTTTTTTTTGTGTCATTACATTATAATGTTTTATTCATATATATGTTATACTATGTCCTCTGTAGAGGACACCAGGACTTATAAAATATATACCAAAACGATTTGATTTACAATTTTACGTTTTAGATCTGTTTGATGATCATATTTTTACCTTTACATTATATTGTGTGCTTCCTAATCTCTGCCACAAAAGCTAAACAAAACAAAATGATTTATGCATGGCATGATACCAGCAAGATTGTACCAAGAAGTGTTACTTGATGCTGTCAAGATACTGTGGGTAATAGCTAAATATGATAAGATTGTACAGTATTTTAATATGAATCAATGCTACTACAATTACTTAGCGACTCCAGGACAGCAGTGAATGATTTGCAAATGAATTAAGCCCATTGTAAGTTCATTGAATGCTGAAAGGTTTTATAAATCCAGTGTTTCAATTATTAAATGATTTACAGTCATATAGGCAAGGCTAGTCAAGACAAGTTTATTTGTAGAGCACAATTTGTACATTAGGCAATTCAAAGTGATTTACAGTTGTATATAATAACAATAATGCTGGTAAAATCAATTCATAAAACATATGATCATTAATCAATTACATTAAAAACAAATGGTGTAGCACAATACTTTCAGTTGGAATATGACACCTATGTTCTGTTTATGCCTGTGTCCTTTCAGATTATGTATGCATACCCGGTTTTTCGAAAAACCTCTGAGGGTCGACTCCTCATGGGGCCAACTGAGGAAGCCAATAGGAGTGAGATCACGGTGGCAGGGAGGGCCAGGTGTAAGGAGGAGGTCCTGGCTGAGGCCACTGCCTTTGTGAGGCAGAATGGAGGGAATCCTGGAGACCAGTTCCTGGTTCTGGCTCACTGCAAGATCCAGTTTGGGAAACACCAGGGCCAGAAGTTCCTGTGGCTGCTGGAGAACTCACTGGGGTATGCAGTGTATCTGGTCAGCAGCATTTTGGGGGAGGAGGAGAGGAACAACCCACTGTCGGCAAACAAACACCTGTTCCTCAGATACACCTCGCAGATCAGGGAGGTAGGTGAGGCTGTGGAGGTGTTTCAGAAAAAACAGGCCATGCTGCAGGAGGCCCAGAGGACGGGAGACTCTGGATGTCTGATGGTGGAGTTTGGTGATTTTAAGGGTAGGTCAATGAAGGAGGTGTATGAGGACCCAAGCAAGGAGGCCCAGGCTCTCATCACCTACCTAAAGAAGGCAAAGGCCAGGCCCAACACCAACATGGCCCTTTTCAAAGCATACGTGCTGAAGAGGCAGGCTCCAGCCCACATACCCACCACCACTGTGCCCGCTGCATCTGCCCCTACTGCTGCTGTGCCCACTGGCACTATGTATGTTCCTCCTCCACCTGCTGGCACTCAGAACAGGCCACTGCTGGTGACCAATGTGAAGGCCCTTTTGGCGCGGGGGAAGCATTTATCTGCTTCACAGCTGGCACACAAGATTTTGTCTCCAGCCAAACCCTGTAAGTGATTTGCCAGCTTTAAAATCATTACAGTATATATTATGCAGTATATATGTCTAACGAAAATACGTGTTTTGTCAACAACAGCTGCAGGACCACGTTTCCCTCCTGCGTCTGAGTCCGCAGCCCGGAGACGACTCTTTACATGTGGTGAGTATCACTTAACGCATACAAGTGTGTTGGTGACATGTGCTTAGTGTTTTATGTTATTTTACAGACTCTGCTGCTAGGGATTTTTTTGAGGAGGAAGATGACGAGGAGATGGCAACTGTAGCTTCACAAGCTGAGGAGCAACTTCCTCAAGGTATGTAAATCTTAAACAATATTTTACAAACAATTCTGTGACAACAGTATTTTTTAAATGACATATCATATTCTTTTATTTTACAACACAGAGGAATGGCACTTCTCAGGTGTCAATCTACATTCACTCTTTGAGTGAACATCTTCAAAGCAAAAAGGGAATTTAAAGGTGTATGTAAAAGGTTTTTATTTCATTTTTTATCATAATCACAGACTAAAGCTCATTCTTGTCATCTCACACGTCCCCCACTCCCCTTGGAATAAGTGGCTGTTGTAGTTAGAGGCACTCACAGTGTTTGGGCTGCTTTGCTTCACACTTTGCTTATCCCATCTCATTTTTCTTCTTGTATTTGTCCTAATGGTGCTTGGGTGATAAACAGGATGATTTTCACTGCTTCCTTCCATCGTTTCATCATCATGTCGCCTGTCTACTAATCATAAATGCTTTGCACTAAACCTTGTAATCGCAGTAGCTGTCCAGCAGAGCTGAGAAAGTCATGCAGTGAAAGTCTTAAAACAATAAGATAATTATGTTGTGTCTTTTTACGCTCCAGCCACTGCGGCCTTGAGAGGCCCTGCTCCTGCCCTGGCTCGATCTCCTGCCCCGGCTCGTGCTCCTGCCCATGCTCCTGCCCATGCTCCTGCCCATGCTCCTGCCCATGCTCCTGCCCATGCTCCTGCCCATGCTCCTGCCCCGGCTCCTGCCCATGCTCCTGCCCATGCTCCTGCCCATGCTCCTGCCCATGCTCCTGCCCCGGCTCCTGCTCCTGCCCTGGCTCGTTCTCCTGCCCTGGCTCGTTCTCCTGCCCTGGCTCGTGCTCCTGCCCCGGCTCGTGCTCCTACCCCTGCTCCTCCAGCATTGTGGACCCCTGGCCAGGTGTCCCATTCGCCTGCAGAGCTTCCTGTCCACTGGAACGAGCAACTCCCATCTTTCCAGCAGGACTGGATCAGAAAGACTCTGTTCAGGGCCAACGCAAAAACAGGGAAGCCTGAGCTGATGCCACATCCCAACTTCTGGTGGTACCCTCCCCAGCCCCCGACCGTCTTCACCCAGCCCCCTGCTTCTCCTGATATCTTCTTCTGCCGCCCTCTGTTCCTCTGGATGCCGCTGAAGATGTGGTCCATTCCACTTGTCTGTGTCCAGCCAGCCTGCAATAACCACAAGCTGACAGCTGCTGGCCTTTATCGCACTGTGCGCAAGGTCCTGGACATAGACGGGTGGTATGACATGGCAACAGAGTATCTGGAGTGCAAAGGGTGCAAGAAGAAGTATCCAGCCTGGTCTGAAGACATCCTGGGACAGCTCGACATGGGACACCGCAGAAAATTCCCCGCCATTCTGACATACAGGTAGAACACATTCATATTTAGAGCAATGCACTGTAATTTGTTGTACTGTATAAAATCAAATACATTGCTTTACTGACATTAACATTGAAATAGCAAGATGTGGCACTGAACATAATTATTTGACTGTCTGTAGGTACTCGTGTGACTACCGTGTAGTCATAATGATGCGGGAGAGGACCCAGGGCAACAGTGTCACGCAGCTTCACAAAAAGCTGCAGGAGCAGCACACCTCAGCGTGGTCACAGCGGACGCTGGAGTACCTCACTGTCTGTGAGCCCTTCACAGACTCCTCCATCATTGAGCCTGCAGTCTTTTCTGCGCCCCCACCCCTCCCGCCCATCCCCAAACCCAAGTGGCTGTTGTCTGTGTATGCCAGGGACGTCCTCTCGCGGCTACCTGAGGTCAAGGCCAAAATAACCTCGGTCTTTGGCTCTGTCCTCAAGATGGACTCCACCAAAAAGGTATAAAAGTCAAGTTTGAATAATAATAATTGTTATTATCTTAAATTTTTCTTACATTTGTTTATTCTACTGTTTTTTTTCACATAGGTCACCAAAAAACTGGCCGGCGCTGCTGCCAACACTGCTGGTTGGTGCACTAATGTAGGCAATGAGCACGGCCAGGTGTTGGTGTCAGTGCTCACAGCGGCAGAGGGGCATGGACTGTGGCCCATGGCGGTGGGTCTCATGAAGAGGTACAGGGAGGCGGGAGTGGCACCGCCCGCCGTCATGTACGTGGACAGAGACTGCTGCAGCCCACTCGCACACGGACAGTCGCAGGTCAGAGCCATGTTCACAGAGTGGGATGAGCTCCAAGTGCGCCTAGACATTTGGCACTTCATGCGGCGCTTTGCAGCAGGTGTCATCACGGAGGCTCATCGGCTCTACGGCACCTTCATGACTCGGCTTTCCAGGTGCATCTTTGAGCTGGATCCAGATGATGTCGCTGCTCTTCGGTTGGCCAAACAGGGGGAGCTACAGGCCAGAGGAGCTGGTCCAGTCTCAGAGAAGGCCCTGGATAAGCTGATCACCAGGAAGGAGTTGGCGCTGCACTGTCGCAAGCGGACCAGAGGAGTGGAGGAGACCACCAAGAGGATCAAGGCACTCATTGAAGAGATGGACAGTGAGAAGGGGAGGGACACTCTGGGTGTACCACTGCTGGACCACGAGCGCATCCAACAGGTCTGGATAGACCAGCAGAGGCACATTGCCTGTATTCAGGACCCAGAGGGCTTCCCTCTGTACCAGAAGACAGACACAGTGAAGAAGGGTGGTGTGGAGCTCAGCTGCTATCGCTGTGCTCGTGGCTCCACCTCCTTGGAGTCTTTCCACCTCCATTTAAATCGCTTCATCCCAGGTAGGTTATAACTTTTATAACCTGCTAAAAACGTAAAACTTTTATAACCTGTTCTGCCGTTCTGAATACATAGATTATATATATTTGACTTTATTTAACCTCTAGGGACTAGTGCCAGTGATGCGCATTTCCAGGCCTATCTCCTGGAAGGCCTGATGCGCTGGAACCAGAACCGGATGGATGAAGCAGTAAGGGGAAAGACTGACCTGAGGACCTACAGCAGCGCTGAGAGGGAGGCAATGGACCGGCTCAGCCGCAAAGTGTTGAAGATGTCCCTGGATGAGCGCTACCAGCCTCCAGGGGCTTACACAGGTGAGAATTATTCATGTTAACTCAAACAAAAGATTATACATTATACAGGTGTATGAGTGTTTGAGTGTACATTTTTATATTTTATTTCAAATACTTCAACTATTGTTGTTTAATTTAGGCTTAATTTGAGCCTTTATAGCCTAATTTATTTGCTTTCTTTTCCTAAAGTGAATTTGCTTTATTTTGCATCTATGCTTATTATTTTATTGTTTATTATTTTCATTTTTTTTATCTGTTAAACTGCGTCAAGCCTACAAACGATCAAACTTTGAAAAGTTTGATTGTTTGTTTGTTTCAGTTTGTTATGGACAAATAGCCACTACAGTTATAATAATGTGAATGTGCTTTGTATGTGTGTTGTTTTGCAGGGGAGCTGCTGGGTATGGAGTATCTGTACAGTCAGTCTGGGAAATCCCTGACTGTTATGGATAACCCAGAAGAGGAGGATCGGCTGGTGGAGCAGATGGATGATGAGGTGGTGCAGGATGAAGGCTTCGTTGAGGAGGAACCTGAGGACCTCACAGTGCCAGTCCTCTATGACCCCATTGAGACTGTCCCAGTCCACAGCAGCTTCCCCCAGGCCTTCAACCCCTGTTCCTCTGCACCAGGATCATCCTCACTACAGCCACCCACATCCAGCCAAGGACTGCAGCGCCCTGCTCAGCCTCCTCTGCAGTCTGCCCAGCTTCCTCAGCAGCGCCCTGCTCTGCCTCTTCTACACCCTCCTCTGCAGCGCCCTGTTCACCCTCCTCTGCAGTCTCCTCCACAGCCTTCTGTCCAGCCAAGTGCTGCCTCTGCTCCTGCAACATCAACTGGGTCCAGTGTTGCAGACCAGGCTCCTGTAAGTAAGCTGCTCATTTTTAGTTTCCATTTGCTTTTACACTCTGACATTTAACATGCTATGTATTGTTATTGTAATACTTCTACAGGCTCCTGTTCTTGGACCCGATGGCATTGCGGGCTGGGATAAGGTGCAGGATCTGGCTGAGTACCTGATGTCCCTCCGTCAGGCACTCTACCTGGACGAGCAGCAGGTCACAGAGGTCATCCGTCTGTGGACTGCTCTTCCTGATGGGGACAAGAGGAGGATCCACTATCAGCCCAGACACCAGCCCAAACTGACCCACGGACGCTTCAAGGCTCCGAAAAACACAGGAGTGACACCGGGTGTGGAGAGTGTGAAGAGGTGTCTGATCGGTCATCCTGGGGGGCCGGCTCAGTGGCCCAGCACCAGTCGCTTAGTCGAGGCCATGTGCATCAAACTGTGTGCACTGCACAAGTCCCCAACTAAGAAAGATGGAGTCCGTCTTCCTCGTTGGACTAAGGTGCTCAACGATTACCACCACATCCGAGACCTGGTGCTGAACTGCCACACTCTGATGGAGGCCACGTCACTTCAGCTGTTTGTGCTGAATCAGAGGACTCTCACTCAGTGGTAAGCATGGTTTTACATATACATTTGAATGAAAGGGATAGCAGTTATTTATAATGAATAATTTTTTTGATTGCAGGTTTAATCGAAGGGAGAACATCCAGGAAGTGACTGTCCTTACCCAGGGCCTTGCTGCAGAAGACCGGATCGCTGTGGCCAGCTCACAGCTTCCTGCTCCGCGGGAAAGGCTGGATGAGGCTCCCTCCACATCAGGGGCCCGGCACGAGTTTGTCCTTCCTCCTAACAGAGCGGGACAGGCTCCTAAGCTACGGCCGGGCAAACGACCTGCCAGCGCTACAATTGTGCGGCCCATTACCCCAGCAGCTCCTACTCCTCCCCCAGTTCCTGTGCCACTGCCCCAGTTCATTTTATTGAACCCTGTGCCCACGCTGATGGCAGCAGGTGCAGGTGGCCCTTCAGCTGCTCCTTTCCTGGCTCCAACTCCAGTATTTCCTGACACGCCTGAGGCTCCTGCTCCCACTGCCTCGGTGTTTGTGTCCCGCTTCACTCAGAGGAACAGGCGACGCAGGGCAGAAGAGGAGGCCAGTGGAGCCCACAAAAGGAAATATGTCCGTGAAGTGGCATATAACAAATGCTCTAAGTGTGGCAAGCCCAAAACTAAGGAGTTCGGCCACAGCCGCTTCGGCAGTGCCACGTTTTGCCCCAGTGTCTCTGGTGGCAAATCTTTAGAGGAGTGGCTGGTAGAACAGCGCCAGCAGAAAAAACCTGGACAGCCACCTCCATAATAATAATAATCTTGTAAATACTAGACTGTAAATATGTAAACATGTAAATAAATCTTGATACTTACCTCAGCTGCAACTAATTGATGTTAAAATGTAAATACTTTTACCTTCTTTTTTCCCCATCTTTCTGTAATGACTTGTTTGTTTCATTTATATTACAGAATGTTCTATTCTATTTCCACATTGTTAGTTGTTTATTGTTGTTTATTAATGTCTTGTACTTAGTTTTAGTAAATAATACTGTTCACACTCTTATTCATTGTGCTGCTTTTAATTGCCTTGGGACTGGAATGTGCAATCTGTCCTATTATATATTGTGTGTATGTACATATATTTATATATGTGTGTGTGTACTTATTTCAATATTTGTATATATTAATTTTAATAAAACATTTTACATTTGAAATGTCATTTCAATATTTGTGTGTATTCATTTTAATAAAACATTTGAAGTGTCCTAAAATAAATCAGATAAATCATATCAATCAATCCCACACACAAAAAAACACATAATTGAAGAAACATTTTAATGTTTTATTAAACCATAAACATGTAATATGCTTTTTAAAAATAATATACTCAATTAATATCAATCAATATAATGATATGTCACATAGATAACCAAATGAAGGCGCAGGCGCAGTTGATCACACACTATGGTCGTGCAGAACACGGGTTCGAGCCCAGCCCGTGGAGGGTGACTTGTTTCACATGTAACTAAAACTCCTCCATAACGCATAGGAATATAGCCCGAATATTGTTGCAGGGCAAATTTGTGCGCGTATTCCCGTTTTCTGCGTCTTTTTCGCTTGCGTGCGGGGCGCAAAGATTGGGCCCCTTCTTATGCTAAGCGAGCGCTCTACCATCTGAGCTAATTCCCCGTTGGAGGCACATACAGTCAAAGCAGACAATTTGAACAAAAATGGAAAGCGAATATGTGTTACGAATAGTTACTTTATTTATGTTACATGATTTTTTTTAAAAACGTAAATAACTGCATGCTTGGTGCGGCGTTATTTCCACCACAATATGTAGGCCAAAAAGTTTTTTAGGCTAACGTTAGTGTGCTTGTTTTCCAAGGAGGTAGTGTCAGTTCAGAATTCGAGGCGACAAATAAGACGTGAAACAAAGAAAAATCAAGGTAGGCTATTTTCATGAATATGATTTTTATTTATTAATTGCGCTTCATTTCCAATCAAGCTGTAATTTTGTCAAATTATGCATCAGTGAAGTGATACATAAAGTGCTAACAATGAAATTAGCCTGGGCAAGAAGGGCATTTCATTTTTAAAAAAAATCTAATTTCCACAAGGCCATCATTTATTTTCACCACAGTATGCTGGTAAACATAAAACATAATTTGAGATGTGGTGGGAATGTTCATGATTGCGTTTCTTTTCTTAAAGTCCACAGGCTCAAAAGTGTCTGTTTGCAAAGAAACACGTGGGTACATATAATGGCCCATAGCCTACTTGAAAACCATCAGAAATATGACAAAGCAAATTGGCAGCAAGTGTGCTGTGCATATTTCAATATATGTGTACCATGCATTTACAATGAATAGCCTATTCAGAGTTTCTCTGATGTGCCATTTGGTGTAAGAATGGTGAGGTTTCCTCTGGCATTCTGGTCAGCTTCAATAGCCTCAAACAAAGATTTGAAATTTCCAGCACCAAAACCCTGAAAAAGTAGAGGATTTTCTTTTATTAATGCACTACCATATATCTACACATTTAGGAGACATTTCCGAACAATAGATTTGATCAATTCATTGAAAATTTAAATATGAATGTATGTTCTGAAATGATTTCTGAAATATTTGCTATATTCTGAGATTTATAATAGCAGTCTTACTTGATGGTTGTGTCTCTGGATGACCTCTAGAAACACGGTGGGTCTGTCCTGTACTGGTTTAGTGAAGATCTGGAGCAAGTAGCCATTGTCATCATAATCCACCAAGATTTTAAGTTCCTGTATAAACAATGCCACATTATTTTCACATTCTGCTTCAAACCTATTAAAGAAATTTACATTTAAATTGACTATCAGGTGGCCAATAACCAAGCATTGTACCTCCAGTATGCTCATGTCCTCAACAATTTTGACTTTGGAAAGCTTCAGATTCTCCTTGAGCTGCTGGTAGTAAGTGTCAGGCACTGACATGAACTCCATACCACGTTCCTTTAGGTTACGGATCTGAAAACATATTCTTGTCAATGCAATATACCAAAAGTAAACGTTTTCAGCTTTCACAAAGAACAATTCCAACCCTTTTCATTCTACAAATGTATTTGATCTCTGCATCGATGTTGTAAAACCTTGGATGAAAAGCTTTTTTTACTCACTGCTGTAATGATGTCAGAGGTGTTCATGGCAATGTGTTGAATCCCTGGGCCACCATAGTACTCCACATACTCCTAAAAGGAGAAAAGATATAGTCAAATGAATGGATGGATGCATGGATGGATAGATGAAAGTGCAGTATAATGTCTGTAATACATGCCTGGATCTGGGACTTGCGCTTTCCCATGGCTGGTTCATTGATTGGCATTTTCACAGTTTCTTCGTAGTTGGCCACCACTATGGAGCGCAGCGCACTGTATTGAGTCTGTAACTGCTTGTCGTCTACAGACCAGAATCTGTGGAACAGCAGGTTCCTCTGATACCTTCATACAAATGCATACAGGTCAGTTTAACACAATGATCCTGATGTGAAAAGCATGGGCAAAAAAAAAAAAGCAAGTCACAATTTGTGACCCTGAATCACAAAACCAGTCACAATTTGCACGGGTGTATTTGTGGCAATAGCCAACAATACATATATGGGTCAAAATTATCGATTTTTCTTTTATGCCAAAAATCATTAGGATATTAAGTAAAGATCATGTTCCATGAAGATATTTTGTACATTTCCTACCGTACATACATATATTTTTGTGAGAGAATGCAGCAGAATCGCGAACATAAATGGACAACTTTAAAAGTGATTTTCTCAATGTTTTGATTTTTTTGCAACCTCAGATTCCAGATTTTCAAATAGTTGTATATCGGCCAAATATTGTCCTATCCAAACCATACATCAATGGAAAGCTTATTAATTTTGCTTTCAGATTATGTAATTGACCCATGTGACTGGTTTTGTTGTCCATGGTCACATTTATGATCTGCCAAAATTATTAAAAATTATTTTGGATAAGTCATAATTATTATTATTATCTTTTTTATAAACCTCAGCCTTTATTTTCCTTTCTCTTTCAGATAGGCCTATTTTTGTGATGCATTTTCTTCCTTTAGAAACAAATGCATTTTCATTTTAAAAACAAAATTAAATATTTTTATTTGTCAAATATTTTGTTTTATAATGAATCTACTACTGCATCTTCACAGATTTTCTTACTTAGTATTTTTGTCTTATTTTTCAATTACAAATATCAACAGCAACAACAAAAAAAAAATCTTAAATCAAAATACATTTAATTGAGATGGAAAATGACTTAAAATATAAAGTCTTGTTTTCTTAAAAATATATTAAATTTAAAAGAGTTAAGGGTTAAAAAGGCAACGAAAAAAAAATACAGTTTTTCATTTTGAATTTAGTCTTTTTCTTTCCCCATTGACATAATTTTTTATTTTGTTTTAAGCATAAACTATTTTTAGTATCTTAAGTCATTTTGCTTCTCTCAAGTAAATGTATCTTGATTTAAGAATGTTTAGATGTTTGAACTGGAAATCAAGAAAATTTGTTTTTAACAAGAGCTGAACATGATGGGATGGGGTCTGGTTTAGATAATTCTTCTATTCCCACCCCTCAACTGCCTCTTTCCCCCCTCCCCGCTGTCTAACTGTCTCCAGATGGTGTCTCAGATCCTTTGAAAAGTAATTTTGCCGAGTCATACTTACTAAGGAGTTTTCTTGCATAATATTCAGTCGTCCACTAGCACAGACTGAAATGCAACCACCCCATCTGCTGTTTATGTCTGTTCTCTCTGAGTCTCTTCTGATCTTTCCTTTCTGTCTTTACTCCCTCCTCACCATGGAGACACACTGCTGATCACTGGGGAAGGGCTCTCGTTGTATTCTGACTGGATGGGACGGATAGGGAGTTTCCCCCCAAAGACCTGCGATGTTCTAAGCGAGTATATCTCTCGTGACTTCTTTTGTGCTTTTCAGTCTTGACAACCCTGGCACAGAGGACTGATGCTGTCTTTGCCTGTTCACAATTACGCAGATGAAATAAGTTCGACAATGTGTTTAGAAAAGTTTTATACCACTCTACTACTGGCACCATCTCATTGTCTGACTGATTTCCAACCACATGGTCAATGAAGTCCAGCTTCCCACTTGGCCTGTGAAAGAACAATCACGTTAAGAGACAAAGAAAAGGACAATGATATAACAATCCATCCAGGCATGATCGGAGATATGGACATCTTATATAAGAAGCAAAGGACACATAAACACACTCACAGTTTTGCCAAGAAAGGGTCACAGAACAGAGGAGCATGGAATCCTGGGAGGAAGAGCCCATTATATCCTGTCCGCTCTATTAGAGTATGAGTGGTGTCACCATACTAAAACAATGACAGGAATCAGAGCGGAAGTGGGACAAAAAGTTGAAAGATTTAAATGTATATGCATACACACACAGACACACACACACACACGCGCGCGCGCACACACACACACACACACACACACACACACACACACACACACACACACACACACACACACACAAAGTGGGTAGGATTTTTTAAAATGTTTTTGAAAGAAGTCTCATATGCTCAACAGTGCTGAATTTATTCAATCAAATATACTGTAAAACAAGAATATTGTAAAATATTACAATCAATAATAACAATAATCAATAATTACAATTTGAAATAAGTTTTCTATTTTAATATATTTTAAAATGTAATCAATTCCTGTGAGTGTCACATGATCCTTCAGAAATCATTATATATGCTGATTTAGAGCTCAATACTTTTTTATTATTATTATTATCAAAGGAAAGTTCAAAGGAATAGGATTTATTTGAAATATAAATCATTTGTAAAATTATAAATGTCTTTACAGTAACTTTTGGCCAATTTTAACGCTTCCTTGCTCAATAAAAGTGTTAATTTATTTTTTAAACGTATATAAACATGAGATTATACATACTGTCTGAAGTACTGCCAGCTTCACAGTGCCAAACTTATCCTCCACAACATGAGACTCTTTAACGATAATGGCACCTCGTTCTCTCGCTTTCTGCAGGAAAAAAATGAATAAACCAATAGGTGATTATTGCAAATTATGCCCAGGTGTTTTTTAACAGATAAAACATGAGAGAAAACTATCACTGTAAAAAAAACAAAACAAGTTGCTGCCTTAAATTTTTGGAGTAGCCTACAATCAACTTGGATATTTAAGTCATTTCAACAAACATCAAACTGACTTAAAAGATTTATTGAATAACTCATACATTTCTTTGAAAATTGCTTAACTTATTTTGATGAGTTAAAGCAATGTAAAAACACATGTTGTCAAAACTTATTGATCATCATTTTTTACAGTGAGCATTTACCTCTACCAGGAAGTCACAGTTCTCTACAGTGAAAGCTACATCTTTAACACCATCTCCATGTTTCACCAGGTGATCTCCTATCTCTGTTCAAGGAAAAGGACAGATTATACAGTACGGAATGTGGTTTTAAAGATAATCAAATACCAAAAACGGCAATACTATTATTGCTAATTTATTTACTAATTTATCAGTCTTACCTTTATTACCAGGATTCAAGGCAGAGGTGAAGACATAAACAATCTACAGGTCCAGGAAATAGAAAACATTGATCAGCGAACACTTCTATGTGGCTTTTTAAAATTCTGACCAAAGCAGATCAAACTGGCCAGGCTTCACAAAGCATAAGGAACGAAGAGAATGGACACAATCTGACTCTCACCTTCCCCTGTTTCACCGCATGAGAAACAACATCACGACTGCCTGTCTCCAGCCCACGATACGCCAAGGGCTCAAACCCCAGTTTATTACAGTAATAAGATGCCGCCTGAGGTGCATCGCAGCACAGAGAGGAAAACAGAAAATTACAAGATGGGGAGATCTGAACAAATTTATCACAGCATCTAAAGTGAAAAGAATATGGGTAATAAAGGGATATCAGCTATCTGAATTTAAAATAAACTGTTCATCTATCGTATCTACATCGGTACATTTTGAACATTCATATAGGCTAAATTAAACAAACTAATCACTGAATCTTCAAAGTGAAACTATACATCTTTTTTTTTTTTTTTTTTTTCAACATGTGTAGTATGATAATGGCTCCATCTACTGGGGAAATCACAGAAGTGCTTAAAAAGTCTCAATATGGAAGAAATTAGTGAGTGGAGGATGGTGGTTTCTGCCTCTGCAAGCTTATTGCCTCCACCCCTGAAAAGAGCCAATGGCATCTCCCTACTGGACACCTCCTCTAATATTTAGAAACAAACTAAATCTACTAACTTATAGTGTTAAAGAATTACCTGTTTGGCATTTCCAACCCAGAAAGTGATGTGGTCGAAGCAGACAAACCTGCCCTGCTCGTGCTGTTGACATATACAAGCAGAAACGACTGTGATGTACTACCCTTCTATTCTATAAGCAGAATTAATCTAGAGTCTGAAGAGTAATGATGTAGCCTACAAGTAAAGTCAGAATCAGAACAAAGTTCAGCGTGCAGGTGGCAGTAAAATATCATTAGGAGAAAGGGGACACATTAAAGTATGTTCTTACACATACATGCATGCATATATAATGCTATCATACCTTTTCACCTTTGTCAGTGTAGGTTGTCTGTAGAAAAGAAAATAAGAAATTTAAGCTTGTTTGAATTGTTTGGTCAGTTAGCAAATCAAATCAAAATCTTAAAATGTCTTAAAAATCAAGTGTTTTACCATCTTTTAGTGGTTCTTGCAGACACCTTCTTCTTGGGTCAGTGGCAGAAATGAGGTGAGGTGGTGACTGAGTGCAGATGCTGCAGATGTGAATTTGTAGTGCTGTGTGTGTGAGACTCCGCCCATAGAGGACGAGAGCGGCACTGCATGATGCTCTGCTGTTGAAATAAGCTTTTACTAGACAGATTAGGCTAATATATTATATTATAATACATAACATAACATAACATATGCTACTTTATAATAAAACTAGTTTCATATATAATTTCTGGTTTTAAAACTATAGCCTACCTGCAGTCTATGAAGCGAGTCAAATGTAAACATCTAACTCTAAAAATATAAAACCAGTCAACAACAGAATAATCGATCTTTGTATTTCTGTCCGTTTAAAAAGACATGCTGCGTTTTTTGAGTGAGGTTTTGTTTTTTTGTAACTTTAGATGTTTGTCTCCATGCAAAAGAGGAGGAACACGGTCCTTCAACCCTATTGGCTATTGAGTTGCGCTTGTAGTTTTCAGTGCGAGTATGGTTATGTGAAACGATTTAGTTCAGGAGTCATGAAGATTGATGCATGTTTTTCTAGGTAGAATTATAAAAGTTAGGTTAAACTCACTATTAATTCCCATTTTTAAATGTGCATTCGTAGCCTAAATAATTAGAAATTGTTTCAACAAATTAATTTATAGCTACTCGTGTTAGTTAAATTTCAGTATGGAAACAATTAATGTAGACCTAAATTATTTTAAAGAACTGCATTGTCATACTGACACAAACAATTCTAACTCCTCTCTGTCACACTCCCCTTCTACTATAAAATACATCAAGATGGTAAACATAACGTTTAGTGTAACAGCCCCCGCTCCCCCCTTTTAAAATGTTTAAAGCAAAATGTTTATAACCGACTGGGGACTTCATTAACAGTGTTTAAGCTGCCACTGAGAACATGTTGATGCTGAGGACAGTCATCAGGTGTGATGTAACTAATAATTATTTGCGTTTACACTTTTATAAGTGGCTTTGGAATAATTAAAACATTAAAATAATTTGCTTTATATATATATATATATATATATATATATATATATATATATATATAGGCCTATATATATATATATATATATATATATATATATATATATATAGGCTATATAATGTTTATTATATATATATAATGTAAATTATATATATATATATAATGTTTATTATGAAGTCAGCATCTTATGAGGAGCTCTCATAAAGTATTTACATCAGTCTGGAAATAAAGTAACATTTGTGTGGCCCAGGAAAAAAAACTCTGATTTGTGATCACAATGCTATGTTATGAATCCATCTGATGTAAGTGTGAAACTCTTAAGTGTTCTCAGAAGTACAAACCTACTGAGAGCAGGTATTTGAGCTGTACTGGCAGTAGCTGAAATGCAAATGAGCATATGTGAGCGTTTAGGGGAAAGATGTTGATGCACATGAGGTATGTTTCTCGAGAGAACAGTGACAGTCTGTAGCCGACGCTGATTGGACAGTTACAGTTCTCAGGGGAAATACAGCGCCGTTGGTCTCTCTTAGCTCAATGTGATCTCAGCACAAGTCATAAGAGAGATCAGAGTAGAACGAAGAAACAACAAAGAGATAATAAAACGTGAGACAAGCTATAAAACGATTATAAAACAAGCATGAAGAGCTAAGAAAAGTAAAGAAAAGATAAAAGAAAGCCGAGCATCATGAATGAGCAGACAGCAGAAAACCCAGCCATTGTGCAGAAGTGGTTGCAAAAGAGGAGAAGCCGAGATGACAGAGAGAAGGAGGAAACAAACATGCAGGTTGAAGCCGAGGAACACGATCCTGCTGTTCATGAAGAAATGGAGGAGAAGAATGAAGCAGCAGATGTGGTTACAGACAAAGAAAAGCAGGCTAGAATCCATTCAGTCTTCTCTTTGGTGAGGAGTCAGATCAGGACGCAGGCCGGTTTGGATGGTCAGCGCACGGGCATAATGGATGTTGTAAACCAAATCAAGGAACTGGAGAAGAGCAAGAAGGAACATGATGAACCTACACACACAGTTGAGATCAGCTCATCTGAGGAGAACGCAGCGGATCAGGCGGTCCAGAAAGGGACTGTAGAAGATCAAATGACTGGGGAGAATAAGAAGGAGAGAGGTGAAGAATTATGTGTAGTCTTGTTGGAGGAGATATTGTTGAACGTCGAGACATTAAAGAAGGATCTGAGAGAGGAGCTCGCTCAGCTTCGCTGCGACATGCAAAGCTACACGGAGCAGGCGCTCTGCGGCCTGGAGACCCGCCTTACTAACTTACTGAGAACACAAGCGCTGGCTCGCACAACTCCCACTGCGCTTCCCAGAAACCACACAGTCGATCCCATGGAGACCAAGAAACAGAGACCTCCCAGCATGCCTCCCCTGGGAGCATCTAGGAGACGAGTGCTCAACCGCACAATGACCACTATCACACCTAAAACTTGCCTACCTCTTTCCCTGGGGCCCCGCTCCAATTCAGAGCCACTGGGGGACTGGGGTGCGGAGACCGCCTCCAACAACAGCGCTCCAACGTTGCTGAGAAGAGACGAGGCGCTAAGTCGCCCTCCTGGGCCTTTGCCTCCTGCTCTACCTCCTGCTCAGAAAGGCAAGAAGGCTTTGCGAAGCAGGACTCGCATTGGTAAGCCAACATGCTAGAGAGGTCTATGACCCAAACACTATTGCTAGTTGGAAAAGGTCATTAAAATGCCATCAGGGGAGACACCAGCATCATTCTGTATCATTCTTCAGAATCAATGCTAGAGATCACAAGATTATCATTCAATATGAACAGCTGCCGAGAGAGCTGAGGAGCACACGTGTTCTCTTCTGTGTGCTTCGTGTTGTTTGTCCATGGAATTATTGAAGACAACCAAGAAAAATCCCACTAAAAGAACCTCAAAGAAAAAATAGATGCACCGAGGAGGTGAATAGTGTGTAATGCTGATTATTACTAAGACATAGTGACATAAGACAATCTTTTTGTTTTATCACCGGTGTGCTATAATGTATCACATTTCATCACTGTAATTTTTTTTACATTTTTAAGTACAATCAACTTGGATGTTTAAGTAATTTCAACTTAAATTACATTAAACTGACTTAAAACATGAGTTGAATCTAGTATAACTTATTTTGATGAGTTAAAGCAAAGTAAAAAACATACGTTGTCGAAAACTTATTGATCATATATCTTTTTTTACAGTGTATTGCACAGAATGATTTTTTGTTATTACTGAACTTACAAAACAAATATATCTCTTCCAGGATCCTAATCTATGTATTTTAGTTCTGTCAAACTGTATTAATCAAATAAACAGTAAGGCATATGTAAGGTTTTGTACAAAAAAAGAGCAAAAAAACCCAATAAGACTCAAATTGTGATGATTAATAAAATGTTATTATGTTGTTTATATTTTTCAAAGTTGTATCAAGCACATAAGCTTATAATAATTTAGATTTTATTAATTTGTTTACATTCACGTTGCACATGTCATGATATTAACATCAACATTAACATATTAACATGATTGGATGAATTTTGTCATATTGTCAGTAATAAAGAAATTAATGCCATTCATCTGTATTGTGTTTGTATATAATTGCAGTTCCATTTAAACTGTTCATTGGATTTAAAATTTTTTTTCAAGCTATGCATTTCAATTACAAGTTTCTATTCAAATTGATCCTATAACAGTTCTTATTATTATACATGCACAGACGGCACCCCTCTGCAATTTAAGAGCAATTATTGTTATTATTGCAACATCAACAGAAAGGCAGTCATATCTGAAAGATTAAAAAAGAAAATATAACAAAATTTTCCACAACACACCATAAAAGAGAGCATTATCTTCGATTGTTCTACAATCACATGCTGGTAGCGACACCTGCTGATCAAACAATGTATTATCCAAAATACATTTGACAATTTAACAGTCAATCCTTAACTCTCTAAAGTAGTTAAATGTATAAATAGTTTTTATGTAATGTTAAAAGAAAACAGTGATGGAAAACCCACTGTAAATACAAAACGAAAAACACACTCAAAAAAAGTTCCATTCGCTGCAGGTCTGCGCAGGTTAGAAATGCGCATGCGCACCGCGCGCGTCCCCGTTTGATGACAGCTGTGCGCTGTGGCTGTTGCTAAAGGGAGGAGAAAATCTCACGACGGAGGACTTTTTTTTATCTCTTTCATTCGCAGCTAGGACCTTTGGAGGACTGTAACGAGAACTCGACTGTAAAACCGACCCGTATCAGTCGCGACTGAATTTAAAACGTCACACCCAGCCGTCAAATTAGTCGGTAAGTCTGTTGTACGCTGTCTCGAGCTGGTTAATGTGACACTTTAGCGAACTGAGCGTTAGCTGCTTGTTGGCCTGCTTGTCTCGGTCATGTTGTCACTTTTTGTTTTTTAACCCCGTTGTTTGCTAAACTAAGCTTTCAGAAACATATTTCGATTTCTAGGCATATTGTTACCTGGCTGTAGATTTCAAAGCGCTACTAAGCGAGGTATTTCATTTATTGTTGCGCTATAAAACACGATGGTTATTTTGGTTGCTGACACACCGACTCTTGCAGCTTTTGTTGTTGTCATGCACTTCTCATTGACAGTCATATACTCGTGTGTTAATGCCAGCTACAGTGTTTTATTTGACAGTGTAAGGCCCTAAGTGATTTGAATAATTTAATTTCAATGTGAATTGCTCATGCATTTGCAGCAGATGTTTTGTTCTGTTGTCACTCACGTTATTAGGTCTTGCGCTGCTATATCGATAGGTTACTGACGTAACCCCGGTTCTCTGATAACATGAAGTGAGGTATCTCACTATGGGAACGCCTCTGGGCGTGACCGATCGCGGAAGCACCAATTACACCACGTCTGCCAAATATGGCAGACCAATCGCTGCAGCGATCAGGGAGTCCCTCTCCCTGTATATAAACCGCAGGTACCTGCCGTTTCGTCATTCTCCGCATATCTCTTCTCCGTGCGAAAAGGCAAGGAGGGCAATGTTGTGAGATACCTCACTTCATGTTATCAGAGAACCGGGGTTACGTCAGTAACCTATCGTTCTCTTTCTAACATTCGTTCGGTATCTCACTATGGGATATAGACAACTCCCGTATTGCCGATATGCTGACGAAGCAGACTGAAGAAGAGGGGATATAAGTAGCCAGTAACTGAATCACTGTCTCAGACGGTAAATAAACCGACTATGAGGAAAACGCCCCCTTTATTAAAAACCACCTTATACCACCTGACTGCACACTCCCAGAACTGAGTGGGCCAGAGAAGGTTCTGTAACATCCAGTCTATAAAAGCGAATAAATGTGTGCGGAGAGGACCAGCTGGCTGCCGCGCAAATTTCTTGAATAGAAATGCCTCTAAATAGAGCCCAGGATGTAGCCACCCCCCTAGTCGAATGCGCTCGCAGTCCTACAGGGGGCTCTATATTCATGCTCTTGTAACATAACATGATAGCCTCTACCACCCAGTGGGAAAGGCGTTGACGGGAGATAGGTTTTCCCTTGTAAGAGTCCGCCCACGAGACAAACAGCTGGTTGCTCTTACGCAATATGCGGGTTCTCTGTACATACATAAACAGTGTACGAACCGGACATAAACAGTGTAATCTCTCCTCCTCTGGAGAAGAAAAAGGAGGCGGATGAAAGGCTGGCAAGTCCACTGCTCTTATAGAATCCGCGTGATTATATACTTTGGGCACGAAAGCCGGGTTAGTTCTAAAATTAACCCTTTGACCCCCCGGAGCAAACTTCATACATGAAGGGTGAACTGATAAAGCATGTAGTTCACTCATCCTTTTTGCTGTTGTAAGAGCAAGTAACAGAGCCGTCTTTAAAGCGAGCAGCTTTAAGGCAATCTCCTCAATGGGCTCGAACGGGGCATTAGAGAGCGCGTTCAGAATCACAGACAAATCCCATGGCGGAACCAGCGGTTTTGATACTGGATGTAGCCTACGTGCACCTCTCATAAATCGACAGACTAGAGGGTGCTGGCCAATAGTACCCGAATCAATACCCACATGACACGCCGATATAGCGGACAGGTAAACCTTAACCGTGGAAAAAGCTCTGCCTTTGTCCAGGAGGTCCTGAAGGAAACACAGCACGTCCGAAACAGAGCACAAGAATGGAACAATGTTCCTGTCTGCGCACCATTCTTCAAACACTCTCCATTTGAGATTATAAAGAGAACGAGTCGAGGCAGCTCTTGCGTTCTGAATCGTTTCAATAACCTTCGGAGGTAACCCGGCTGTGCTCAGATTCATCCTCTCACGGGCCAGGCCCAGAGAGCTAGCTTCTGAGGGGAAGGATGGAATATTTCCCCCCGTGCTTGTGAGAGGAGATCCCTGCGCGCTGGTAACGGCCAAGGTTGGTCGTAGAGCAGTTGCGCAATCTCCGCCACCCACAGTCTCCCCGGCCAGTATGGCGCGATCAGAATCATCACATGTCTGCGTTCTCGAACCCTCCGCAGTGTCGGCTCGATCAAGCTCAACGGAGGGAACGCATACAGTAACTCGTTTGGCCACTCGTGGGCTCGTTTGGCCACTCGTGAGCATCCACACCCAATGGTGCATCGTCGCCGACCAGAGAAAAGAACAGGGGACATTGTGCGTCTTCGTGCGATGCGTAGAGATCTACGGCAGCTTGGCCGAATCTCTGCCACAACATGAGGATCACCTGGGGGTGGAGTCTCCACTCCCCGTACAGGGGATTCCCTCTGGACAGTAGATCCGCTCCCCTGTTCATTATTCCCGGGACATGCGTCGCGCGTAATGACAGGAAGGTCCTGCTGCTCCACATAATCAGTCTCTTCGCTACCATGTGAAGCGCGTGAGAACGCACTCCTCCCTGACGATTTATGTAGGCTATCGCCGTTGTATTGTCTGTCCTGACCAATACATGATGATTCTTGAGAAATTGCACAAAATGTCTCAGAGCTAGAAACACTGTCAGTAGCTCTAGAAAATTTATGTGCTTCTCTCTCAGTGTGGGAGACCAAACTCCTCTCACTGTTCTGCCCTCGAGCACTGCGCCCCAGCCTGTGAGAGATGCGTCCGTCGTCACCACTTTTCTTAGTACGATAGGACCCAGAGGGCATCCTGTCCCGAGGAAAGACGGGGCCCTCCAATGATATAGCGCGTTCGTGCATTCTGGTGAGACGCGCACTCTGCGGCTGAGGCGGCTCCTGGGGCGAATGCCCTGTGACGCTGTCCAGTTCTGAAAATCCCTCATTCGCAACAGTCCTAGGGGAACCACTGATACAGTTGAGGCCATCAGTCCTAGAAGCCGAAGACACATTCTGAAAGAGACTGATCTCCCTCGTTGAAAAAGGGAGAGGCAGCTGTGAAACGTCTTGATGCGTTCCTCTGATAGGAAGGCTCGAAACGTCACCGAGTTTAACCTGAGGCCCAGGTATACTATTTCCTGGGACGGAGATAGACAACTCTTCGTTTGGTTTATTCTGAAACCTAATCTCTCCATATGCGTCACTAGTGTGTGAGTGTCGCTCTCTGCCTGCCGTCGGAGCGGCGCGCAGATGAGCAGATCGTCCAGATATGATGAAATCCTGACCCCTGATCTCCTTAACGGAGTCAGGGCTCCTTCCACACACTTGCTGAATACTCGAGGTGCTAAAGCGAGGCCAAATGGTATTCTCGTATACTCGTATGCTGTGCCTTGATAGGCGAACCTCAGATATTTCCTGTGCGCAGGAAAAATATCTATGTGAAAATATGCGTCCTGGAGATCCACTGAGGTGAACCAGTCTCCTTGCCGAATATTTTGACACAATGTTTTGACAGACAGCATTTTGAAAATGTATTTTCTGAGGTGTCTGTTGAGGACCCGTAAATCCAGAATGGGACGGAGACCTCCCCCTCTCTTGGGAATCACAAAATAACGGGAGTAGAAGCCCTTCTGGCTTTCTTCCGTTGGAATCACTCTTATCACTTTCTTTCTTATTAAAGAGGCTATTTCTTCCTCTAAAACCAGAGCTGCTTCCCCTTTGGCCACTGAAATAACCACTCCATTGAACAGAGGAGGTTTTACAGCGAATTGAAGCCTGTATCCCCTCTCTACAGTGGTTAATACCCAGGGATGAACTGCGCATGCGCGCCAGTTCACTGCCTGAGCAGCGAGTGGGCCCTTCCCGTCCCCGCTCACTAGAGGTGCAGCAGCACCCTCTAGCGGCAAAGGGGGGGGAGACCGCTCCAGTGAAGGAGTTATGTCGGTCTGTGTTTGTGATTGTTTTAATTTTCTGTGATCTTTTTCTTTTCTTATCACACACTGCGCCCTCGGTCCTTGACCTGGATGCGTCAGAGAAAATTTTATTTTTGAGGGGATGTTTGTGAACGTTAGATCTTCCTCCCTCGTAACGGACCTCGAACGTGGAGGGGGAAACGATCTCTTGGGGGGCACTAGCAGAACATTGGCCACATTCCCGCACACATTGGACTCTGAACTGTCCACACGAACACAATTTACCTCTGAATTCCTTCTCCTCTTCCCCGCGGGAGGGAGAGAGGAATCGTTCTGAAGGGATGGGACAGAGAAACCCAGGGTGCTGTCTACCAACCCTTCCTGCTGCCGAACTGACGTATCAGGTCGACCGCCTCTTCTTATTCCCCTGGGGGGCGGCCGGTCGGTGTCTTGCTGCTGCGGCCGCGAAAGACTGTTTTGGCCTCACAAAACCGGGCTTTGACTGTGGGGCCGTGTTGTTCGGCGGTTGTGGCGGAGCGGGGCGGGAAGACTGATAATCTGAGTGCCCCCCTCTCCCTGAGGGTCTGAAGTTCGGCCGGCTCGGATGATAAGGCCGAGCCGCCGGCTTTCTGGGGAGACAGGCCTGGAAAGCTTCCCCCTCTCTCTTTCGCAGATCGCACTGCTGCCGCATCGCAGTTACCGTGGAGCCAAACATAGCCTTTGGATCTATCGGGGCATCCAAAAACTCTGCTTTCTCTTTGTCAGAGAGTCCAGACAAACCCAGCCACAGAGATCTTTCTCCCACGACTGCTAAGCCCATACTCCGTCCGCAGCTTTGAACTGCTCCGCGTGACGTGCGCAGGTTCAAATCTGCGATGACGCATATCTCCTCCCAGAGCACTGGGTTGGGAGATCCGGAGTCCAGCTGACGACCCATCTCCTCTAATAGCTCCGCTTGATAGGCTGTAAGGAGGGACGTCGCGTTCAAAGCGCGAACTGACAGAGCCGTTGATTTGTAGATCTTTTGGAAAACAGAGGCGGCAAAGCGCTCTGTTTTCCCTGGCAGCGAGGCTCCGGTTGAAGAGAGCGCTGCTCTGCGGCCAGGGTGCAGGTGATTTGCCACCGATGTTTCCACAGGGGGAGGATCCGCCATCCCTAGATCCTCCATCCCCTGAACATCAAGCCTTGAGAAACCCTTAACGGGCACTCGATGTGAAAAAGGCTTATCCCAAAACTTTTTCATTTCAGCCACACAGGCCGGGACGGCCGGAATAAACTGCCTCGCTGGCGGGAGACGTGACGGAAGTCTCTTTCCATCATACAGGTCTCTTTCAGCCCCTTGACCTGCCTGTTGGGATGGCCAGTCAATCGATAATCTAGTCGCGGCCCTGCGACAGACCTCGATTAGATCCGTGTCCACCTGTACAGGGGAGGGTGAACTCTCATCCTGTGCGCTCGGCGGTCGGGACTGGTTCAGGGGAAGAATGGCATCTTCGTCGTCGTCATCCTCGTCCTCGAGTATGTTCGACAACACCTCATCATCGTCATCTTCCTCTCCCGCTAACGGATCGAACAGCGGGGGAAGGACGGGTGATACCTTCTCCATCATATCTGCCCATGAGCAGGTGGCCTGAGGACAATCCATGGGCTCCTCTCTGGGTTGAGCAGAGAGGCATGGGTCCGCTTTTCCAGCTATAGCCACGCGGAGTCTCCTTTCTCGGGTCTTAGACGAGAACGTAGCACAGTGCGGGCAGCCCTCGGGGTTGGACAGCGCGGCCTGAGCGTGTTTAGCGCCCAGACAGGAGATGCAGAGGCCGTGTGTATCCTTAGCAGAAATCCACATTCCACAAGCACACGGATGCGGAGGACGACCTTTTCCTCCGGGACTCTCCGGTTCTATCGCGGTGGCCATGATGATGGGGCTGCACTCTCCTCGTACGGTAAGCTTTCACACAACGTGATAACTGGTACGGAGCTGTGTCGCGAATAGAGAGCTATCTTATTTTCCTTATTTTTTTGGTGCGTGGTAAGCGCCCAGAAAAACTTGGAAAAGGGATAGAAAAACTTAAGAGCAGGAAAACTCGTCTTGACACGTTAGTTATCGCACTCTTAAGTGACGAAGTCACTCAACCACTTCAGGAAAGTATTGCGTTTGTGACGTTACCTGCCGGCTCCGTCTGAAAACTGTTAAGCAAATAGTTCCCAAAGTCTGCTGAGGACAGCTTCCGAAATCTTCCACGGGGAAGAGAGCGAGAATGACGAAACGGCAGGTACCTGCGGTTTATATACAGGGAGAGGGACTCCCTGATCGCTGCAGCGATTGGTCTGCCATATTTGGCAGACGTGGTGTAATTGGTGCTTCCGCGATCGGTCACGCCCAGAGGCGTTCCCATAGTGAGATACCGAACGAATGTTAGAAAGAGAACTCTGTGTTTACAGATGGCTCGTATGTGACTGACGTTATAGACATTTCCCATTGTGATCAAAATATTATTGTGAACAATTATTTTCTGTGGTGATGGATGACAAATGGTCAGCCATGCACACATGGGACAGTGTTGTTTGCAGCAAATCTCTAAATTCAAGGGTTTTCATACTGGTCACTTATTTCCAAACAATAATTTGTCTGGAAATAAGTGACCTAACTATCCCTAAAGGTAGGTATAGTTAGCACATTTTTACACAATGGTAATTTGGCGTGCTTTACATAGAAATGATGAAATGTAAGAAAAATAACCCTTAATTTAATTTTTTTTATAAAATAAAAAGAAATGGATAAAACAAAAACAAAATGGCAGTCAGGAGTGGAAACTGATGTGATTCAACTGTTATTCAGTCCAGCAGCACTATTGTGAGTTTGATGTCACTTTATACAACAGTTCATTAAGCAAGAAGTTTATATTAAGTTTGTTTTATACAGACATTGCCCAGTTTGTATACTTCTAAAAGCCGGCATGAATTTCACCCCTTCTTTTTTAAATGCTTGTTATAGATCTTATTGTGAACAATTCATCCATGCATGTTTAATTTTGTAATTTGTAATTGCCATAACTTGATCTTCTAGTGAATATTACAGACTTCTCTCTAGTGATCTATGCAGGACTTCACCAATCATTTAGTCCCTCCACAATTGACTACAAGATCACATTAATTTTTGAGTGCAATTCCCATATCAAAATCCATTCAACATTTGATGCATTGATTGAACCAAGTCCCACCCTATATTTTTTCTTTTACGATAATCCTTATCACTTAGCTAGATGTATGTCACAGTACAGAAGAAAATATCTGTTGCTACGTCCATTTTATTGTAACTTTTAACTGCATGGAAATAGTCCCAAAAAGATTTGAATGGGTTTTTGGGTAATTTCAGGGGAGGGAAACTGTGATCCTTACGGCTTGCTTGCTCAAACACGCGCTGCCGGTCTTGTATCTTTTAGACAACTGCCAAATCCTAGGATGCTCTTGTTTTCTAATCAGTCAGCTGTGTGTGGCTGGCACATTACGGACTACTTTTCTGATCTGGTTCATCCCCCAACTGTTTGGCTGTCCTTATGTAGCCTCATATTGAGGGTATGAATCTCCTCCCATTGCATCTCCTCAACACATGCCAAAGCTGTGACATTAGGTTAGTGGTGCTCTTTGAGTAGCAGACTGGAGTTTTTTTTTGATGCATTATCTATTTTAGTGGGGCTTATCTCAACACCTTCTTTCACTATTTTCTTGAAAGCTCAATAAGAATGTTTTGTGATGACAATTTACTCCTACCTCTGCCAAATGTCCTTATGTTGAAGTTCTATGTCCTGATGAACCATTTCAGCGTTAATGGGAGGTTTTACATTTTTAACAGGCTGCAGTTTTCTGTCATGTGACTGAGGCAATGTACAAACTGTTGAGGTGATGCTGAGGTCAAGCAGGATGTGTTTCCAGCAGGTCAGGAGTTAGGAAGTGTGAAGCTCCAGAGTGTGTGTGTGTGTGTGTGTGTGTGTGTGTGTGTGTGTGTGTGTGTGTGTGTGTGTGTGTGTGTGTGTGTGTGTGTGTGTGTGATCATGTGTGAGAAAGAGAGTGCACTGACACATATAGTAATTTCAGAGGGGCCCTTAGCATATTTTTCTTGGCGCCTTGCTGTTGGTATTTGGCAAAACTGAAAAAACTGACAATTCATGAACATCATGTGCTTGTAAACATATTAGGATGTGATTCAGCTTCTTCTGAGATTTAACAGTTGTTTATTTCAGTTTGGTGCAATGTTTCTAGAACTAATTATTTTTATTTATAATGACTTAGAGCTGCGTGATTCTGGATAGATTGAGAATCTAGGGCCGCCCTTGTCTAAAGATTTTTCTAGTCGACTTTTAGTCGTTCATTAGCTAATCGAAGAGTTGACTAATCAAGCTTTTATGTTAATGAGGCATATCATAATAATGAGCCTTTAATTGCCTATAAATTACATAGCCTATCAGCGCTCAAACGCCCACATAAAGCTTTCCACAGTGCATTAGCAAACTTAATGATTATGAGTTTGTCTTGAAATACAGAAAGAGACTGTCTAAACATTTTATTAATTTATTGATAATGTTTTCTGTGTTTTCGGCTGCAGAGATTAGGCCTAAGTCATGAATGCTGACTCCTCATCTCCTCAGTAGTGGACACGGCTAGCTGCCTATATGCCCGTTTCATCTAATCTGAGAATATTTATTTTCCATTTGAATTGGTTTATTTAAAAGTAGCCTAGATATTTAAAACTTTCTATATAATTCTCATGTCTGTGAGGCAAGTATACACTGAGTTTCAGTTCGTGTTGTGACAGAAACCAAGATGGCTAAAAAAAGTGCATCCTAATTGTTTTCATTATTTTACAAAAGCACACGTTTATGGTTATTGTGAGATTACAGAAATAAAGTTTCCTTTACAGTTTGCATCCAAAGATGACGGAATATTTAAAGTTCAATGCAAGTGATGGCGCCAGCACATGTATGTCATGCAGTAAGTGCGCTCTCCACACAAATAACTTTCAGTATGATGCAATGCATCACTGGCCTGATTGGGACAGTGACCGTTTCGTCAACTCTTGTCCGTCGGGCAGTCCTTATTGTTGAGCCCTGCATTTGGATCTAGTGCGTCAATTCTCTTTACTTGCCGTATGTAAACCCCTCCCTTTACTTTGAGTGAGTGAGAGAAAGCAAGAGAGGGCGGTCTCAGCCAAACTATGATGCATAAATGATATGTGCTGAACTTTTTTTTTTTTTTACCTGTAACTTCACAGGCGAGTTAAATCGTATATTTACTAGCCATTGGCTAATAATTTTTTAGCCGTCTAGCGTGAAATGTGGTCACATACGGGAGTGATTTACTTGCAGTGTAGAGGGTTGAATGGACAACTAAACAAAATAACGTAATTTATTAGAGGTTCTAACAAAATGAGTCTTTTAATTAATTAAAAAATATATATATTTAGCAATTTTTTTTTACTCATAAAGACTT
This sequence comes from Phoxinus phoxinus, assembly GCF_949152265.1. NCBI lineage: Eukaryota > Metazoa > Chordata > Actinopteri > Cypriniformes > Leuciscidae > Phoxinus > Phoxinus phoxinus. The sequence goes on from NC_136890.1 coordinate 16,360,509, forward strand.
CGGCTGCATCCAAAATTGCAGCTACTTCCCTACTATTTGTAGGCAAAAAACATCCTATATTGTAGGCTAAAAACAGTGCAAAAGAAGTAGGCTATGTCAGAATTTACAGTACTCCTAAAAGAGTAGGCCAAAAATACCTGGATGAACTAGGCTACTTAACTTAAGTTACTTTTTTAAAGTTAATTTACTCTATTTTGATCGCTACCATAGACATCAGTGTTTATTTCCAAACTATTAACTTTTATCTCAGGACTTCTGTGTAATTTGAATGATTGTAAAACAGAAATAATGATAATGTGTGTGGTTGAAAAGCTCTTTCATACCTATACATGACAACTGCTCTTTCTGGGTCAGCGGCAGCACCAACGCATATTTGAATGTTTGCTGTGATCAATCCCGAATCGTAGGAATAAGATTGGGTGGGTGTTTGAATCGAGATTGTGATCGTTTAACGATTAATCGTGCAGGTCTATGATTACTTTAAATAAGGATGCATCATGCACCTATTGGAAATTCTGGCAGATACAGATATGGAATAATTATTTTATATGGCCGATAACCAATAAATGACTGATTGCTTTTCAGAGCCTAAAAAACCCCCCAGTTTTAACAGGCAATAACAGTAAGGCCTATAGTCTTGTTATTGGTGCAACTTTATTGTATTACGTTATATCTATTCCAAAATATATTTTCTTGATGATAATTTAAATACTTTTACTGGATTTTATGACAGGTGTATGCTAAAATAAAGAAAAAATTGTGAAATGGACTTGATGAATGCCCACTTCAGAAAAACTTTTAAACAGTCTTAGGGGAGTGGAATATTAGCTGTATTTCTTTATTTTTGAGGAATCATTTGTTGGCCTCCTCTTTCCGTACATGACCACATTTTTCAGATCTGTCAACAACTTCTCTATCTACAACACAAGAAGTTTGATGACTGTTTCTGAGAGCCGCTTGAATCTGTAATTCTCAGGAGGCTCATGTCATCTGTGTGTGAACTTCTGTTTGTTTTGATTGGTCACTTGGTTATTGGCAGGCATGCTGTTTTTGGCAACAGTCAATTTTTCTGAGGTGTAATTTTGTTTCCATGTAATGGCATGCACAGGTGTTTCTTAGATCCTTGATGTCCGGTGACTTTTTTGTGAAATCTCAAAGATCACTGATCATCTAAACTGCGCATGTGGTTGTTATTTTATCTCCGAGTCCGAATTCTTGCCAAGGTACTCAAACTTGCTTGGTACACTATTTCTGTGAACCACAGAGATATTGTTTCACATTCTCTAAAGAGAGCAAAGCATCCTGGGTTGGAGACATTTCCGCACAGTACTCCCACACTCATGTACACCAGGCTGGTGCAATGAAATAGATTTCTCAGAAAGACTTTGTGCTTGGTTATGGGGTTTTCAGTGGTCAGTTTGATACCAGTAGAAGCGGAAAAATGCAGATCTGAACACCTTAAAAAGACTTTCAGTAGAGCTCCACTGACCAAGTGTTATCTCTTTGCGTGCACATTTATGTAGTTGTAAATGGAAATGTGGTTGGGATGCTTGGCCACCGAAAGAGTATCCCACTCCACATCACATCCCCTGCTAGTCACGTTAGCTGCCTCCATTTCTTAGATGTCTCTTTGTGCTCGTAATTGCCATGACATTGAAAATGTTATACTTCCACTCTGGATTTCTCATCTGCTCAGTCACTACATCCACAATACTGTCCATTGCAGAGTCAGACTGCATTCGTTGCTGAATGTGTGGGTCATTTCTCACATGAGTGGTTTGGTCTGGTGCATTGTAGTAAACGTGTGAAAGTGCGTAATGTTGCATCCAGCCTGTGATTCATATCCCACAGAGCTCCTTAATACTGTGCTTTAAGGGCACTGAGAGCACTGATTCAACCAGATGCAAAGAGGAAGAAGAAATGAAAAACGGATCCTCGTTAAGGCACCAACCTGACCTGAGAGTTGCACTTTGAATACCAGTGTTTATACAATTACTGATGTAAATGTTCTCTTTTTTTGTTGTTGTCATTCACAACTTTGGATTGTTACAACTGTGTACTCCGTTTCCGGTGCTCAGGTACTCAAAAATAATAATTTTATTATGTTTACTTTATATATATATATATATATATATATATATATACATAAACATAATAAAATTATTTATTGCGCATAAACTACCAATAAAGTTATTACTGATAGTAAAGTTAGTAATAAAGGAGAAATACTTTTAATCAGCAAGGACACATTAATAATAAAAAGTGATTTAAAAAAAAAAAGTTACAAAATATTTTTTTTTAATGCGTAGCTTGTCATTGATGTACGGCTCTGTAAACGCTGGTCCATCTGAAAGCACTGTGAGTTTGAGTCACTTATAATGTGTATTTGAAAAAGCAACACGCGTCAAACATCTTTCCAAACATGAGAAGCATTTATGAACCTCTTGTCCAACAAAAGACAACATTTAATAACGTGCTGTTACTCCAAACTCACTTCATAACGACAGTTGAGCATCCTTCTGTGAGATGATGTGGCTTCTTACACCAGAATAAGGCAGTTGTGTGTTTATAAGTCATGTTTAACCAATCAAAGTGTTTCAATCTTCTGTTTATTCAGCTACAGCATTGATGGCCCGCCGATAGGGATTTCCTGGGATGAGGTGTGTGTTATTGTACTTCTGCGGAGGGGTATATTTGGCGTGTCTGCGTGAGAGCGCCCTCTGGCGTTCAGATGGAGCCGCATTTACTCAGCCGCACTGCACTGACAAGCTGCGCATAAAATAATCGCAGCCTTTGACAAAATAGCGTGCGGTGGTTTCATTGTGATTAATTTTGCAGCTCTATTAAATATTCTAAAATATTATTGAAGGTTGCATGAAACAGAAGTGGCTCTTATCCTTACTTCCCTGTCTGGACGTAACCATACCAATTATATTCAAAGGATATTTTTGTCAAAAGTAAAAAAAATAAAAATAAAAAGTACAGTTTGAGTTTAACAAGTTTTGAGAAAGGTTGATGTCTTTAGACTAGGTAGACACCAAGTCTAATGCCAAGTTAGTGTACTGGGTGCACGCGCATCCGAGTGCTGTCGGCTTGCTCAATCCGTACATGCTCGTCATTCAAATGAAAGCGAGATCAGTCATTTAATCACAAGAAAATTGTAGCCTAGTGAACTGTAACTGTAACAGCATTGGACTGTAATTGATCTTACTGAAATATCAGCAAGTACCCCAAAATAATTTATTGGTATTTGTACTTTGCCTTAAAAAAGTTATCTGTAAATCCCTACTTTAGTCCCCTGGGATATTTTCTTGAATACGTTTTGACATTTTGTTCTCTTGCATAAGAATACACTAAGCCCGCATCCATCTCTCTCTCCATTCCTCCTCAGAGTGAGTCTGCTCTACCTGATCAAATGCTGTCAGTTCTAATCCAAATGCTGCTCTTGAGAACAGAGGAACTGAAAAAAAGACCTTCCTCCTGTTCCCAATGCTTTTAGAAAGTGTGCCTTTCTCTGTGTTGCTAAAAACAGCATCGGCTGCAGTCCAAAACCTGAAAAAAAAGTGTAAGTAGACTAATCTTTGGGTTTGAGTTGCTTGTGAATTTATTGCTGCTGACATTGAGTCAGAGGATTGCAGTAGGCCTATGTCTTATCCTAATGCTTACCACCAGACAAACATCCCTGGGATGTTGGAAACACTGCTGCATACTAACTTATTCATCTCAACCTGTCCTTTTGTAAGATGTGAAACATTTCCATTTTTCATAGATCCATTAATGCTTTGTTGATCTTTTTGATCATCAAAAGAGCAACTGTGTCTAGAAAATGTTCTCGGCTCCTTCAACTTCCTGTACCAGAAATTTGGCAGTGCAAGAAAAGCGGCATGTTAGTTAAAATGCCTCTTTTTATTTCTCTGTGGTCCTATTATGGTCCAGTTTGTACTTTCCTTCACTGCATTGCTGCAGATTTTTTTTAAAAATATGTTTAGTATGAAAATAATGTGACCATTTTTGATGATAGAGATTTGGAAACCTTTAGTTTTTTTTAGTTTTTTTTTTTAAACCTTTAGTTTGCTCAATGAATCAAATAATTATTAAAAACATAGCCTATATTTTTTTTACTGGTTTAAAATAAATGATTGAGTTGTAAAAGTCAATCTTAAAGGGATAGTTTACCGTAACATTTAAATTACTCACCCTGGTTTTGTTCTAATGCCATTCTTTCTTTTATGGATCACAAGAGATTTAATTATTATTATTATTATTATGTTTAAATGTCCCACTGAATAGCGCCCAGAATCGAGCTTTTAAAAAAAAAAAAAAAGATGCAAAAGTATCACAGAATAATCCCATGCGACACATGCCGTATGTTCCAAATGTTGTGAGGGTAGCTATACGATATGTAACTTATGTATTATTTTACAAAAATCCTGACTTTGGCTGATGGTCACAGTTGTGCGACATGCGTGACACTCGATTAGCGCAACATTTCACTCTGTCTCGCCCAGAAAAAGCACACACATTGTGAGAAATCAAGATACAAAAACGTGACACGAAATACAATCCATACCTTCTTCTCTGTCTGAGGTCCATAAAAGAAAGAAGGGCGTACGGCATTAGAACAATGTTATTTATGACTTAATTAACATTTTAAGGTAAACTATCCCTTTAATAAAGAAATATAAATAAGAGATGCCATTACTGTCTTCAAAACATAGTTCAAAATAGAGATACAATTTATTTTAATGATGCATCTTGCTATCTAATGGCGCTTTTCCACTGCATGGTACGGTACGGCATGCACGCTTTAAATGGTACCGCCTCTGTTGAGGTTCCAAGCGTACCGTACCGATACTAAAATGTGACGTGAAAACACTGTAGATCACTGATCGGTCAGACAGAATCGTCACTACCAGCGTCATTGTATTTGCGACACGAGACACCAAACCCGCTAGATTTAAATAGCCTTAAAGAGGTTTAAATAAAACATTATTTTTAAACTACTTGCTTGACTTGCTTGAAGAAAAGGCTGAATCGTGGCCCCTTTACGAAGAGCAGACGTTCCTCTCGTTGGTTGCCGAGGAGCGGATAAACTAAAACGATCAGTCTATAATCCCACCCACTTTGAAGCGGTACTAACTGCATTGGAAAAGCAAACCGAGCTAAAGCGAACTCGTATAATTATTTTATAAGTTAACATTTATAAATAGGCCTATGTGTAAGGTCTTTATTAATTTCTTAAAAAGAAAAATCTTAATGTACATAAAATAGGGATGCATAACGATTAATCGCAATTAATCGTTTGCAGAATAAAAGTTATTGTTTACATAATTTATGTGTGTGTACTGTGTATAATAATTATGTATATATAAATATACAAACATGCATGTATAATTTTAAGAATTTTTTTTTTTATATATATGAAGTATTTATAATTATATATAATATAATTTATATTTAAATATAAAAATGTATATAAACATGGAAATATTTTTTAAATATATACATGCATGTGTGTGTATTTATAAATATATAATTATTATACACAGTACACACACATATACTATGTAAACAATAACTTTTATTCTGCAAACGATTAATTGCGATTAATCGTTATGCATCCCTAACATAAAAGTATCTTGCTATTACAGTCTGATACCATATGGCCAACTAAGCTAAGTTTAGATCTTTAGAAAAGTAGACCTAGTTGTTTGCTTTGTTTCATAGTTTTTCTTTGGTAAGCTTATTTAATGCTTACTCAGTGTAACATAGCACATGCCTTTGCTATTTATAAGCCTATTGACACTTACAGTGAAGCACAAAAGCCTTTACAGCTACCTTAAACTTTCTCAGAATAGAAGTAGAAAGTAAGTGAATGGGTGGCCTTTTCCTCTGCCCCCAAGGCTAAATCTTCACATACCTCTGCATTCAACCACAAAACACAGTGAGCACAGTGATGTGCTTTATTTAGCAGGATGACAAGAGGTTGAGCTGATTCAGGAGTGAGTGGAACAAGAGGCCTCCGCGGATGTACTGATATTCCGCTCGGTGTATTTGTGGGCTGCTATACGGATGCGCAGGGGCCCGGCTCAATCGAGGGCATCTCGGGGCTGCTCTTCATCCCACGTTCTCCTGTGTAACTGTGCTTTACAAAGACCTTTTTGTGCCTCAGGAACGGTCCATGAAATTATTAGAATTTTCTGCATTTTCTCTTGTTTGAATGTTTGCATGTGCTTTCTGTTTGTCTACATCCCTCCACTTTGTGAGAAAGCGAAGGCGACTAATGTGATTTACATTTTGATTTTTTGCCATTCAGAAAACAAAGTGTCTGGCAGGTAATCTCAAAATCTACTATTACATTTTTAAGATCATAATTTTTATTCGTTTAAATTAGTTAATGCACTGTGAACTAACATAAATGTTGAATGTTGTTATTTACTAACTTTAACAACACGCAAAATATTTTTACAGCATTTATTAAACTTTGTTAATGTATTGTTGTTTAATGCATTAACTAATGTTAACAAATGAGACCTTATTGTAAAATCTTACCAAATTTTGTTATGTGCTTTAGTAATTTTTTCTGTTCAGCTTTACTGAAATTGAATTAAAAATATTAGTAATTCAAGTACTTTTTATCTATTTATTTCAGTTAGTTGCCAAGGCTACATTTCTGTTTATCTAGTTCTGAAAATCTATTTTAGATTTAATATTTATATTTTATCACCTTGTTTTCAATTATCAGAAACAAACTGATTGATTTACATATTTATTTTGTATGGATCTGGAACACTTCACTCTGATTGGTCCTTCACTGTATTATTTTGAGCTAATTTGCAGGGTAACTGACTGTACATTATCTTTCACGTATATTTGATACATTATCTTTCACGTATATATGATGGATTTTGTATTTCAGTAACATTAGAAATGTAGTTTGAACTGGGCCCTAAAATACATTGGTGACCAAAAGCAAATTGCATGCAAAAGGCATCATCAAAAGGCATTTTTTTCTGAACAGTTTGTGTTCAGGCTGTGATGACTGGTGAAGAATACTGTCTAAAAGACAGCATTTAATGTGGTCTTTGCATTGTTAGTCATTATGTTAGTGCATGATTTAACAATGGATTATTAATGGATTTAACTGTTGTAAAGTCCTTAAGCTGCATTAGCGTGCCAATAGAATGATTTTGGTCAAAGATTATGGCAGAGTTTGTGCATGGCATCAGTTTTGCACACAAAACCAATAAGCAGAAATGATGCATTTCATGCCTTGCTTCTTTTTACGGCAGTTTCATGGGGTTAAATGAAACGCATCGGAGCTAAGTGCGTAGTTGCCATTGCTGTGTGCTGACTCTGGGTTAAAAAGGTGAAGTAATTAAAAAATGCTTTACTTCAGCATGCCCTTTGGACCTTATAAAATTTGTGCAATTTTCTTATGCTGTATGCCCGTGTTTATAGTCTCATAAGTTCCCTTTACGAAAATTGCTCTATTCTCTCCTGTCTCAGAGGAAATAGAGCAGTCTTCCTGTTTAAGCCTGATTGTTTGTCTTACACAGTTGGATTTGAGCTATTCAGCAGCTCTGTTTATTGACTTTATCTCTAGTGATTTTACTTTTCATAATAGGCCTCACGTGCTTTTGTCCTATAAGGTATGTGTAATATTGAGTTGTGCGGTCCTGCTGTTATAATGGGGGTTTATTACTGAATCCTTGTTGGGACAAGTTAGGGTTAGTTGTTGTAGTGACACTACACTCCAAAGGAACTAAACCTGCTGCGGGATAAATACTTCTGCTTACTTCCCAGAAGTAATTATACCTCTTATTCCATTCTGATTTACTGTGATGATGACCGCTTTGACATAGATGGGCAGTATATTAAGTTTGTATGATATATCAATATATTTTTTATAAATGGTATAGGATGAGGCAACACAGTTTATATCGATATACAATAGTTTGATTATACGAGCGCATTTGAAAAATTGCAGAGGACACGGAGTGAGCTGCTGCAGGGAAAGTGCATAATCCAAATTGACCAAAACATGAGACATGCCTGATGCCTTATATGTTATATCATCCGAATAGAAGTAGAAAATATACAGGGATATGTCCCGTGCATCTCCATTCAGCCAAAAAATACAGAGATATGATTTTTTTTTTTTCATATCACCCAGTCCTAGTGTGTGACAGATCCACACCAGAATTGGCAAGTAAACAATGTTTAGTGAAAAATATAAATGTGTTTTTGTCAGTACAAGTATAAATGTGAACAATTGAGCCAACAGGAAAAAAAAATCCCTATTGTTCGGCCTGAGAACCTTGGCCAAAATAGCTGTATTTGATGTTAATGAAAATGTCCTGTCCATCATACTTGCATACATTTTCATAGCCTAGCTCTTTATACAAATGTTTGGTCACATTTTTAATTAGAGTCCAATACTCCCAATTAACTATGACGTTTGCCTTAAACTCCTAATTACTGTTTATTAATAGTTAGTGAGGTAGTTGTTAAGTTTAGGTATTGGGTAAGATTAAGGGATGCAGAATATGGCATTGATATGTGATTTATAAGTACTAATAAACAGCCAATATCCTAGTAATATGCATGCTAATAAGCAACTAGGTAATAGTGAGAATTGGACCCTAAACTAAAGTGTGACCAAATTTATAGTTTACAAAAAACCTCCAAACTGTTAAACACAGTTGAAAATTAGACGTCACATTACATTTGAACCTAATACACAACCACAATTTTGGAGAACTGTCTGTAGCAACTTTTATCCGGGTCAATGCAAAATGTATAGTAGATTTATTCTAGTCAACTTGATGTATTTTGTCTTGAACAACAGACAAATCTCATTCAGTTGACTAGAATAACTGTACTAGACTGACTGTTCTTCTGTCACTCACAGACTTTTTTTTTTTTTTCATGTCTAATTAATTATGGCATCTGCTCCAACTGAAGTCTATTGTGTTTTGATCACTATTGTCTCTGAACCCCTTTTGAAAACAGTTCCTCAAGTTTATGTCAGTTTCCCATCAGGGTGGGTGGTAAAATCAAAAAAGTATATATTTTTTATCATGGTAACTCAAAATGTGTCCCAAAAAATACATTGATGCATAACTTATTTTTCCCATTGCTTAGTGAAGTAATGTTCATAAATGAAAAGTTCTTAATCTCATTTTTTTTTTTTTGAGACTTGATGTATGCAAACTACAAGGTATGATTATTTATTACATGAATTCGAAATCTGTCATCAGATCAAAAACAGCTTTACATTACGTTAACAAAAGACTCAAAAGAGTAGCCTAATACATTATAAATATTCTGTTATAGCATGGTTTGGTTTATACTCTGCTATACATGGTATATGCTCAGATTTGTTACTCATAGTTTGACCATCTTGTATTGAATTTATATTAGTGTTTACATTCATATTCTGTTGACATAATTCTTGCAATACTACTACTTTACTTGTTTTGCTGTCTATCTGCAGCGCCGTGGCTGAGCTGAACGATGGTGAAGCCAGACATTCACACTCTGGCCCACCACCTGAAGCAGGAACGGCTGTACGTGGCATCAGAGAAGCAGCTCATCCAGCGCCTCAACAATGAAGTGCTAAAGACCGCAGAGAGGCTCTACCGCGCAGCCTGGATTGCCAAACAACAAAGGATCAACCTCGACCGCCTCATCCTAACCAGGTGACTGCACTGTGCACTCCAGACCAGTAAAAATAGGACTCTCCTTGTGATTTTCTTTCATGACTCATTACCTGATTAACTGAACTGGAAGAATCACTAAGATCACATTGCAGATTATCTCAGTGGTTGGTGGCTGGGGAAAGAGCCAAATGAGTGTTCTGGCTTGGCAAGTTCTGACATTTGATTGACTAATACTTTCTTTTATGTCTTTCATCATTTTAGACTTAGTTAGAAAAAGTTTTGTCATCTTTTACTCAAACTCATACGGTTTCGGAATAGGGCTCTGACTCCGAACTTCATTATTCTAATATAATTCGAATATTTAAAAAAAAGAATGATATTCGAACAAATATTAGGCAGCCTTTAATATTCTAACTAGGGATGCAAACGATTAATCGACGATCGATTAATTGTCGATAATACATTAATCGATCAAACTTATCGATCATCGATTAAGCAGGTTCATGCGCGTGCGTGCTGCTCAACCGCGTTTGGGACTATTTTACACCTTCATCATGACTAGTTTTTGTGTGCATTCGCAGCCTTTTGTTTTGTGCAAATGTAAGTTGTAATAGTTTATTATGTGTACGCCTATCTATATCTGATTTATCTCATATTGGATGCATTTGGTTAAGAATTGTTGAAGCGTGATCTTTAGCGCGCGCAGCTCAAACGGCAATGCACGGCTAATAATGACTATTGGGACTGTCATATTACATAACTTTATAAAGAGAACAATAGTGTAATAAAACATTGTGAAGTATTTGGGTTTAGTTGCCGTGTCGCGTTGTTCCAGGAAGAGCGCGTCCACAACATGAGTCATTCTGAATGGCACGTAACTCAAGTTCACTTGTGCATTTCACGTCATTTTGTGCAGATATAATTTGTAATATAATGTTTATTTTGTATATATCTGACTAATCTCATATAGGTTGCGCTTCTTTGAGTTGAATAACACGCTAGCAAAGTGCTCAACGGTTATTCATTGAGCGCACGCCACTCAAGCAGCAATGCACGACTAATAATAACGATGATTAATTTGGGACTGTCATATTACATAACATCAGAACACTATTTTATTAAATCGTTGTGAATTCATTGGGTTTAGTTGCCGTTTTCAGTGCGTTTCAGTGCACGTCTAACGTAACACACTGCAAGCACGCATCTGAGGCGGCGTTGGTGACACGTTGTATTATTAGTCGTTATATTTGATTATTAAATAATTAATTTAATTTAATTATCATTCACATCGAAACATTTTACAATCCTACTAGCCCTTTATTTGGATTAAAAGCCATTCTCATTCATTTGGTGAGTAAGATAGCGTTTTAAACAAACCCTGTCAAGCTGTTGGCCATATGCACTGCAGCAGACGCATAATTGACCAAGCATCAATAAGTGCTGCTGCTAATGTTTCAAGTTTTTCAAGTAGTTTACCAGATAGATTATTATATGTTGACTTAATATAGTTTAGGCTAAGCCTACCCATATAGATTTTTATTTAACATTTATTTTATGTTGCTTAATGTTTGCAACAGGTGAGCCAGTGCACAATTATTTTTTATGTATTTTAATTTTCTGGGCATAATTTATTTTGTTAAACTACATAAATGCCATTCTGTACCGTATCCCAATTGTTACAAGAAAACATCATTTGAACAATATAACATGCATTTTTGTTCAGTATATAAGCAATATTTGCTTTTTATGTTAAAGACATTATTGATACCGTGAGAAATGTACATTCTCAGGAAAATAGCCGCTTATCAGTTAATCGTTAATCGATCGATAAGGTCAATCAATTAATGATTAATGAATTAATCGATAATTTGCATCCCTAATTCTAACCTGTTATGGGCATTATTTTTTTGTAAATATGTTTGCTTGTAAACTTAGTTTTTTTCACGCCTGGTTCGCAAGCTCATTAGCAAGGCTATTATTAGTCATCTGGGCTCCTGTAGGTGACGTTAGCATCCTGGTTAGCGCCTATTTTGTATACCAAAACAATCGCCGCGATTTATTTATTTTTGATAAGAACAGTGTCGAAAGCATACTGTTTGTGTTTAATCCAGGGTCTGATTTTTATATATATATATATATATAAAAAAAACAGTCATGACAGTGTGTTTTTCTTCTGAAAACATCATTTCATTGCCTACCTATTGACATTGACTGATACACTGCCCTCTGGTGGACAGAACAAAATATTATTAATAAATATTAAAATACATTAGAATATTAATAAACAAACAAACTTCGAATATGATTTTTGGGCAAAAGTCAAAGCCCTAGTTTGGAAAAAAATAAATGATGAATGTTCCAGACACACAAAGTATATTTGTTAGGGCAGGCTAGTAGGTTTTGGTGTGGTATCAAAATTGGAATTGTGAAATTTCACTAGCATATGCAATTTGGTGTTTTACCTTTATTTATTAAGGTTGCATGGTTCAAACACAATGAAAACAATAAGTATTATATATATTATTAGTTATTTATTTTTGTGGTGGGTCCAGTGAACATTTTGACACGGCAAGTAAAAAATGTAACCAGTAGAAATAATCCTTAACGTTGAGGCCTGGCTTATTTTGTCTTGTTTTAAATCATTAGGGATTTCCTGGTTTGGGTCTGTGATTAAAAAAAAAAGTGGTACAGATTTTTGGTCATACCGCCCAGCACTTCCATCATCTATAGTACATTGCAGCACACTATCAAATGATTAAATCTGTAGTCTTGGATGCTAGTAAGTCCAACATTCAAGGTAGTTCAGGGTGGCCCCTTTTCAGTGAGGATTTTGTAAATCTTCAATGGGGATATTTTGAATGGTTGTTTTAACCAACCAGCAGATAGTATCTAGATATTTCTTTATCTGAAATGCATTTGCACATTCATTCCAATGCATCTCCAGGGTGATCAGATTTAATTGCATGGTTTTCTGCGATCCACTTGTCTGAATGTGTCTCTCTCCTTTCCAGTGTGGAGGCTTCTCCTGCGGAATGCTGTCAGCATGCCAAGTTTCTGGAGGACACACAGTTTGTGGATGGTTATAAGACACTGGGCTTTCAGGAGAGCATCTACGGGGAGTTCTTGGGCCGGTTGAGGGAGAACCCACGATTGGTGGCATCCTGTCTGGTGGCAGGAGAGAGACTCAGTCATGAGCACACGCAGGGGGTCATACACACAGTCTTCACCTCACTCTATGGCAACTGCATCATGCAAGAGGATGAAAGCTACCTGCTGCAGGTACATTGGATGTGTGTAGTGATATAAATCTGTAGGTGTACCAAAGCACTTTTAGTTGAAGTTAATACAATTTGTTTCTTTGTACTAGTCATTAGCCCTTATTTTTATTATAGTATGTATATATATTTTTTTGTTTGTTTGATACTTATAACAGGTAACTCTCTTTGTGCTGTCCTACTCTGAACAGGTGCTGCGTTATTTGGTGGAATTTGAACTAAAGGAGAGTGACAACCCTCGCCGCCTGTTACGGCGAGGCACGTGTGCCTTCAGCATCCTCTTCAAACTCTTCTCCGAGGGCCTGTATTCTGCTAAGCTTTTTCTCACTGCAACCCTTCACGAGCCCATCATGCAACTGCTGGTGGAGGACGAGGACCATCTAGAGACAGATCCGGCCAAACTGATAGAGCGCTTTACCCCGACCCAGCAGGAGCGCCTGTTTGGGGAGAAAGGCACAGATGAGTACCGCAGAAAAGTTCAGGCAGAGGTGGAGGCCAATGAGGCCAAGCTCGTGACCCTGGTCAATACCTTTATCGGCTACCTGAAGCAGAACACCTACTGCTTCCCACAGAGTCTGCGTTGGATTGTGTCTCAGATGTATAAGACGCTGGCACGGGTGGAGAGGTTAGAGGTCGGGGAGGTGAGGACGATGTGCACCGACTTGCTGCTCACCTGCTTCATCTGTCCAGCCATTGTCAACCCTGAACAGTACGGCATCATCTCAGATGCACCCATCAATGAGGTGGCTCGTTTCAACCTCATGCAGGTAGAGGATAATAGTGTTGCATCATTATCAGTATATTACAAAACAACTTTAATGTACTAATTACTTTGACTGCCATTAGTTAGTTATAATGCTGACAGTGTAACAGTATTACAGATAATAATTCCCACTTTTTTAGATATATTTAGATATATGGTATAAAAGCACACTAACATATTTACAGTATTATAATCATATTTTACAATGTTACTGTTATTACTGTACTTTTGATCAAATAAATGCAGCTGTGGTGAGCATTAGAGACTCCTTTCAAAAACACAATAAATCTTACTGACTAGGAGAATTTATTTATTTATTTATTTTGCCGTGAGGCTGTAGATTCAGCGACAGTGCAAGAAACACTGCATTAAGTTTTTTTTTTTTTCTAGAATAAAATGCTTGTTCTAACAAAGACATTTAGTGTTATTCCTGTCTGTCTGTGTTATGAATGTATTTGGAAAAATAAAATCTATTTTGATGATTTAGGTGGGGCAGTTATTGCAACAATTAGCCATGTCTGATGCAGATGATGGAGATCCGCGACGTAAAAGCAGTTTATTAAAGTTTGATAAGGTAAGAATCCCACAATTATAAAGATTCCTTGTCTCTGATTCTGAAACTACATCCATTTATCGTATTTCATCTTGGGTAGTTTACATTATAATAGGGTCACAATACATTTCAGTAGTCGAAACCAACACCAGGGAAATTTCATAATTCTCAATATGATTAGACCACCAAAATGAATATGGCCTATTTCAAAGTTTGCAAATGTCATCTGGATATTCCATACATACAGAAGATTAACGTAATGCACACAGTATACAGTGTGAATGTTACACAAAGAGTAAGAGTAGTGCCATGCTAGTACACTATTCCAAACATAATCAGAAAATGTTCCAAGTCTTTTATTGTGATTGACTCATTGAAGTTTGCTTTTTGGTCTTTTCAGACGTGTGTTGCTGCCTTTTTGGATGTCGTCATTGGTGGAAGAGCTGTCGAGACCCCACCCATGTCGTCAATGAACTTACTGGAGGGCCTTTCACGGACCGTGGTTTTCATGACTCATAATCAGCTTTTAGCTCTGGTATGTAATGCAGAAAGAGACGTGTGGAAGGAAGTTAACGTCAGCTGACTTTTATGGTTTCATCGTCAAAAGTACAAATGAGCTAAATGGGCTGTTCACATGTTTTCAATGAAATGATATCCCTCTGAAATATGGTCTGCAGTTTTGTAACATGTTGCACTATGACTTGTATGAGACTTATGCAGTTTCACATCCTTTTCTTGGCTAATATTCTTGGCTTCAAAAAAAAAGGTTTGAATATTTTCTTAACAGCTCTGTTCAAATGAATCTTTTTTTGGTTAGCAGACATAGATAATGTAATCTAAATATTGTCATATTCACAAACTAGTCCACCTTAATTGCATGATGACAGGGGATTTTAATTTGATACAATTATAGTAAAATAATGTGATCCCAAAATGAATGCATTAATCATGTCCCCTGACCTGCATGTAAAGCGCACAAAAACATTTACGCTAAGGATTGCTGTGGACAAGTAGGCCTGTGTGACTAGCTTATAATAATGATATGGAAATAAATCAAATAATTGATGGACCTTTAAAGCCAAAGATATTAGATTATTGTAGCAGATTAGTAAAGCATTGAATTTTCTTCTTTTCAGAGCTTTTGACGTAATATTGATGTGCAATAATGTGCTGTTAATTTAATTAATCACAGTGTCATGTAATTAATTTCAAATGCATCACTTTTTTAAATTAATTTGACAGCCCTAATCAAAACATATCACAGTACTTTACTCTACTCTTACATGAGACTCAGATCAATGAAATTTGAGTTGTTCTGTTGGTTTAAAAGAAGGTGAAGTAGACAGGCTCAAACCCGTAACATCGCGTCAATACAGCAGTAACAGTCATGCTGCATACCTTTACAGTCACAATGCTCTAACTCTTCCTGCCCAACCCTGCCACGAGCCAATAAACCCTCCATTTCCCTGGTTTTCTTCTCAGCATGAGCAGCAAGATGTTCATCATCACACTGTCATTTACAGAGCCAATTAGCCCGACTCCTATGTTGTTATTGCATTAGACTCACTGTTTGAAATTCACTAATGATGATAGCTGAATAATGAGGCCCACCTGCATTAATTACCAGCACTGATTAAGAGTGAGTTAAAAAATTACTTGAAGACATAAAGAAAGCTCCCAGTACATCTTTGTAGGCCTTATTTGAGAGGAAATTGACAAAGAAATTATCGTATAGCAATTTACAGCGATTGCTTGATAGTATGTTTGTACCAAAGCAAAGCAAAAAAGTGTGTTAAACCTCATTTCTGTGTTCAGGTGGACTTTGTGCGTAGTGTCACTGCAGGCGATCAGCTCAGAGAAGAAGACCACCTGGCTCTGGAAACCATACTAGCCAATGTTCCTCAGTCCCGCACCACAAAGAGCAACAGCCTGGAGCTCACGCCCTCTAACACGCCCCAGCTCTCTCCAGCTACCACACCCGCCAACAAGAAGAACAGACTCCCCATTGGTATTCCTTCTACATTAACTTTACTGCATGTTGGTTGCTGCAAATGTTTTGGAGACTAACCCTCTGATTGCAGAAAATGCAGCCCACTGTAATCTGATTCAAGAATAAATGACTCTTTTGAGCTGGTTCTTTATTTGAATTATGAATTATTTCACTTAATGAACCTACTGAATCAGTCAGATAGCTTACTGTATCAACATCTGACTCTGTAACTATACTGATTACTTTCAGTGATGTTCATATTGAAAGCAAGTTTTGTGTATTTAAAGATGTGAAACTTAAATCTTAAACTGGTTGTTTCCTATGACCGTTTGTTGTAGGAAGATACACACTTGTTTTTTTCCCCCGGTAATAAATTAAGTGGTATAATAAAAGTATTATTAATAATACAGTTTTTATAATGATACACACTTGGGTTTCTGTAACAAATAATATCATTAATAATTATTTGTTATTTTATAATAATAATATTTTTTGAGTCATAATCCCATGCAATCTTCACAGAGAAGGCAATCTCAAAATAAGCTCAGAGAAAAAAAAAATATTAAGAAAAATATTGAGAAAAGTTGGATTTAAAATAATTTAAATGTATTTCATTCAATAAGAAAAAATAAATAATAATAATTCAGCATGGAGCATAGCACTGTTACCGTAGCAATATTCTAACCTGTTCAAAATTTATTCAAATCAGTCACGAGCATATGAGGCTTAAGAGTCATAAACATGCTGGAACAGAGCTAATATCTCTTCTGTTCAACCCACAAGACAAGGACATTAGTTGATGGTCTTATGTTAATTTACTAGTGTTTGTTCTTACACTCATTTACTGATCTTTTACAAATTTGATCTTATCCACCAACTCTCTGATTTCCCCCTTCTGTCTCTTCCACCTTTTTTTCTTACCTTGCTGCCAATGATCATCAGGACAACAGTTGGCAGCCATAACGTGTTGGGAGCCCTCTGCCACTGCCCTGTCCGCTCATATACCCTTAGTAACCCCGTTTGGTGGGTAACACTGTCGCTCTGCCGTGAACGACATGTACAATTACCTCCGTCCGCTCACTATGGCCCTGTTTACACCTGGTATTAAGATGCGTTTTGGTTGATCGGTTTCCGTATGTTTTTCGCGTTCATATGTAAATTGCGCATGCTTATTTTGTCCATTAGATCGAAAGATCTGGAAAAAACCCCCATACATTTACCTGACCAAAGACCCTCCCATTGAAGAAATCAGGAGGTAAGTGGTTGAAAGTGGACAAAAGAGACGGATTCAAACACCAGGCGTAAACCGGTATGCGTCTGCCTCTTCTACTTGTGATCCGATTGACCAAACCGCATCTAAATACCAGGTGTAAACAGAGCCTGTGTCTGCCGTGTGTGTCCCTGCTGTACAATTCACTTCCGCTGTAACACATCTGGACTGCAATACTTGCCCCTAGCAATATAAATGTAGTTGTAGTTGCCCAGACAAGCAAAACTGTTTATGAACGTCATACATTTTGTAAGATGTAGCCTACCTGCAACTTTTTCCACCGTATTCCAGCTGTTTTCTTCATTTGATTTGTTATCCAGTTACCATTCAAATTTTAAGACGGATTCTGTACAAAAAGTCTTAAAAAAAAGTGACATTCCAAGTTGTCTAAGCAGTATGGAACATCACTATATTGGCACAGTTATCAGAACAGTTTGTTCACTCGCATGTGTTCTTGTTGCATTTAAAGCTGTTTTTGAGCATTTGTCAGTGCTAATGCTCATGCAGGCTTTCATCGTGTTTTTGTTAGGCTTCTGCTAACAGTTTTAGCCGCTTTGCATTCCTCTAACCCTAACAGTTTGTCTCCATTCCCCTTCTTCCCCACCCAGCAGGCTCTCGCAGCCGAAGCCGATCCAACATGGCCCAGGAGGGTGAGATTGAAGCTAGCTCCCAGGAGTCTCTGCAGGAGGTCACGCCTGAGGAAGTGCTGGTCATCTCGTTCGGATCCTCACAACAGACTGTACCTGGGATGATGTCAGAAAACGAGGTCTGAAGCTATAGTCATTATGCCATATGCTGTGATGGTCAAATGGTATTGTAGTTAACAAGCACGGGTGATTTATATAGATAGTGATATTGGTATGTGACTGCTGTGTCTATGTCCGCAGGTTCTGACTCTGAATCTTGGAGATGGTGGACAAGGAGATGCCCCTGCCGACGACAACAAACTGCACGGCAAGCCTGACAAAACGCTGCGCTTCTCACTTTGCAGTGACAACCTGGAGGGCATTTCTGAGGGTGTGTTTTCACCAGACAACCAGCAGATGGTTCTCTTGTACATGAACTCTTCCATATCCACCTGGCATTTTCTTTTCTTTCCTATGGTCTTAGTAAGAGAAATTTGTGAGAAAGAAATATAGCAGTCTAATTTTATTTTATTTTATTTTATTTTATATACGCTTTATAAACATTAGTTTATAGACCTTCTGTTATTTTATAAGTGCTTTTTTTGTTTTGTTAGAACTTTTGTTGCAAGAACTGGATTAAACTAAGTATCTGAATACTAGTAGTATGTTAGTGAATCTGAATAATTGTGGTCTGTCTGTAGGCCCGTCTAACCGCTCCAATTCAGTTTCTTCTTTGGACTTGGAGGTGGAGTCTGTGTCAGAAGGAGGACCCGGGCCATCTGGTAGTAATGGTGCAGAGGCCTTACAACTACTGGAACATGAACAAGGTGAATTTGTGTTTTAAAGCATTTCACCCAAAAAAAATTCCAGCAACAAACTTCACAAGAGCTTTTTAGTTAAAGTTGCAAAGCTCGATTATTACTCTGGGTTGTCCGTTATGTAGCCACTACACAGGATAATTTGGACGATAAACTGCGCAAGTTTGAGATTCGGGACATGATGGGCCTGACAGATGATCGAGACATTTCTGAGACGGTCAGTGAGACTTGGAGTACTGACGTCCTGGGCAGTGATTTCGATCCCAACATGGATGAGGACCGACTGCAGGAGATAGCAGGTATGAGTTTATTTCAGGAGATCTCACAGTCATGGCTACAGTCATTAGGCTATGCACTTTATAGTACACTAGTTCATATAGATCATATTAAGTTAATGTAACCATAAATAGTAATAGTTTCCTTACACTTTGTTTATGATTCAAGTGCAAATTACACTTTTTACATTGAGAAAAGGTTATTTTTAGCATATTAGCCAGACCCATTACTGCCACCTTGTGGTTAGCTGTATATTTGCACTTCTCAATTAAGGAGCTATAGTGTGAACTTTAGTGTGTCTGTTAGTCCCCTTTAGTAGTTCCATAGTAATTACAATAGATTGTGTTACTGTAATTATATTTGAGGTTTTACTATTGTAGTCCTTGTAACAAATCATGTGCATGTGCCATTTAGCTATATATATATATATATATATATATATATATATATATATATATATATATATATATATATATATATATATACATATACATATACACACATGTATAAATAAATGCAAAAATGCACATTTATACAACATTTTAATCCAATATTCAAAATGAGGGTCATGTATTTGTTCCATCTCTCAGTGTTGGCTAAATTAATTTAGTCTTATTTAGTCCATGCTTTCCTGGATTGTGATACAACTATAGGGTTAGGGTTAAGGGTTTTTACTCAAAATTTGTATGTACAGAGTGATGTTCAGAACAACCGCAAACTGCTTCTCATTTCATCCGATCACATTCCATCTCTCTCTTCATCTCTTTCTCCTTCTGTCTTTCAGTCAACTCACTCCCTCCACCCCTTCTTTTCACTCTGTTCCCTTGTCTTCCATGTTCTCTCTCTTTCTCGCCTCCCTCTCTCTGACATTCACACAGTCCCTGCAGTCTTATTGACCTTGGTTCCTTCTCATTTGCATCCTCCATTTTTCATTCCTCGGAATATGGCGTTGGGGGACTTTTCCATCATTAAGTGAATTTACAGCGATTTCCTTATGTGTTTTCTCCGAGGGATTGGGTTATGAGATACACATTAAATATCCATTAATACCTCATTATCCCACTGATAAGATTACCATGATAATGAGGCAGAAATTCTAATTGTTTCACTACTGCGGGTGCCACTCATTTAATCATGCACCTGAAAGACGGGCGGCCCAGAGCCCCTGCCTCACTCACTGTAAACAGGGCCAGCGGGGGAAAGCTCTCCTGCAGGCCCACCAAACCTGCCCTTGTGTGCGCATGTATGTGTGCGTATGTGGGGAGACGTGACCTGCAGAGAGCCTCATATGGAGCGCTCATGATCTCTGCTTCCGCCCGACCATCAAACGCCCCTGCACGAGTGCAAACACCCCCCCGCCATGCTAGCTGTTCACTCCCTCCCCTTTCCCGCTCTCCATCTCCATTCTTCTGCCTTGTTAGGCGTTAGCTCCTGTTGGGAGTGTTTCGGAGAGAGGAGGCGCTGTGTGGGATGCCGGTTGAGAGAATAATGAGGTTATGAGTGATGCTCTGCTCGATCCACACCTCAAAGTCACAACCCTGATGATGCCGCATGTGTGTGTCGGCGTCTGTGTGCGAGGGAGGCTGCAATTAACCTTTGGCCATCCCTGTCATAGCCTGCCTACTTGCTGCTTTAGATCAGAGATGCCTCATACCCATGTGCTTCTAATGTGTGTGTATGGCTGTCACAATTCGATTCAATTCCAGTTCACATGCGTGTAATTCAATTTAATTTCAGTTTGATAACGATTCATTTGAATATAAGTCAGGTACAGTACATGTACATTTTTACTAATGCTGTAAACTATGCAGGGAACCCTGTCAGTTGGTACAAACTATAATAATGTTTCTACTCAAATAGTTTTTTTGAAATCCAGCCTAAACATTAAAACGATTTATTCAGACATGCATTAAATATTGAAGAACAGTTTAAGAAAAAAATATAATGAATGTCATTTAGTGCATGTTTAGCAAAATGCTCCTCTCTAATGTTAATATTGTTTAAAAGCTGTTTTATTGAAGTCTTGAGAAACTTGAGAAAGTGATAACATAATACAACACATTACTTTTCTGTAAGTTGAATTGTATCATTCAGCATACCTTCTGATGTTCATACATGTTTATTTTGTGCTGTAACTAGTAGTAAAGCAGAAGAGATGATCAGGTTACACGTGCTCCGTGGTGCCGCTTCGCTTGAACTGAGATGCTACAACAATCTGTCACGCAACAATAAAGAGTGCCAAAACAGTATTTATTGTTTGAATTTCATAATAAAATGGACAGAATTTGAAAGCGGAGACTTTTTTCAAATCAAAAGTAACAAAGCACAAAGCTTATTGTGATTTATTGGATGGTAGGCACGCTTCAAGTAATCTTTAGTGAAGGTTTGTTCATGCGCCAACTGAAAACAGCATAGACTAAAAATATTGTGATTTAAGAATCAATATCGGTTAATCAAAATGAGAATCGATTAAAATCAAGAAATCAGTATTTTCAACCAAACCCCTGTTTGTGTTCTCCTCTCAGGGGCGGCGGCGGAGAACGCGTTGGGTAGCTTGCTGTGTTTGCCGGTGCTTCTGGACCCGTACGGTTCTACCATCTCTGAAACAACGAGTGAGGCATGGAGCGTGGAGGTTCTGCCAAGTGACTCAGGTGAGCGCTGAATGCATACAAGAATAGTTTAGTGAATATGGCGGCCCATGTACTGGTGATCTCTCTCAGAGCGTTACTATTCAATTTTGGCTTTACTCAAGAGTCTTTATTGATGTATTGTAGCTCTGGTACTAATGATAAAGTACTAATGATTAGCATAACTGTACTAAAATTGTGTTTATTTTCCCCAAATAAAGGATTGTGTTCCCTTTTGTCACTACCCAAACGATGTGTACATGTTTCGGTAGTGGCAATTTTAGATACTTTTGAGACTAGCTCAAAGATGCTAATCAGTACATGGTTACCTATCACCATGGATTAACACCCAATAAAGCTTGCTTAATTGCAGAAAAAAAGTGTTTGGTAGTGACGTTTCTTAAAGTTACACACACTTTTTCAGACTTCTGGACACATTTACCTTAAAACGGTGGTACCTGGGGATTCTACTATGCGAGAGGGACACAGGAATATTGACTAATTAAAAATGTAGGGGTGTGGTCAAAATCTCAGCCAATGGACTACAACATACACTGTTTCGGTAGTGACATGAACATGTGGGACACAGTTTCATTATTTACAAAGATTTTTTTTTTTTTTTTACTTTTTGGGAAAAATTGCAAATATTATATATAATTGAAATTTAGGGGTTATGGTTCGGGACAGCCACCTCCTAATTGAAAGTACCCAATAAATGATGATTTTATATATATACTAATTAAGCTTACTGATATTTAAAATATTATTGTGGGATTCAAACATCTAAAATTGTAATACCTAAATACTTAAAGGCGATGTTTTGTGTCATAGCATTGGAACTGTGCATTGGGCCTTTTAGTGTCAGCGCAGCCTGATAGACTTGCTGATCTCCCATTATGTTAAAAATCACTAGTTTAAAACATACACAGAACATGTTCAATTTTTTTAGTTTGTTTTAATATTTGAATTAATATTTAGCTTTTTAATTGGACAAATTTGTTCAGTAGCATATTATTTTTTGTTGTGGTATTGAGAATTTTTACATTTGAACGGTATTAGTATCCAGTATCCACTACTGAAATTTGGTTGTTGTGACATCACTAATAATGATCCTGTGAACAAGGCTAATTATGTTATGAATCATACAGTTGTGAGTAAGAAATAAATCATGCAGTTGTTGTGAATAAGAAAGTAAAACAACACTGTGCCAGTATCAGGCATACGGCAGACTGTGTGTGGTCTTGTCTCCCTGCCCGTTTTGCATCACAAACATAGGAAAGAGAGAATGAGTGATTGTTTTTTTGCTTTTCTGGGGTTTGTTTCAGTTCGAGGCGGTGGAAAAGTAGACTCCGAAGACCAATTGAGACCTGCATTATTACAAATGAGCACGTAAATGAGAGCCCTCCACGGGGATGCCCTGAGTGTCTTTGTGTGTGTGGATACACCGTTTTCTACAGTTAATGAATCTGTGTTGCAGAAGCTGCAGACCTGAAGCAGGAGGAACGCTTGCAGGAGCTGGAGAGCTGCTCCGGTGTGGGAAGTACTTCAGATGACACCGAGGTCAGGGAGGTCAGCTCCCGACCCAGCACCCCGGGACTCAGCGTCGTTTCAGGTACACATACACAGAAGCCTAAAGGCCCCAATATACTCATGGTGAAGTTCTTTTTCGTTCTTCGCTGAGGGGTAAAAAGAAGTTTGAAATACCTTTGCAGCGACATACTTTTTGCGAACATCCCGAAGCTGAACGCTGCTGAGAGCGACGTTTAGATGGATATGTTAATTAATATGTGCTGCATGCTTTGCTCTCAATAACAAAATAAACAGCAGTTAAGAAAGCATCTGATCATAGCGACGTGAATCTGTTTGCATGCGGATATTTAATTCGACTCTCCAGTAGTCACATTGTGTTTATTTTTTTAGCACTTTATACAATAGATTGCTTTGAAGCAAGCAGCTTAACAATATTAAGCATTAAAAATTCACTTAAAATCACTTAACAGCTTAAATTTCTACTATAAAGCAACTTTTCAGTGTGTTTGTTTTTACTTTTCTCACTTTGACGGTCTGAACTGAAGAACTTATTCAGAGAAGATTTTTGTGTCAAAGAAGGCGGAGCTTCAGAGCCACACCTACCTATTACAGAAATGCCACAGACACATGGTACTTCGAAGGCGTTTACCAGCTGTAGCAAACTTTTTCCGGAAAGTTCTCTTTGGCAAGCTGTTTCGAACAACCAAAACAAACTTTGTTTTAGCCTGATTTTGTTCAAAATGAGGTCATATCAGAGCCTCTATTGTCTAAATGTGTTCAAATGAACGTTCACAGTTAGTCTGGACTCACAGATTTGAGTAAGCATGAGCTTGCAGCATTCAACAATCCAAAGGTTTGAACATTCCGCTTACATGTCACATTTAAATTTGAATCCCTGGCTCGCAGAGTTCTTTATTCAGTGGCTTTTCTGCCATGACATTGTGATGAAGACGAAGAGCCAGATAACACAACGGCAAACTCCCGACCGACTCCTTGTGGAGAGTTTTCCCTGAGGACTTTTGCAGATAAATTGCCTTTCCCGTCCTCTTTCGTTCATTCTTGCCGTTTCCATCTCTCGTTCACCTACTCTGACCTCCCTGGGGATTCTCCTGCCCTCTTTGTGTGCTCAAGGGAGCATTGGCGTGGTTTCCCCGCTTCCATGAGGAGCCTGAAATGAGATTGGCTGTTCAACTTGGCCACCACTCCATCACCTATACGCTAGACTTTTGCTTACTATCTGAACTATTTTGTATATCTGAGAGATGTATACACAGTCAAACTCCAGGCTTGTTTTGCTAAGGCAGCAGAATATATATATATATATTTTTTTTTTCATCATTATTTTGTTCTTTGTATAAGAGGAATGTCATGCCAAAGTTTCCTCTTTGACAAACCAAACTACTTCACAGCTCTGAAGGTAATATGTTTGCCTCTGTGATTTATAGTTTGAGGTTTTGCTGATTTGTTACATATTGTTTGTGCAGGCATCAGTGCCACGTCAGAGGACATCCCCAATAAGATTGAAGACCTACGCTCCGAGTGCAGCTCAGATTTTGGAGGCAAAGACTCCGTGACCAGTCCAGATGGAGAAGACTCTGCTCATGGTACAAACACACACTCAAGTTACTGATTGGGCACATACACAGTACACACTGTTTTTTATTTTTAAGATCAGTGCATCCGTATTTTCCCAGTGAATGTCAACTTATGTTGCACACCAGTTTACCTGTGGTAAAGGCACATAAATGCCCTGGAAAACAGATGGCAAAGAGCATAATGCTGACATAACAGATGTTTAAAGAAAATAAGAGCCAGAGGAACATGTATAGATAATAACTTGGTGCATCTTTAAGTTTAAATTCATATTTGTATGTTTTGTGAGATATCAAGTATATTAAAGTTTTTTTATCTTCAGACATGAAAGATATTTTTCTTCACTATTAAATCTCATCCTGCACAGCTGTTGAATTTGTTTCTTGGGATGTCTGGTGTGGGACTATCCTTTGTCACTCATTTACTTCTTCCTCTATCCACTCCTCCATTCTTCCACCTCTCTAGGAGCTCACAGTCTATCCTGTGCACCCTCTCATGCAGATTCACTGCTGGCCATGTTCGATCCCCTCTCCTCTGGAGAAGGTAATGTCACTTCCCAGCATGCACTGCTGTTGAATGCAGTACTTACACATGTAAGATCTAGAAAGGAGTGCCATTAATGTGCCTAATGACGAGCCCACTAAACAGCATGTGTGCTGTGAAATAGAGGAAGCGCTTGCCAGATTTCTACCCTATTACAGCCCTTTCTGGTAGAATAAGGGGTTATATTATAGTGGTGTTTAAGGGCTAAATTTGATTTGTTTCTGTCCAAGTCCACAAATCTACAATGGAAAGTTGCATAAATGTGTTGGAGAGACATTGTGAGAATCTGTGTGTGGTGGGCAAGGTGAGGGGATGACAGGTTGCTAGACCTCACTGTAGGCGTTTTGGCTCAGCAGCCCGTCCCCACAGAGCTAGTGGCACAGGGCTGGCATTGGAAGGCACACAGCAGAGATGCTGTACCCTTGGAACAGGTGGCCTACTTTCACCTGAGGTCTGTCTGACTCTGACAGCTTTTTCAAGCTTTCTAACACACACACACACACACACACACACACACGCTGATGGTATGCATTTAACCTTTTTTATGAATGCCAGTTGAACAGAAGTCATGTCACGACCCTGGCATCTAGTTTTGTTTGTCAAAAACTGGCGGTTAAGTCACAAATACCACAGCGCAAAAAGTTTTTCTCACTGGTATCCATTTATTTAGCCATTGACATTATTTAAATCCAAAAGCAAGGACCCTCTGATTTTGGATCAAATGTCTTTGCAGGTTCGACCACCGGCACCATCGTGCGGCCCAAGGTGCACTATCCCCGGCCCCCTCACCCTCCCCCTGACCCGCCCATTCCAGAGGCCAGCATAATGAGCCACCAGGAGCCTCGCCCGCCGCTCTTTGCCCCCCACCTGGCACAGGGTGACCTGGAGCATCCCAAGCAGAGGCACTCTTACCCTGAAAGGCTGGTGAGAAGCCGGAGCACAGATGTGGTGTCTGCTGGCCGCAGACCCAACAGCGATCCCGGACTGAACCGCAGGACCATGATGGAGGAGAGAGACGCGGCTGGGGCTTTCTCCACAGGCCCCACCTCTTCTCCCAGCAAGGATTCCCTCAAAGGAGAGGTGAACAAGATGAATTTATGCCTTATTTATGCAATTTATGAATTAATGCATCCTTGCTGAATAATTTCTTTAAAAAATTTTTACCCCAAACTTTTAAATGGTAGTTTACAGTATATAGAAATTCAGATTTTTCAGTTTATTTTATTTTTTAAACTTGAATTTGACTGAACTATCTGCATTACTTTATTTTATTAATTGTTTTACTTTATGTATTTGTTTATTTGATTACATATATTATTTTAATGAATTTAGTATAAATATTTTCTTCCACCATCTTCCTCTGTAACAATTTTCATGTCTGGACAAAAAATATACCATAATCTACTCAAAATAATCTTTACTTTGTCAGTCGAACTCATCAATTTCTTTTTCTTCAGGGTTTGAGTTACTTGAGTTCAAGTAATTAACAGAATTTAAATGTTTGAGTGAACAACTACTTTAAATAACTGTTTTTGTATGCATTCAGTCTGAGGAAAGAAAGGACAGTGATGATGAGAAGTCTGATAGGAACAGACCCTGGTGGAAGAAGCGCTTTGTTCCTGCCATTCCTAAAGGTGAGGAGCCCAACTCTCATTTTTTTATATATAAGTACATGCCTGCTTTTATCCTGTGGATCAATGGCTAGATAGTTAAATTGATCTAGAAATTGCTGGCATATAAAAAAAAGTATTCTGTTTGAGTGGGGGAAAAGTGATGATAATATCTGCTTTTATTATTGGCCTAATTGGATTTATGGCAATAATTTTGAAAACGCTAGTATTTGCTGATACTGACATTGGTCACCGATGTAATGTGCATCCCTACAACTGCAAGACTTCTTTAAACATGGAAATCTAAGTTATTGCAGTTCTGTATGTGATCAGTATTTTTAATTGGCGAATAATTTATCTTTATGATTATTGGCTCTTCCTTTCTTACAGATATTTGACAGTTAAACACTAAAAAAAATTTTGGGGTGGAATTGCCTGTACACTACCATTCTGAAAGTTTTTTTTTTTTTTTTTTTTTCTTTAGAAATGTCTTATGCTCACCAAGGCTGCATTTATTTGAACAGAAATACAGTACAAACAGTAATATTTTGAAATATTACAATTTAAAATATCTGTTTTCTATGTTCATATATTTATAAATGTAATTAATTTATTATTGTGATGGTAAAACATTATTTTTTAGCAGTTATTACTCCAGTCTTAAGTGTCACTTAATCCTTCATAAATTATTTTAATATGCTGAGTTGCAACTCAAAAAAACATTTCTTATTATTAATAATGCTGAAAATGGTTGTGCTGCTTAAAATTTTGCTTAATATTTGGTGAAAAAATATATATAAAAAAATAAAATGATTTGATTAATTGCAAAGTTAAAAAGAACAGCATTAATTTAAAATATAAATCTTAATTAATTTCTTTACTGTCACTTTTGATCAATTTAATGCATGTTTTTATGCATGTTTACTAAAAAAATAAAATACTGACCCCAAACTTTTAAACAGTCAAACTCCCAAATGCAGCTCGAATCGATCTAACTTTCTGACACTCATTAGCATTTAGCATGGCTTGGGTGAAGAGTTTGTGTTTGTGACCCCCAACCCTGTCTGTTGCTGTGTTCCTCACACAGTGCTCTATTGGACTGCAGAGGGTGAACTCCCAGGTAACACACTCTTCAAGCTCTCTCCCACTCAATCTAGTGCAGTACAGCGGCCCGAATTTGTACTAGATCCCGTAGATTCCTCCTTGCCACTTTGTGACATGACACAATCGAGCTTCATCTTTTCATTCATGCAGCCATTTTGGTTTAACATGGTTTATTTTGCAGTGGTCGACCTCTATAAAAGGACATTTTCTGAAATATGCACTTGAAAAAATATGCGTAATTTACTGTATGCACCAAAACTACCAGTACTTTTGGTCAAAAATAAATATAATAGCATATTGCTTTTTGCTCTTGGTATCGAGATTCATGATTTTACCATTATTGGTAACTACTGAATTTTGCTATTGTAACCCCTTTTTTTCTTTATTTTGCACACAGCCTAAATTCACATAAGCATACACATGACATTCTGCAGCACAGAGCTCCACATCTGTGTGTGTTTGCTCTTTAG
Source organism: Phoxinus phoxinus (assembly GCF_949152265.1). NCBI lineage: Eukaryota > Metazoa > Chordata > Actinopteri > Cypriniformes > Leuciscidae > Phoxinus > Phoxinus phoxinus. The sequence continues at coordinate 16,389,222 of NC_136890.1, forward strand.
TAGTGACATGCTTCCTGTTTTAGTTCCCCATTACTAAAATTTTGGTTGTGGCTTATGTGTGGAGCAAAAGCATTCTAAGCATGTTTATCCATTTGCCACAATGGACTGGAGAGAGTCCGTGTCTTGAGGTTAGCTTTCTCATAGGAACACAACTGCAGCGCTCTGCCGTTTTGTGAGAATAACGGCTTCTGCTCATCTCTGCAGTGCCGATCGCGGGGCTCCGAAAGCGGGACAAGCCAGAAAAAGACGAGCCAGGAGCAGAGAGGGTCCCACAAGGTCTGCACACATTTAACTTCATCATACACTCTCTGCAACCATTGTCCACATTGATCACGTGCATGCATTTTTGTGCCTCTCAGATGAGCATTCAATGCTCAGACAGAACTCTAAGACCCAGTCAGCAGAGGCAATAATGGACAAGTACATCAGGTACATGGAGAAACGACCCACCCACAGTGATGGAGCAGGTTCTGGAAACTATATTGGACAAGGTTTGCCAAATAACAATACTCATGCTTTATACACAAACACACACAAGGGTATACACTCTCTTCAGTGTTGAGGAGTAAATAACTTCAGGAGTAAAAGTAGTGATGCTTCTAACTTAACATTTTTTTAGCAGTGTGAACACACTCCATTGTCCTCTCATTTGTAGCATTGTCCAATTAATTTAAACCTGCCATAAAATTGCCCATAAAGCTGACATGTCAATAAACTTAAATACAACTACAACAAGAATTCATCAGTGAGTAGTTAATCTGTCATGTTTTTTTAGCAAATTATTTTATATAAAATGGGAAAATTAGATCTTTTCTTGTTTTATGTTGTTATATTTTAGTTTATTGCTGTCACCCTTTTGTCCATAATAGCTTCATGTAGTTAGCTACCTTTTGTTAGTAACTTGTATCGTAGTGTTTGAAATGAAATAATTGCAGCTTTTTTCCCCCGGAAACTATTCCGGTTACTTTATTTTAAGGTGTCCGACTCCTAAAATTAATTGAGTAATATTATTTGACAACATGTACTTACTATAGGGTTAGGTTTAGTGTAACCTAAGTGTAACCTTTAGTGTAATTAAGCATAATTTACTGTTATTACCGGAGTAAAGTAACATATTTAACAAGGAAACTGTAAATTAAGTGTTACCACTGGGGAAACTATTTATATTATCCTCAAATTCAAGTAGTTAAAGACATACACTGTAGCACTATTTATTATGCTTTCTCCACAACATTTATCACTGATACAATTTGTTGTCTGCTGTTTTGTAACTGTTTTGCTCTGTGTGTTACAGAGTCTTGTAGAGAAGGAGACAGTGAGCATGACTCTCCTAAAGATGAAGTACTGCAGAACATCTCTGCAGATGACCTTCCAGACTCTGCCAGTCAGACAGCACCACCTCAGGACAAGACGTTCTCCTTTAGGTCACTCAGACAAACTCTCAGTAAAATCTAAAGTCTCAGTAAAGTCTGAATCTCAGTTCGAAACCAAAATGGCAACGAACATTTAACACAATCAGACTGATAACCTGCCATGTCTGTTTCATCTCTGCAGTGATATTAAGAAAAAGCTTCGCATGGCGCTGTGCTCTGCAGATTCGGTTGTATTTCCCATCATTCAACCTGCAACAACACGTAACGGCCTCCCGGACCATGCAGATCCCGAAGGTTCCTACTACCCATATTATCTTCTATTATTTATACTTAATTCAATATAATGGCTATAAAAATTATTATTATTATCATGTACTACCGGTACTACTACTACTACTACTACTACTAATTATTATTATTATTATCATCATTATGGTAGTATTCAGTCCTATTTAAAACAAACCTTATTTTGAAATAAAGTTTTTGTAGCTCTCTGCTCATGGGGTGAAAGTATCTGTTACGCAGGTTCTGAGGTTCAAAACGCTGTGCATTTATGTCTGGCCCCTGTCTCCTCTCTCTCCTCAGACAACGAGATCGTGTGCTTTCTGAAGGTGCAGCTGGCGGAGGCCATTAACCTGCAGGATAAGAACCAGATGGCTCAGATCCAGGAGACTACGCGCTGCGTCAGCCACCTCGACCCCCGCACCTGCAGAAAACTGCTCACTGCCATGGCAGAGGACTACAGGTACACACATTATTCTCTCTCTCTATCTCTCTATCTCTTAATGTCTCACTAACTTTCTCTCATGTTGTCTCTCTCTTTTACTCACTTCTCTCAAATACAGCTATGAATCACAATTTAATAAAAGATTGTGCTGACATATTTTTGGGCATGACTCCATAATGAGCGCTGTGATGGTTTTGTGCTGTAGGAAGCGGGCGCCTTACATCGCCTATCTGACGCGGTGCCGGCAGGGCCTGCAGACGTCTCAGGCTCATCTGGAGCGACTCCTGCAGAGAGTGTTGAGAGATAAAGAAGTGGCCAACCGCTACTTTACCACTGTCTGTGTCCGACTGCTCCTGGAACACATGGAGTCTAAGATGCTTGACTTCATCAAAGGTCTATATGAATCTCTGTGTATATGAGAACTCACTTTTCCTGCTTTACTTTAAGTCATTCACAGAGCAAAGGTTGATATTTGACTCATTAGAGCTGAGGTCTCAAACTTTAATTACCTCTCCATTGGGGCCAGGTCAGTGGTTACGTGTTTTTTTACCGCTACTAATTTTATAAATTAATTTCAGACATGGTTGGCCCTTTTCAGAGTATAGTGACTCATATTACATTACTATCTAGCGTATTACTCTGCTGTTTAGCGTATTAATGATGTCTGAGATTTTTAAACTGTAATATTGTGAAATCTATTTAAATACATTTTGAAATGTAATTTATTCCTGTGATGGCAAAGCTGAATTCTCAGCATCATTACTTTAGTCTTCAATGTCACATGATCCTTCATAAAATCATTCTAATGCTGATTTAGATATACGGATCAAGATATATTTATTATTATAGTCAATGTTGAAAACAGTTGTGCTGCTTAAAATATTGTAAACCATGCTACATTTTTTCAGGATTCTTTGATAAATATAGTTTTATTTGTAATATAAATGTTTTATGACATTATAAATGTATTTACAGTCACTTTTGATCAAATTAATTATTTCTAAATAAAAGTATTAATTTCTTTAAAAAAATCTTGACTCACCTTTTGAATGATAGCGTGAAAGGACTAAAATACAAAACAAAATATATTTTTTTGTAATTAAAATAGTATAATTTCATTTAGACTGGCAAAATAAATTTGCTGCAGCTGGTTGAAAAATCAACAATATTGTCGTAATGCAACACAAATTTTTCCAAATGTACATTTAATTAAACTATTAGCATTTGAGTGGTTGTATGAAATGATAGATGAGACCTCTGTTTTTGAGTCTGACTCTCTGTTGTTCCACAGCATTTCAGGGCTGCACTGCATCTGACGATAAGACAGCAGCCGTGGAGGATTTCCTGCGTTACCTGTATGGAGCCATGGCCCATGATGCCATCTGGCAGTATGCCAGTGAGGAGCAGCTCCAGGACGCCCAGATGGCCATCGAACGCAGCGTCATGAACCGCATCTTCAAACTGGCATTCTACCCCAATCAGGATGGGGACATCCACAGAGACGAGTGAGAAAACTCAAATATTTACTATGCAATCAATATTTTCCTTATTTCTTTCCATGTTGATTTCATACATTGTGTCTGAATTAGATGTGACACATCAAACAATCTCCTTTATACTAATCCTCATGTTTGACATTTTGTCAATCATATACCGGTAGTTGAAATTTTCTCTAGATAGCCTTGCACAACGAAATATCATTGGTCCAAAATCCTGTTCATGCCTGCATATTAAACTATATATGCTATATATGCGTATGCTCAACTCAGTTTAGGACACCATTTCAGCATTTTAAATGTCTTTTAATGGGATGTCTCCTTTATTCAAGGCTTTTCCACGAGCACATTCAGCGTCTGTGTAAAGTGGTGACGGCCAATCACAAAGCCCTGCAGATCCCAGAGGTAACCGTTTGCTCTACGTCTCAGAATATAGTTAGAAACGAAGACAGAAAACTGCAATCTGATGTGTGTGAATCTGTGCAGGTGTATCTGAAGGAGGCACCGTGGCCCTCAGCACAGGCTGAAATCAGGACCATCAATGCCTATAAGACCCCACGAGATAAGGTGCAGTGTATCCTGCGCATGTGCTCCACCATTATGAACCTGCTCAGCCTGGCCAATGAGGACGCTGTACCCGGGGCGGACGACTTCGTCCCTGTGCTCGTCTTTGTTTTGATTAAGGTGAGTTACATAATGCTGCTAAACAAAACCATATAGTGATATAATGCTGCTAAGTGCAATAAGTGTGCTGTGTATTTTGTAACATTTATGATAGTTGGCACTGAGGCCCAAAAGCTTTGTTGTCTTCTATGTAATAAAATATCCTTTGCTATTTAAAAGTATCTATTTAGAAGTTCATTAAATAATTTTAGCTTGTTCTGCATTCGCAATTACAGTGCATCCACAACATATGACTTAATTAAACTGCTTTTAAGATGTAATGGAAAATGGCACACCCTTTCAAATACAAGCAACTCAGTTGTAAATTCACAACAGCAGGGTTCATTCCTTCGTCCTTTAAAAAGATGCCCAATATTCCCTCGTTTTTGCCTCCTAGAGACTAGACTCACATAGTCTCTAACGGTTATAAAATACTGTAATTCCCTTTAGCTATATGTTGAATATAATTAGCTGATTGTGCAAATTATGGCTGTGCAAATTATATTTATTTGATCAAAAATCCTTTAAAAACAGTAATATCATTAAATATTACAGTTTAAAATAACAGTTTTCTATTTTAAAATTCCATTTTATTTCTGTGATGGCAAAGCTGTATTTTCAGCATCATTACTCCAGTCTTTGGTGTCACACATGATGCTTCAGATATCATTCTTAATATTTTCTGCTCAAGAAACATTCCTTATTATTATCAGTGTGTAAAACAGTTGTGCTCTATTGTGCTTGTATTTTTAAGATTTTTTTGATTAATAGAAAGTTCAAAAGAACAGCATTTATTAAAAATATATTTTTGTAACACTGTACGGTAATTGTCTTTACTGACATTTTTGATCAATTTAATGCACCCTTGCTGAATAAAAGTTAATAATTTTATTTTTTTAAATCTGCCCCTAAACTTTTGAACACTAGTCTGCTTCAAGATTAAAACCTCTCAAGTCTTCAGAAACTTAATGTACTAATCCTTATGCTTGAGTTATTTTGTGTCTAAGTTTTGTTATCGTGTGTGAGGTTTTTTTCTTTCTTCTTCTCCCCAACCCATACCTGTTTGTGTTTGCGATGCTCACGCCCACACCAGATTTTCTAAACTTGTAAGTGTGCTTGAATGTGTAAGGATGCACAATGTGGGTGGTCAGATGTTATCTCGTACGTTAATTCCCCCCTCTCGCTCGTTCTCTCCCTCCCTCCAGGCAAACCCACCCTGCCTTCTGTCCACCATTCAGTACATCAATAATTTCTACGCCAGCAGGCTGAGCGGGGAGGAGTGCTATTGGTGGATGCAGTTCACTGCCGCCGTGGAATTCATTAAAACCATCGACGATCGCAAGTGAAGCAGAACAGCCACCTGTATGGGCAGACTGTAGGAAGGAGAAAGAGAGAGAGAGAGGACGGCGCGGATGACTACTCTCCCCTTCATCACAGCGAGGCATCGCCTCAGTCTGTATAGCTGTACATAGAGACAAAAACAAGTTTAAAAGCGATCAAAAATTAGACATGATCATGACAGGTTTTACTACGGTGGGGTATTAAACGAATGAAAACAAATAATGCGGCCGGTGGCGACATTGCCGCCCGCGCTCTACTGATCTTGCTTATAACCCACGTCTTTTTTCTGTAGTATTGGGGAGGTGTTGAGGCTTAGAATCAAATTTTATAATAAACAGATTTAGCAAGTAATTAGCTGTTAAAACATACCTATCAAATGAAAAAGGGACCAGGAACTACCGGCAACGATTATGTATCGGGACGCTTCAGAGGGGAATCCATGATTCTGTCCTTCTCGTATAAACCGTGCAATCTCTCCCCATTCATAGCTAACTGTCACACGCCGAGTCATATCATAACGCATCACTATAGATGCTGCCAGTGTATCAATGTTACAGTTTATCAAATTAATCATGCCATTATTTTACTAGGGCAGCTTGTTCTTTGAATGTAAGCAGGTGTCGTCATTATTGTACATTCATTCTTTACTACGTTTCCCAGACAATTTGGACAAAAGGGCCCACATATTTATATAAAATAAAATGTATTTATTACTTAACTCCTGTATTTAATGTTTTATTATATTTACTGACTTGTTCCATGAATTAGTTGTTGGACAGATGCACAACGGTTCGGTTGTGGAAACAAGTTTAAGAAAAATTAAGACTCACTGAGAGCAGCTAAAACAGGGTGTCTTCACATTAGCGGATAGAGTTGTAAATTAGTGCCTTGCAGATATTTGCAGTAACACTTGTTCTTTTCGTTTCCTCCATCTTCCTGGAAGTGAGGAAGTCGGATCTGTCAAAGTCCAGCCTGGCTAAACGTCAGTATGCTATTAATAACCAACCTACAGTAAAAAGTACAACATGCCATATAGAAACACCCCACAATTGGACGTTCAAGTATGTGGATTGTTATTTGTGTCGTTGGAAAACTGACTGTTAGGTCTTACCAAATGGTCTTAGACAATAGTTACTGCTGTTGTCCCCAGAAAATATTTTTGTTCAGTTTGATATGGACCTTTACTTGGGTTTAAAGTCCATGTATTGTTTTCAAAGTTCTTACTTTTCTAGGGTTAAAATCATTATTTTTTTATAATGCAGTTCCCAAATAAAACTTAGAGTTAGGAGGACTATTTTTCTGTATACTTTTAGAAAAGAAAATAGCAGAAAATGTACCTTTAGGGCAAAAAGAGCTTGTTATTGGGGCAGAATCCTCAAAGGGACACCTTTGTACCTCATTTACCCCTAAAAGGTTCATAGTAGTTCCTTAAGTGTACTTATTACTACTCTAAGTTACTAATATGCACCTTCAAGGGGTATATAAGGTACAAACTGGCCCTCTTATAGGAACTGCTCCAGTGAAAAGCTTGTTTCACACCTAAAGGTACAATTTTTACACTTTTTTTTTTTTCTTCTGCCAGTGTATTGAGTTTAGATAGTAGAAAGAACATTTTAACACTGTGGCATCATCAAAGCTTGAGGACTAGTATATTGATTTTGCTGAGGAGAATCTATCTATGCGATTCAGGCTACCTCATGTCATAATCCCATAAACGGCAAACATGTTCTTCATAACAGTTTTTGCTGTTGATATCGGCACAATATATTATTTAAACAGGAATGTAGAATATCATACTCATGTTATTGCTAAATTTGTCTTTATCACATCAGGACTTCCCAATAACATTTGCACTTGCGTAGAACTAGGGCAAAATAACTGTACCCCTAACATTTTGTGTGGTTGTCTTGAGTTTCCCCCTTTGAAATCTGTCTGTTATTGTTGCTCCTAAAGATGTGTGAATATCTGATAAACATACTCTGGGTGTTGATTTTGGTCCTAAATATAGTAGATGCACTTAGAACAATTAGTTCTACCTCCAACTGTGTACATAAAGGGATAAATAAAATTGTTGTAAGTAATGCATTCTTTTCCTCTAGCTTTTGTTGCCTTTAGTATATAAGTATGCCCTGTATATACTTGTTTTCCTTCTGATTTGAATGGCGCATGAACGCGATATCGTCGTGTATCTCTCTCTTGCACAAACTGTAACACGAAGAGCATCAGCTACAAGACTTAATTTGCAGTGCACTTTGGAACGACACTGATATTCTGTATAACATTTATATTCGATATAATAGATCATTTAAATTCTATATAAATGCTATAGCAGACTATCTTTGTTTTTACTCGTTCCTTTTTAAATTATAATGTGATATACATTTTTGCCTTTTCAATATTTTCTGTAATGTGGAATCGGGTATTATTGATCTCAATATCTCAAATGGTTCAGGCTAGCACACTATTTTGGTGCAGTGTTTGGATTATTTTTTTTTTGTTACCACAGCAGCAATGTTGCATTTGATGGATCTTGGTGAAATTAGTTGCCAAAGGAATCAAAGACTTTATATGTTCATGGCATGTACTTTTACCAAGACCTTTTTGTGTATAAAGTCTGCCCTAACAAAAATATGCACCTTGGGGTTTGTGTAACCTGTGGCAAACATTTGAAGAGGACTTAATCTTGATTTATTTGTTTCTTTTTCTCGAGATTGAAAGGTTGGTGTTCTAAACCTGAAGAACTAAAAAGCGACGGCCTCATTGTGCAAATATTCTAACCCACAAGACTAATAGTCTTTGAGGTACCAATTGGGGCCGTTTTTAATTGAACAGTTGAAATACACTACTATTCCTTTGAACACACTTTTTAGCAGAAGCGACTTAAACAGGGTTTTGGTGTACTGTACTTAACTGAACTGGCTTAATATCTGCACAGTATGTTGACTGAGAGCAAGGCTTTGTACTCGATCTGTATTTAAGAGCTTTATAATCCCTACCGTATCATGTTGGTCCACTATTTTGAAGAGCATGCTAAGAGAATTATGGGTAATGGCTTGCATTTGTGAGCTTACTCACTTGGGCTCCTGTTGGGAAGGCATTCTGTGTGTTATGTGATTTAATATGAACCTGTACATAATTCTTAAAAAAAAAAAAAAAAAAAGATTAAAGACTTTTTCCGTGAAAATTTTTCCACGCCTGTTTTTGCATCAAAATGTCTTTACCGCGAAATGTCAAATGTCCTGAAGATACATGACTACTGTATCTTCTGGCTTTTTTTTAGTTTTAAAGTCAGCATGAAACTAAAATTGCAATATTATTGACTTTCCCTGTTGTGACGTATATCCGAGTGAAACAGCCTCTCGAAATATGAAGGGCGGGACTTGATTTTGTCCATTGTAAGTTGATTGGATGGTTGTCTCCTGCGAGTTGTGCCATTAAACACACCATCAGAAAATAAAAAAACATGTCATTGCAAGGCGGTATGGTAATTAAAATATGATAATGCGTGACCTACTTGAAATAATGCTTTTCTATGTCAACATTAACAACGCCAAAAATGAATCTGCAGCGCTCAGGTAGTACAAGTCGGAATGCTATTACAAATTTTAATTGTTCTAAGAAGACTTGAACGCTTTTACAGGTCAGAATCTCGTAAACGCTTATTACGACATGGCGTCTTTAATTTATTTTGATTAAAGATTACAAGGGCACATTATTTAAAATAAAAATGATGTACACCGATAAATCATTAATAATAATACTGCACATTTTTTTTTAATTTGTCCATTTCAATGGTGACTAATTGCGCTGGCCTACGCCTCCTGAAGCAGCGCAAGGTCTGACGGCAGAAAGACTTTCTTAATAATCAATAATCACAAATAAAACTTTATCTATGAAAAGTTCAACCATCAAGGACTGTTTTTAAGTGGCATATCTCCTTGACAGATCCCTACACACTGATGCCTGTCACCTTCACATCGAGCACGTCACCGGGCTTGAGTGTGACGAAACAAAGGCCGCCACGAATAGCAAAGCCCCCGCACTCGCCACACATTTAATTACCACTGACAACTGTATAGCGGATTTGTAATTGGAGATTTTTTTCAGCGTAATAGGCTTTCGCAATTGCTCTCTCTCCCTCTCCTGCCCTTACCACTCCAGTGCTCTAATTGTAATCTTTCCATCAGAGGAAAAGAACGCAGCGGGGTGCCTTTGCTTCTCTTGATGATATCTCCGATTGTTCATTTAAATTCAAATTTGGCCAGAAAAAGGGGTAATTAGTTGTATTAATAACCCGAAATGACTCGCTTGGTCGGGAGAAGAGATGGCTTTTGTTTAGGTGAGATCGGGTGGATATCGGCAGCCCGCTGTGTGAGATGGAGGCCTTATTGGGGAATCAGGCTAGTGATATGAATAAACTTTGATTAAACAACACGAGGTCATCCCCCCCATCTAAACACATTTGGCAATCCTGTGGCCGTGTTATTGTCATTTATCCGTTTGTAAACAAAGGTTCTTGGGGGTTTGCTGATTTGATTGTGCATGCTGGATTTGGGAATGGGTTTTGTCTGATGCAACTGTGTTACATATTGATGTCAGATTGTTGCATGAAGATCTAAACAGCCTGAGGGCCAAGCCCAGATGGCACTGAAATCACAGATCATCAGTCCAGTGAGGCTCTCACATGACTACACACACACACACACACACACACACACACACACACACACACACACACACACTGTTCAGTTTTTTTCTTTTTTAAATGTAAGGCTTGCTTTACTCACATGGGTTGTGATTCACATGCAGCTAGAACAGCAGAATGGATTGTGGCTCGGCCAGCGTTAATATTGGCTACCTTATGTATATATTATACCCGTTATATCATATATTTTTATATGGTGCAATGACAAATAAGGATGTCTGTTATGATATGATATACATACATATGCATGTAGGCTACTATAACTTTTATTCTTAGTTCATGTTAACTAACGTTAACAAATTAAACCTTGGTGTGTGTGTATATAAATATATATATACACACACACACACCAATGTTTCATTTGTTAATGTTAGTTAAAATGAACTAAGAATAAAAGTTATTATATAGTAGCCTACATGCATACATATGTATATCATATCATAACAGACATCCTTATTTCTCAATGCACCATATAAAAATATATGATATAACGGGTATAATATATACATAAGGTAGCCAATATTAACGCTTAACGCCGCCACAATCCATTCTGATCTGCATGTGAATCACAACCCATGTGAATAAAGCAAGCCTTACATTTAAAAAAGAAAAACTGAACTGTGTGTGTGTGTGCGTGCATGTATGTATGTATGTATGTATGTTGAAAAGTTGTTCATTCAAAAGTTGTAGTTATCTGTTAAAATTAATGCTGTATGAATTGACATGAACGCTTTTAACTAACATTAACATCAACAAAGATTAATAAACGCTGTAAAATATATTGCTCCTTGTTAGTTAATGAATTAACTATTGTTAACAAATTAGAGCTTATTGTTAAGTATTACCACATGTAATAACCCTTGTAGACATCCATGAAGGTCTACATTTTTGCCTTGCCTGCTTAAGAAATTGAGGAAGTGTATTCAAGTCATTTATGATTTTCTATGTGTTTTTGAATTATTTAATAGATCTGGGGAAAATGAGCATTGCGTTATTGACATCATTATATTATGTGTAGGCTAAGTTATTTTTTATAATTGATTAACAGCTTTAATGCGATATAGAAATGGATAACTATCATACATTTTACCTTGTTTTGTTTTAGATTTATGATATTTCTACCTCATAATATGAAAGTTTAATTAACCAGTGTAGCCCACCAATATGAAGCTGCGCTGGGCTGCTCTGAATGAACAAAGTGAATTGCGATTGATAGAATTATGTCAGTAAATATGCAGACAGTAATGGGTTTGACTGAGTGTTGTTCTCGCAGTGACCGCCAGATGGCAGCCGCGCCATTTGCGACCAGCGCTTCTGATATCGCCGAAACAAAGAACACATTCAGATACTGTAGCTAAAACACGCACCATTTTGTGAAACCTTTCATTTAGACAAAGTAATGCTAACGAAATATTACAAATAGAACGTCTGCAAGATTGTACATGTTCAGATATAAACACCTATTCATCGGAAAATGTCATTAACATGGCAGAAATTGTTGTTGTTGTTATGTTTGATTGAATGACTCCGTTCTCATTAGATTATGCATTCAAAATGAAACATCTCAAATTTGAGATTAAATTTTAAAGTTACACATTTTCTAATTTATTTCATAGTTTAGAATTTATTTCACAATGTTTTAGGCTATATTTGCACTTAGGCTATACAAGTTAGGCTACCTTATTAGTAAGCCTATTTAAAAAAAATTATAATTCACAACTGCTTTCTTTGAAATTCATAAAAAAATGAAGGGGGAAAAGGAAGGAACTGTGTAGGCTCATTTTACCTTTGAAATATCTGCTCTAGGCCACTGAATAGCTTCACTTGAGCTAAAAGAAGATAAAAAAAAATCCTGTTGCTCAAATAGCTATAACAATGAACTATAAGTATTCTCCTGAACCCTTTCTTTGCTCTTGTTTTGTCTTAGTGCTTTTTGGAAATGAGTTTACCATCATCAGCCTATTAACTAACCAACATTAACCAATGCACACCGATAACTGCCATCATGGCATTCTCATAATCTCATCCTGTTATAATTCAGTCAATCAGATTACACAACACATTTCTGCTGATAGGCTACCACTGTTTGTACATTTATTGCAGGAGTAAGGGCGTTCCCACAGGTACCACATCATGCAACTGTAATGTAATGAAAAAGTCACTGATTTTTACCTCCCCATAAGCATGCTTGCATAAATTCATTTTCATGTCTGTCCACACACAATAAAAGTTCTCACACAACCGCAGCATTATAGAAGCATTAGAAGATGAGGGGAAAAAAATCCCTACACAGGCGAGAACAAACAAAACAAGGCAGCAGCATGTCAATTAAATTAAAGGGGGAAGCTAAATGAACAAAACGTCAAACGCACATATTAAAGCTAAATGAAATAGCCCCGAGGAGCCTGCGAGACGTGAAGATTAGAGCTCAGGAGGATCCGCAGAGATGTAAATAATGAAACCCAGCTCAACCTGCACACACTGGGATTGCAGCATGGACACGGGAGACGTTCTGCATCCAAACCAAACCAAAAAAACAAAAAAAAACAGGGTCTTCAGTTCCAAACATGTTGTTCACCTAAAAATGAGTTAAGCTGACTGCCTAAATTGAGTTAGTGAAAAGCATGACCGGCACACCAGGACTGTACTTTGCATTAAAAAAAACCTGAGGATGTGAGTCGTTTATGCAGCTTTCTGCAGTAGATAAGCTTATTATACGATATGGCTTATGGAAGATTAATAACATCAACATAAAATATGTGGCATTTTAAAGATCTTGTAAGAATATTAGGTGTTTCAGCTCATAAGGACTGACTTGTAACCTAGTACAGTATGAATTGTGTTTTATGTCCTGTCTTGTTGTTGTTAGCAGAGAATATTCTATTTAAAGTTAACTTACCGTTCACTATTTATTTTTACGCAATGTGACGCATTTAAGAGTGAAATAGAATCTCAGGGAAAAAATGTAGGATGGGACTTGATTTTTATCCCAGTGGTTCTCAAGATAATATTTTAAGGACCGCATAAGGTGATTTGAACCTCTGTTGTAATGAAAATAAACTAAAATAGGCTATATATTTTTTTTACAGTACATGTAAAAGTACTGGTGATATAAGGTAACATGGGTTAAGGTGAGGTTTAGGGGAAGGTTCAGGGTTAGTTACAATACAGTTATTGCAATTGCTATAAGAAGGACATATATGTACAAGCGGAACAGGACTGCAAAATAAAGTGTTAAGATTTTTTAATATAACTATATGTAAAGCATTTGAAGATTTATTGGGGCATCTCTGGAAGTTTACTAAGGTTGAGAACCACAGTTTATCCATCAGTTATTTATTTGAACAGGATGAATTGAGCCAGACCTGAATACAAATCTGTTAAAATAAGGCCTAAATAGTTTATTTTTATTTTTTACTATTATCCAATAGCCTGCATGGCTTAAGTGATGTCAGTGGGAAAGGAAAGTCATCTCAGAGTATAAGAACAAGTTATTACACTGTTTTCTTCCTGTATTTTTGTCTCTACTTTACCAGCACAAAATATCTAAACATTCTTAAATCAAAATGCATCAAAATGAACTAACTTTACATTCAAAACACGAAAAAAATTAATTTCCCCTTTAAATTAAGTTTATTTTTTTGACCACCATTTGCAGAGTTTGTTGTTGTTTTAGGCATTAAGTCGCTTAATTTTGATAATTGTTTCAGAAAACAAGACTTAATATCTCAAGTAATTTTGCTTAGATGTATCTTGATTTACAATGTTTAAATGTTTGTCTTAGAAAAAAAGATATAGCCTACTGAGGAAGAATTTTTTTGCAGTGTAAATTTTAAATAAAGGTAAACTATTAATGAAAAACTTACTCATAAATAGTTCACAACAACACCGGGACTGTGCATTTTTAAAGTTAATTGGGGTCAGTTTTGATGCCAAGAAATATTTATGTAGCCTAATATGAATATATGTCATTCCAAACATCGACTTTCTTCTTTGAAAAAACAACAACAACAACAACAACATACTTTGAGGAAAATATCAGTGTTTTTTGTCTGTAAATGGAAAGTCAAAGGGTTGTTTTGGACCCTGTTGACTTTCAGTATGGGAAACAAATTCTTTGCAATATCCAATTTTGTGTTTCACAGAAGGATGTAGTCATACAGGTTTGGAACGACATGAGGTTGAGTGGCCTAAATGATAACATAATTGTCTTTTTTTTTTTTTAGTTGGTGAACTTTCCCTTTAAGATCACTTTATGTGAGTGTTCACCTTAGCCTATAGCCTATATAGCCTAGATGTTGATATATTTTATCTCAGACGTCCGTAAAGTCCACCAGCACGATCAATCAGACATGCATCATCTGTAGCCAATGGCTCCCTCCGAGTGAGAGCGATCTGGCCTAAGTATGTATGCTTGACGCCTGCTTTGCTGATTTCTGTCAGCGTTAATATGAGAAATGAGCTCTGAGCTGTGCCACTGATGTGCCTGAGGAAACTAAATCGACGGGCTCGCAGTTTTCGTTACTACACCGGTATCAGATAGTCTCCGTAGCTTCTTCTGCACTGATGCGACTGGTCTCAGTCATGCTGCCTCGTCCCTCAAGCAACAGGTGACAGAAGTTACAAGCAAATGTGTCTCCGGCCACAGCGGCCTTCCTTTGAGGACCCTGACCCAGGGCAGGCTGTCTGGCGACGTGCCCGATGGAAAAGTGAGCTGTCTCGGCCCCCGACATGCAGTGAGCAGAGGATGTCAAGTCACGTCTTCATCAAAGAAGAGTTTAATCCACGTTTGAGGAAATAAAACAGTTGTTGTCATGGTTGAAGCGATCTGATCTCTGAATAGACCTTCAGAGCTGAGTCATTCTCAGTGGGACGCATCTGCATTGTTTAACGGTGAAAGCAGTGTTTAACATTTAACGTTAGGCCTATAAGTACTACACTTAATGGAAAAAATGTATCTTATCAAATAATTGTTATTGTTGTTTATCCCATGATTGTTTTAGTTTAATTCTCTGTGCGTGGTGTGATCTGTTTTGGTGAAGGAGCGGAACAAATGAAAGGTATGTTTTACAGCACAAAAGATAAAATGGTGCTTTTAATAGTGGTATAATCAGTGACGGAGCTTGTAGAATCCAAACCTGCCACTGATGACCATTTGGACATAAATATGTATATAGGCATATATATATATATATATATATACATATTTATGTATACATATACATATATATATATATATATATATATTTTTTTTTTTTTTACAAATACAAGCATACGTAAAATGGTAAAATGTAATTTATTCCTGTGATGCAAAGCTGTATTTTCAGCATCATTAATCCAGTCTTCAGTGTCACATGATCCTTCAGAAATTATTTTAATATGCTGATTTGGTGCTCAAGAAATATTTCTTATTATTATCAATGTTGAAAATGTGCTGCTTAATATTTGTATGGAAACTGTGATACAGTTTTTCAGGATTCTTTGATTAGCATTAATTTTAAATGAACATCTTTGGTAATTTTATAAATGTCTACTGTCAATTTTGATCAATTTAATACATTCTCGCTGAAGACATTTCTTTAAAGAAATCTTACTGACGCCAAACTTTTGAACAATTTATATTGTTCTTATGATGATAATGGGACTTTTCAGTTGTTTTACCACCATATCTGTTATGAGCAGCACATTCATAAGAGATTATCATTCTTTACAGTTTAAATGTGTTATGTTGCAGTTATTTATAAAGTTACCATTTATTTATCTCTGTGGGTGTGGTTATGAGATTCTTATGTGGGTATGTTAGCTATGCTAACATAACATCACAAAATAACATGGCCTTATTCCTAACATTTATATTTTATGTAACAAACCTATGAGCAATGTAATGTTTTCTTGATGTGTTTCAGACAGCTGTTATTGTGAAACTTAGTTTGAATTACGTCCCGCAACTTATGTGTGTCATCAAATCCTGCCAGGTGAGAGTTCCTGTTCCCCATCTCTCCTTTTTTTAGATGGCCTAGTTCTTTTTCCTCCATCCATTTCTCTCTTCTTCTCCCCATGGTTGCCTGGAGTATGCCCTGCAGGTATTTAACACAGCCCTGACTTTTCTGCTGCGCAATGCTGTTTTACAGGGCACAGGCATTAAACAGGGCTGGTCCTGGCTTCCCTGCCCTGCTTGTCAGCCCAGCAGGCTAACAAAGGTGAACTTGCTCTGTATTAAAGAGGCTCTTGTAGAAAAAGTGCTGTGTGATAACGGCACCGCAACACTTTGTCCAGTTTCCCGCTGACCATTAATGCTCCGACACTTCGTCTTATAGCTGCTACTAAACCAGGTAATACAGTATACTCACTGTCTCTTCATTTGGCATGGTTTCATGAAGAACATTTAACAACCATGGAACCGTAGCATTCTACAAAAGGTTCTTTATAGTGGAAAAGGGTTCTTTAGATTTATAACGTTCTTCACACTAAAGGTGAGGTCACATTTACCTTTCAGCGAAATTTTGCAAGCATAATCCAGTCATTCCAATAGGAATTCATGTGATTGGGAGTTTCTTTTGAGAGAGAAAAAGTCAATCGCCATGCAGTTGGTCAAGCGAATTTGCCGCTTTTACCAACAGAAAGCAGCTTGGTTTGAAAATGACAGCTGCATGAGCTGTGCTTAAAGGTTAGTTCACCCAAAAATGAAAATTCTGTCATCATTTATCCTCCCTCGGGTCGTTCCAAACCCGTAAGACTTTTTTTCATCTTCGAAACTCAAATGAAGATATTTTAATGAAGCCTGAGAGATATCTGTCCCTCTATTGACAGTTCACGCAACTACCACTTCAAAAAGTTCATAAAGAGATGGAAAAACGAATCCATATGAATTGAACGGTTTAGTTAAAATTTCTGAAGAGACACGATCGCTTTATATGATGACCAGATTGAATTTAGGCTTTCATTCACAAATAAACACTCATCAACACAAACATCAGTTGTGGTAAACGGAAGCTCAATCATGTTTGCTTGATGTGGAATAACCAATGAGGTTTATTATCATGTTACGCATTATTATCATGTTACGCAGCACATTTCAACTTCCGCAAGAACCAATGAGGTTCATTCGTGTTACGCAGCACGTTTGAACTTCTGCAAGAACCAATGAGGTTCATTCTCGTGTGTTACGAAGCATTTTTGAGCTTCTGCAAGAACCAATGAGGTTCATTCTTGTGTGTTATGCATCATGAT
Source organism: Phoxinus phoxinus (assembly GCF_949152265.1). Lineage (NCBI taxonomy): Eukaryota > Metazoa > Chordata > Actinopteri > Cypriniformes > Leuciscidae > Phoxinus > Phoxinus phoxinus. The sequence continues at coordinate 16,406,757 of NC_136890.1, forward strand.
TGAGCTTCTGCAAGAACCAATGAGGTTCATTCTCGTGTGTTACAAAGCATTTTTGAGCTTCTGCAAGAATCAATGAGGTTCATTCTCGTGTTACGTTGCATATTTGAGCTTCTGCAAGAACCAATGAGGTTCATTCTTGTGTGTTACGTTGCATTTTTGAGCTTCTGCAAGAACCAATGAGGTTCATTCTTGTGTGTTACGTTGCATGTTTGAGCTTCTGCAAGAACCAATGAGGTTCATTCTTGTGTGTTATGCATCATGATTGAGCTTCTGCAAGAACCAATGAGGTTCATTCTCGTGTGTTACGTTGCATGTTTGAGCTTTTGCAAAAACCAATGAGGGTTGTTCTCGTGCGCCATGGCAGGTTCGGTTTAGCTTCTGCTTATGTTCGCTGATCAATGTTTATATGTGAATGGGGCAGTCATGGTCTAATGGTTAGAGTCAGACTGGTAAGCCGAAGGTTGCGATTTTCAATACTGGCAGGAAACGACTGAGGTGCCCTTGAGTAAGGCACCTAACCCCCAATCACTCCCCGGGCACCACAGCAAAAATGTCTGCCCACTGCTCCGGGTGTGTGTGTGTCCATGGTTTGCAGTGTGTGTGTTCACTGCTCACTACTCCTAATGTGTGTGCATTTACTTGGATGTGTTAAATGCAGAGGACAAATTCAGAGTATGGGTTACCATACTTGGCCTTCACATGTCACCTACAAAGCCTACATTCAATCGGTTCATCATATAACGCAATCCAGTCTCATCAGAAAATGTGTACTAAACCTCTCAATTCATATGGATTACTTTAACCATCTCTTTATGAACTTTTTGAAGTGTCAACGTGGTAGTTGCGTGGACTGTCAATTGAGGGACAGATTTCGTTACAAATATTTTCATTTGTTTTCGAAGGTGAACGAAAGTCTTAAGTGTTTGGAAGACATGAGGGTGAGTTGATACAATTTTGTTTCCATTTTTGAGTAAACTAACTCTTTAATACATCTCTACGCTACTGACATTTTATACAATTTTTTGCTAATGTGAACTCACCTTAAGAAAACTCTTCACTGAAAGATTCTTTGGTGAACCAAAAATGGTTCTTCACTGGCACCAGTCATTTACAGCGTTTTATACCAAAACCCTGGTTGGGATCACACAGAGGATTCTTTTCCACGTCATGATGGACACTTCATTCGCAAACGTCCATGCACGTAAACGTGGCTAAGCGCATTGCAGATTACATGTCATTTCAGGAGACACTGCACTAAGATTAATACACTATGCTTGTCAACCTGTTTAGCAGGGAGGCCATTTAAATCGAATATTGTCATGGATATAGAAAAATACCATTCCACAGAAGCCCAATGAGGTAATTTGATTAGGCTTCTAAAATGGGAAATCTAACATGAACTAGCTCACAACTCATACAAATCTGATTTAAAAAGACATTAATAGAGAGGCCTAATGGGAAAAATGCCAATTAAGCATTGATTGCCCTGAAATGAATGTGCTCAGTGTTATAGAAGAGATGTTTGTGCGTGTATGTTCCCAAAGCAACCGACCTCAGTGTGTGACCTCAGCCCTATATGACACAGAAGCCTCCACAGGCGTCTATCTCTCTCTCTCTCTGTCACACAGCTATGGCCGTTCGCCCATGGAGGGGATGACAACGCTATATATTAATTGAGGGTTTTCAGAAATAATAATAATAACAATAAAAAATACCTCTCCACCATATCTCTCCCACTCCATCCGGCCCCCCGCTGTCAGACTACATTAAGAGGTGCATGCAGAGAAAGAGCGAATGAGAGAGAGAGGGGGGCAATAGAAGAGACGAGACGCCATCTCATCTCTCCTGAAGGCAGCAACAATTTCGCTCCATTGTAACAAGGTGCAGCCTAAACTGATAAATTGCAGATTAAATGACGGCCACACTTCACTTGCTCTCTCCCATCACACGTACACACACACGATGCCCTCCTTAATTTCACACGTTTCTGCTATTCGCTACCTTCTTGGCCTGTCAATTCTGCCTAATAGCAAGAGGCACTAAAACACCGGGGCCTGACAGACTCAGATCAAGAATGATGAACATCTCTTAGCAGTGAGAGACGCATCTCCTCAGTCCTGACTTCACCGGATGGCTGAAACTTCTTATGCAGGAATCTGCCGTGATCGTCCAGGAGAAGAGCTCTAGCTGACAGTGCAGACTATATGGCCATGTCGAAGCCTCTGGGTTACAAATAATGGTAGAGAACGTCCGACGAATTGGTTTTTGTGATATGGTGGTGGCAAATAATGAATCATCACAAAATTGTGTTTTATGAAGCAGAAGGCATTATTTAGGAAAAGGGTTTATGAAGTTTTTAATGCCAAGGGCCCTAACTATTACATATATATTACTATACTAATGTTTTCAGTTAACTTTTAGTTTTATATTTTTGTATTATTAATTTTAATATGCGCTTTAGTCATTTTTATGTTTTTAATTATATTTAATTTTAATTCATTTTTTAGTTTTAGACTCAGTTTTAGTTCTTCAACTTAAACTTAGAATTGTTGCCTTGGCAAATGACAAAATAAGTTTTTCATCCAACATTTTGATTTTAATTTATTTCAGCGTTATTTCAATTAAGGACAATGATTTTTAATAGTTTTTTTTTTTTTTAACAACAATAACACTGAAACACATGCACACTTATACTTTATATATTGTTATATTATATTCGTCTTTTCACATTATGAACCCCCATAACTCTCTTGGACCCCAGTTTGAAAACGGCTAATCTGAAACTTCAGTCCCTAATTTTAATTCTAATAAACAGAATCTTCCTTGATGATAAAAACAAACCAGTGCATCTATTTGCTGTGTGCATTTTCATTTGGAAGATGTCATTTTTACAATTGCTCATCAACAATAAATCACATAAATGTTCATTGTTGGGAGTTAGAATGAAGTTCAGCAAAATAGTTTGTGCCATTTATCATTTAGAATGTTTGTTTGTTTTTCAAAGGTGAAGTGTATAATTTTTGGATGTTAAAATACGTTCTCCTTCCCCAGCGTTATATGCAGAGTCATAGTAAGCCAAATAAGTTATTTGTAGTTATTTGATCATTGTCTCTCTGTGGTGTTTTAAAAACATTGTTCTGTTTGTTTCAGCTTTCCGACCAGCCCAGCACGACAACAGTGGCTCAACCAATGGTGTTTGTTTGGGGCTGGGCTCTCCGTTTGACTGACCAATGACAAAATGGGGTAAGTGTTCGAAGTTGTTCATACTAGTTGTGTGTTTATTGGGTGTTCATTCGATTCTTAAATAGCTTGACACTTTATTTTAAGCTATGGCTTTTTGGAGAGACCAGTTCATCACGTTATCAATGCTAACGTTCCTTCAGCATTTGCTGTTCTAGTCAAAGGTGTTCCCAAATAGGCCTATGTGTGAACTCCCACATAGGCTCAAAATATTCCTCCATTTTGCAAAAATCGTAGCTAAACTAATGGAAGAAAGACACAATTCTCATTTCCACAAGTCTGTTCCAGCCCCCGCCCAATAACTAGAAAAAAAAAGCGCAGGAAGACATGAAACAGGGTCATTAAAAACCAAAACAGTGAGTAGATGCTTGTCTTCCACGGGTAGATTTGTATTGTATATTCTAATTTTACTGCCTAAATTAGAGAAATAAGCATTCCCATGTAAATTTATTCATGGTGAAGGAGAGGGAGTCTTAGGGGGGTGCACTAAGATCTGCCAGATAATGCATAATTTCAGAGCTGAGACCCTCATTTCTGCATCAAGCCCCTGCCGTAGCGCCTGGTCATTAAATGCTAAAATAATGGCAACCTCGCAGCTTCCTCAGCCTAATTGCCTCCTTCTCTAGCACTGCATTCTCAAGACAATAATGATGTAGTGTGCCTGTAGCACCAGCCTTTCTATTAATAAGATTGTATTTCTAAGTGTGCTGGATGACGCCAACGTCTTTGGAGTTCAATGCGCAGTGTGTGTGTGTGCATGTGTGCGAACAAGAAGTGACTGCCGTTTTCATGTTTACTGCACGATGCTTTAGCACACATTCTGCCCGGCATTCTTTACCGTGTGTGTATATATATATATATATATATATATATATAAATAACGGCCTAGGATTTCATCGCCGATCGGCTTGATGCAGGAGGGCAATCAAAGAAGAAAAATTCTCATTAATAAAGCGCTATGTTCGCTTGTTTATGCTGGTTGGCTTGCGGTGGTGGATCAAGACTAAGCGTGTGGCATTTTAATGAAATTCACCCCTACTTTTTTAATTGGTGGGGTTTAAGGAGAGCGGCGTGTGCATTTCAAAGCGAGATCAATACGTTTGAGTTATTTTCGTGGATGAGCAGTTTTTCTCTTTCCTCCAAGTGTGGCTGTAATGAAGCTTTCTCTTGGCCTTTTAGCTTACAAGCTAATGCGTTTAGCAATGTACAGTCCACATACCAAACAAACATACCTTTTACCATCACATTAGAGCATTGAAATCCCTTCCTGGCTCTCTGGAAGGCTCTTTAATGATGTTGGTTTGGTTGATTTGCTCAAGACTGAAATTCGACGTCCAAGTCAGTTCCTCGTTTTGTGCTTTTGAACGTGTGCACAAGCATGTATAAACATTCTGCTTGTGACGGCCATAATGGCTCAGGAGTTAACGCTCAAAGCTCTTCGCCTCACACTCCGGCTCAGAGGAGTCTTTCCACAGGGCACTTAAGGCTTTATCTGGCCGTTGAGGGGAACCTCAAGTGGTTTTGACGGCATTGACTACCTTAAGCACCCTCTCAGCGCTCACTCTCTCTGAAACATTTAGCCTCTGCTCATCTTCTCGCATCCTTAAAAGCTGAAATTAATGACAGGAGCTCAGCCGCTCATTTATAATTGCTTCATTATACGGCCGTGTTCTCCTGACAATAATGGTGTTTGTGGTGTATTTCTAATTATGTGGCATTTTTTTGCGCTCGTTATCAAGGACTTCAGGTTTCCTCTAATTGCACAGAAAATAATGACTGCCTCTGCCTTAGCCTCGTCTGCTGCTCGCTAGACGTGTCTCTCTTGGATTGCATCACAAACAGTCTCTCCGGGTCGCTAGAGTCTTGTCAGGATGGCCACAAATGCCCAAACATCACTCCTGGTTGGCTTCAGCTGTCCTCTTTGGCCCTTGGGTTCATGGCAGTGACTTTCAAGAAAGATTTTGGGGGATTTTACCATAGGGATTTATTGTTTGTAAATCTTCTCATAACATGTGAAAAGGTGACATGGGGACATTCCAACAAGCCAACATATCTTATCTATTCTGTCTGTCTAGGCTATCTATCTATGGGTACGTTTACATGAAAACGATATGCTTAAAACATAAGTTTTTCCTTTGAGTTTTCCGGATACAGATGACACCATTGGCAAAACGATCCCCATTCACGCGGATCCGCGAAAACGAATAAAAACGCTGTGTTCTGCTGTCAGGCCATTAGATGGAGATGAAGCACTATAGGTTGAACACGTAATACGCATGTGCATGACGTCATCGTCTTCAGAGATTCGTGTTTTTGTTGTTTACACGGAGACCGTTTAAAAAAACGTGCACTTTTGAAACACATTTTCAAAAGTTTGCGTTTTCAGGCACCCGAAACACCGTTGTCGTGTAACCGATAAACGTGATAAACTTTTTTTGCGTTTTTAGTCGAAATCCATCCATCCATCCATCCATCCATCCATCCATCCATCCATCCATCCATCCATCCATCCATCCATCCATCCATCCATCCATCCATCCATCCATCCATCCATCCATCCATCCATCCATCCATCCATACATACATACATACATAAAATAACAGAGTAGTAATATTCAGTTATTCAATGTATAATTGTGTTTAATCTGTCAAACTTTCACACCATTTTATATTAAATTTGTGTGAAGTTTTTTTTCTTAGCCATCAAAGTATGCATAAGCATGCTCTGAGGAAAGTGACATGCTGCATGCGACACTTAAGCGCAAACATCGTTCTGCCCAGCAGGGCAAGAAAATTTCAAACTAAATGAAAACAAACAAACACAAAAATCATAATTATATCCAATAAGGCCCCCGAGGAGATAATCTCGCCACCCGACGTGTGCGAGCGATGACATTTGATGATGCATCCTGCTTAATAATCTGTTGCAGTGATGATGATAGCATCACCAATAAAGTCTTCTTTAGATAGAAGCTTAATTCAACTGCAGGAGATTAAAAACCTGCGCTTAACGCCCACTGCGCTCAGCTGTTCCTTCTCTCCGTGTTACATCGACGGATATGGATAATGCCATTATAATAATTAAAGTGTGTCATGAGCTGAACAAGCCTCGCTGTTTGGAGTGGTGTGTAATGGTGACCACCACTGATACTTCCATTTGGGAAAGAAATCCATTTACGTCTGAAACAAATAATAAAACACCAGGAGCATTAGAGTCAGTTTTATTCCACTGTTTAAAGAAAGACGAAAGCGAGTCTAACTATTTCTCTCGTTTTCTTGCTTCCTCCCTCTCTCTCCCTCTCTCTCTCTCTCTCTCTCTCTCTCTCTCTCTCTCTCTCTCTCTCTCTCTCTCTCTCTCTCTCTCTCTCTCTCTCTCTCTCTCTCTCTCTCTCTCTCTCTCTCTCTCTCTCTCTCTCTCTCTCTCTCTCTCTCCTCTTTTTTTGGATTCTGCTGTTGCAGCATCTACCTCCACCACAGTAGGAGCCCTCAGAGGCGGACTTAATTAGTTGCTAAGAGAAAGCCGGCTCTAGCGTGGAGCCGCTAGTTCTGTACAGATCCAAGTTCTACTGTGAACTTTGCTAATTATCAGGTACTCTGTAATTTTCCCCTCTCCCATGTGGCCCCTGACAAAGAGCTGCAAGAATAGAGGGAACAATTAGATGAAAATGATGCATAGATGTTGAGAGGGGGGTGAAAAGCAAATGGACATTTTTCATTTTCCACTCTGAACGTGCTCGGCTGCCCGGCGAGCGCTCATTGTTTTAAAGTCATGAATTATATCTGAAAGAAGACATTGTAATACAGTGAATTTTCAACTCAAATGTACATGTGATGGCTGAATGGCGATGATGAAACTTATTTTAGCATGTAGTATATTTAGAGATTATTCCATAGAAGATGATGGGATTATGGTATCATTCTATATACATTTTTTTCACTCTGATGCCCGTTAAATAAGCCACTGACATTGCAAAGTAAGATTGCATACCCTTGTGAAAAAGTAGACTTTAGCATACTTTAAAAAAATGTATTACGGAAATAGTTACCAGAATGGTTACACTTTATTTCGATAGTCCACTTTAGACATTCTACTAACTATAAGTAACTTGTCAACTAACTCTTAGTAGAGTGTAGAAGACTGTTAGTAGACTGTTAGGTGTTAGGGTTCGGGTTAGGAGAATAAGTTGACTTGTTGTTACTGTACTAACTATATGTTGCCAAGTTACTCATAGTCAGTAGAATGTCTGTTGGGGAACCAACAAAATAAAGTGTTAGCAAATATTAAGCAGACAGTCTAATACTCTAATGACAGTTAGTTGACATGTAGCTGCAAAGTTACTTAGTAGAATGTCTAAAGTGGACTATCGAAATAAAGTGTTACTGTTACCAAAAGAATATTCTAAAGTGCGAATTAAATGTAATGTTTTCGGACACTTATTTTCATGCTTTTTGCAATTACTGTGCATTTATAATTTAATATAGTTTAAATGTACATAAAATGCAGTTAGTTTAACTTTTTTTTGTGTGTGTGTGTGTGTGTGTGTGTGTGTGTGTGTGTGTGTGTGTGTGTGTGTGTGTGAGCTTTTTTGACTTAAGTAGGGCTTAAGTACATCTTTATATGTAATTTCATAATTAGTTAAATTGTCTTTGAAATAATGGTTAAAGTGTGTACTGACAAGCATTTATGGTAAACTAAAATAAACTTGAATGTCATTTCTATTGAAACTGTAGGCCTGTATTTAAATATATTCGTAATTACCAGTAGTGAAAATGGCCAAGATTCACTGGAGGCAACCTAGTTGAGGACATATTTTTATTTTATTTTTAAATCATAGGTGCAGATCCCACTAAATGTATGTATAATTACATAGCATTTGGAGGCTATCATGTGGATCCTGGTAATTACATATTTGTAATGATGAAGTTGCATACTTTTGTAAAAGTATGGTTAAGTGTGTTAGGAAACATGAAAGTCTACTGTTACTACAGAGCAAGTACACAAGTTGCCTTTTATCAATAATAATATATTTTCTGCAAGGACAGTTTCTTTTGTACTTTTACACTACAAGTGTATTTAAAGGTCACTTCAAGGGTAGCATGTTAGCAGCAACATTAGCTCATCTGGTAGTGCATGGTGCTAGCAATGTAGCTTTACTGTTAGTCACTTTAGAAGGAAAAGTGTCTGAGAAATGTAAAAGCTGTTGAGTGTGCACTAGCAAATGGGTATGAATCGTTTTGTGCATGTTCATTTTTATGATCTATTATGGAAGGGCTGTGACATGATAAGATCAGGATTCAGGCATTTGCCAGGACATTTATGAGGACATTGCCATCTGCATTAACCCATTAATATATTCAAATGCCAAGAGTGCCAGGATAAAATTTCTGTTCTGTCTTTTATATAGACACCCGGTGTCACTTCATGCCAGTTTAGTAATGGTCTTTGCTTCTTGAGTGGCCTTTAAAGTTCAGTGTGTCAACATCACAAGCCATTTTTAAAGTCTTTAACATTATCATGGAAAAATTATGTGATCGTTAAACACCCAAGGGGATCCTGATAATCGCAGGGCACCCTATCAGATGAAGGAAGCATGCGCGAGAGTGAAAGTAGACCTACAGTAAGTGAAACTCAATCAATAATATAATTATAATTGTTATGATTTTGCTTCTGGCTTTCAAACCTGATTGGCCGAGCGTTGTTCCAACAGCGTATACAGTCCAACCACACTGAGACTTTTCTCTGTTTGTATCATTCTGTTGGTCTGTGTTTGTGCCGTTTCATAAAGTGTGTGAGCAGTGCCAAGTGGAAGCCAAATTGTACAATTTTGTCTTGAGCTGTTTTTTAAATATTTGTTTTGGTTGGAGAATTTCCAGTTGTGTCTGACATTTGTGTACTGTCCGAGTAATTAACTAAAAGTAGTGACTCTACTAACTTAAAGGGATAGTTCACCAAAAAATGAACATTTCTGTCATCATTTAGTCCCTGTTCCATACCCACAATACAAATTAAAGTTAGGGTAGGTAATCCTGTTCAGAAACTTTTTTTTTTATACTGGGTGAAATGGTCCTTCCATTCTGATAGTATGTCAATACATTATGTGTTCAGAAAAAGGAATGAAAAAAATCTGACCTCTGTAGCAGCTGTAGGACAGTAAAAACTCTGACCAATCACTGCCATTTGGTGCGAATGTAAAGAACCAATCAGATGCCTTCATGTCTCGTGCCCGAGCACCACTGCGTGCACAGCAGTGATGCGTGGGTCAATGTATAAACAACCCGCACCCGACCGACGTTTTCAACTAACCCGACCGCAAAAAAAAGGTAAGAAAATATTGTACCCGACCCGCTTCCTGACCCGCGTTTTTTAAAGTAGCTATAGTTTATGCTCATCGTAGCGTCATTGGGCCATAGACGGAGGAACTAGGGGTGCGCATTTTTCAGAATGCTGTATGATATAGCCTAATGTTTTGTAATAAAGGCTTGATTTATTCATTTATTTCGTTTCATTTTCTTAACAATTAAGATGCTGCATGTGTTTATCCAGTCTAATCGACGTGTGCGTCTCTCCCCTGACTTTCCCAACAAAAATCCCCCCCCCCCCCCCTCTCAGCAAATACATAAAACTGACATTACTGAGCTAACGTTATATGCGTTTAAAAGTAGCCTATTAAAATGGCACAATGGCATTGCTCAGTTCAACGCGTTGGGAAATCGGGCATTTTGTCCCGCGTCAGCTCTTATTCAAAGGTTAATAACGCACTCAACATTCAAAAGGTAAATAAGGATTTCCCACTTTCATCTGCAGACTGCTCGTGCGTCATCCTCGCGCATTCAGACAATAAAGTGTAGACCTATGTATTTCATAGAACATTGTGTCTAGTACTATATAAATTACAAAGGTAAACGACCCGACCGACCGCGACCCGAATATCATTAAAAATATTTTTGGATGACTCGTAACCGCGGGTAACCGCAGGCACCCGCTCATTTTGGATCAACCCGCGCATCACTGATCTGGTAGGTACATGCAGCTGACTCCAAATGTGGATGCGCGTTCATGTTTGTGTGTGTGTGGGGGGGGGGCGTAGCTTTGGACGGAGCAGTGACAGGAGGGGGCGGAGCTTAGAAGAGGTGCCACTTTCAAATCTGGCTAGCTCTCCAACATTACCTACTCTAGCTTTAAGATATTTTTAATGAAAAATTAAAATATACATACTTGACATGTAAGATCAAACATGCTTGCTTGACACGTGAAGTATGTTCTCATACATAAAGTAAGTACGGTTGAGTTGCCATTCAGCATATGTGCTGTGCACTATATGTATATAAGCATTGATCAATGTTTAAATGTGAATAAAAGCTAAATTAAATCAGTTCATCATATAAAGCGATGGTGTCTCTTCAGAAGACTGTTGATTTAGTTTACAATGTCTTTATGAACTTTATGAAGTGTCAAAGGTTTAGTTGCGTTGACTTTCAACGGACTTCACATCTCCTGATAATTATTAAACATGCTCACTTAAACGATTCTATCTCTCTTTCTCTGTCACAGTCATGTTGCAAAGTTTGATTCATTATAAGTGAATTAGTTCATCCTAAACAAATCTCTCTCTCATATCTAGTGTTGGAAAGTCTGATTCATTCCAGTGAATCGATTCATCCTAACCAAATCTCTTTCTCATATGTTGAAATGGAAAATCTGATTCATTCTAGTTAATCGCTTAATCCTAAACAAATCTATTGCTGAATTTGGAACCACATACTAGCATACTACTCTGACTATTTGTGCCATAGAAAGATGTGGTAAAATTAGTATACTAGTATGCGGTTCCGAATTCAGCATCCAAATTCAGAAAGACTTAAATAGTATTTTCTTGTAAAACATCATCCAGTAATCTTTTTTTACAACTTTGAAAAAGCTTTTTTTTTACGGTGTTGTTTAAAAGCAAAATTGTTCTCAAGTACACACTACACTTATGTATCCTCTGTCACAATGCCATCATCATCACACAAGTTCCTTCTCCCTCCAGAACTCTAACAACCAAACAAGTTTTTGGTCTTGCGAGACATTCATTACCATTCGCTGGTAACCGTCTGAAGTTGGTCGTTTTTAAGATGCAAGTTTGTCTTTCTCCCCACCCCTCCACCCCCTTCGTGCTCTATCTCTCCCGTCCACCCTGTCGCTACAGAGTCTCCGTGTCAGTGATACCAGGGGAAAAACTTTTAACATGCACGCCAGAGAGCTCGCAGAAAAGAATCCACTTCTACCACACTGCCTTTAATTGTCCCTCAGAGACCAGTAGAATTGGAATCTAAGTGGAAAAGCAGCCTAACTCTCCATCCCTCTGTCTCTCTTTCTTCACTCCGTCTCTCTAGGGTGGGTGGTGCTCAAGATGGAGGAAGGAGTGGCAGTTTGTTTTTGGGCCCTGCGACGTGGCTGTCTTTATATTGTTGCGGGAGCTTGGTCTTTTCCTGTTCTTCGTCGCTCTCTCGCTCTCTTCCTCTCAGCTCCAGACTGTTGGGCTTTATTAACCCTCCTAAGCACGGGGGACCTAAGGGAGGTCAGACATCGGTCGTTAAAAATCTATTGTGACTCGTCGGGAAAATGAATAAATGAGCACATTATTCCCCCCTTCGTGTTCCGCGCTGTTTGTCTAATCAAGTGCGAGCGGCGGGCGAAGTCAAGCGGGGCTGACGCGCACATTTTATTTAAGTTTTTTGGTCTGTCAGAGGAGCTTAGAGGTGTAATGAAGAAAGGAGCGGTGATTTGAAATATAATCCCATTACCCTGATGAAATTACAAAGACGGTGAGAGTTCACAAATCACACGCTGTGTTTTCTATCAGCAGTGATGCCCCTGTTGAGGTGGTGGCACCCAATGGAAGCCGGCACAGCCAATGAGAAGTGACAGCACTGTAACAGCACTGAGACCGCAGAGCAGGGGAGGAAAGCGGGCGTCTGGATCCCTCTGTACATCACGCTGGTGCTGCGTTTTTCATTTAGCTCACACCAACCACTGACATGGCGGCCCTTGTTTATTAAACATTTCCACTTTAACATCATATTACGATGCGTGTGTGTCGCATCGTATCATATATATATATATATATATATTTATACACACACACCATAATGCTTAATATATGCAGATATATTTTGTTTAGATTATCACAATGTTAAATATATAATGGTTCATATTTTTATGGTGGATTTTAATAGTTCTACATAAAAGAGTTTAAAAGTGGCAACAACAAAAAAAGACCTGGTAAAAAATAAAATAAAAATTGATTTCTATATGATATAACAAAAAAGTTGACGACATAATAATACAATAAAATAATAGTAATACGTTTATTTATATAGTGCCTTTCCAAAGCTCAAGGACTAGCCTATTTCATAAACTTTTTAAGAAGTATTAGTCATAAATTTAAGGTTGCATAAAAACTTTTAATTTAATTTGATAATAAAGAACGGTTTGAGAATGAAAAGTACGACTGATTATCCCTTTGCTTACTGCTAGTTCATCTGTCTTGTTTTAAAAACACAAATTAGTACTTAAATATTAGCATAATGGCTGTATTTATGCAACTGGCCCGTGATTAATAAGAATCAACCTCTGGGGCATAAAAGTGCCTGAAGTTGAAGAAACACTCAAGTTTAAATGTTTGGACAAAACATTGATTACTTTATTAAAATGCTCACACACAGGGTTTGTGCACAAATACATGTGTACGTACAGTTACGTACGTTCCCAATGTGTGAAGAAATAGAGATATATCAAACGCAATGACCATGTTAGCGAGACATCTGTGTGGTAATGGAAAGATTATGTGCGTCCTCGCTCAGGTACTTACCGCGTAATCTCACAATTCAATCTGAGGCAATCCCAGCGAAGTGGGCATTGTGTTATTTGTGAGCGTGGAATCCATATACCCTCTTTGATTTTTCCATTTGATAAGGCCAACACGAGCTATTCATTCCTCAGAAAATAAAATACAGTTGCATTCCGTTTGCGGAGGGTGTGAGGGGTAAATATTATCTTTCAGAGTTCCCCTGTCTGTTCTCTCTCATAGTTTCTGGTTTAATTGGTTGCTTCACGTGCCCTTTAGGAGAACATTACAGAGGGCTAATAATGCTAAAATCTACATCTGCCTATAAAATACTTGCCATTTTTTACACTAATGAAGTCAATAGTGTCTCGGTTGTGAAGCAGTGAGTGTGCGCATGAAATGTGGATTAGGCTACGGTGCAGGAGTACAGCACGCCGCAGATTGCCCTTTCTCAGAATAGAGTTGTATGGAGGTTATTTGTGTCTAATTGGTGTTGTGGAATGATAATGACTTGACTGAAATGCCCTTTTAAGCATCACAAGCTCACACGTAGCTTCTCCATTGCCCCGGCGTGCTCAACTTATTGACCACAAAGATGCGTTTCAGGACTATAATGTGGAAACTTCTTCAATAATTACATTATGTATCACAGCCATCTCCAATTAGGCCCAAGTACACACTTTACATACTGAATTTGAGTCACACTGAAAGGGTTAACTCTCCAAAAGCTTTTTTTTTTTTATTCTGTCATAAACTACTCACTTCATGTCATTCCAAACCCAGAGATTGTAAAATAAATCCATATGAATGTCTTCTGAAGAGAGACAATCACTTTATGATGAAAATATATTATTTAGGCTTATATTCACATATCTCAAGCACACTTGCTTGACGCGTGAGAACCAATGAGGTTTCCAAGCAAGTTGCATGTTAAGCAAGTATGTGCGTTCGCTGATCAATGTTTATATGTAAATATGTAAAAAATATATAAGCCTTAATTATGTCTAATGTGTTTGGAACAGGAGTGAGAAATCGGTGACAGAATTTTCATTTCGGGGTGAACTATCCCTTTAATGTAACTAGTTGCAACACTTGAGTGCATGTAGAAAGCAGACCAAGTAACAGTCATAATGAGCATGTCAAGTTAATAATGTGCTTAAATAGATTCCCAGGATGCCAGATATCAACGTATCGGCTTGTTACTGACCAATCAAATTTAAAACTTGCGCAATCCTGTCCTCGATCGTACATCAGTTTTGTGTACACAACAAGCTCATACGTAGCTTCTCCGTTGCCCTGGCGCACTCGACTTATTGACCCCACGGATATGTTTCAGGACTGTAATGTGGAAACTTCTTCAGTAATTGCATTATGTATCACATCTATCTCCAATTAGTCCCAAGTACATACTGTACAGTACTGCCGAATGCTGAATTTTGGAGTTGGACTTAATGCAACTAGTTGCAACACTTCACCGCTTATAGAAAGCAGACCGAGCAACAGTCATAATGAGCACGTCAAGCTAATATTAGTGCTTATAGAGATACCCTGGAAGCCAGATATCAACTTATCGGCTTGTTACTGACCAATCAAATTGGAAACTTGCTCGATTCTGTCCTCGATCCGCTCATCTATTCCGTGCACGCGACAGCTTGTCATGTGCACGCGAGCAGATTGTACAGAAAAAATACTTTGCTTTCCCCTCTGCCCAGTGGAAAACATGGCTGTCATGTGCCCATCCACGCTCAGCTTGCCCGACCGCCTTTATTCAAAGTGACAGTACAAGGGCTGGGGACCCTCTCCTCTGGCACCCCGGCTCCAGGCTTGCCCATGCGTCTCTGCGGCAGCACATTAATTCTAATAAAGCCTCACTTTAGCGGACGAGAGTCCCGCGTGGGGGGTGGGGTTGCGGAGCGGGGGGCCAGGAGAAGTGGTATAAATACACACTTTAATGAAGGGAGGACATGGGCGCAGGTGGCACGGCTGGGCAGGTGGCACCTCACGCCCTCGGGCTCCTGGGCGACACCGCTGTTGCTGCGTGCCCCGCTCTGGGGGGTTGAAGTGGTGGAGATTGCATTTTAATTACCAACCACTTCCTCTCCGTCCTTTGCAGGGGTCACAGCCTGCCTGCGCCTCTTGGAGTTGAAGGTGGGAGATGTGGCGCAGGTAAAGTTTGTGAATGTTTACAGGCATTAATGTACGTCATAAGAAAAAAATCTGTCAAAAAAATGGACAATGTCTTGGGAGAAAATTACATGTAAGCCTACATTTTCTGTTAAGTTTAGGGACATTTCCTTTAACCCTACAACACAATGCAATGCAAAATTTAAAATACAGGTAAAACACTTAAAAATCGATACACACAAAATCGATACAGAAAATTACTTCATATTAACAGTAAATTGGGCCCTGTTTTTACAGAGTTTTCTTTGAGTATGAATGTATAGACAATAATATCTGAGATTACCGTATTTATTTCTGTTCATCAAAGTATTCTGAAAAAAAAAGATCACATTTTCACAAAAATATAAAGCAGCACAACTGTTATCAAAATTGATCAAAATAAATGTTTCCTTGAGCACTAAATAAGCATTAGAATGATTTCTGAAGGATCACGTGACACTGAAGACTCTGGCTGATGAAAACAATTCATTTATTGTTTTAGACAATTTAGCTTTGCATCACAGGAATAAATTACATAATATAATATGTTAAAACAAAGTTATTTTAAATAGTAACAACATTTCACAATATTACTTTTGTCGCTGTATTTTTTTTCCAAATAATGCAGACTTGGTGAGCATAAGAGACTTAAAACTTTCAAAAACATTAAAAAAAAAATGAACCGACCCCAAATTTTTGAACAGTAGTCGTGATATAAAGTGATTCAAGAGTCCTGATCCCCATGTCAGGGTTTATATTCCCTCTTCTTTGGGGAAAAAAAAGAGAGAAAACTTTAGGCATCCTAAATAAACCTCTCATGTTCATTTTTCCACTGAGGTAAAAGTTTGGGCTTTGAAAAAGTTTGCGTTTTGGATTCTGTCGAATCCACATACCAAGGCTGTAGTCTGAGTGCGATTCCAGAGTTATCCTCAAACCGCGAAAGAACTTGACATATTTACAGCCAGCACTCTTCAGTCCCTGAATCATACATGTCCAGTGCATTTCCATAGGGGAAAGGGGGAAATGTAGAGCCTCGCTCATGTGCTAAACCACCCTGGGGGCCCATTCATTAAACATCACTTAAAACTGAAGTCCACACCTGGTTTTCTTCTCTCATTTTTTCACACATTCTCTCCCTCTCTCTCTCTCCTTCTCTCTCTTGGGGTAGGCCATCCTTCTCTCCTCGCAGTGCTAACTCAAAACTCCTGACGTTTTAAATGTTTCTTTTCTGGGATTCGGGTTTCGAGCATGAGCAGTGACCTTGGTGGGAGATGCTTTATGGATTTGACCTGGGAGTCCCCTTAAGAAGCTTGGCTCCTGGATCGGTAGGATGATGGAGGGAAGGAATGAAGGGAAGAAGGAGGGAAGGAATGAAGGGAAGAAGGAAAAGGATGGACAATGGTGGGGGTTGGGGGTGTCTGGAAGCACAGGACAGGTGAGGCTGCTGCCTCCCCCCCCTCTCGTCCTGCGACTCTGGGGAAGAGGCACTTCAGCACGCCAGCACAGATGTTGTTGCATTGTCTGGAGCTCCAGCCCAACGGGGAGCAAGCTCTCATTAGCTATTGTCTTCCACTCACTGTAGATCCTTGTGATAAATGCAGCAGTCGCTGCTACACCGCCATGCCCAAAAAAAGCACCTCGGATGGTTAAAAAAAAAAAGAAAAGGATGAGCATCCTCAACAAGTCTGGTTTAATTCAACATATTCATTTTCTCTATGAGTCTACATATTTTATCATGTTAATGTGTCTATGGGTTAGTAGTTTAAAACATTCAAACTCACTCCTGTCTGTCAGTGCCATATATATGAGCTACTATCAGCCTCACAGTATTTGTCATAAAAGCAGATCTTAATGGTGAAATCATTGGGGTGTGTGGAATACAGGAAGTCATTGATGTTTTATGAAGATTAACCATTATATAAAGCACAGAGCGTGCTATCAGGTAGGACCACGCCAGAGCAGTTTACACAATATATAATGTACTCCACCACGAAGAGAAAGAATCATGATTCTCCAGGCCCTAAACCTGAATTCAGCCCAGAGTGCAACAGTCAGGTTCAAGTAAAAATCCTGTTCTGGGAATTGATTTTGACCGATAACTTTGAGCAGTAAACCGTTAAAGAGTTTGTTGAAGCCATCAGCCTGCATTATTTCAGCTTATTAAATAATCGTGTTTAACAGTGGAATTCCTGGTGAAAAACGACAGACCCATGATTCTGCAAAAAAAGTCTTCACCAATCAGAGAAGCGAAACAAGCAAATTGTGTACAGGCTTGGAACAACTTCAGTGTGAGTAAATGATGACAGGATCTTAATTTCTGGGTGAACTATCCCTTCAAAATTTGAACAGCTTTTAAAACACTAGGCATCATATACGCTTTACTACTTTTGTAAATGGTTGCTGAGAGATCAAACGTTTGATATCTTTCGACTGAATGGAATCATTCTGAAACTAAAAAATCAGTCTGTGTGTCAGTGCGCATCATACACTGATTTCCCAACGCTATCTCACGACCAATTCGTACGAGTGATTAAAAGGTGGCTATTTAGTATAAATTTGTACGACCTCACTCTTACTAATTCGTATGATTTGTCTAAACCCGCGTGATGGGTAGGTTTAGGGGCAGGTCATTCGTATGAATTCATACGAATTGGGTAACTCGTAAAATATGTACGATTTAGCAAAATTCGTACGAGTGAGGACATATGAATTTGAACGAATTAGCCACCTCGTAATATTCGTGAGATCGGGTTGGATTTTCTGTGAAATCTGTTAACTCAAATCTCCAGACTGGCTCGGACTTTCGAACTCGTAAATTGGGGCAACAATATGAGCAAAATTTGTGTAGTGTATTTCAGCCTTTAGTCGACTTAAACCATGTGTTCTTTTGCTTCCACATTCGAGTGCAACACCCACATCTCAAAATCCAATCAACAACTGATTCATATCAAAGTCCTTTTTTCGATAATCCGTAACACTTGGCTGCACAGTACAATGCATGAGAAAAGTTTGTCGCCACACTTCCGTTTAATTGCAACTAAACGTATCCAGAGCACATGACCAATTCAGTACATTAAATCACATCCTCCGTCAATTGTAATTCAAACATTTTTTAGAAATCTAATTGTGCCTGTATAGTGCTTTACAGACGCCATTTTAAAAGACCTTGACCCCTACATGCAGGGAATATTGTGAAAGACTCAATGTTAGATTCACCTCTTTAATGTCCTCATCCAGAAAGACATGAAGGCCATATAGCATTGTCTCTAATCCTTTCTTCCCAGCCCTCTCATCCCTCGCTGCTTTTCCCCAGCCGGGGCTGTGAACACATTGCAGTGCCCGAGGGCAGTAGCGTGGACAACCTGTGCTCTCCTCACATGAGTGAGCGGCGAGCGGTCCAGGGATCCGAGCTGGCACGCTCAGCCAAACAGGTGTATGATGGGAAGACGCGGGCTGTGAAGGGTGAATTTTCTTACGTGGAGGTAATGTTGCTTTTGAAGCCAGTCTTGCTGTTTGGACCTGACTCAAGAAGCTTTTACACACATTGCAAAGTGACTGTTTTGAATAAAATTGCCTCGCGGGTATGAATGGCATGAATTTTTGATTATGCCATGCATTTTTCTCTTTTCTTAACCCTTGTGGTCTGTGGGCACTTGAGACATTGTCTATGCTCACATTTTAATGCAGTTTCATTTACTGCATTACTGAATAAGTAATAAGTAAACATGAGTCTTCTCGAGATAATTTAAGATTTTTAATACTTTTTATTTAAACACTTTATAAATTATTATTTTTTGTTGGATTTTTGCCTTGATAGGATAGCTAATATAGTAAAGAACTGACTGGGAATTCCCAATCCTGCCATTTATATGCCATTATCAGTTATGCATGTCAACAATATTGCTGTTTGGGGTGTGGAGTTGCATTATTAAAAGGGATACACAGTAATGTACCATCCTTAATAATGTAACACCACACCCTAAACTCCAATACAATATATCTTTGTACTCAAAACAATATCCTGTTGTCTACAGATGTCTGACTCTTAATAACATGGTGTAAAAAGCTGAGTTAGTCCCACTCTACACATTGGAATAAAGAAATGACACAGACTCCCTTAGGAGTCACTAAAGCCATTGGACATAAATCTCGAGCAGTCCCGCTCTTGAAGGCTGGACCTTGGGTTACCATAAGAGACCATGCTAGTGGTTATTAAGTGAAAGTTTCCAATCGATAGCCAGAGAGGTGTAATCAGGGAGGGTTTAATTGCACTGGGAGACGACATCTATTCAGGTTATTGCCTCAGCTGTCCAGTGAGGGTTCATTTCCGCTTGGCGCCTATTTCTTTCCTATACTCATGAACCCGTCCCGGGCTGTACATAAGAGCAGAGAAATGGATAAGAATGACCCTAACCTTTGACCAGTTCACCTTTTTAGTGTGAGGTCACCCAACTGGAATAGATTTTTAATTCAATGCATTATAATATCACTATAGCAGACTGATTTTATGCGCAATAAAGAAAGGGCACAAAATGGCTACTTTATGGGTCTTGTCTCATCCAAAACAATGAGCCCCTGAAGTCTATTAAAACACTTTGTTATTTTAAGTTTCACCAATGAATCTGCAAATGGAAATGTATTGTGCTTGGTTTTCAGAATGGAAAAAATATTAAGAAATGTACCAAATGAAGACAATAACTCGGGCTGTTAATTTAATTAGCTCATTTAGTGTAATTATTATTATTATTTTTAAATGTATAAAACACAATGCAATAAAAAGGAACTCTATTTAAAGGGGTCATGACATGAGAAACCAAATTTGCCTTGATCTTTTGGTATATAAGAGGTCTTTGTACCATTAAAACGTCCTGCAAGTTTCATAGCTTAAGACTTCCTCCCCATTATAAACGAATCATTTATTTAATCAAGCTCTAAATACAGCTCGTTCTGGATCCATGGTAAGAAGTGACGTCACGGTACGAAGTGACGTACCAGCGTTTGCATATAGACCGCCTCCAGCACAAGACAACTACGCTTTAAGCGCAAGGCAACTACGCTCATTTCGTATCATTGTCGCGCCCGCGCGCTGCGCGCCTCACAAGCGTTCAGTCGACGGACAGCGAGTGGGTCTGTGTACAGGGAAATTACGATGCCGCAGATGTGCTGTTCCTGGCTGTGGACAAACAACATCTTTGAATACGCTGCGAAAGATCCAGTCGTCAGGGAAAAATGGATGCACTTTATTTTTTGCGGACGTCCCAGTCACGGCAGTGTTAATTTAAGCGTTTGTTCTATACATTTGAAGGATGACTGTTTTGAAATCCCAATATGATGCTGGCTTTGCCAGAAAACTGTTGCTCAAAGATAAATCCGTGCCGACTATTCTGGGCTCAACAACGACGACGCAAACTGTAAGTAATGTATTTAAAACTGTAAACTACTTTTTAAATACGCCGAATCCGCAAATGTTCTGGCTGGGGGCGTTAATAATTGATGCATAGGCACTGACGTTAGCCAATCATAACAGTGGGCGTTAACACTGAACTCTTAAAGGGGAAACACATCCCAAAACAGACTGTTTGAATCAGAGGATGAGAAACAGGGTGGGAAAAGGTCATAAATCACTACATTTTAAAAGTTTTTTGTAAAAAAAACTATAGTAATACTGTAATTGCACCTAAGGGAACATAATAATAAAATAAAAAAACCCATGTCATGACCCCTTTAAACCAAATCAGAACAAAACAGAACAGTTTTTCAGTGAGACACGATGCAACAACTAATAAAACTTGTCTAGTGCACTGGTACAATTCCCCGACAATTAACAAATAACGAAATGCAAAAATGCTTCCTGTGTAAACGTTCCCTAAGTGAGCCTCAGACAGATTGACATACTCAATGACAAAAATGGATTCCTGTGGGCTGTAGGTCTTATTTTTTAATGATGCAGAAATAAAACAAACAGTATATTGCCTTCTAAAGCCACTTTTGTAATGCTCCCATCTGCCTCAATGTTATATTTTATAGACTCGATGCAATTAATTCTATATTAACTGGCATATCATATATAATTAATTTGATTAAACGCTTGATAGCCCAAATAATAAAATGTTCAATGTGGCTATCCAAAACAGATAAAAACGTCTCAGCATTTAATCTTTTAACTGTTGTAGAAAGAGTGCCACGAGGAAACTGTGCACCATACGGGCCAGTCTGTGAGAATGAGAGCAGTTTTTTGGAGAGGAGTTGATTTGGCCCCGTCTCCCCTGTAAAGGCTGCGGGCTATTAATTTCTAGCTCCATGTGCTGCCTGATCACCAAAAAATTCCACGGGGCGACTTATTGCGGGGCAATTTAGTGCCACCAAATGACACTGATGTGTATGGATGGCTGGTGTCGCGTCAAATCTGGTAGATGTCAGTAAATTGGAACATATGTTGCTTAAACTATAACATCAGGATAATTCTCCCTTTTAAGATGGCTCATAAAACGGCAATTTACGAGCTCAAATTTGAGGTGACGATAACATAGATAATTTTTAATGGAAGGTTAATGTGAGAATCAAAAGATAAAATCCAAAGCCTTTGGCCTTTTGTGAGAGAGCTGTCTACTGTATGGCTGCAAAAAAAAAAAAGAAAAGAGAAAAGAAAAATGTACACGTATTTTATGCACCGTGGGGTGTTCCCCTTTCATTACGCTTTATAGCTTAAGGCATAAAAATATACTGAATATTTTCATGGATAATAAAATGTAAGATCCAAGCATGACAGTGAGAGACTAAAAGAGAAAGAGAGAAGCTCAGCGAGTATTCCAGATAAACTGATGCATACAAGGAACTTGTGCTCAAACTGTTCCCCATCACCCAAGATTTAAGATCCCTCTGGAGTGCTGGATTGTGCTGAGGCTCTTTGTAGCGTCTCGTCCTCACCGGTTCTCTCTCAGGGCCCGGGACTGAACAGTTGGCGTTTGGCGGGCTACGTTATTCCCAGTGCTGCTCCTTCCTAAATAGGCCACATCAGAGAAAACATGACTTTTCACTATTTTAATAAATGGAGCCCTGTCGTCTTCATTATTAATAGCGTCCCAGCGTACTTTTCGGATTCGGTTTGTGCAAAGCTACATGAGTAATTTATATTCACGTGCACGTGCGACGGTGCGAGACTTTGGCCTCCAGTGTATGCATTCTCACTGTCTTTTCTAATGTCAGATATGTGTAGCAAGATACAATTTTAATGTTTACCAGGGCATTTCTGACCTCTCTAATCCACCTGGTTATTCGTAAAATCAACCCAGCACAGAGGTGCAATTAATCAGTGTACAGTGACCTATCCAATTCAAACACAATACGCGTGCTGTGTTTGAATAGCAATTTGCATTGAGAAATAAATATGTACTCTGACTAAAAATTAATGATCGTAAAGCTCAGGGGGTTTTAAACATATAATGGCAAAATAAACTATATAAAGATGTTTCCCTTGAAAGGGACCCTGTTAAGATATAAAGCCAGCTGTATCATTTTTATTAAACTAGAATATAATATTGTGTATGAAAAATAAGAAGCTTGATATTTTAAAGAACATGTTCTTTGTAAGATTAAATAGCTTTTATTTGTCATTGTATTAAAGCCAATATATACAATATTAAATATATACAATATTAAAGCCCCCCCCCCCCCCCCCCCCTCTCTCGCTCGCTCTCTCTCTCTTCAAGTTTTCAAGATTCAAATAGCTTTATTGGCACGGTGAAAGAAATCTTTACATTGCCAAAGCGTTAATAAAAGTATTGGCCTTGACATTATTTTTTTTTGCTTACTAGCCACACTGGCCACAATTTTAACTTTGATACCATGTCGAAAAACTGCCATATAGATATTTTTTTATATTACTTAAAGCCACACCGCGGAACTTTTGCGGAACTTTCACGTCTAGCGCCCCTAGAGGCCACAAGCGCCACAGCACTGTCGCAAAAGTCTAGAAGACATCCACTTAATAAATCGACGGCCGTAAAGCGATACGTTCTCCAGGTCACATGACCTGGCCAACCACGGTCCGTCTTCTTCAAACTTACATAGGCGGTATTTCAAGAGGGCAGCCCCGCTCGGAGCATTAATAGTGTCAAACGCTGTATATTGGCCTGAGGAATCATTTAAAATAACTCGTATGTGTCAACTCTTTAGGTCACAAAGTCCACAGTGTGGCTTTAATAATGTTGGAGCTGGTATATTAGGCTGCTGTCAGTTTAAGACCTATTATACTGTTACACATGCGCTTTCTTTCTCAACTATTTATGTTCACTTAAAACACTTCAAACTCGCAGAGACCAGCATTTTTTTTATGCTGTAACACCAACGATATTCATCCGAAGCTCGATGTCGAAGAGATCAGAGAAAATGGAGCTGGTATCATGCATCTATTCTGCAGAAAATGAGTATTGGAAGCGTTTCAGATATTTCAGTGTTAATATGTATCGGAAAAAAAATTATTTTTGACAAAACCACATTGCACTTATTAATTATATATATATATATATATATATATATATATATATATATATATATATATATATATATATATATATATATATATAAGTGACTATGTCACACGCCCCTGCTGAAATCCACCTGCATTTGAATAAAAAGACTCATTGATGCAGCCACTGAGTGTCAGGATCTGTAGTAAGACAAAGCACACATTTCACCTCATTCACAGACAGTGGTAGTGATACTATGTTCTCTGGCCTACTTTCACAGTCATTCTTCCCCAGACCCCCGGGCAGAGAGAGGAGCCCGGCTGTGGGGGGCTACAGGCACAGGGGCTCACTCACATGTCTAGACCAGCGCTCACGCTGCTCCGTTTGCTCTCTACATTTCACAAAAAGAGAGAGTATGAGTGTATCAGTGTGGCACACTGCAGCTTTGAAGTGAATATGATTGTCTCTTCTTTTCAGAGTGCTAAATCCCGTTCTGTTCACACTGAGTTTGGTTATTTAGAACTGAATTCACATTTCAAAAATTCAGGAGTAATGTTAAACATTAAATTATTGATCCAAAAGTTTGGGGTCGGTAAGATTTTAAAGTATTTTAAGCGTAAAATAAGTCTCTTATGCTTCCCAAGGCTACATTAATTTGATAAAAACATAAAAAAACTGTAAAGTTGTGAAATATTATTACAATTTAAAATAACTGTTTTCTATTTGAATATATTAAAAAAAATTATTTATTCCTGTGATGGTAAAGCTGAAGGTTAGCAGCCGCCATTACTCCAGTCTTCAATGTCACATGATCCTTTTACCATGTCACAGTTTTTTTTTTGAAGAATGTAAAGTTTTATAAAGAACAGCATTTATTAAAAAAAAAAAAAATCTGTTGTAACATTCTAAATGCATTTACTGTTACTTTTGATCTAGTTAATGCGTCCTTGCTGAATAAAAGTATGAATTTCTTAAAAAAAAAAAAACTTTTACACAGTACATCGAGTCTGCAGTGTGTACTGAACTGAAGCAGTCCTTTTTTAAATACATAATTAACAGTGTATCTGACATTGCCTCGGTGCCAGTGTGAGTTTTAGTGCTGGGGACCAGATAACAGTTGTGCAGAATGTAGTGTAAATGGACAATTTAACACCGAACAAAATAAAAGCCCTTCTACAATTAACAATGTTACAATTTGTTCTGGTCGGCGGGAGCAGACATTCAGACACTGGACGAAAAGAGAAGAGGCATTTAGTCATGATGGTTGAGATATGAGAGCTTGAATATTGCATGACCTACAAGGAGAAGGCAAAGACAATTTGAGCAAGAAAGGGGAAGGAGGGGTGGATGGATGGAGGAGAGTGAGAGGAGCTTTGGTGTGGGGGCTGAAGAGAAGGAAAACAAGGAGGAGGATAGGGAACAGATGGCTGTGGCCCCCGTCTCTTCAGCACAACAGACGGGGGCCGCAAGATGGCGAGAGCACTCGCAAGAGTCAGCTGCGTTCTGAGGGAATAGGCGACGTCTAGCAGGCAGCTTTGGTTTTAATAACTGTCTAAAAAAAAGGGTTGAGTTAATCGGAGTGAGGGACATGCAGACGCAATCCTCAGGATAGTTTATGAATGAGTGCGTACGGGTACACATGTTCTCACTCATGCTTCTGAAGTGACATCTTCACGAGGTGAAGACAAATGATAATGCGGCACTGAGAAACTCAAAAGTTTCCTGTGAAAGTCAAACCGTAGAAGCTCCTCACTGTAAGACACCACTTACTAACTGATGAGTCTTACAGCCAAACTCTTAGGGCCAGATTTACTGAAAATTACCGTGAGTTTAATTCCAAAAAAAGCGCAGATGGGAGTGGAAAGTTCTGCACGTGATCTACGGAAAACACGCAAAATTGAAGAACACAGACGCAGCCGGATCATTTCCATAATGACCATCGCAATCTACCAAAAGCAGTGAAAATTAGCATCTGGTTTAAGACATGCTTTTTTGGGGGTGTTAAATAATGGTGCAGACACCAGTAAATTGACTAGCGCAAACCCTAGTAAATCACTTTGCTCAATTTAATGATTCATTTATTACTCTCCTCCCAGAAATTTTGCGTCTGAAAGGAAAACTCCTACAAATGCATAAACAATAAGGTAAATCCTTCCGGACAATGTTTTTTTAACTGTAAAAGAGGGTTTGTGCTGGTGCAAGCTGTTATCTGTCCCTTAAATGAATAGTTCACGCAAAAATGAAAATTCTGTCATCATTTACTCACCCTCAAGTTGTTTCAAACGTGTATGAATTTCTTTCTTCTCTTGAACACACAAAAAAAGAGACTTTGAAGGTAACCAAATAGTTGATGGACCCCGTTTACTTCCATAGTATGAAATTTTTTTTTATGGAAGTCAACTGTTTGGTTATACTGACATTCTTCAAAATATCTTCTTTTGTGTGTTCAGCAAAAGAAAGAAATTAATACACGTTTGGAACAACTTTAGGGTGAGTAAATGATTATTTAATATATATAATATCATATAATATAATAAATATATTAGTATATTTATTTTTTTAGGTGAACTATCCCTTTAAGAGTAACAAAATGAATTGTGCACCTGGCTTTAGTTAACACTGTTGTTTTGATTTCACTTGAATTACAACATAAGTGCAGATTATATCTCACTTGGCATAAGAATCTATGGGTGTTTGCTATGTTTGTTGATGATTTTCTGTTCTAAATGGTAAGCAGTTTATCTTGGTAATGCTTACAGTATAATAATACTCAAATGGCATATGTTGATCTTGGGATAATGTTCTAATATATATATTTTTAACAATCATAAGCAAAAAATCAGGGTCAGAAATTTGAGGTGTTTGCACGATTCATCAAAATGAAAACGAAATCGCAATACGGCAATGTCTGTAAATATGCGCTGTGTGTTTCAGAGTGAACTGTTCTTTTACACACCAGCAGCTGTATCCAGTGTAAATGCCTCTCCACACAAACTCCTCTGTGCAAGTGGCGTGAGTTTGGGAATGCATCAACCATCTTCACAATCTTGTAATAAGAAACACGTGTAAACCTGCAGCTGTTAACAAAAGAGAAGATTCAAGGGCAGTTTTCATTGTTTAACGTTTGAAAATAAATAAATAAATAGGACTGCCATAAATATTAGTATTGTAATATTACAGTTGCACTGTAATATAAAATAATAATTTTTTTTATGAAATACTATACTAAATAATATATTTTTATTTTACAGTGAAATATTACAATATATATTTTACTTTAATAATAATTATTATTGTGATAGTCATGTTGATATAATCACAAAATTTGGGGCCAAATTGTGCAGCCCTATAAACAATGACAACAATCCTGCAGCTTTATTTATAATAAAAACTGAAATTAGGTGTTGAAAAGACTACTCCACTACAAATGCCCCTGTAATTCATTTTATATTGTAATTTGAAACCCAGATGCCCCATGAACTTTGCAAATTAAGCAAATAAAATGCATCAGTGAATCAAAGTTTACATGATAAAACTTTTTTTAGCAAATGCTTGCAGAGACAGGTGTGTAAAACATTTTAAATGATCCTGCAAAACAAATGCTAGCATTGCAAAGAATCGTTTATCTTCCACTTTATCTTCTTGGTTCCTCCGCAAAAATGATTTATCTGGTGCTAACTTTCAGGTAATTTGTGACAGTTTGACACAGGGGTTTGCCAGAACACTATATTTGTTTGCAAGGGTGCAGAGAACATTTTATTGACAACAGTCAACTGTAAAACTAACTTTAGCCTTGCACTGTATATATACTGTATACATATATATATATATATTATGTATGTATGTGTGTGTGTATATGAAGCTTTAAAGATGACATATATTGTCATCTTTAGAGCTTCAGACATAGGGACACCTTTATGGTCAGAGGTCAAAGATGACAAACAGGGATATCTCGCATGTAAACACACCATTAGCCTAGTGGTTAATAAGAATACTAAGACCAACACGGATACTAATTCAGGTACGTCCTACTTTGCTAAATCACATTAAGTGGCTTTAAGCATTTATATGCGTGCACGTGATCAGGTTCAGCTTCAAACTGTCTTTAAACTCACGCACTTTGAAGAATGACTGGTCAAAGTTCCAAAACCTTGGCATTTCATCATCATGTTAATTAAACATCATTATGATACACCAATCGTTAACATAAATTCCCTGTACAGAAATTGTTGAATAATTAAAAAAAAACCTTTGAAAAGCATTTGATAAATTAGCCTCTGGTGTCGCTAATGTCCAATCCATATTTTACATCTCACTGATAAAAAAAGAACAGTCAGCGCAACTACTAATTGAGGTTTAATTAGTATGTTAATGTATGCACGGCGTCTGCAATGAGTAAGAACGAGAAGAGAGCAAAGAATGATGAGGAGGAGAGGTACGAGGTGGCATCGCAACATGCTTTTCCTCCATCTCTCTTTCTTTCTTGCTGTTTCTGTCAGTCTGCGGTTTTCCCCCTAAACCACAAGGGCCACTTGAAACACCTTTGCTTTCAGATCCAATCACAATCTCGGCTTCTTCAACAGTTAATAGATTAATGAATACTAATGTAAATCAAGCAGCAGGGCCTGTAAGCGAGTGGAATCTAGCATATGGAGATTTCTCAATCCCCAAATGGAGACCTTTATATATTCAAGGGTCCTGATAGTTGGCGTAATCAATGACGGCATCTAAGTGGTACTCTTTCTCTCTCTCTTCATCTCTTCCTCCCTTTCTTTCCCTCTCTTACTGTGCTCTTTGCAAAGGGCAAAGGACCAGAGCGAGAGAATCATGCATCTTTAGGGATAAAAATTAATAAAATCATAGGATGTCAAAGTGTGCTGGAAAAATGGTGCCCGCTAATGGATTTTCAAACGAAAACAGCTTTTATGCAATCAATCTTTTGGCGCGGGGACCAATTATTTAAGTAATTGTTCATTGCAAATGCTACATGAATTTGCCCATTTGACGTCATTTCAAGTAAACATATTTTTCTGTCATAAGGGCTGCGAGAGGACTCTCATTAACTCTTTAGTGGCCGGACCTCTCTCTGCCTGCTACAGAATAAATCATTTAGCTGGTTTTAATATAATCCACTCACTATATCACATCATCAACTCAATGTAAGAATTTGAACCTGTCTATGTGATATCAGAAACATAAGTAACTCTGTTATTGAGGGAATGCAGAATATCTCATCAACTTTCTGTTCAATCGGATGCATGCCACATTCACCTTATTAGTTTGTTTGTAGGCTGTTAACATTACACGTTCCTATTTAAGACATAAACAGCGAACTGTATCATGCCCTAAATACACTGATATCCCTTGTTAGCATGAGTTAACCTTAGTGTCTTGTTAGTGGACTCGCTCTGTAATGAGTATTAAGGTTCCTGGCCAGTCATTGATGTATTTTCAGGTGTCTGCAATTAACAGACTTGTGCTATATATCAGATATCGTTTGCTGAAATGCAAGAGAATTTAAATGAAGCTATGCTGCATGTTAAGTAAACACAAAAATTAGTTTCTAACACAAAGAATAATGTGTTTTTTGTTCTCTCTCTCTCTTTTTTTTTTTTGTCTGTGCTCAGCTGCTGTCAGCCTCCAAGGTAACCTTACGTTTAACTGTTGTGCGGAGGTGGCTTTGCCAGATGTTCCTGTTTTGATGAGAAGGGAGGATGAAGAAACAGCTGTCTGTACAGATAAGGGGGGGAAAAAAGACAAGAAAACCTGTGCTTTTACGTTCCATAATTTCTCCGATGCAAAGCGTACCTCATCCTGCAGAAAATCAAACATTATATAGATCACTGCTATGGTAACCTGTTGGATTGCATGCTGTTTGATTATATGCACATAGCAGTGGAGTAGTAACCATTACAACATCATTATCATTATTGGACTGAATGAAACCGTAAGCAATAATTTGGCTATGGCTATAGTGGCCTTTTAGGAAATCCATTTGGAGTGAAGGTCATGTTTGCCAGTTCATATTCATGAGCAAAGCTGATAAGTTTGAGATCGTTACGGCGCCTTGCAACTGACAACAGTTTTGTATATCATTGATATTTCACAATTCAGTGTTATGTGCTATTGATTTTATGCAACAAGATCAATAAACAAGTTGTTCGTATTGGATTACTTACATTTTAGACACAGTTACCAGTTACTAGTGATGGGAAGATCTGATTATTTCTGACTTGGATCTTTGAATCTTGTTCAGTATAGGGGTGGGCGATATGGTACAAATATCATAAATAGACATAGAAATAAGAATGACAGACAATTTAGGCCAAAGTAGAGGTGGGCCAAAATCTTATTTCACTTTATTTGATTTTATTATTTTATCTTTGTTATTAAAAATAAGGTCAGATATGCAAATTAAAAATAATAGGACAAATATAACAAATGAAACAAACAGTGCTTAAATTTTAGCTACAGTAGGTGTATTTACATGTACTGTAAGTAGCATTCAAGAATTTTAGTAAACAAATGTAAAATTAAAACACTACAGACTTCACTTAATGAATTAAATATGCATTGATTATTGTTAAAGCAAGTATTTCAGTCAAGAGCAGGAAGTGTTTTTCTCTTTTGTTGTTTGATTAACATTAATGACACAAGCGGCAGAAGGTTTATTATTCACTTTAAAACCGAATGCACGGATCTAGTAGAGTGGTCCAAGGTTTGACGGAAGGTAAGAACCCGGAAGACTAATCCTTTGAGATTTTTCTAGCTGGCTTTATTGACGATATTTGCGGGCACCATATCTTTTCATAGACTAAATGATATGTGACACCGTAAGTTATTTATTTCTGCCTTTCTAAACTCTTTTCGTATGGTGTGCTTTTCACAAACTATTATTGTTTTTTGTTCACCTGGTTCGGAATGTGCCATTGTTTTTCCAAGTAAACACGTGCTAGACTGATGTGTTTGACCGTTTTGTCTTGTGCATGACACAGTTCTAAAAACATGGCGCTCAAGGTAAAAGTAGTTCAGAAACAAACAAAAAAAACGTCTCTCGACTTGCGTATCACATTTATTACTGCAAAAACACGTTCTGTGTATGGTGCCTACTCTGTTTTGACACAACGATAGTTTGACAGGTCTTTCATTTGTGAATGGCAGTAAAACTATGCAACTGATGTTGGTAGGTTACATGACAATGTGACAACATGTACGTTCAAATTACATTCATTATATTACATCGAATATAATTAACAAAAGAGACACAGAGAGCATGATTTTTTTGATGCAGCCAATCACTTATTTAATTCCTGAATAAATCAGATGAATGAATGATTCAATGACTCACTCATAAAAAGTCACGTGGTTCGTTCCTATAAGAATCAGTGTTTTTGTAACTCAAAGTAATTGGCGCCACCTAGTTTCAATTAACTGGTTACGTTTTTTTCAGTGCTGTTGGACTTACACGACACCGTTTTCAACTGAACACGAAAAATGTTATGCGTTTTGGTGTCCTGAAAATGTAAGCTTTTGAAATTCGGTTTCAAAGTGCAAGGTTTTGAAAACGATACCATTATTGTCTCCGTGTAAACTACAAAAACGGTGAAAACTGTGACGTCAAGCACGTTTTTAGTACATCATTGTCATGTAAACATACCCTATATATAGTAACTACTTGCTGTATAAAGCGAAGTATGATGACTACTTTCCAGGTATAGATTTCTGTAAAATCTCCTTTTTGAAGAATGAACACGCAATCGCCAAGTCCAGTAAATCCAATATCTGTTGATCTAATACAAAGAGTCTCATGGTTTTATCTTCAGATGTCCATTTCTATGGCAACCCGCACAAACCGTGGATGAGATAAGGGGCCAGAAACGGGGGCCCCCAAGGGAGTCGTTAGGCATCTGTCTCGCGCCGCACCCCTTCTTCATCCCCTCTCCCTTCAGACATCAGCTGGGGAGGAGCAACCACGCAGACAACGCTTAGCCAACAAATTGCAGCGTGTCTCCCTCTCTACCGTGGCCATCACCTTCCTACTGGGTTAATCAAACATTCGTTCCCCAGCTCCCTTACAGCTCACTGACCAGGAAGCGAGCATGCATGGGTTGCCACTCTATCCCGCCATCAGAATTTCGGACTGACGGACACTTTTAGCCGGGAAAATCCCCATCAATTGTCCTACTCTATTACAGTCACACTGTCTCAGTCAAGCTCCATTGCTCATGGAGTTAGACCTCCACAGCATAAT
The DNA here is from genome assembly GCF_949152265.1 of Phoxinus phoxinus. Taxonomy (NCBI): domain Eukaryota; kingdom Metazoa; phylum Chordata; class Actinopteri; order Cypriniformes; family Leuciscidae; genus Phoxinus; species Phoxinus phoxinus. The sequence goes on from NC_136890.1 coordinate 16,438,709, forward strand.
TCCCCCATGAAGTGCGGCGTGTTACACGTCGGAGGGCAGGCAAGAGGCCTGTCAGAGGCAAGGTTCATCAGAGCGCTGTGATTAGACATTTGCAGGTATCTGCAAGGGGCACTCATGCTCCACTGGGTCTCAATGCACCTTCCCTTCTCAATATGTTCCAATCAAGTCGCTTTTCTATTCTGCCTTTCTGAAAAGCGGACAGATAAGGCCGAAACCCGTGTGTGTTCCCCGCGTGAACGATTCCATTTAACTAATGCAATGATGAGCAACAAAAGATCAAGTGTCCTGAGCAGTGGTAAAAATAGGCTTGTTGAAATGGATGATGATGACCATTCAAAGGCCGCTATCTTCCATTGCTGTCATACAGGAGCGTGTAGAGAGTAGTTTTTCATTAACTCTGACAAGCCTTTTTATGTGTATCCTCATTAAAGGGAGTATGGATTCATTACCAGGCTTGTCTTTTTGATGAAAGTCGACCACCCATTGTTCTTAACGTCTAAGCTACGGAGACGTGGCTCCCGTGTCTTGTTGCAAGTGAATGAAAAAATTAATCCGCCCCCACCCCCCGTTTCATTAAAAGATCTGATCATTTTATTTTTCCGGTGCTTTTCAGGTTTAAATTAGTCCGAATCCTGGTCCAGTGCTTTGTGTAGATGTTTGTAAAGCGCTGTATGCACACTTTACCCATCAAGATCGAATTATTCCTGCAGATTGGCCATTGTTGAGACTTGACAGTTGACGTATGGTTTGATTCCGTCGACTGATATTCATCTGTGCAATTAAAAGTTTTTTTTTTCTCTCTTTCTAATGCAGACAATGCATTATTTGTTTTGCTGTTTATTAAAGTCTTACACATTTTAATTAGCTGTCATGCTAGTCTCTCAGGTTGTTCACTGTACAGTGAGAATTAGTTTCTATTTAATGATCAGGACTTCATGGCTGTGTGGTTTATAAGGAACATCAGTAAGTCATTTTTAATTGAGATGAGGCAATACTGTAGTCGCTGTAAACAAGTAATGAACTGTAGCATGTCATCCTTGGAAATTTGAAAAGGCAAGCTAATTTCTCAAGACAGATTATGAATTATTTAAATCTCCCCGTTGCCTCTGAACACCTTCACACACACGCACACACAAAAAAATGTGGTCACTGTCCTAAAAAAGATGCTGGGTAAATTGCTACAAGTACAGTTTAATTGAAAATAGTGTAACATGAAAGAGCTGGAGTATTTCAGGATATAATGAAAATTGTTATCATGAGTGGTAAAGAGGGTTTACAACGCTCAAAGAAAATAAAAACACAGCATTGTTGTGGAAATGCTACTTGGGATGGAGCAAACACTCTTTCCCAGCTACAATGTTTAAAATACCATTTAAATGTTTAGTTATAGAATAAGTAACTAGTAGACACGTTCAAAATTATGCGAGAGAAAGGCCACTCTTAAAATGGTATTATTTAGCAGGGCTGTGCATTGCAAAAGTGTTCTGATCAACCATTTTGGGGTAAATTGATCATGAATTAAGCATTCAATTGCTTAAAATGTTGCAAATTTATGTGAAAACGCATAAAATTATCACATATAATTGAACACAATGTATATATTGTGATGATGGATGGATGGATTCCTCTGCAATGGTTTAAAGTGACTATCTACATGTAATCAAGAGAATGGGCTTTTTCTGACTTCTGTGCAGTGCACACTGGGTAATACGTTAAAACATTGCAGTGGTTTAAGAGCACATCCCTGACCACTACAGATAGATGGGGGGGTCTGAAAGACAATAACAGATCCATCACATCCTCCTGCTGCTTTTTTCAGCCTCATTGGCTGTAGTGTGTACATAAACCCTGGTTGAAACGCGCTGTCCATCAAGGAAACGGCGCATTATTTTCCTACGATGCACTCCTGCTAACACGCTTCCATTCATTTTCAAAATACCCTGTTTTTACGAGTCTCTGTCTGCCTTGAGAAAGCACAATGATTGTCCTGACAAAGACCTGCGGTTTTTACTGGATTATCATTATTCATCTTTAGACATCGGAAAGCATTTTATCTCGAGAGCAGGGATGGAAGTCTCAGCAATATTAGGCCTTCATTAAAATGCAGTTTTCCTGTACTATTTCATTTGATTCTGCTTTAACATTCTTTATGCTTTAATGCTAAAACTAAGAAAGTGTTAGTCATGTTAGTTGATGCATAAAATGGTCATGACTTTTTGACATTTTGGGTTAATTTGTTTATTTTAGGTTCCGATTGCTGTTTACTCATTTTGCTATTTCATTTTAAACATGTTTGATTTTTTTTAAGTATAAAAAAAATCCATATAGTCCCTCAATTAATATTATGTCATAAAAGCTGCATTAAAAATAACCATGATTTTAAATACAATAATTAAATATGACAACAACAACAATAATAAATAAGTAAAAGTGCATGTAGAAGTTTAAAATATATTAGATGGTGCATGCAAACTTCCCCAAATGTGTTTTATGTCTGCAGTAGTAAATAAAATTGTACTCTGTTCATTAAGTTATCATTCCATTGAGCTGGACACCTTGGTTGATGTTAATCCATCACTGAATGACACAGTGGAAAAAAAACCCCATAAGTATACCTAAACCAAACTCTGCCCACCTCATACTGTGAATCACCACATTTCTCTCTCTCTCTCTCTCACACACACAAACACACACACACACACACACACACACACACACACACACACACACACACACACACACACACACACGCACACACGCAAACATTCCAGCACCAAGGCTGCCTTACACCTCTCTAGTCCCCACCTAGCGTTTTAGGGGGCAGGCAGCCTTGTTTTAGAAACAGATGATAAATAAATCAAAGTGCACTAAGCACTGCTTCCACATGGCAATCGGCCTCCTTCATAGCGTCTGCACCTCATCAATCACGCCATTGTCTGCCTGAAAGGCGAGCCTTGTAAATGTCATCTCCACTCAAACCCAAGGAGAGGCGAATCAGAATGCACCCACTGAAGAGGGTCTCTCTCTCTCTCTCTCTCTCTCTCTCTCTCTCTCTCTCTCTCTCTCTCTCTCTCTCTCTCTCTCGCATGCTTTTTTTTTTTTTTAATTGAGTAGTGTAATTAAACTAAAAAACCCGGCTGGACTGCCTTTTGACAGGACGGATGAAGACCCCTTTTAATAGGGCTATGAAACATATTTGTTAAAAGGGATGAGGCAATATGTGGGCATATGATAGGTTGCCCTTATGTGTCAGAGTTTTTCATTTATGATTAAAACCCAGTGAAATTGGGTCCTTGTATTCAATTACACACACACACACACACACAAAACTTGAATGAGATGCCAGTGGAAGAATGATGCATAATTGTTTTTATTCCATGATGGTAATCAAAAAGATGTTGTGTTGTAGATTGCTGCTTGTTCTCATTGATTATCTATACGCATTGAGTCGGTTTAGCTACATTTGTGGATTTTTTCTTCTTCTTGTGGCAAGACAATTAAGACATGTCATTTGTATTGTTGATTAAAGTAAGAAAACTAAAGCTGTGTTCTGATTCACAGGGAGCTTACGCAGTGTTCACTGCACCCTACTGTGCAGGAAAGATGTTCACTTCACTTGACAGAATTTGAGAAGACCTGACAACATTTCAGTTGATTAGGAGTTTCAGGTATGTGACATAATATAGTAATGTAAATAAAAATAATATGAACTATAATAATTCCATAAATATACAGTAAATGTACATTGTTTTGTATATGAGATGTACAATACCGTTTAAAAGTTTAGGATCAGTAAGATATTGTACTCTTTAGTTAATGCCTTTATGTAGAATGCATTAAAATCATTAATTATGCCTTTATGGTCTCATGAATAATTGTAACCACAGTTGTAATGCATTATAATGCTCATCTATTCATTGAACACACCTTTTTCAATAACCAATTTCAGATGTAACGAAGAATCTGCAAATATTATAATGCGTTTTTACTTTGGTTAGAATGATTTCTGAAAAGATTCAGTATAACGTACATAATTAACAATACATGTATAATGCATTATACATAAAAGCTTTAAGTAAACTGTTACTGATTTGCCTTTCTTTAAATAAATCAATTATTTTATCCAGCAAGGATGTATTAAATTGATTGAAGTAATAGTAAAAACTTTGCTTCAAATGCTGTTCTTTTGAACTTTCTATTTATCAAAGGATCCTGAAAACAATCTATCACAGTTTCCAACAAAAATATAAAGCACCACAACTTTTTTCAACATTAATAATAAGAAATGTCTCTTGAGCAGCAAATCAGCATAGTATAATGATTTCTGATGGATCATGTGACACTGAAGACTGGAGTAATGATGCTGAAAATTCAGCTTTGCATCACATGAATACATTACATTTCATAATATATTCAAATAATAATATATTTTTGATCAAAAAGATGCAGCCTTGATGAGAATTAAAACATAATTAAGTTGATATAATTCTTATACTTGAAACCCCTATATTCCATGACAATGTTGCGGCGTTCAATATGAAAATAAATGTGAATAAATTAAATGATAATAATAAATACATTTTATAGTTAATTATTTATTTGGCTTTGAACCTGCTTAGAAACCTCACCGGAAGCAAACGATGCTGAGCAAAACGTCAGTGAATAAATAGTCAGTTTCTCTCTCCGCTCTATGTGAAGTGATATATTAATGTACATTTGCTCCCTCTGCCATTTGCAGTGCCCTTCGGACTGAACATTTTGGTTCCCAGCGATTTGAAATTTCACTTAAGATGACTGAAAACCCTGTGAAGGCGGTTGGAGCGTCCGCTGAGATGATGTACTATACAGATGATTAGAAGAAGAAAACAGGTCAGTTTTGTTAGCACATGTTTTCTATTTCATTTCATTAAACATCACTCGTGTCATGACTGAGCTCATGTTTCAGGGTGCATCGCCCTCCGTGGTTATCATCAAGGTTCTGCTATTTTAATCCATAAACTCAATCACCCTTTCTGATGCGTCCATGTTGGGGTAACATAAGCCACTAAGAGATGCGGGGCGACCCTCTAGAGATATGAACTCTGGGACCCCTCGCGGCGGATCAATAGGACAGGGGTGCCGAAATAAATCATGATGTTCAACTGCTGTCTGTCAAACACCTGCATCCACACACACACACACACACACACACACACACACAGAGACAGCACTCAGTTTTATGGCAGTGCTCAGTGTTATTGCAATCTTATGATAGCTGCAGCTAATTTATCTGATTGCCAGAACACCTCGCACTTTCCACCTCTCACGCCTGGGATGCAAAAGTCTACTAAACTGGAGCAAGAAGCGCTTAAAGTGATTTACGCAGTCTGTCAATAACACCGGTGCTCATCATAGCCTGTTGTGAATATGGAAGCCATCTTTACATTTCAGAATAATAACGCGTCCATAGGGAACAGAGAAAAAAACAATGGTAGATATCCATCAGGAGCGCCCCCCCCCCACCCCCCACCCCGGATCACTTGATGGCTTTGCACGGACTCCAGACATGAAATAAAAGGCAGGCGAACGATACGCCGCTGCTAGCAGCGGGGCAGACCCCATCAAAAGCAAGAGTGGCACACACACTGAATGAACACGTCAGCTACCTTTTGGCTTTTTTAAATGAAACGGCATAAAGGGCTCCCCTGCCACTCCGCTGCGCTGGCAGCCGCCACCAATTGCGTTGGAAAATCTATTTTGGAGTGAGCGCACCCCCCCTCCCCTCCCTTTCCACCCTGGTCCCCTTCTCCTTCCCTTCAAATCAAAAGGAAGAAAAGAGTGACTGCTGGACTGACATCAATCAAAGCCGGGGACGCGCTGGCGGCCAGGAACAGAAGAGGACGGGGTCCAGAGTTCACAGGTTAAAGCAGGCGATGGAGGGAGGAGGGAAGAAACGAGGGGAGGGGGGTGGACGGAGGGAAATCGGGCAGCTTGTGCCTGACTTCTGATATCTCCACGTTGTAAAAAGTGCTGAGGAGAGAGAGGGAGAGAGAGGGAGGTAGCCCCTCCTGTATTCGCCTGCCCTCATTAATCTTCATGCCATCTTCTTTACCTAGTCATGTAGAACGGCTCGATAGAGGGCCGTATAATGGGGAAGGCCCGATGCCAATTACTAGGTTAACATAGTGTTCAGCCCCACTGCAACAAAGGAATGAGATCTTGGAGGATATCTGGGGTGCAGGGGAGCAATGCATAGCATTATGAAAGACAAAAAAAGAAGAGGGAGAGGTTGACAGAAAATAGGACGTTACCCGTTTTTTTTTTTTTTGTGAGAACTAAACATATTGAAACTCAGGATTTCAGAGTAATGCAATGTAGTCATTCTTCCTTTTGGTTTTCTGTTAAAGGAGATGTGTATTTTTCCACTGTTAAAATACTCTTATGCAAACTTAAACTATAGTATATATATATATATATATATATGTAACTAAAATATTAAACATATTGCTTTGTTTATTTGAGCATCCAAACACATGCTGAACCAATGGTGCGAGTTTTGGGGCAATCCTTGCTGTTTGTCCAAACAATGGAAGACAAACAGAAAATTGTATTTTACTGCTTCCGTAAGTGTTGCTTTTTTAAATGCACACTATTGTTCAAAACTTTGGGGTCAGTAAGAGTTTTTCTTAAGTCTCTTATGCTCAGCAATTTATTTGATCAAACATATAGTAAAATACTCATATTGTGAAATATTATTAACATGTAAAATAATATTTTTTATGTTAATATATTTAAAAATGTATTCATGTGATGGCAAAGCAAAATTTTAGTGTCAAAAAATGTAGTGTTTAGTTCTTATATGCTGATTTGGCGCTAAAAAAAAAAAAAAAAAAAAAAAAATCAACATTAAATATGTTTTGTGGTAACCATTTTTTTCAGGATTTTTTGATAAATAGAAAGTTCAAAAGAATAGTATTTATTTGAAATATAAATGTCACTTTTGATTCATTGAATGTGTCCTTGCTGATTAAAAGTGTTAATTTATTTAAATAAAATCTCACTGACCCCAAACTTTTGAACAGAAGAGTAAAAGTAAATATGTATCCCTTGATTTTCATTAAAAAAATACATTAGCAAATGACACATAATAAAATAAAATAAATGACACCATCAATATTTCAGGCAAAAAAATGTATAAGTTAAAAATCCATGTTTTGGGCCCTGCAACTTTAAATGGTCCCAGTGTGACAAATGAATTTTTATCTCCTCTCCTCTCATCATTTGAGTTGAGGGATTTTGCAGAGTGATCCTCTTGTAATGAGTGCTGTCAGATTGTAAAGCTGTTGTAAAGCGCAGATCTTTAATTCCAGGTGATTAAAATAGGCCTGGCTCAGACTGGCCTGACCCCGAGGGCCCGGGGGTTTTGTTTAGGGACAAGCTCTATATTAAACGTCCTATAACAGAAATGTCACACCATCACTGTGCAGATGCTGTGGGAGAGAGACAACGTGAAATAACAAAGTGTTGATTCAGTCCTTATTGTCTCCTGTTCAAGGTAGCATGTGTAATGCACCTCTCTCTCTCTCTCTCTCTCTCTCTCTCTCTCTCTCTCTCTCTCTCTCTCTCTCTCTCTCTCTCTCTCTCTCTCTCTCTCTCTCTCTCTCTCTCTCTCTCTCTCTCTCTCTCTCTCTCTCTCTCTCTCTCTCTCTCTCTCTCTCTCTCTCCCTCCCTCCCTCCCTCCCTCTCCCTCTCCCTCTCTCTCTCTGTTTTTCGATGTTGAGGAGCATGACAATGGCCAACGGGACATCTCTACCTGCTGACGTCACTTCAAAATCCCCCTGTCCTCCAATGCTGGCTTCAGCGGCTCAGTAGGTGCTGCTCTTGTGCTACATATGCAAACAAATTTCACTTATTCACTATAATAGAAAGCTGAATTTTCAGCACCATTACTCCAGTCTTCAGTGTCACATGATCCTTTAGAAATCATTCTAATATGCTGATTTGATGCTCCAGAAACGCGTCTTATGATCACAGTTGAAACCGGTTGGGCTGTGTAATGTTTTTTTTGTTGGTAATAACAGCATTTATTTGAATTATAAATCTTTTGTAACATAATAAGTCGTTACTGTCATGTTTGATCACTTTTATGCATCCTTGATGATTGATTGATTGATTGATTATGTTTATTTCATTCATGGATATTTTTCCAAAAAAAACTTACTTCATCATCCTCATATATATAATTTATAATACCATGATGAAAAGGAGGCAGGGTGAAGAATATCTTATATTTCCTGCCCCCTTAAAAAAAAAAAAAAAAAAAAAAACATATCAAAAAACTCAACATATCAAGTCCCCGTCAATGCATGACGATAACAAATGAAACAAACTAGAAACCAAAACATCAACCTGAAACAGATTCCAAAGCAAAAGCAAACCATGATCACAACCATGAATAACAGTGTATAACAGATGAATAACAGTGTTCATTTCTACCCCTCACACAGAGAAAAAAGGTGTAACATTTTTAGAGGTACAGCTTGTCACTGGGGACGTACCCTTAAAAGGACACCTTTGTAAATGTTTTACTCCTAAAAGTTGCATATTAGTACCTTAGAGTACAAACACATACCTTAAGGTACTACTGCACTTTATAAATACTGTCCCAGTGACAAGCTAAGGCCCAAACTTTTGAACGGTAGTGTGTGTGTGTACATTTTAACATTCTTAAAAACCATACACATTTTATTTACTCTCTCCAGACAAAGATCAGGCAATATTAAGCTCTTGACAGTTTGAGGAAACAGCTTTACATTCAATCGGTTGTGAGCGGGGTTGGCAGATAAGCAGCGTTTTTTTTTTTTTTTTTTTTTTTTGTCTGAAACGATAAGGCTAAGAAAGCAAACATATTACAGGGCTCGAATTTCTGTATCTATTGCTTCCCAATAGCCCACGTCCAATAATTCATTCATTTGTAGCGTGTGAGGATGCCGCTTCCATCCGTACATACATCGCACTGATAAGAGATCTGGCGGCAGAATTGGTAATACAGAGTGAATGGGACACTGTTTGAGCTGATTAAATGAACCTGACTCTCTGCCTGGATACAAGTAGTGGCAGAGAGAGAGAGAGAGAGAGAGAGAGAGAGAGAGAGAGAGAGAAAGAGAGGCTGATTTTTGTGATATGCACAATTTCATACGACATGTGGCAGCTGCAGTAGAGAGCTGTTAGAGACGGGACGCCCCTCCCTGACCTCTGTGTCATAGATAACAGGGACACTCACAATAGCCAAATGCATCATTACGGACTTGAATAGCATAATGATTGATCTTTTTCAGGTGACGGCTTTGACGGTTACATTTTGGGCCACGCGTGTCAGAGAAGATATATATGAAGCAAACATTTGATTAAAACAAGCTGAATTGAATGAGTATTACAGTGATAAGAATCATCATTATGTTTTCTTAATATATAGGATGAATTCCAAATGCTGTCTTTGCAGCCTTGAAGGGCACTATGTCTTCAGCTGCTTCTTGTACATACAGTGCGACTTCATTTCTCTTATACACTATCGTTCAAAAGTTTAAAGTGACAGATTATTACTATTCAGTAAGGATACATTAAATTGATCAAAAGTGAGCGTAAATACAATTGTTACAAAAAAAATCAATTTCAAATAAATGATGTTCTTGTAAACTTTTTATTATTTAAATAAATACTGAATAAACATTTATCACTCTTTTCACAAAAAAAAATTAAATGTTTTAAAAATTGCTAATGATAAGGAATGTTTCAATCCACATATTATAATGATTTCTGAAGGATCATGTGACACTGAAGACTGGAGTAGCGATGCTGAAAATTCAACTTTGCCATCAGAGGAATAATTTTTTATTTTAAAATAAATATATTCAAATAGAAAACAGTTATTTTAAATTGTAATCATATTTCACAATATCACTGTCATCACAGTTTTTTTTTTTAATGAATAAATGCAGTCTTGTTGAGCATAAAACATTTTAAAATTGTACCGTACAGCCAACGACTATACAGTAAGTGGGAAATATAACTTTTATTCGAAAAGTCGAAAATCAAAAAATTGTGTGAGTGTGTGTGGCTTGGTAAACCCTACATTATGGGGTTAGTGTAAGGGGATAGACTATACAGTTTGTATAGTATAAAAATCATTGTTTATGGAATGTCCCCATAAAATATGAAAACAGTGTGTGAGTGAGTGTGTGTGTTTGTGTTTGTGTGTGTGTTTGTCTTGCGTTTTGCGTATTGTCAGATGGACAGACCATGCATTTCAAAATGTATTTGAATTAAAGACACAAATAAACAGAATTCAAACAAATTTGCCATTTTCAAAATCTATACATAAATAAAAACGAATGAAAAAGTATAATGCAGGATTTCTTTTTAATATTTATTGGTTTGTGTATCACTATTTTTAGACATAAAATGTCAACTAGGTGAAAGTCCTTCTAAAGTTAAATGACTGGCAGCAGATATTAGATACAATGCATCCAGCTGTACTGTGAGTGTACAGTATGATAGTACTGCTGATCCTAATGGCTTAAATACAGATTGACTTAATCATTAGTAGTGTAGTAGTTTCTTTTTTATGAGTGAAAAATATGAATAAATAAGAGCGAGAAAGAGAAATCGAGAGCACATCCATGAGCCAGTTATGGCCTTTATTAGGATCACTCATGATTAGCTACAGTTTAAAATGAGTGTGAAGTGTCATTCAATTACAAATGCCAGAGCAAGTAGGGATCACTGCAAATATCAAGAGCTCTGTTCTGAATGAGTGTAATGAGGCACTCTGAACTCGGCTATCATTATGGACAGGACAATCGGAATAATTAGAAAATATTTTATGGATATATTTAATACAATCGTGGAGTTTTAATAAATTAACTTATAACACAGATTCAGGTGTCCTGGCTATGGCATGAACATTGTTTAGAAATGTAGCAAGGCTAATTTGACATTCAGTGAAATATTACATTTTTAACCATCTATACCATTTTTTATAAGTTAAATTCAGACATTTTAGTTGACACACTTTTTGATTTGTAACAACAACCGATCAATATTTCGCACTAGCTCATTTCAAAACACTTTATAGCGAGGGATATATATATTTCATACTGTTTTCCGCATGTTTTGAAATTCTAATTCAAGCATGGCAATACATTTTTCCATTTTCATCTTTTCACCAGTCTACCATTCCATTACAGAAAAACACCGGGAGCAAAAGGTTACCTTCTCTACAGAAACATGTAAACAGACTGAAAGGTCATCAAACAGAGCCCAGTGCCGCTGCGCCCATCTCTAGCGGAGGAGGAATTTAAAAAAGAAAGGTTGTGAGGAAAAGTGGCTGGCCCTTTCAAAAGCACAGAACAGGACGAGAAGGGTAAGTAGAAGAAAGAGAGGCAGAGAGCACACGCTTTCTTCCATATCCACCTCCATAAGTCTCCTGCAACTCAATTGGGTGAATTAGAATAGCAAGCATATATATCAATGTGTAGGACTAACCTTGTTTACCTCTGGCTCTCACGTCTATGCCACTGTTTCATTGTGGTGTAACAACACTCAAAAGCTTTTAAACTTTTGCCCTCAATTTCGGTTGTTCACTGTTAAGTCATGGGCTAAATAAGGGTTCATGAAATACTGAAATATTACACTGTATTTGCCTACTGTTGGTGAAGTTAACATACAGTACCATGTGTAGCATGTGTAACAACCCAGTCACATGTGACGCTCATTTTGAAATCACCACCAGGTGGCGCAAAGGAACGGTTCGCAACATTGCTTAGTAAGGCTGGAATTGTGACATTTTTACTTGTAGATGAAAATAAAATAATGAAATAAATTACCGGTACTGGTGGTAATAATAATAAAAATAATACTATGGCATTCTAACAGTTAACTACGGCTAATTATTTTTAATATAAATGCTTAACGTTCCAGCTATTTGACTACTTTTACAGTGCTTGCTTTTTTACTGTACAGTACTAGCCAGTATTTTAGGAATGCGTTATGCCGTACAATAAATTGAAATAATAGAAAAGCTGGATTACTCTGAATGGGAATGAGTGATATAGCAACACGTGGATTTATTTACTTTGTCATTGTGACCAAATTATTGTGACCAAATTTGAAACTACATTTTTGTACAAAAATTCATGATAATATAAACGCAAGACAATCACGATTTTGTCAACTTTTTCACATGTTGCTTGGGATTAATTCAGCGACAACATAATAATATAATGTCGTTTCGTTTCAAATGACGCCAGTGACATGGATTAGACGAGCAATAGAAACAGAAGAGGAATATAAACCAGAGATGACACCTAAAATGGCTGCTGATTTATCGCTGTAGTGAGTTTGGTACTGGGCTTCCATGTATATTAGCGCAACAAATCTGGGTCCATTTAGCAAGGAGATGCTCATACATACATCACCAGTTTCAGCTCCAAGCCAAGGTCAGAACTCATTGCATCAATCTTTTCAGCAGAGGCTACTCCACACAAGGGCAGGTTTGTAACTGTCGCCACGGTAATAGAATCTTTTTTTCCTTCTGCTTCATCTTTTCTCTTATCATGTGAAATATATATTCAACTTCTCCTCTTTCCCTCATTCTCTTCCATTGCATTTTTTTATCTTTAAAACATTGGGTGAACCTCATTCTTTTTCTTGCGGACACATGCTCTGAGGATCATAGATTTTTAACGCTTTCATTTCTGGCCCTGTCAGGGGGCCTTTATAACAAATAACAGTCCCTCTACAAAAGGCCTTGACCTCCTGAAATATCTTTGATAGGGTTTTCCTTTAAAAAAATGAAATGCGTTTATATTTTTATATAATGTGTATGTACTGTTTTACTATTATAATTTTATACTAGGTTTCTATGTGTATGCATAAAAAAAGAAAAATGAAAGAAATTTCAGAGAAAAAAAGAAATGAACACTATTCTGCAAGGATACCGAGCCGAACCATGCAGTGGAAAAGCGCCATATAACTAGTTCAGTTGGTCAAATTTCCTAAACCATTCATTCATTTTTAGAAACAAAGACACGTTTCTCAAAACGTTTAACACATTTTACCCGTTTTCACACACGTTCCAATTTTCTCAATATTTTCTGCAAAACTCAAAAATGCCCTCATTTTGCACAGGTTTAACCGTTCTCATTCAGAAAATACAAGTACATAATTACCTCAAGTGTCACACTGTAAACTCTAATAACACACATTTATCCATGTGTAAACATGAAGTGACACACCAGTCTCAACCCACAGGTGATTGTGTGCTTAGGAGAATGAATCCAAAAGAGGAAGAGGAGAGGAAAATAAAAGAAAAATGAAGGGGACGGAGGACATTTGTTCCTGATGAAAAACAAAGCACTATAGTTGACCATGTTCTTGTGCAGGAAGGACCATGAGGGGAGTTGGGCTACAGGCTCATCTACAAGGTTTCTTTACTCACACATACAGTGTAATTACAGTACACAATACCAGCAGTTTCGATGAGAACTATCACTATTCTATGTACAGTAAATACTGTAGTACATGTTGTACACCCTCAAACTCATAATTGTCAAACTGATTTGTGGCCAAGTACTTCTTACATTTCGTATTTTTGCAGAACTAAGAGACAACTGCCTAGGGGAGGGAGAGAAACACAAGAAACAACAAGACTACGAAACTGCTCTTGTATGGCAAATTGGTCATTACCAGTTTACCGTAATGCAATTTGGCAGAGGATGTTGAATTTTTTACGGTACTGTAATTGACAGTACTATACTGTATTGTATTGCATATAAAGTTCATATTGTGCTAGTTCACTAGTGTTTTTCATCTACTTGCAAGATCTCTTTACAGAAGTGTAATAAAAATTAACTTTTCTTAAGCTTATTGTTGAATTTCACTGTATCTGCAACCCTCTATTTATGCGGAACTGTAATAGACATTACCGTATGGCTTGACCAGACGTGAAACGAGATGATGAGAACATTGATGCTGTTGCTATTGCTGAGTAACTTGTACATTTGCTCCGTTTGAAAAGAAAACTTTTGAAAATTTTACTGTGCATGGACTTGCATGTTTTGTCAGTGTGACGTTTCAAATGTCAGGATTTTGTCTATATATACAAGTGTATTGTAGAGTTTCGCTACTAGAACTTTCAGCATTTATAATGACATTACAGTATTATTGCTTTATGCACTTACGTAAGTTATCAGTCATTGCTGTGAATTCACAAAAGTTCCAAATTATTGATCTGAAAACCTAGTGTAAAGCGTTTGGTAGCAGTGTCTTGAATTAATCCCTCCAGTCACAGTGTGTAACAAACAGTCATGTAGTCTATGTTTTTGACAGTTTGTGTGTATTGTCTGAGGGCAAAGTTTGAATGTAAAGATTGGAGAAAAGGGGGAGTTGTTCGCAGAACTGTCTAAGCATTTTAGGAAAAACTGTAATAATAAAAAAAAATTCTTGAGCATCAAATTAGCATATCAGAATGATTTCTGAAGGATCATGTGACACTGCAGACTGGAGTAACGATGCTGAAAGTTCAGTTTTGCATCACAGGAATAAATTACATTTTAAAATATATTAAAATAGAAAACAGTTATTTTAAATTTTAATAATATTTCACGATTTTACTGTTTGTTTTTGCTGCATTTAATGCAGCCTTTTTAGAATTAGAGACTTATTTCAACATTATAAAATCTTACCGACCCCCACGACCCATTACCAAACATAACACACGACTCATTATGACTATTTATTTTATCGTTAGGCTATATATATATATTCCTTATTTTACAGCTTGTCAGGCCCAGCTCTTATTCATCTGAAAAGAGAGAACTTTTTCACAAAAAATGTGATACAAGTTCAGAACGGCAAGAGGGAGAGTAAACGATGACAGAATTTAGTTTTTTTTTTTTTGGGTGAACCAACCCTTTATGAGTAAAATATGAACAGCATGAACATGTTATTTTTTCTACAGCATCGTTGCTACTGTCTACTCCAGAGTCTGAATATCTGAAGATAAATTTGGTTTGAGCAATTGTGCTGAGTCAATATTAGCTATTGTGATTACTCCTGCAAAAGTGTGTTATGCTTTATGTAAGATTAATACTAAAATCAATCACCCACAGAGCACTTTATGTGTACAAGTCCATTTAGTGAGGGGGGAGGGGGGAGGGGAGGGGGGGGGGGGGGGAGAAGAGAAGAGAGGTGAGTAAATATATAAATAAAAAAAACACCTCATTTAATTGATGAACTTGACCTGCTTTTCCTTGATGCCAATTTTCATTTGATCTATAAAAATATGCTTGAGTGACATTATGTGACAGCATCTTAATCACTGTGAGGGTAAATAAGAATAATTTATGCTGGTTGATTGTGGGCAGAGGGCCATGAATCAGTGCTACGTCAAATATAACACCAGGTGCATTGATGAGGTGGAGAGGCCGCAGACAGCAGATTGGGCTGTAAAGGGAGTAGAGGCAGGAAACACTGACACTCTTACCCCACTCCCAGCATGCAACAGTGGACACTAGTGGCTAATCTTGGCAGCAAAACTTGTACATGAAGAATCAGTGGTGTTATGTAATTGTAGGAGATCAAGAACTTTTAAACAAACAAACAAATAAATAAATAATAATTGCTGATTGCAAAAACTAATAGAATTAAAAATATAACATTTATAATATAACATATTAAAAATTAAATTAAATTGTGTCACACGTTTTACCCCAATTAATAGTTGAATAGGTCAACAGATGTGAACCCCCCCCCCCCCCCCAAAAAAAAATCAGTCATACTTTTTAAACATGCCAAATTTTTATCCTAAAATTCATAGCATAGATGGGTATTAAATAAATTAAAAAGTAAGCATCTCATTACCTCTGCAGTAATTAATAAATCATATCACATTCACATTCATAGTTGTTCCTTGGGGGTTGCGCATGGCTGCATTGATCTTCCCTTCAGGTCTCATTGTGTGTGTGTGTGTGTGTGTGTCTCATCACAGGGAAAGTCCCTCAGATAAAGTCCATCATGGAGATGGCTTCTGACAAATATTTTGAGTGTGACGAAGACATGACAGCTGTCAGTCAAGGCCTAGGCACTGGGAGGTAGAACATTTTGTTTGCCACGAGGTTCGGTTTAGGCAGGGACTGAGTGTATGGCATCGGCAAACTTAGTTTGCACAGAAATAGCAGGGTCACATAAAGTAAAATAAAATATTTGTGTTAACTTAAAGGTACACTATGTAACTAGCTGTTAAAAAAAGAACAAGAACATTTTTCTGGTTGTGCTTTGGCTCTGCCTGACTGTGCGGATGAATATGGTTATCCGACTGCTCATAAAACATTCACTACTAGGCTTAATAGAACCGGTTTAGATGGAAAGGATCTCAAGCTGACTAGCTGAAAATGTTACTGTAGCTTTACCCATTGTACTAGAAAATAAATTCCAGCACAGCTACGACAAACATAATGAAATGACCCTTCACAATAGATAATGCTTTACAATAAACTCTGTTAGAGAGCTACATACTGTATGGCCATTTACTGTATCTGTTCAATAAAATTCCTTACTCCACTGTTCAGTAATAAAAACGCCATCTTTCGCGTCACTTTTACAACATCTCAAATCCCTCAGTTCTTGCCATCTCTGAAAAGCCAAGCCAATCTTGATTCTCGTTTAATTACGAGCTCTGTCCTGTTCTATTTTTTGCATGCGGAAGCTCATTCTATTGCCGTTTAAAAAAAACAACAACAGGCAATTCCTTGGAGGTTCGAGATTTGTCGTGCTCCACATCAACCTTTCTTGCTCATTGTGACAACTAAACTATACCACTCACACATGCCGGAGTAGCCAAAGCAACTTTCCTTTATTTGCGGATATGACGAAATGCACGGACGAGTGACGCATTCAATTTCCTGTGAAAACAATCCCGACAGGTCTAAAATAAAAACACTTAAAATAGGCGTACCATATTGAATCATGGTTAGACAAACAATTTTTGGAAGAAGGATTGATGATGTATTAACTGATTATTTCAATTTTGTTAATTTTGGAAAACCCAATTCGGTTAGTTAGGGATCCAGTGTTTTGTTACCAAAGGTAAGTGCACATGTTAAGAAATATATGTTTGGATCCAAAAGTCATATAGTTAGGGCTCCAAAGTTAACCTAAAGTCAACCTATTTTACTTCTATAATGTATTTCTGATTGAAACAGGATACTCAAAGAAAATGTGCATAGATTAATTGTTCACAGCAAGACCAAGTTGCATGAACTTAGTCTTTATGTTAAAGGACAAGTTCGGTATTTTACACTTAAAGGACAAGTTCGGTATTTTACACTTAAAGCCCTGTTTGCAGATCGTATCTGATGAAATAGAACGGTTAAGATTAAAATTTGGACATATGCTGCTGTCGCGAGAATTTTAGGTTTATTTAGCTTTTGTGGACCTATTTTGCCAAACGTGTCACACCCATGATTCTTCCGTTGAGAGCTTGAATAATAGACACTCCAGCGGCGGAGTAATACCGCACCTCACACAGCACATTCAATACAAGTCATGGAGTTGGACAAAAACTACGATAAAAGCTGTTGGAATGCATCTTTTTCAGCGATTTTTTTTGGAACCGTATCAGTGAACACCCCTGACCACTCGGTGAGTTTCACGTCTTTGTAAACGAAAATTTAATGTGTTTTAGGAAGGAATCTTCCAGTGCACATATACAACCATTGTGGGGGTGAGGGGGGGAAGCGATATAAACCTAAAATTCTCGCGACAGCAGCGTCTGTCCAAAGTTTAATCTTAACCGTTCTATTTCATCAGAAACGATCTGAAAACAGGGCTTTAAGAGTAAAATACCGAACTTGTCCTTTAAGACTAGAACTAGTTTGACCAACTAGCAGTGACAAGAGGTAATCAGTCTTACTCTCCGATTTAAATGAGTCCAATCTACCTTATGTAACTGACTTTAAAAAGTTAGGACCAGTCGTGAAAAAAAAGAAAATAGATGTCTAACTTTTAAGAATATGCAACAGGCCACAGGAATGTGCATTTATACAAAGTAAACCGGATCCATTTTCAAACATGAGCCTAATCTGTCATAATCCTGTCGAAATCATCCAGAACTTTTATTATTATTTGATAGACAGGGAAGATGTATGTCTATTAATTTAGCAGATACTTTTATCCAAGGTGACTTACTAATAAGATTTGCTCAGACAAAGATTTGTGTGTTTTCCTTTGCGTTATTGTGATTAACATAATGACCAGATTCTTGTTTTTCCAAGGGGCTGCAGAAACAAAAGACAGATACATTTTAATGTTGCTGCATGTGGCATACAGTAGCCTATAAGGAGAATAGCATGGCATATCATCCTGCATGGCTGTGCTATATTCCGTCAGTCATCAATGGCCACGTCTTTATGTCTGCTTTCGATCTCTGCCTTCAAAGGCCATTAGCAGTTTTCCCTTTTGAGAGGAGAAAGGCACGAGCTCTAGTCCCTGAGTTCTTCTCGCGCTAACACAAAATGACATGTTTCCAATGAGTGAACCGATAATCCCTTCTATTTGTTTTCTGCTCTGCGGTTAACAAGTTTCATTAAACAAATTTGGCTGTAAAAAGGCTGTAATATTTCTGCTGACATTTTAGAACTAGCTGTTGCTTGAGAGAGTGAGATGTACAGATTCGAATGAATGTTGGGTTTAACTGCAACATAATATACTGTAGTTTAATATAGTTATATGCTAGACTTGAACACGGGTATCCATCAAGAGAGATGTGTTTACCCTTCTTAATCTGTCTTCAAAGAGGAGGACAAGTCCTTCTGGAGGACACATGCTGGGCCCGGCATCTTCTGTGCTGTTGGGGATGATCCTTGGCCCCAGTTTTGAGAGACACTGGTGTTCCCCCTTCTCGAAAACAGCTGTCCTTCCCACTCAGCATTTATCTTCTCTGATCTGCCCCAACCTTTTAGAGCTTTCTCATCTGACAGCTTCCAGACACACCAAGTCAAACTTCACTGGGAGCTAATATCGCATGCATATACACGCTAACACTTATCCTGCTGGCCAGACCCCCAGTGCCACGGGATCCTGTCGAGAGCTCGGCCATATTCTTTGCCACAGGACGGTTGTTGTGATACAGCCTCAAGAGAACAAATGAGACTTAAAAATCACAATTTTTTTTCTTTTTTTTTTCTAGTAAATCGAAACATATCTAAAATTAGATACTTGAGAAGCAATTTTGGAGGAACATTTTAATATATTTTAAAATCACTTTTGTGTACCTTTTAGTGAGGTTTTATGCTTCAAGAAAAAACCCAGAATGTAAATATATCTTCATTTTTTTTGCTACAGTATAATCTATTAGAAATGCTTCCTAATAATAATACTATAATTCCTTCTAATCAAAACTTAATTGGATAAACTGAGATATTTAAAGTTTTATATACTTAACTATTTGCCCATCAGGAAAAACAATCAAAAACATACCTCATGCTGTTCAAATATAAGACACACATTTGCAGACTTTTTTTTTTTTTACACAAATGACAAAATATTTTGATCTCTCAGAATGATAAATGAGATATTTCCCCATATTTGCTGGATTTTTTTAAATAGAAAAAAAAACAACAACAACTGGCAATAATTGAATCCTGGAGATGTAGTGCTGGTACTGCAGCTTGTTGACTGTTCACTGTCCACTCAAATGTTCATCTATCATACAGGAGCAAACTGCAGAAATGCATAATATTTTTAAAATGTTGATTAGTGAACCTTGTGCCGCAGTTTATCAAGGTAATACATCACCAGTGATGAGATATTAATCTCTGGATGAGCCATAACCGTTTCTTCCCCTCTGACAGGTCTAGAGCTCACAGGACTTTAATATGACAACGGAGCTCCGAGAGCCATCTCGGAAAATTAATTAAAAACCGAATCAAACCTGGTAGAAAACACAACCAACACTTAATGAGGACTCAACGCCATGAATCAGCCAGCCACCGCAACAGGAGCTTTATATATCCACGGCCACACTTTTAGATGTGCAGTGATGTATTAGCCCTGCGTGTCATGGACAAATGTGGTGTGCTTTTAATGTATTGATAACACAAACACATACACAAGCACGCACACACACATTAAAAAATGCGCTGGACAAGTAAAACAATGAAAACACCTGACTGACAACATAAAGACAACTCTTTTATTCCAGTTAAAAATTAAAGTAATGCAAAAATTAAACAATACAATGCCACAAAGCAAATTTAGATTTGATGAGCCAATAAGTCTCGGTGTTTGTGCCACTAATCACGTTAATTGATCTTTCTTTTGTGGCACAGGAGCTGGGCTCAGATTGCATTAGGCATAATGAGGATTTAATGTGGGGTCAAGAGCAGGCCGGGGTCCTACCTTGTCAGGACATTGAGGGAGACTGTGTTTGTTTACACCCCGCTAGGCTCACCGTTCCACACAACAACTGCACCAGGGGACGGCACGGGGAGGGGCCCACGTAGGCGGAATGTTCTCGCTAATGTTCTTTGAAAATAAAGACACCATTTGTTTTTGATTTATTTACTTTTTTTTTTTTTGTTGAATAAAAATAAATATTTGATTAAATGTGTTTATTTTTTATTTTTTTTTATTTTCTGAGGATAAACAACAACAAAAATGACAATATTGCATATTCAATATTTGAAAATATATCTTTTTAATTTGTTCTACAGCAGAACAGGAAACATTTATTTATTTATACTTACATTCATTTAATCATTTATATATATTTATTGTAATAATATTTATTATACTAATAATATCTATTCTACAGCAGTGTAGGACACCAACAAATCTGAAGTTAAAAATACATTGTGAGTTTAGAAAAAAGCTACATTCCTGTGTGTGTGTGTGTGTGTGAGTGTTTTTGTTTATTTGATCAATGAGGACACAAATTTGTATAATGACATGGGTATTACACTGTTATTACAATATAAACATGGTTTATGGAACTATTCCTGAGTCCTCGTAATTAAAATGTAAAAAATGGGTATGTTCAGGGGTAGAGTTAGGGTTAGGGGATAGAATATACAGTATGTATGTACAGTATAAAAACCACTACGCTTATTGAATGTCCTCATAATGATAGGTGCACCAACGTGTGTATGTTTGTTTGTGTGCACACAACTCCTGAGGTCATGCCACACTTTTCATGACAAAGGGCATAGTGAACCCAGCTCTCCCGTCTGGTGAACAATCCCAGCCCTGTCTGTCTTTCCTCTACAGATCAGCCCACACAAAAGACCAGATTCAGCTGTTTATGAACCCCTCTGCCTCTCTATTCATCTAGTGCTGCCATTATTCCAAGGTCATGCCAAAGAGCTGGATTTAGAAAGCCCTAACTGAAGTCCAATTAGATTCACAGTCCTTTCCACACAGCCCAACACTAGCATGGAATTCTTCCCCCCTCCTGTTGGACAGGTGACCTCTATTTAAGAGATACCCAGATAGGTAGTAGGGAAGAGATGCATTGAAATGAAATGAAACTTATACAATAACAGGGAAGAAGATCGGATTAGTCTCCCTTTCATGCTGTTTTTGTTTTTGCTTTAGACTGGGACAGAAAAGATTGCAAGTGCATTCGGAAATGAATTTAATATATTTTTCAATCCCAAACCGGTTCTGAAAGCTTCTCATTTTTGAAGTTGAGACCTGAAAGGGAGGAACTAAAATACCAAGTGATATCATGCTTCAGGTATTAATGAGAATTTCATTTTGATAACATTGATGGAGAGATGTTTGAAATATATAATAAAGTTGTCATCCAACGGAGGGGAAAAAAAACTCAGGGCAATGTTTACCCTTTTAAAAAACGGTTCCTGAAATGTCAGGAAAGCCTCTGCCATCTTTGGCACTAACAGAGAAAAGGCCTTGGTCCTCGAGGGCATTTTCAACAAAGCATGTTGAAAGCACCTCTTTTCGAATATAGCGGAAAAGACGGACAGTTATAAGGTGAAACTAAATTAATTTAGGCTTTTAGACTGAGGGAGTTAAATCGAACACAGAATCTTATCGCAGTTACCCTTTCCTCGGGTTTAGCTGCGTAGCAAGTGATAGAGTAAAGCCAATCCTAATGTTTACTCATTAACTCAGAGGACAGACGGTAGACAGGGACTTGAAACTCCAAAGGGGACAGCTCCTCTAACTGTGTCTCCTTGATAAGTTTGCATTTCAAAAGACCTTGGTCTAATCCATTAGGGGGGCTAGGAAAACAAGATGTTCCTCTCCAGTTTGGCTAATTAGCTTTTTTTCTCCCCCCTTCCTCGTCAGAGCAGTCCATATTCTTAAAGTGCTGTTGGGATCCAGATGTGTAACTAGGCTAATGACTGACTGACTAACAAAGAAAAATGGATGCCCAATTCTTGAGCAGCGATGGAAGTCTCTGGTAGTCAGTGCCCATTTTAGGCCCACAGAGTTAATCACCCTGAGCGCTTTGCCAAATGCATCTTTACATCCATTTAGTGACATTTAGGTCTGGTAAGTCAGACAGATGTTTGTTTTAGTGGTGATGTGGTAAGTATTGGACAACACTTTGTCCAGCCCTGAGTTTGACTTATTGTAATCTGTTTAAAGGGGTCATTTGTAACTGAGTTAAGAAAGAAAGAATTAATGAATGAATTCTATTTAAATATGGCAATTTAAGAAGTCAAACAGCATTATGCAAAGCTCACTTGTTATTGCCATTATTGTCCCTTCTTACTGTGAAGTTCCTATTGTGGTGGAGCGGTAAAATTTGTATTAGTCCATTGATTCAAAATAATTTTAAATATGCAACATTTTTGGGTTCAGTAAGAATTTTTGATAAATGTTTTTGAAATAAGTCTCTAATGCTCACCAAGGTTCCAGTTATTTGATCAAAATTTCAGTCACAAACAGTAATATTGTGACGTATTACATGGCTTGGCTGAATTCTAATGTAGAATGCGGTCAGTTATTTCTCGATAACAGACCGCTGCTAAGTATAACAAACCGTTGCCATGAAAAACAGAGCGTTGCCATGGACGCAGGATTCTAACCGAATGGACTATTTTCATTAGTGGAAGCAATACAATCATTTTTAAATCAATAAACTCCTTTTTAAATCAATATTTTGTGTCAAATAATTGATTTATTTGGTAGGTAGCCATGTAATAAGCGGGATAATGTACAGCGAGGTGATTGTTATAGCGAATGCAACACTGACAGGCTGTTCGCGCGTCGGGGTCTTAAATCAGCCTGAAGAGGTTGTATTCGCTATAACAACCACCTCTTATTTATTTACACTTATTATTAACAGTTATTACACTGTTTTCTATTTTAACGTATTTTAAAATGTAATTTATTCCTGTGATGAAAAAGCTGAACTTTTAGCATCATTACTCCAGTCCTCAGTGTCAGACAATCCTTCGGAAATCATTCTAATATGCTGATTTGGTGCTCAAGAAACATTATAGGTGTCATTTTTGAAGTAGCTTTATAAAATAACTTGTTGCAGTAATGAAGAAGGAAGGAGTTTATCTTTAATGCTACATGTTTGTCGTTGTTATCAAATTGCATTTGTTATTAAATTGTCTAACTAAAAATGTCGCCATGTTATCTGCTCACTTACAAACTCTAAAAGATGATGCTAAATTATCTGTGCATAACATAATTAATATTCATGAGATTGGCCATCATCATTTTGTGAGGTCACGCCCAGCCAATCAATCACCTGAACCCAAACTCACTTATTTTTGGGCCACTTCATCCTTATAAAACTAACAGATGTTGATTCAGATGGAAGATTAACTTTATTTAGAGGAAATTCATCTCTGTGTTAGATGAATTAATGTGTTTTAGATAATACTTAAAGTTTACCGTAAGACCAGTATGGTAATTAGCATCTTTCTGCGACACATTCTAGGTCCGCCCTCCATGCGTTAGCAGGGATGTCCCAGGCCTAGCGTCGCCCACAGGGTGAGGGCAGAGAGATGGGTGGCTGATGCAGACTGCAGTGGTTGTGCTACCTATCTTCCTCTTGAAACAAAGCGGAGCTGACAGAGGCCACCTCAGGAGACGGCTCACTCTCCATCACAGCGCTGAGAGGAAGAGGCAGGGTCTGTCAGGGGTCCCTTACCACCGCAGAGAGCTACGGACCCCCATCCTGCTGCCGTCTCCACTGCAAACATGTGCATCCATACATTGAGGAAGGAGGCAGATATACAGTACAAGCAGCAATAGCTGATGTGTCTTAGTATAAGGGAGCAAGTGAGGGACTGTGAGGTTTTTAGGCAAATTGTGTGCCACACTAAAATGCCAACATTTATATATAAACTACCTTTCAGAAGACTTTGGAGTTGATTTGATTTTTTCCATTGCTTTTGAAATAAGTCTCTTATGCTCACCAAGGCTATGTATTTCTCAAAAATACAGTAAAAACAGGAATATTGTTAAAAATATGATTACAATTTAAAATAGCCTAACTGTTTTCCATTGTAATTCATTTTAAAATAATGTTGTGATGGCAAACCTTTTTTTTTTTAGCAGGTCTTTAGTGACACATGACCCTTCAGAAATCATTCTAATATAATAATTTGGTGCTCATGAAACGTTTCTTATTATAATAAATTCTGAAAACAGATGTGCTGCTCAAGAATTTTGTGGAAACAGTGATAAAAAAAAAAATAGAAACATCAAACAACATTTATATGTGTGTATTCACACACACATATAAAAACTAAAATATAAAAGGGTTACAACAATTTTAAACCATTGTTGGAGAAATAAATATTGTAGTTTATTAATGTCATTTTTGTATGGTTTGGCCATCAAGTCTTTAATAGGCTGTTTAATGGCATGGTTCATTCACACAGAGAAAAAAGGTGTAAAAATAGAGAGGTACAACAGCTTGTCACTGGGACATATTTGTGCCTTCATAGTACCCTTAAGGTACGTATTTGTACTAATATGCACCTTTTAGGAGTAAGGAATGTCCTTTTAAGGCCACTGCGCAGTGACAAGCTGTTGTACCCCTAAAGGTACAATTTGTACACCTTTTTTCTCTGTGTTTTTTCCATTATCAAGGCATTTTATCACAACAGCATGTGCTGTTGAACTGCATTTTTATTTTCTGGGCAACAACGTCTGAAGGTCCAGTAGCTTTTTGGTAGCCATATTTTACTTTAATAAACTGACACCAAGACATATTTGCTTGGGCAAAAACCACTGTGACCACTTGCCCCGGTCTCCCCTACAGTATCATACTTTTACATGATTGTTAATTCAGTCATGACATGACTTATCAATTGTCACTTTTAAGCATCTGCCTGAAGGAAGAAATGAGACTCAATAAAAAAGTACACACTTTATTGTTTGACATAATAAAGTCAAACAATCAAATACATAAAATTATACTAAACAACAACGACAAAAAAATCTGTTACATCAATATACTGCACTGCTCTCTGAAATCCTCCAACCATTACCGCATGTCGAATTCCACTCTTTACCGCAGCAAATTGAGAGCTTGTCACCTGTACCCTTTCAACCAGGGCTATCAGTTTAAATTCTGCAAACTTTCTTCTTCTGTCAAAATTGGTGTGGAGGAAGAGAAACGAAAGGAGAGAAAAGGGAGAGCACCCTTCTAACTTTTATCTGTGAAGCAAAACGCTGTTATCCTCGAGTGGTGTCAAGAACTCTATCTCTCGCATGCTTTCTCCCCACACCCCACCCCAACCAGGTGACAAGCACAAGACGAGAGAGAGATAAGATTGGAAAAGAATCCCACTCCACTGAGTAAATAAATAATCAATACTCATCTAAATGTAAATGAGAAAGTAGCCCTCTTTGATAGCATCGTTTTTATCAACCAACCAATTTTCCTCAGACACTCACTGGGCCTCAACCAAATCACCATCATTCAGCGTCCGAGTAATGGAGAAGAAAAAAGAACTGTGAAAGAGAGAGAGAGGGGGGGGGTGGGGGAAGGAAAGCTATGTGAATGGGTCACCTGAAACCTGAAGTTCAGTCAACCTTCACCAACACCATTTCGCTAGAAATGCCATTTTGTTTTGTTGCGCTCTTATTTTTGTCCATTGAATTTCTGATACTCTAGTCAATTACTGTTCACACCAAGCTTTCAGAATATCAGTGTCTATATCAATTGCCGCTGCCAAATCGTCTTTTGTCCTTTTTTTGAGTCACTTTTTTATCATCATAACTTCTGCATGTCGGTCTAAGGTAGTAATTTTGAGTCGTGCTCACGTATCAGTGCCTTTTTAAAATACAAACCGTATTGATTTCACCTTCCCGGGCTTCATGAGGGCAGGTTGCATGAGAGGGTTTTCACTTCACTTGTCAGTGGCTGTCAAACTGCAGTGCCAAAGATAAAAAAATGTGTTGGCTTAGTGAAATAAAAAGTAAGGGCAGGTTTTTAAATATAAATTACATCAGGAGAATAGATTAGGGCTTGGGACATGCTGTTTGAAAAGTGTTAAAAGGAGCTCCTTGACCTGGCCGAACACTTGAGGGTTTTGTTAATAAACAATAAACACACACACAAAAAGTCAAAAATAGTGATAGCAGCTGAAGCCTAGAAAAGGGATTGTACACCACAAAATGAAACTTTTGTCATCATTAACCACACCATAAAGACAATTCAACCCTGTATTATATGAACAAAAGGAGTTGTCCAAGATTCTGTGGTGCATGATAAGTCACATGACAAGTGAAAACAGATGTTTTGGTGTCAGTAATGTTAAACCTGGATTGATGTGCCCAGTGTGTTATTTTTATTTACGATTTTAAACAATATCATTTATTTTATTTAAACACGTGTGAATGGCATGTCAGAGCTCTAGGAGACAGGAATATTATTAGTGAATGAATGCCTAATATTCATTGTTTTCTTCATATACTGGATCACTTTCACACAGCTTCAGAAGTAAAAGATTGTCCTACTTTTATAGTGCTTTTTTATCCTTTTTGTAGCTAAATCATACTGTAAATGAATTAATAAATTATAAATCTGTAAGAATAAATGATAAAATGTTTGTTTTTAGCATGTAATATTCCTTTTTTTGAGGCCATTTTAGGTTGTATTAATTATTATTGCAGAAAATCTTACTTGCAACTTTTTTTCTTTCCACACTACCTTTTAGAAGTTTGGGATCAGTAATAATTTTTTTTTTTTTAAATCTAAACTTTTAGGGGCGCAAACAAAGACGCATTATATTGACCAAATATGACAGTACAAACAATGTTACAAAGAATCCTGAAATAAATGGATCACATTTTCCACACATATTCACAACTGTTTTCAACATTGATAATAATAAGAAATGTTTCCTGAGCAGCAAATCAGCATATTAGAATGATTTCTGAAGGATCATGTGACACTGAAGACTGGAGTAATGATACTGAAAATTCAGCTTTTTGCAGTCACAAGAATAAAGTACATTTTAAAATGTAATAAAATAAAAATAGGTCCTTTAAATAGTAATATTTCACAATGTTACGATTTTTACTGTATATTTGATAAAATAAATGCAGACTTTGTGCATTAGCGATTTCTTTAAAAAAAAACTTAATTAAAAATCTTACCGTCCCAAAACTTTTGAATGGTATTTTGGCCTTCCAAAAAAGAGAAACAAATGAAACAATTCTGTCCAAAAAATGAATGGACATTCATGCATTTCTAAATGCTTTCATTTGACCCTCGTCCATTCCCTGACTGATCTAGTGGGAAGAGTTGAAAGTGGTTCTCTCCATCTTACCTCTGTCACACGCAGAGGTGCTAAACATGGCTGACAGGCCGAGGAAAGCGGGGAGCAGAAGTGCCCTCTTACTCCGCCCTGATCCGAGACCTGTAAGGGCCATGTCCAGAGCGAGGGCAGGGGCCTAAACTCACCCTGACAGCTCCTCGACAGATCTCACAGCCTTACTGACATCTGGACGTGTGCTGTAAAATCGGAGGAGTTCAAACCAATTTGGCGATGGAGCCCAGGTGACACGGGGGGACGGCTCGGTGGGATTAAGGTGGTCAGAGATACCTGTCCACTTGCAATTTGCAATCTCTGTGGAAGGGAAAGAAAGGAAATTCTGTATTAAAAGAGCTTGGAGCAATTCCCAGCCTAAGTTTAATCTTGATGCATGAAATCATCTGTCTGATTTAATTAAGTACTGACTTGGCATTCACCGCCGTGATTTTTCAACACAAATGCAAGGTAAGTCATGTCAGAAATTAAAAATGATATAATGTGATTTTTAAGAACACAAAGAGTTGAAATGGCTGTTGCAAAGATCTGTAAATAAATAACCCGTCTAAATGAATGAAAGCGAGGTCCGCGTTTTCCTCTGAGTTGCAAGGCTTTAGGTTTGTAAGATGAGGATTCGGTGTAGATGCTCAGTGGGCTTGCTGGAAAATGTCAACAAAGCTGCAAACATCTGCCAGGGACCTGTCAGTTAGATCAGATGGCCCTCTCTGATTCTCCTGTCGCGGCTCCTCGTCGATACTGCGCTCCGGAGGGGGGGTGGGAGGGTGGAAAGCAGGCGGGAGAGGGCTGAGACTGAAAAGGGAGGCCCTGAAAACCAAAAATGAGCCAACATCTGCCTGATTTGAGCTGTGGATTTTTTTGTGCCTTCGGTAGTGAGGAATCACGGATGCATGTGGTAGAATAAGGAGACACCTGTTATTGCAGACAAAGCTGTCAAAAGCCTGAAAAAGTGTGGAAAAGGAGTCAGGCTTTGTGTGAGATATGCAGAACACAATATGCCAGGATCCTTGGCTGAGACGATTAGAGGAATTGTAGGACAGCAAGGCGATTAGCGTGGTTAGAAGAGTCATGAAACAAACTGAATACTATGTTCGAAAAGGAAATGACCCAATCTACGGAGCCCCTAAAGAGATATAGTGACAGAAAAAAAAAATTTGATAGAAGGAAAAATTATACTTCAATGCTTTTGCATTCTCTAGTTGTGTAATTATTTTGTATAATTTGCCGGCATTAGGGAGCTATCAATATACGGCGTTATGAAATCGATTTTCGCTATTTACATTGCAATCAAGTGTACTGCGTGTATAGGGAGCGACCGTACTGACCGCACACGTTTTACAAGATAAGGTATTTGTCAGTGATGCTCAGGATCTGTTTTGAATCCAAATCCTCTGACATCATCCTGTCAGTCATCTCTCCTTACTCTCAACACGTAAAAAGTGATGTCTGATGTACTGTAATATAACCGACTGCCGCAGCAAGTCTAAGCATGTCCCTTTAGGGGCTCCATAGAATGCGTTTTAATTTTCCTTACTAATTTTACATACTGTAGCTATGCAGCAAGCTTAACATCCCACCAAAAAGTACCCAAGACAGAGCTAACTTCAAGAGTATTTAATGGAAGTAGAGTAAAACTGCAAAAAACAACAATAGAAAATATACATTAACTTACAAGACACTTAAATGAGCATACACATCTTCTGATAAATCCATTTTCAAATATAGAATAGCATACATAACAATAGCATAGACAACATTACAATGTACACGTTACCACAACAGATTACATTCCTCAATACAAATGTTTACACAAATTTGAAATTGAACCATTATTAAAAGATTCTTAACTGTAAATATCCAAATTACAACGTAAATCCAACAGACTGTGAAAGATGCTTGATAAAAAAAGTGAAAAAAATCATAATAGGACCCCTTTAAGACAAAGATTCAACAAAAGCACCAAAACATCTGCAGTCTTTGTGCTGTGACTGAGAATGACATTGCAAAGGATTTCATGTGTACCATACCTTCCATTAACTTCATGTGTGCCCTCCGAAATGACCCTCTCGTCCCATGGGAATCCTTCTCATCCAGCTCAGCACTGAACCAGACGGTCCGGCTGTGAATCGCTGGGCTGCTAGACAGGTTTGAAAACACTAAGGCAAATCACTGGTGAGAAAAGGCCAACATCCCGTTTCATGATCACAACTACTGATGAGTGTGAAACGTCAACCAGCTGTCCCCCGACTCCACGAGAAACAACCATTCTCACAGAAAATA
Source organism: Phoxinus phoxinus (assembly GCF_949152265.1). NCBI lineage: Eukaryota > Metazoa > Chordata > Actinopteri > Cypriniformes > Leuciscidae > Phoxinus > Phoxinus phoxinus. The sequence continues at coordinate 16,468,798 of NC_136890.1, forward strand.
TGGAACCCGTCAGCAACCGACATGTTTGCATTTTCCACTAAATGATCAATTATGAACATTACGCTAAATTGAGTAATTTCAAACACGTGGAGCTGGCGCAGAAAGAAGACAGGAGAAGAAAGGAATCGGAGAGATGAAAAAAGCAGTGTGTTTTAAGGGTTTAAAATAATATTTATTCCTCTGACGCTCTCATATCTAAGCAATTTAGCCGTGGTTGGAAATTGTCTGGCTAAGTTCTTCCAGTCCCACAGTTTAATCCGCTCAAGGGAGATTTGCAGACGATTCCCAAAACCATTTTCAACTTAAACTTCTCTCAACCTGGAGAGACAGAAAAAAAAGCTGGGAAAGAATAGCAGAGAAATGTGAAATCTTGACAGGACGAAGCCGGCCTTAATGCTATCCGAGCACAGCTGTTTTCATTTAAATACAAGGTATTCGGCCTTCTTAAAAGCCTAGCATCATCCCTGCTTCCCTCCATAATCTCTCCCGCTCAAAACATTTGAGAAAACACTATCAGAATGTGCAGGCAATAGCGCTGGCATTCTACTTTGATAAATTCATGTTGTTTCTCAAAACAAAATACAGCGAAGGAGAGTAAAATTACTGAAACCTCATACTTTGCCAATGAGCACTTTTCCCTTTTGACATAGTATGTGAACTTCTCAATCAATGGATGGCCTTATTATGCTTTTTCAAATATTTTCTTTCATGCAGTGTGTAATATAGCTGTTTGTGAATGTAAAACGTCAAAAAGGTCAACAAAAAAAGTTATTGTCTCCTAAAAGAATAGATGAATCAGTAAATCCAGTCTCACTTCCTATTACATACCTACACACTGTAACAATAATAACACATTTGCATAATGCCAGCCTATGGTCTTCATTGGCTGCTAGAAAGCAACGTCTACTCTGATCCGCCCTCAAACACTAAAGTTGTAGCTGAGGCCTGCAAAGTTTGGTTCATGTTGTTCATGTCAAGAAGCGCATGTTTTCAGCGCTGTGAATCCACTTTGCATGCACTTCAAAAGGATGAAGACTTGTGCTGGGATTGATGCTGGAAAAAAACGAACACCATTGTTACTGTTTGTATCAAGCGCTAAGGAAGATCTGACATTCAGATGTGACATGCGCTTTAAGCGGTCGACCAATCACAACAGAATTGGCCCCTTGACAAGTAGTGAATCTTCGAATGAACCCGTTTCACTACTGAGAAATTAGGTGATGTGCAATGTTTACTATGAGAAAATTAAATTGTTCACTTATCATTACTACTAATAATAGATAATTTTTTTAAGATAACAACAAAAGTAACAATTATATGTATATATATATAATGAGAGATAGGAACACTTTACATTAAGGTCTCATTAGTTAATGCATTAGTTGACATGGTACAACAAGATTAATAAATGCTGTAGAAGTATTGTTCATTGTTAGGTTATATATTAACTACAGTACAGTAGTTATTGAAACCTTATTTTAAAGTGTTACCATGGCTATAGTTATTATTATAACAATTATGCTTTAAAATTATATTTATAGTGGTCCCTTGTAATAATAATGTATCATAGTAACTATTATTATAATTATTATTTGGTTATAAACAAATATAACCAAATGTTCCACAAAAGAAAGTCATGCAGGTTTTTGAACAACACGCCGGTGGGAAAATGATGACAGAATTGCCATTTTTCTGTGAACTATCCCTTTAACATTTTTCTCTCAGCCACCACCAACCCCCAGAGTCCCTGTTGTTTTCATTCTTTTTCTTTTTGTCTGTGCGTTACAGTGGGCAAAATTGGGCTTTGGCTTTCCGACCTTACTCTCCCCACCTCTGCGAAGAGATGAAGGACAGCTCATAGCTCCTATATCTCTCAACATGTATATTCACCCCTATTCCCTCTTGGTCATGATTCTGCTGCTCAGATCGGGCACTTCTGAATTGCATTGCTCAACAACTGGGCCGCAAACCATTTAAAGACCAATTTCCACCGACCATAACGCCTTTATCGCTGGTGTTGTCAACTCAATTTTCGAATTTTGCCATACACTCTGGCTCCCCTATTGAAGTGTCATCTGATTTGCTGTGATTCTGACAAGGCTCCAGTCATCACCGTAATCTCTACGCTGCTCTCCCACTTTTCCTTCTCCGGTAACAACCTTCCATGCCTATCTTACGTCAGAATACGAGATAACGTGGTTTGCTGTGGCACGCCGAATGAGGTAGTGCTGGATGTTTATATTGGAAGACAGACCTTCTTACTTGTCCTAGTAAAAATTATCTCACGTCTTTTCAGTTGTCTGTCTGTGGTGACTTGGTCAGACACTTGGTCACTACAGACTGCGCGAGACTGTAAAGAGAAGGTCATCCATTGCAGCAATGACAGCTTTTATTGAGATTAGAGAGCAGTAAATAAACTTTACAGCCATTGGAACCCTTAGCATTCTCTTGCTGTTAAAGATGCTCCTCAGATTGTTTGTGGCAAACTCACCTTCTCAGTTGAATTAGGTTGAGTGAAAAGGGCAACTCCTAAAACTTCTAGAGATCCCGCACTTTAAATGAAGGGGTTTGCGGAAAAGAGGCTTGTTTCCGCCATGGAATAAAAAATAAAAAAGGTAATAAATCTCACAATTCTAACTTTTTTTCTCAGAATTGCATGATATAAAGTCGCAATTCGGAGAAAAAAAGTCAGATTTGCGAGATATAAACTTGTAATTCTAAGAAAAGTCAGAATTGCGAGATATAAGCTTGCAATTGTGAGAAATAAAGTCAGATTTGCGAGATATAAACTTTACAACCATTTTTATTTTTCGGTTTAGCTTTTCCATTTAACATTCATATTTTATTTTAGCACTATTTCAGTTAACAAAAACGATTTTTAGTTTTAGTTAACAATAACATCACTGTGCAAGTAAATACAGATTACCCACCCATGTTTTCTTATGTTAATTATTCTCATTCATATTAGGGCTTAAAAATCCTGGAAGAATGGAATCCATTCATGAATTATGTTGCTAGATTTTGCCTGAACAGTTCAAAATTAAGATTATCCTCATAACAGCAATTATAACAGTTTTTTTGTAAATAAAAAAAATCAATCATAGACATCATAAACTGAGCAACTATCTCAAATAAGAGGGCACAAATAACTGCACTCATCCCCCGTAAGTTGTCCTCACCACAAAGTCAGTGGCAGAGTGCTGCTTGTGTTTTGAAGAAATTGAAAACACTGCCTGGGGCACTATCACATTACTGGTCATGAGGGAGCCATGGTAAGATCACTTTATGGAATAAGCCCCAAAAATAGGCCGGCTGTCTCCTCATATTCTCTAACGCTGGATGGGCACGTAGCCAACCTGACTTTAGGTGCTCCATTCCCGAGTAAAACTGCTGATGGGTGATGATCGCAGTGATGCTTACCGTGATGGTGTCATTTTTTCTGAACCATCCTCCACAACCATATGTTCTAGCAATAGATCTGGTTCAATTAGTTCTTTTGTAGAAATATCTAGATTTTCAGTAAAGGGCAAGTGTACTAGCAAAATACAAAGATAGTTAAATAATCATTGACAATTTGAATTATTAAAAATGTGATCAGGATGCTGAGGGATTTGTATTTAAAAAAAAAATATATATATATTATATATATATATGTATATATTTGTATTGAATACTATTTTTAATGTGAATTATATTACAAAATTATTAATTATTTTGTCTAATATTTAATATAATCATTTATATTTTCTTCATGATTAGTAGTGCAGCATCTTAAATAATTATTATTTTAAATTAAAAATAAAAAACTTTCTAATTGTTTCCAGTTTTTGAATCCCAAAATTGAAGTGTTCTCAGACTATTGGTTTACACTTTATTTTAAGGTGTCCTTTTACTAAGTAATATAATTAACTACCGGTACATTTACTTACAATACAATTAGGGTAAGGGTTAAGGGTTAAGGTTTGGTTTAGTTGCATGTATCTATGCATAATTGACTGTGAAAACTATAACAACTACATGTAAAATGTGTAACAGGGACACTGTAAAATAAAGTGTTACTCTTGGACCCCACTGTAGTTTGTTGAACCTCAGTCCTTTACGTGTTCTTGAAACACCAGCAACTAAAATATTAAACAATGTACAAGAGAATGTAGGAAAGATCACGTGTTTTGAGTGCTGCACAATCTGTTTTCAAAATTTGTGATGACCATCATCTTTATTCTTGCTATAATAGTCATATACACTACCCACAGTTAGTTATCAACATTACCTTCAACATCACCTCACCAGCACATCTATTCTCTCTCTCTTTCTCTGTGTGGTTCAGGTGAGTGTAGAGGTTGCAGACCTTGTGCTGAACAGTGATGCACAGCCTCCATTACTGCTGTGCCTGCGTCCACATGGCCCGATCTGTTGTTTATGACGCTGACATGTGCAGTAATGGGGGTTTGTTTTTTTCCTGCTCCTCAACATGGGCCATACCATCACATCAAGCTTGTCTGAACTGTTAGCTGCTGCATTTGGGATGATAATGAAATTGAAATATTTCAATTGTTTTGTTATTCTTTGTAACCATGATAAACATTATAGTTTTTTTTAAACTAATTTACTACATTTGTTTAATACAAAATGTAAAATTTGTTAAAAAAATTAAAATAATAAATAAGTGTGAATAAATAAATGAGTTATTGTTATTTTAATTTCATTCTCTATTGAAAAACGTTAAAAATGATAAATGATTTGTTGGAATCTGACCAGAAATTACTGAGCTACAATTGTTTGAAGTCGAGTAAACAAAGTCAATTTTGAGAACACTTGAGTTAAAGTTTTCTGAAGGTTCCAAACCAAATCATCTAGCAACCATACCTTCAAATCCCTGGTAATAACACCAAATTTGGCCAAGTCAAAGCCAAATATCAATAGGAAAAATATATATTAAACCTTTTTTTTTTTTTACCATGATACTACAATTGTTTGATTAACATTAATGAAACAGACATCCTATATATTCCGACCTGTACCTGTGTTACACATCAGGGCTGGATTTCCCGAAACCTTAACGCTTCGTAGTTTTTTTAAGTTATAATTTAAGCTGTACCTACCGTTAATACGCGTTTCCACGAAACGTTCTTAGTTAAGAATACCTTCTGTAAGTCATACGTTCGGAAGGTTGGTCTGGGCCACTCTTAGCTTTACCTTACCACTGTTGACAGTTCACTCCGATAGTGGCCACCACTGCAAAAAGCTTCTTTACATCTCAGTCTATACGAATATAATTCTGAAGTTGTAATACACCCAGTGTTCAATTAGGCTAATTCAAGTGTTGTCATGCTAAAAATGGTCATTACACTGATTGTTGTTAGCTTTTTAATTATATTATCCAAAGGTACGTCAGCTGGCAAATCATTAGGCAATAAAGGCTTAGGAGTCTATTTAAAGGGAATGATTGTGGTGGGGAGTTTGTTCAAACTTTATGGCAGCGATACAGCGAATAGTTGTGCTAAATCAAAGACGGCGCTGTCCGCGGAGCCCTTTCAAAGGCCAGTGAAAGCATTTAGCCAGTTAAGCACTATTCGGACGGTAATTGTTTCTCATGGGGTCGTACGGTATTTTCATCATTTACAGCGGTTAGTCGGTTAGTTAATCCAGAATTTCAGTGTTTTTCTCCCACCACCCGCATTTTTTGACAAACACCAAGGTCGTATGGTAATTTAATTGCCGTCCAAATCCAAGTTTACAAGAAGATATCACTTCAAAATTCACTGTTTAAATCCTTTTTGATCACTGCCGAGCACCGTATGTACTGTACGATGTACACATTTATTACTGAATTGCAGGAAAGTATTTACAAGAACAATATTTCATCACAGCTTCACCTCAGCGAACAAAAAGGTGAAAGTGAAGAAAGCACGTAAACATTTGAAATATGTAGGCTAGGCTATTTTAGTGTGGATTTTTTATTATTTTATAATATCCCATGACTCCTAATAAATGCAATTTCAACTATTTCTGAAGTGATTCTTTTATAAAGAACACAGCTTTCTCACATTATGCAGTGAAGCAGTCCCTGGATAAGTGAATAATTGATTCTCGAGCCATCCATATCAATACATTCAGCATCACCGACACGGACACCTGGTAACGTTGCACGTACAGTAAGAAATATCTTAAGCAACCTCCTAAGGTATAGTTCAGGGAACACGCCTAGAAATGGTATACCTTTAGTTAAGCTATACCTTTAGAGTCTTCATAGAGACAACACTATCAGGAAATCCAGCCCAGATATTTTCCCCCAACAGTTAACCAAACGTTCACTTATATTTTTTATAGATTTATAGATCACTTAGATATTTCGAAATACTGTAATTCGTATCAGGCTCAATGCTGTCTGAGGCGTCTTTGTGCTGAGGCGTGTCATTCTGCGCGAGTAAGATCGTTTTGTTTACATCAGCATGAGTTTGAATATCAGATTTCATTGGTTCAAATTCATGCCATTGACTATTTATTCACACAATTGGAGTGCTGCTCTTTAAAACGATACCAAACTTGTGCAGAGGGGAAGCGCCAGGCGTCGAGAAGCGAGCAGAGAAAATTTGCATTTTTCATGGACAAAGTAAAGGTACTCCTCTTAGAAAACGTACAAATAAAGATACGTTTAGATGTTTAATTGGAGCATTGGAATCACTAGACGAGTGCTAAATGAGCTAATTTTTGTGAAAACCTCAAATTTGACCAAAAATCAAGTGTAGCGTCAGTTCTGGCAGGTCACGTTAGTCAAGCCCGCATTAGCTAATCCATATCCACTTATAGGAATACGATGCCTATCAATGTATACATATATAACCTCCATCAGCAGCTATCGCGTTTCTCGGGAGCTAATTGCCCTCCTCCATCCCCAGCTCATCCTCTCGTCAGTCAGGATTTGCCATTCTGATTCCCCTTGAATTAGAATAAATTCTCGAATTATGTAACACTTTAAAATCTTTAATTAACTATATCTGCATACATTCATGTAGGCTGCATGGATGCGAATGGAGTTCTTGGCCAGAACGGAACCATACCGCCAATCCAAACTGTATGCTAATTGTCAATCATACAGTATTTGACGATAGTGGTCCTGACAGAACTGACATATTTCACTTGTTTTGTCGTAACATATAAAAACCAGATAGTAATAGCTGTGCGAGTAAACCTCACTCCCCTGGCCTCAAGAAGAGCACTAGCGACTGACGCTTGCAGTTGTGGTCTTTAGTGTCATTGTTAACATGCTGGAAACGCTGGTTCGAATCCTGCTCAGAGCGGTGCAAGTAGAACCATGGGGTTACATAAAAGCCATATAAAAACTTTTTCAAGCAAGAGAAAGGAGATTAAAGGGGGAAAAAAAGAAACACAAAGGAAAAAAAAAACATCCACTGTTAAATGCCATGAAAAATAGAGTGGTGTTTAAAGAATGAAAGGTGTCTAGTTTAATGATGAAGAGATATTATCGAACATACTGAGTGATGTGATTCCCAGCAGGATCTTGAGGGCTTCAGAGCCACAAGCCTACGAGAATGTGACATTAAAACATGGCAGCTGTCACTAACAAGGAAAGTCAGAATCAGTGCGGTGTTTTTGAGCTCAAATGCAAATATATGCTCTGCGAACATATGAAAAGTTAAATACATTTACCCTGTGTCAAATTCTATTTCTTCGCATTTCCGAGGCAAACAACTCTGAGAAGCATCTTCCTTCACGAAATAAATATCGTTCTACTTTACAGAGCTGAAAGAGTCTTGAGGCGTTTTCATTCAAATTTGATGCAGGTGGTACAGCGTCTGCTTTCGGTAGCCTGGGGCTACACTGAAAATGCTCTTAAATTCTTTAAGAAGGCTTTTAAGTTAATCTAGATTGCAAATACAAGAGCCTCAGAGAATTGCCAAAACTTTTTAAACTAGAAGACCCAGTGTAGCTAAGGAAAAAGGGAAAATATCCAAACTCTAAAGGACCTTGTAACTGAACACAACAAAGGGTACTGACTCAGAGACTGAACTTCTCAACATTCAAGTTCCCTGTAGAGTTTCTCATTGTATTCTCATATCATCACAGGACTCACTTGAACTCCCTCAAGACTTAGTTCACCCAAATATGAAGATTCTGTCATCCTTTATTCACCCTCATCCAAACATTCCTTCTTTGCAGAACACAAAAAGGCAAAAAAATCCCTTTTGCTATTTACAATGAATTGGGACTGAATCTTTCTTCTTGTTGTGTAGAAGTGATGATGTTTCATTAGTGAGCGAATCATTGTTTTCAATGAATCGGTTGATCTGATCATTCAGTCATTCACAAATCAAACTGATCTCGATCTTGAATAAATGTACTGAATTTGAAACTGGGTCAATCTTTGTGAATTGTTTAAACCAATTCATTTACAAAAATGGTTGTATGGACGACTCTATGGTGCTTTTGCTTTCTTATATTAAATCTTGAAAGCCTCAGTCCCCTTATGATTGTAAAAATATATAAATTTATGGACAATATCAAATAGTACATTATTAAAAGGTTTTCCTATTGTGTTTCACTGAAGAAAGAAATTCATACAGGTTTGGGATGACATGAGGGTGGGTAAATTATGGGTTTTGGGTAAAATGTACCAACGTTCATGATTTTGCGATTTCGTATGAATTCATACAATGTGATTTGTATGAAACTTAAAAAAAAGAAAAAAAAAAAGAAAACAATTATCTTGAAGGTCCACCCCTAAGCCTAACCTTCAGTGGGGCATAAGCCAATCATACAAAAACGTACATAGGAGGATTGTACAAATTTCCCCAAAGTAACCACTAATTCGCAAAAACATTCAACAGAAACATTTCATGATTCCAAGAAACCCAAACTTGACTCAAGCTACATTTTTAGATATCTAAAAATGAATAAAATGAGTTTTATGTCAACGCTTCAGGGCGTAACAATCATGCTTATTTCTGTTTACTCAAATTTTTTCCAGCCTGCTTAGTACATGCTGGGCACCTCAGAGGAAGGGAGGCTGGAGAGGTTACCCCCACATCTGGAGCAATGAGTTTGACCCCCTCGAAAGGGCGCGGAAGTTGCCCCCCAAAAAGCCGCAAACAAAAGCGTCGGCGAGAACGTCGGGGCCCTGTGCGCCATTCATCGCGCCTAATGACTTGTTCATTAAGAGTGATGATGGATAAAGACTTCTCACGCTGAGATGAAATCAAGATTTATACGCGCTGTTTCCGCACCCAACTCGTGGGAAGATCATCATCATTTAATTCTATCTCTGCGGCCGGTGATGGGCATCCAGAGAGCGGGTTATCAAACGGTGCAGTCAGCTGGCAAAACCTGCACGCAGACACACACACATACACACACTCGGAAACACACGTGGGGAGAAAAAGAGAAAAAAAAAGCACGCCTTTGGCACATCTGGAGCTTGCCGCCACAGCTGAGGGTGAGCTATAGATGCTGGCAGGAGGCCAAATCACAGAACGAGAATGAGAGGAAGAGAGAGAGTGTGAGAGAGAGGGAGGGACACATACACGTTAGGACACCGCCAGTGTTAATCTCATCAAGGAAATTACTAACGAAAATGTTAACGAAGGGTTTTTGATTTTATAACGTTTGATAACATTAACGAAGACGAGACGGAAAAACGGATCATGGCAATAATTAAAATCTTTGAATTAAAACATACTGTTGATGGAATAATTAAAATAAACAATGTCACAAGATATTAAAAAGGTGTTTTATTGTCAGATTCTTTTGTTTTCCAAATATAATTTGTGTGTGTGTGTGTGTGTGTGTGTCTTTCCTCTATGGTTTTGTTTTGTGTATATGGACATTGTATTTTATCATTTTTATGTGGGCATGTTGTGCTTTGTGTAGTATTTATTATCAAACCAAATAAAATGTTCCTGCTGTATCAGTAACCAATGAGCTCGCTGCTCAAACTTCAAAATACTGGTCAGCATTTTAGAAGTTGCAGCATGCTCCACCTTCCCCAGCTCCACCTGTATAGATCTGGTACGGGTAATTCATGTATGCTATTTTTGCACAGCAGCAGCATGTCTTACTTGCTCACAGTAGTGTTGTGGATGTATTGGCAGTTGCAAGTCCCACACTTGCCCAGCAGCAGCAGCAGTAACGGACAGCAGAAGCAATAATCAATAGCATTCCGCAAAGACCAAACATATCAACATTGACATATCCATTACCATGCCAAACACTCTAAGAGTTGTCATGACAGAAATAAAATGATAAAATAAAAATGTATACATAAAGTATATCTGTAATTAAAGGTCATTTCAAAGTAATATTAAGTAAAATTAATGATTATAAAATTATGAAATATTGACTAAATTTGAAACTAGAGACAACTAAACACCAGAGACAACCAGATCAGGTTTCTCCTCGTTTAGATCCTGATCATTATTTTTTCCCCCACACCATATGTGTATATACTATCTTCTCCAAACTGAGATACTGGAGAAAGAGAAAAAACACACACCCTGAACATTAGTGTGTGCACTCACATCTCTGGCCCTGCGACCCACCTTCCTCTCTCTCTTCAGCTCCTTATCTCGAGGTGGAAATAGGCCCCAAGACACTTCATCAGTGTCCTTCAGCCAGCTATCTACAGCTCCCAACTTTTATTAAAACTTCAGCTCTTATCAGCTCTCAGGTAATTCAGGCATGACAAATTGGGCACCAGATGCCACCTCTATTTGAGGCCGGCACTCCGTTCATGCTCCCGCCCAGAGCCAATGGAAAGGTGGAGAGATGTTGCATTGTGGGACGCTCACCTTTAGGCCTGATCCGTCAAGCGTTCGCAACCTGTCACATTTTTTTAATGATTTAATCATCGCAAGGACATTGAGAATAGTTCACCCACCCCAAAAAATAATAATTCTGTCATTTACTCAACCTCATGTTATTCCAAACCGTTATGCAGTAGCTTTTTCTATGAAACACAAATATAGACATTTATGAAAAATATTATGCAACATTTGGCATATAACAATAGCTTATAGTGACCACATCATCAAATTATAAAAAGGACGCATCATAACTAACACACAATAATCAAAGTATTCTAAAGCCTGAGGTTTTCAAACTTTTTAATACCAGACCCTGAGATATTGAGGATCCCCTCGCATTGAAAATTTTTTCATAAAATATAAAGGCATTTATAGGCTATATTATTATACTCAATCACCCTTTATAGATAAAAAATATATACAATTTATACTATACTACAATAGCATGATACTATAAAGTCAGCATAATGCTAAAATAAATAATTAAGCTAAAAGAAATTCAAATGAATTAAAAGGTCATTAAAATATTATTTGTTAAATATTTACTTTGCATTAAATCAAAGCTGTTTTTACTTGCTATGAGAGTACTGTTAGATCTAAACCTGAGGAGAAGCATTTTTTATTTAATTCATTTCAAAATTCATTTGAAGAGTGCTTTTGCATTTCCCCCTGAATTTTTCAGTGGACCCTGTTCTGAACATAGCTTTGTGAGAGGAGCAGACTAAAATTTAAGTCATTATTCACTGATAATCTTGCTCTCCCCTGAAGCTCGAGTCCAGCCTCCTTTAGTATCCAGATTTTAAAAAATTGGCAAGTCACGTTTGGTTACTACACACACAAGAGTCATTATCTTACTGAAGATCAGAGCGATACATTACGAGGCGGCCTTGTGTGTGAATTCTGCTGGCAGTCACGGCAACCTCATATTTACTGTCCACCACAGTACACATTTCACAACGGCCCATTCTAAAAGATAGGGCGCTGTTTATGGCGCCTTTAAAAAAGGCTGAATATGGAGCAAGTTAGCTGAACCTTAGCGTGCAAATGATGTGTGCACTCACTTAAATAAAATCACGCCGGCCCCAGGAGACTGCACTGAAAATCAATCAACGGCCAGCCGTCCCACCATACAATATAACTACATATTAAACTGATGTGATAGCGCAGCATTAATATAGACTCATACAGACAGGCCCCAAACTCAAAACACAGAACAGGGCCTATGCTGACAGAGACTCTTTAAAAAAAGTGCAAAACATATATTCGCTTTAAAAATAGCACCATAAAAAAAAAGAAGAGTACATGTCACAGGACAGGGACAATAATTGAATATACCAGAATGGATTCAACTGAAGCCCTGTCCAGCAGTGCATTGAGAAGCTGACAATAATGAGCTCTCTACACAGAGCAGGAGAGAGGATGAACCCAGGGAGAGAGGAAGGGAGGGCCGCACTGGTCTGGACCCTTGACGGGAGATTGTATGAGGACCCTCAGTCGTAAATAAGAGCCCCTGATGGTGTGGGCTCAGCGGACGTGAAGCATGAGATTGAAAACCAAAGGCATGGGACACAGAGAGAGAGACTGCTGTACTGAACACTGCATAACTCTGCTGACAATCACTGGCTTGTCACCAGCTCACACACACAGATACAGAACCTGCATGCCGATTCAAGAGGAGGGTTCCGGAAAATGTATACACACTGTATGTATGCATTGGCCCAAACAAGTTGCGCTTTTCACAGATCGTTTACATTTACTTCAGTCATCACATTGCTTGCATCATAAATTGCTAAATTTTTTTACAACAAAAAATATATGATGATCTAATATACACTGTATTAATTATTTAAAAATAATAATACATAAGGCAACACTTTATTTTACACGTTGTCTTTTTTACACATTACATACAACAGTAAACTATGCATTTTTTACATGCAACTATTCCTAAGCTAAACCTCAATCCTAACCTTATTACCTATTACTCAGAGCTTAAATGTATAATTACACTGAAACAAAGATAGGCTACCTTAAAATAAAGTGTAGCCATAAATAAAAAGTAGATTTTTAGTAAATTATATATAAACTTAAACATACTTTGTGTGCTTCAGACACATTGTTAGTCTGTGCATTGCTCTGCAACACACCCCACTTCTTTTGAACATATTTTTATTGGCAGATATACACTAAGTAAAATAAAAGTTTCTCCATAAGCTTACAGACAATTTTTCACAGCCCAGGTCCTGCTAATGGCCTTGTCTCTCATGTGTGTCCACCCACAAATGAAAGATAAAAAGAACAAGGGGCATAACCAAATCATGTAAATTAAAAATATATTTCAAAACATGGCCTCTAAGTGAATCACAATTACATGAACACACATAATCAGATTCATCTGCCGCTATCATTATTTCAGCCAGGCTTTGTGCGATTGGCTACCCTCACCCCCACCCCTCCCCGCTTTAGGTTCCTTTCCGTCACATGAGACGAGTCTCTTGGCCAGGATGCCAGCTGTTAGCCTGGGCTAAAATGTGTTTTAAGTGCTGCTGCAGGCTGGTAATGCTCCGCACAGCCTGCCAGGCCGCAGGCCTCTGAAGGCAAATGAGAGAATCAGTGGTTAAAAAGCAGGCCTTCACTTGGGCCCGGGCCAGAATTTAATCTACTGCATGGAGCCGTGGCATTGCCCGGGGGGTACGGGCTGAGATTTGTCTTTGCTCTCTGTCTCTTCCCTCCTTCCCTTCATCCTTCTGAAAATCTTTTCGCTGGAGCTCCATGTTGCCGAGTGCCTATGGGCCCTGGCACGGAGATGCATCCTACTTTGAGTCAATTAGCGATTCGAATTAAAGAGTAGCACAAAAAGCCTTCAAAGTGAATTAGCTAAAACAAGCAATTTGGGTTGGTCGCTGAGTAATGTAGGACTCTCAGTCATTAGAGTGTGCAACCAAATGCTGGAGTTGTCTTTTTTTCTTCATGTGCTTTACATTAAATTTACATTTGTGTCTGTGCACCAATTAAAGGGTTAACAACAAGCTGTTTACCCAAACTCCCACAGGAGTTACTCAAGGACACAGGCAAACATCACCTGAGACCACATTCTGTCAAAACAATAGAGCAAAAGCAACCACCCAAATGCTTTCCATGCTCATTTAAAACAAAGTGTAGGGTTAGGAACCTGAAAAACAGCTCTTATTCAGAAATGTTTCTATTTAATACATTTTAATGATGTTTGGTTCAATTAAAGTGCTTGTGCATTCTTCTGCTGATAGAACACTACTAAAATAGTTGGGCAGTGTTATCTGTATCGCTATTACAGTATGTTGCAGTCTGAAAAACAGAAAGATTGTGAGCTGCAAAAGAATACAACACAATAATAGACAAAAATCTTTTGATTGTGTCATGGTAGCACTCAAGCAAACAAACAGTTCATTGTAACCAATGTTCTGCGATTTAAGAACAAATGACTCTTGTGAGTTTGTTATTTTTAACGAATCAGTTAAAATGACTCAAAATCAGTCTCAAATGCATGAGATGACTTCAAGTCCAAATGATGATGAAAATAAATTAATAACTTGTGGTTTCTATTACAATGTGGGGTTTTCGTAATAAAAAAAGTTATTAAAAAAAGAATAATGAAATAATATAAATATGTACATAAATTAAAGGGATGTTCCCAAAAGTAGCATTGTTTTTGCTTTGTTACAGATACTTTAAAAAAATTGTTAATGGAATCATTAAGGATTCAGAAATGTCATTTGGAATCAGAAACAAAATCGTTAAATTCCATAGGATTCCCATCAATAGCTGATTGGTATAGAGCCGTTAATTGTTATATTATCAGAATCTTAACTCCTAAGACAAATGTAAAGAAAAAATAGATTTTCTTGCATAAATGTTGCTCCAATTATTATTACATATTCGGGTCTTTAGCAACCCGGATCTATATCTCTACCTGTCGCAATAATATAAAACTCTCCTGATATTATAGTATCAATTTCAGAAGAATAAATTAAAGCATATTTTGGTACCTTTTGGAGCTTGGAAGGATCAGTTTGAGCAGAAGTTTTACCATTATCTCAAAAACGATAATTTTTAACCTCTTCAAAATCAATATTTTGATCGCTGACAGCTTCTTCACCAGATCCACCATAAACTGCGACAGTGACACTAATATTTGATTGTGTTCAGTACTTTGATTGTGTTCTCAAGTTTAGCTGATGATATTTCCTATTCCTTTGTTTACTGCCTGTGGTAACTAGTGATAGGTCACTTCATCATTATGTATCAGACACCTTGTGGAATAAAGGTGAATTGCACTTATTCAGTCCTCAGAGATTCAATTATTGTTATGCAGAAAAAAATACTTAAACTGTTACACACCTCGGGTCGTTAGCGACCATATACAATAAAAAAATTAATTGGAAAACAGGCATTCTTCTATATTTATATTATGTTTTCTTGTTATATTGGTTATAATAAATTGAATGAGTATTTTTTTTAAATTAAACCTTAGTATTCCTGAGGAGGAGGGTAATAAATGACGTCCCGGGTCACTAAAGACCCAAAGTATGTTTAAGGGTTAAATGATTTCTTTCAAATGAAACCCATCTTGACTCATGTATGCATCTGCACAAACCACCGTTTTACCTGAAAGACCTAAATCAGGGTCTGTGTTTCCCTTGTTTTCCATTTCCTCTTTGAAAAATAAGCCAATTCCCTCAACAAAAAAAGCATTTGGTTTGGCAATTTGTTTTGTTCTTCAACTTTACTGGATAAACTGGACTTGGGTCGGATCAGCCAGTGATAAATCGTGTCCATTAAGCTTAGATCCTGTGCACCTTAAAGTAAAACACATAGCAAAAAAGAAGGAGATCATTAGGAAAATGAGGAGAGATCTGAACTGTGTTTGTGAGAGTCGGAGATAAATGATAGCATCTCACTCTGGTCCATTATGGATTCTATTTATACAGCCGTCCTCAGAGGAACAACACTGGTCCACAGCCTTGAGTAGAATTAGGTTACCAGCGTGTTTGGAGACTCTTCTCAGCAATAAATAAAAATGGATTGAAACAACGCAGTTGCAATATTCATCATTTTGGTGACATTTTTACTTCTGCCTTTAGTATTTATTTACGTATAACATTTACTATCTAGTGGTTTACAAGAGGCTTAATTGTTGTGATTTTTTTGTTGATAGGACAAATAGAAAATGCCACAAAGAAACCATCTGAATCAACGCACCTGTGTTTTTTGAGGGGACACCAGCGGCGGTCCAGGTTCACCTTAAACCCTAGACGAGATAATTGAAGTGAAGAGTAGTATTAGTTGTAGCCTAGGTAAGAGTAGGTATTAGTTGAGTACCTAGGTTCAAAATAATGTTTATATAAAGAAAAAACGCATTTGAACTTGACAGACAGTGATCACATTTTCGTTATGTAGAAAATATAAGCTTTTGACAGTATAATTATATGGCTAATTTTGATTATCAATCGACTCCTTTTGTGTTCTACTGGAAAAAAGTAATATTTAAATGATGACAGAATTTTTTATTTGAAGCAAGTGATACCCATTAGAAAATGTAATATATGTACATATATTACATTTACTTATGGGCATGCCCAAAGTGTGACTCATTTCCGACAAACACTTTTACCTAATCATTGAACTTCATAATCATTGAAAGTCGGCTTGATCAAAATTAATCAAAATGTCAACTCGATCTTCCAGTGACTTCACTTTGGAGATGCCTATCTTCTCCAATCATTTATTCCACTTAAACCCTGCCCATATATTATAATTAAATGAAAGCTTGCCTTCATCAACAACCGACAGATAGAACCAAGTCCCTCCCTACTCAAATGCGAAAAAAATCTGTCCCTTTAAACTAGGACAGTTCACCCAAAAATGGAAATGAAAACTTACCATTTAATTCCAAATCTATATGATTTTTTTTTACTTCAAAAGAAGATATTATGCAGATGATAGTGTCCAGGCTCTAAAACTGACCAAAAGAACCACCATCAAATAATTATAACAGGTCCATAAGACTCAATATTCCAAGTCTTTTGAAGTCATTTGATAGATTTGTGTGAGGAACAAACTAAAATTGCTGTTATTCACTGAACATTCAAACATATTCAAATCACGATTGGTTACAAGACATGAGAACCAATGATGTTGGCATCGTAGATGTGAAACCTGGCCTGGTTGTTCTTGATGCGCCTTATTTGAATAAGTGTGAATGAGATTTCACATTCCGTCACCTCACGCACTCTAAAGTATGTTTGAGACACCAACCTTCCCTGTTCTTCTTTTCTGGCTGACAGTAATTCGGGCTCTGATAGGCCCCTTGTCACAGGCCTGACGCTCTGATGCAGGTTAACCTCGCTCGCTCTGCAAATGAGAATTTGACTGACAGTGTAGCGTAGAGGACTGATGTCGAAAGAGGACGGCTGGTGTTCCCCGCTTTGTCCAGGCTGCCGCTCCCCCATCTTCAGGAGGAAGAGGAAGCGAAGGAGCATAAATGATTGCCCCCTGTATTTTTTCATTAGACTTTCCTTTTGTTACTGGATACATAAATCGGCACTGGCACAATGCAATATGTATGGTGCTGCTCCACCTGCGGACGCGAGGTAATGGCTGCCATGTCGCAGGAGTCAGGGATGATAAGTGAACCGCGGTGAATGTTAATGATAGTGATCATTCTGGCCTGCTCCACCTCTCCATCTTCCCTCTCAGGCCCTGTGTGTCACCACCCGTGTGGCAAGGTTCAAGGGAGTAAAACGAAAACAAACGCTCAAGGTAAAGAAAGAAAGGAGCGTAGGAACAAGGGTTGGCATGGATGGATAGGGACAGCTATGGCATGTAAGCAGCAAGAGTGCTTTAAATAAAAATAGTGACCCGTGAGTTTAACTCCGCTTGCTCTGTTTTTTTTTCAACAACTTCCTGTTTAGTGTAAAAAAACAAACAAAAAAACATTTGCATACATTTACTCTATAGATTTTTAGGATGAACTCAACAGAATAAAAATCAATAAATGAACAAATGCTTGGAAACTGCTGAGCATAAATCCATTATAAAAATGTGGATGAAAACCTAGCTGCTGGACAAAGCATCAAAAAGGTCATGTGACTGGATAATTCGATACAAATAATAATAATTAAAACATTAGTATATTCTGATTAATCACATAAATTAAAGTTAAAGAGAGCGAGGGGGAGGGAGCAAGGTAAATGTATAGATCGTGTTAATATTAATGAATATGTTACAGTGTAGAAAATAGAAAATATATATTATAGTAAATATACTGTAGTATAATGTAAAATATATATGTTTTATTGTTTTCACCAAGCATAACTTCACTTCCACAAAAAAAAAAAAAAGTAAAATTTTGCAAATGTAAAAGGTCCAGAGGACTTATTGTTATGATGGATTGTTGTCGTGGTCCAAGCAGTAAAAGCGACACAGGCCCAGCTGCCGCTACACTGTCTAAACAGTCGGTGAAACAAAATCCCTGAGACATGCGACCAGGAGACCTGCTCTTGTCCAGGAGACGGTGAGAAGGAGGGCCGGGTGGATAATCTTTTGTTCGTAAAAAATAACAACATGTTTATTTCTGTTCCGCCACTGGCCCAACGGCTAGCAGTATCCACATTAAAAAAAAGAGCAGATTCCTCAATCTCTGGTTCACGCGAGGTGTGGTTTGACAGTTAGCGATGCTATTCTTCCTCACTCTCATCCCCCTCTTCTCTCACCACAGGGCAGGAGTTTGTGATTCGAGAATGCAATGCCTCTTCACGCATCTACAGCCACTCCCTCGCGGGAACCATGGAGCCAGGTAAGAGTTACATTAGACTCACTGCCTATACTTAGAGACGCTATTCCTCCCGGGTTGGGCCTCGATGCCCCGCAGCGTGTGCGTCCGTAGTTCCGCTGGTTCCACTTGAACGGTGTCTGGAGGCCCGGCTAGCGCTTCCCAGCCTGTCTCGTTGGCTAATTCGGACGATCAGACTTGGCTATGCAATTCAGTTCACCCAGCGTCCCTATGTTCAGCGGCATCCTGTTTTCCTTAGTGCCAGGCAAGGGTGCCCCTGTCCTGCGTGAGGAGATTGTGGTCCTGCTGGCAAAGGCCAGTCCCTATAGCCGAGATGAAACCAGGGTTTTACAGCCAACCAAATCATACCCAAGACTCACGGTGGGTTAAGGCCAATTTCATGCCTTTCGTGCACAGCGCTCTGTGTAAATCTGTCTCTATCTATTTATTGTTGTTTGTCCACAAGCATAAATTATATATTTAGACAGGAGTATGGCGAGCAAACAGCTTTGGATCGTGTGTTCGTCCCTGCCCTCGCTTCATTACGAGTGGGGACACACGCGATTCACGTGTTGTTTGTTTCGGAGTGAAGCATGCACGGTCAGCTCTAGTAAAAGGGTGTTCAGGACAGTGTTCATTCATAAATCCCGACGTGTAACATATGCACTATTAAGAGTTTTAGCTCTGCTCCTGTTGGCTTTCTTCTCGAGGGAAGAAAGTCAATAAAGATTCTTTGGCTCGGATCTTGCGTTTGCAGAGGCAGCGCGTAGATTACGGGACTGCAATAAAGATTCTGTGACTTGATCCGAGGCAGCGCGTAGATTACAGGTCTGCATAAGAATCTAGTGGCTCGGATCTCGCGTTTGCTGAGGCAGCGCGTAGATTATGGGTCTGCATCTCTACAATAGGAATCTATGGGCTCAGATCAGATCAGATTAGATTTTGGGTCTGCATATCTGCAGTAATAATCTAGTGGCTCATCTCGCGTTTGCAGAGGCAACGTGTAGTTAATGGGTCCGCAATGTCTAATATGCACAGGGAACTGAATAGACGGGATTTCCATTTCTCTCGTTCTCTTATGATTGTGTGCAAACAAATTATGTATTCTTTATTGTTTGAGATTATAATATGAAGTCTATATTAATAACAATATATTCAGCCTTTCACCTAGACCGTTTCTTCTTGTATGGATGATATTTGGCTGCATTTTTATTCTGTGTTATTATGCTAAGCTGAGTGAACAACACAGGTTTACTGTGCGTGTGTCGCATAAAGTGGCCTTCTGCTGCTTGCAAACTGATTGCTTTCACATTCACGCGAACCACGGCATGGGCCTGCCATGCACGCAAGTGTAAACGCGAGCTGCAAACGTGAGTCTATCCTCGACGGCTCTCCTCTGGAGATTCCGCTTGGGGGGAGAGTGGGGACTTTTTGTCTCAGGCGAGCGGGTTGATCCTAGAATTGTAGAAACTTTGGGCTTGGCCTCTGAGGGGGCCCAGCTCATAAGTTCAGGTCTCTCAAATGATGTTGTTGAGACCATCCTCCACTCCAGAGCTCCCTCCACTAGGAAACTCTACACCTTGAAGTGGACATTGTGGACAAGCTAGACCCAGTTATCTGCCCTGTGATTGCAGTGCTGGAGTTCCTGCAGGAGCGTTTCTCCACAGGTCTATCCCCCTCCACACTTAAAGTGTACATGGCGGCCTTAGCTGCTTACCACATCCCTTTGGGAAGACACCCTCTAGTAACGTTTCCTTCGTGGCACTGTGAGGCGTTAGACCAAGATACTAGGAGTATGGCTGCTTCTAAAACATTATTGTCAGAAGTTTCCCTTCAATATGTTTGTAATGTGGCAGGAGGTTGCCTCAACGCACACATTAGTGAGGTTTTTGACCTTGACCTTGGCTCCACTCCAGGGGCGCAGGTGCTTTCATCTTGGTGTGCGCAGAGATTTCACACAGACAGGCACTTGTTACTATGGTGTCGTGGGTATAGTGTTCCCACTGCGTTGCCCTTCCATACTCCCTGCATGCATGTGATCGACTCGCTTCGGCCTATCAGAAGCTGGCGCGGTCTGTTTTCAGGTGTGCTTTATAGTTTCCTGGTTGATGACATCACCCGGCTATGACGTCTCATCTCTCCATAGGACTGATTACACACGTGCTTCACGACGCAATCACGCAGGGGCGTTCCCACAACGTCTCGACGCAGCGTCTCGTTCCCTCTTCAGGGAACCAGGGTTACAGTCGTAACCTGAGACGTTTTCTTTTAAAAACAATTCTCAGTCGGGGTACATTTGACAAATCTCGCAAAATGAGTAGGATGAAGAGGCTGCAAGTATTAATAATGTGGATATATGCCATAATGGAAACGGTACAGAGAAACGGATCCGAGACCGTTGCCAGCTGTGGTGGGAAAAATGCGCGTTCTTTGCACTTGCGATGTACTTCACACTCGACTATATCGCAAAACCACACAGCTATGTGCAGCAATTCCTGGAGCGAGGAGGGGGAATAATGACGGTTTGTGTGACGTCCACCTGTGAATGCAGACACGATGGCTGGATTGCGTTTACATTACACTGAGATCCGATCACAATGCATCCTCGACTACCTCCGAACCTGGACACACTGATCGGATAACATTCCGTTCAGAAGTGTGTTTACACTTGTCTTTTCAATGTGTATGTGGACAATATCCTGATACAGGTCACATGTTAATGCCAAGTGTAAACGCAGCCATATACCATTCCTTCGGTATGGTTTCGAGGGTCGGGCTTACCGGTACAAGGTCCAAAGGTCGTGAAGGCTGCCTTTGCCCCGCTAAGGGAAGTGGGCGTTCGCATTTTCAACGTCCTCGCTCACTCTTGAGATTTGTTGTGTGAACACAGGGACCTGGGGCTCAGGCACCCCAGCCATCTGGGGCTTTGGGTCAACTGGGAAAAGAGCAAACTCTCCCTTGTGCAGAGTACTGTATCTCTCTTCTCGGTATGGAGTTGGACTCGGTCAACATGACGGCGCATCTCAGGAACAAGCGTGCACAGTTGGTGCTGAACTGCCTGTATTTGCTCAGGGGGA
Organism: Phoxinus phoxinus; assembly: GCF_949152265.1. NCBI lineage: Eukaryota > Metazoa > Chordata > Actinopteri > Cypriniformes > Leuciscidae > Phoxinus > Phoxinus phoxinus. The sequence goes on from NC_136890.1 coordinate 16,490,505, forward strand.
AAACAGCAGTTCCACTGAAACTATTTCAGAGGCAACTGGGGCATATTGGCATCCGCAGACACAGTCACACCGCTCAGAATGATGCCTATGAGACCGCTTCAGCACTGACTTCACGGCCGAGTCCCGAGATGGGCATGGCGCCGTGGCACACATAGGGGGATCATCACACCGATCTGTCGCCGCACTTTCAGCCTGTGGTCAGACCATGCGTTTATACGGGCCGGAGTGCCCTTAGAACAAATATCCAGACATGTTGTTGTCACAACAGATGGATCCAGAATGGGCTGGGGCGCTGGATGCAATGGGCGAGCAGCCTCGGGCTCCTGGACAGGACCTCGTCTGCTGTGGCACATCAACTGCCTTGAGTTGCTAGGAGTACTGCTGGCCCTGTGCCAGTTTCTACCATTGTTGCAGGGCAAGCACGTACTGGTCCGGAAGGACAACGTGGAGGTGGTGGCATACATCAACCATCAGGATGGTCTACGTTCACGTCACAGGTTGCATCTCGCCCGCCATCTCCTCCTCTTTTTGACATAACGTCTCAGTTACCTCCTTCAGGGAACAGGGGTTACAACAGTAACCGAGAGGTTTTCATTGATGGTTTAAGTTGTTGCACCTGATGTTCGTTGATTAGTTTGCCTTTAAACCCTGTGTTTGTTCAGTTCATTATCAGTTCACTTATTATATTATACATTTTACTGGTCGTTCTGTTCAAGGTTCGGAGTTAACGTTTTATGAGTGTTTTATTTTTGAGTTTGTATTTAATAAAATCATAACTGCCTGTGCATAGACCCTACTAAACTCATTTTGCCACAATCACAAAAAAAACCCTAAACTTTTAAGTACATGCAAAACCAACACATAATAATTTTACTTTGTTCCCACTTGTTGTGTTGTTGTTATATTCTGCACAATGTTTTCGAACACAGACAAGCTACAATATGGTTAATTGCATTTCTTTCTTTTTTTTTTTTTTGATTAAGCACACGGGCGGAAGTTGAGAACAGGTGGATACAGACAGATGTTGTAATTTACATTGAGAAACATGCCTGGGGTTCATATCTGGCCATTGTTGTAAATGGCTCTGACAACCTGCACACAAGCTGTGCCTGCCACCAGTTCCAGACACACTAATGAAAGCTGACAATATCTGGACAAATGAAATGGGCTCATCCCTATTATAAAGTATGCATGGATTTTGTGAACATCTTTACGTATGACCTGATTTGGGGTTAGAACTAGCTTTTGGAAGTTCTAAGTTGTAGTGCTAGTGGTTTTAAAAGAATATGACTGATAGAATAACATTTGTAAATCAATGTTAAGTCAAATGTTAAAGTTGAATGTGTTTATGAGCTGAGAAAAAAAAAAACTCATCTTTTGTCCCCCAAATTAACCACTTTTTTGGTTGGGAAAATAATTGGATCATGACGCTGGATTTTAAAGAGGTCAATCACACACTTCCTCTAGTTTTTCTAATGTAATTTAACATTTTAGAATCATACATGTTTTTTTTTTTTACTGCAATTTGTTATATAAACAGCCAAACGACGGAAAGATAACTTATCATTTCCTTCTAATTAGTGTTTTTTCGGATATAGTAGAATATGAACATTTAATTAAGCCTTGATACTTTTATTCATGTTATTTTGCTCTTGTTCCTTAGTTCCTTACAAGCAATGAATGTGAATGTCACTCCCATCTGGAGCTTGTGAGCCTTTTGTAGATGCACATCAAGCAGTCGAAATGTGACAGGACTTATAATGGACTCAGAGCGGCAGAATGCCTCTGAAAGCGGCCCACAACGGTGTCTCCGAATTACCCTGCCTCACCGAAGATGACGATTAGATACGCCGAGGACACTGCAGGTGCTTTCTACCGGTGGCGTTTCCTTATTAGTCAGATGTCACTCACGCCTGTTTAAGATGCCAGGTAGCTGTTTTTGATTTGCTCTGACACAAAACTGCATTTCAAAATCTCATGAGTCTCCACACACACACAAATACACAATTGCGTACATGCACACACACGTAGACTCATCTTCCAAACTGTAACTCCATCCCTCAATTCCACACAGAGCTGGACCAATTATTTTCTGCTGTACCAGCATTTCCAAAGCAGCAAGAGAGGGAGAGAAAAAACAAACAATACACCTCTCGGCGACACACAAACACACAGCACCCATGTCCTCCCACCCTTCTCCATTACTCAGCCTTCTCCTTGTCTAACTTTGCCAAAGTCTTTGGAAGTAGCCAAATGCGGTCATGCCTGCTTAGCTTCCTGGACTGATTGTGCCAGAGAAGGAAATAAGACACAGATGTATACAAACACAGGGTGGTGCCAGTTGCGAGACAGTTAACAGCTTCATCTCCACCTTCCCTCCCCCTTGCAGCCGGGCACAGGTGGGGTATAATTAGGTTCCTCTCTCCACAGTTCAAAGTCAAGCCTTTACCAGTTGTGACAACCGAAAGGAGGCTACATCCCCACATACTCACCACTATCCTACAATCTTTCTCCCCCCCCCCCAAAAGATCTCTACGAAATGAAAATAGGGTAAGTGGGTCCCAGCTGATGCCAGTGGGCACGTCTAACAGCTAACAGTTTGAGTTGGCATGGGTGAGCGGTGAGGGCCAGAATTTCCCAAACACACCTTACCTTCGCATTCGCAAACGCCCCGCTGAAGACGGAGTCCCAGACCAGAGCTTGAGCTGTCAGTCCAGACGTCCTTCACAAGTTGGGCTTTTATCTGGCATTGAAGAGGAAGAGGACCAGAGGGGGTTTTGGTGTAAAACTGAGATTTATTTTCATCAAGTCACATCATATCAGCCAACTCAGTGCTGAGGAGAGAAATTACTAGTATGCTTTTGATTGTGGGGACTAGAGCGAGAAGGAAAACAAGACAACTTCATACAGACAGCAAAACCACAAAGAGGAAAAGAAACAGCCTTATTGCCAAATTCAACACTGCTCTTGTTTGAAATGTGCTTGGAAACCAACACTACAAACCCCACATGATCTGTGTTACCATGTAGCATACAACCCACTGTTTAGTTACAAAGATTGAAAGCAAGATCCACAAAAACACACAGTTGCGCTAAATTGTGCTTACGAAGTGTATTAAAGGGATAGTTCACTTTAAAATTAAAATTCTGTCATCATTTACTCACCCTCAAGTTGTTTCAAACCTGTATTCATTTATTTCTTCTGCTGAACACAAAGAAAGATATTTTGAAGAATGTCAGTAACCAAACAGTAGTCTGTACCCATTGACTTCCATAGTAGGAAAGAAAAATACTATGGAAGTCAATGGGTACAGACTACTGTTTGGTTACTGACATTCTTCAAAATATCTTTCTTTGTGTTCAATTCTGTCTGTTGAATCGAGTCTGCCTAGGACTCCAGGGGTTTGCTGTTTGTAATTCCTGATCAAACTCAAATAAACAATATGTATAAAGCTATAACTGAACATTTGTGTTGGGTACAAGCTACGCTAGCAGTCAAATCAGCTTATGATATGCTAAGCTAGTACATTGAACAGTTAGCTTGCGAAATACAAATTAATAAAAAACACAATACAAATGTTTCATTTCTAAATATAGCTTTAGTCATACATTATTTAATAGAACAAATAACTTAAAAGACAATAATGGAGGTAATAGGTCAAAGGTTTGGGGTCAATACGATCTTTTAATGTTTTTGAAATAAGTATGTCTGTTATGCGCATCAAGGCTGCAATAATACTGTAGGATTAAAAATACAGTGAATTTTCAGCAGCCATTCATTCTTCGGTCTCACATGATCATGTTGAATGCCTTCAGAAATCATTCCAATATGCTTATTTGATGCTTAAGATTTTTTTATTATTTTATTATTAGTAGGCCTATTATGAGTTGAAAATGGCTGTATTACGTAATGTGTGGAAGCATTTCTTTTAGGATCATTTGATTGAAGAGAATTTGAAATAGAAATAAGTGTATCAGTATAAGTGCCTTTACTGCCAATTTTGATGAATTGAATGTGTCCTGCTGAATATAACTACTTTTTTCTTTTAAAAATCGTTAAAAAGGTTTAGGTTTTACTGACCCCAATGATGTCTTGTACATCATGAAGCAATTTTGCAGGATCAGGCACCGAACTAAGTACCCATTAACAGTTCTTTCAGCCAATGGAATCACTTCGCAGCCTGCCACTATGCTAAGGTGATTTAAATGGTTGCTAGGGACATTGCTACATTCTTGCTTATAAGCCCAAATTTAAAACAACTTCTCTATGATGTTCTGGTTGCTAGATTCTGGTTTTCATCCCTCTTTCCGTTTAAGTCAAAGGGAGATTTCACTGTTTTATCATCCCAAAAACATACGTGTACGTCTGATCGCTTAGAAAAGAAAATTATCAATGTGTGCAAAGTGTAAAGATACTGGAGAGACTTAAAGTGTGTGTGCATGTGCAGAGAAGCAGGGAGTCTTATTAAGGTATATTTGCCTAAAACTGAGTGATTTGAGTATTCATCAGCTCTTCAGGCACGCTGGTATAAAACACATTAACCGTCTTTTGATCACACTTTACCTGACACTGTTCATCTGCAGTTATCTGCTCTTCGTACAATGCCGCCTTTGTCACCACGTGGAGTCTCCTGTGAAAACAGAGGATAGATTATGGAAAGCAGGGGAGAGTGAAACTTCTTTGCCAGCCAGAAAATTGAGATGGACTCTGAATTACAAAATTGCAGCTCTAGGCCAAGAAATATATTTATGCTCGATAGACCCATGACTCGGTATTGATCCGACATTGTCTGCTGACACATTAGTACCCATGAGAAAAAAAAATAGTGTCATTATGTCACTGAGAGGAAACCAAATCTATTAATAGACAAGATGTAATTTATGTTATTGGTGGTAATTCGTTTTGACCACAAGTTAAAGTAATTTTAAAGCATCATAGCGTTTCAATGCCATGTGTGTTTCTTTGGCTCTCAAAACCAACATTGTTCACCTCTCAAAAGTTTCTGTTCCCAAAAAATCCCCCCACAATCCACACTGTTAACTCCCTTTCTAAATTCAAACCGTAATTTGAACTTCAAAGCTTTCTAGTATCCTCACATCACATTTAGGCCAATCACATAAAGCTTTGAACTCTGAAAGAAGTTTCTGTGAAGACCTGGTTCAGAAATAAAAACGAATTTAGTACACGCTCATGAGCCCTTCAGATGGAAGGCAAAAACGGCAGGCAAACCACTGGCCAGCACTATTCCTTTTTAATGATCAGGTTTCCAACGGTACCACCGATGAGGATCAAAGGAAATTGAAATATGTCTTATGGTTGTCCGTGATTAGAGCAGCAAACCCCATATCGCGCAAGGTTGGGGATGGTCCTGCTGACAGCGGGCTCGCTAAAGGCCGGTTTAAAACACAAGCGCACCAACACAATTAGCATTTCATTTAAAACCGTGATCAGAAACGCAGCGGTGTTGTTGATAACCAAAGGACAGGGGATTAATTTGATCAAAAGTGACAGTAAAGACAAGATATATAGGCTATATATATGCTGTTCCTTTGAACTTTTGATTCATCAAAGAATCCTGAAAAAATGTATCATGGTTTACACAAAAATATTAAGCAGCACAACTGTTTCCAACATTGATAATAGTTTGAAATGTTATTGAACACCAAATTAGCATATTAGAATGATTTCTGAAGGATCATGTGACACTGAAGATGAAGAAATTATGCTGAAAATTCAGCTTTGCTGACATACATTTTAAAATATATGAACATAGATTCACACGCACCCTTATGATGAGCAACAAATCGAGGACCGTGACGTCGCCCGGTATGGCGCAGCCGGGGCCCCACCCTGGAGCCAGGCCCGGGGTTGGGGCTCGTATGCGAGCGCCTGGTGGCCGGGCCTCCCCCCACGGGGTCCGGCCGGGCTCAGCCCGAAGGAGCGACGTGGGGCCGCCTTCCCGTGGGCTCACCACCTGCAGGAGGGGCCATAAGGGGCCGGTGCTGAGAGGATCGGGCGGCAGTCGAAGGCGGGGGCCTCGACAACCCGATCCCTGGACACGGAAACTAGCTCTAGGGACGTGGAATGTCACCTCGCTGGCGGGGAAGGAGCCTGAGATTGTGCGTGAGGTTGAGAGGTTCCAACTAGAGATAGTTGGTATCACCTCTACGCACGGCTTAGGCTCTGGAACCACACTCCTTGATAGAGGATGGACTCTTCACCACTCTGGAGTTGCCCATGGTGAGAGGCGGCGGGCTGGTGTGGGTTTGCTTATAGCCCCCCAGCTCTGCCCCCATGTGTTGGAGTTTACCCCGGTGAACGAGAGGGTCGTTTCCCTGCGCCTACGGGTCGGGGATAGGTCTCTCACTGTTGTGTGTGCCTACGGGCCAAACGGCAGTGCAGAGTACCCGGCCTTCTTGGAGTCTCTGGGAGGGGTGCTAGAAAGTGCTCCGACTGGAGACTCCGTCGTTCTACTGGGGGACTTCAATGCTCACGTGGGCAACGACCTGGAGGGGCGTGATTGGGAGGAACGGCCCTCCCGATCTGAACCCGAGCGGTGTTCAGTTATTGGACTTCTGTGCTAGTTACAGTTTGTCCATAACGAACACCATGTTCAAGCATAAGGGTGTCCATCAGTACACGTGGCACCAGGACACCCTAGGCCGTAGGTCGATGATCGACTTTGTGGTTGTTTCATCTGACCTGCGGCCGTATGTCTTGGACACTCGGGTAAAGAGAGGGGCGGAGCTGTCAACTGATCACCACCTGGTGGTGAGTTGGATCCGATGGCGGAAGAGGAAGCTGGACAGACTCGGCAGACCCAAGCGTACTGTAAGGGTCTGCTGGGAACGTTTGGCCGAGTCTCCTGTCAGAGAGATCTTCAACTCCCACCTCCGGCGGAGCTTCGACCGGATCCCGAGGGAGGCTGGAGATATTGAGTCCGAGTGGACCATGTTCTCCACCTCCATTGTCGAAGCGGCCACTCGGAGCTGTGGCCGTAAGGTCTCCGGTGCCTGTCGAGGCGGCAATCCCCGAACCCGGTGGTGGACACCGGAAGTAAGGGATGCCGTCAAGCTGAAGAAGGAGTCCTATCGGGCCTGGTTGGCTTGTGGGACTCCTGAGGCAGCTGACGGGTACCGGCAGGCCAAGCGAACTGCAGCCCGGGTGGTTGTGGAGGCAAAAACTCGGGCCTGGGAGGAGTTCGGAGAGGCCATGGAAAATGACTATCGGCTGGCCTCGAAGAGATTCTGGCAAACCGTCCGGCGACTCAGGAGAGAGAAGCAGTGCCCCACCAATGCTGTTTACAGTGGAGGTGGGCAGCTGTTGACCTCAACTGGGGATGTCGTCGGACGGTGGAAGGAATACTTCGAGGATCTCCTCAATCCCGCCGTCACGTCTTCCATTGAGGAAGCAGAGGCTGAGGGCTCGGAGGTTGACTCGTCCATCTCCCAAGCTGAAGTCACCGAGGTAGTCAAGAAACTCCTCGGTGGCAAGGCACCGGGGGTGGATGAGATCCGCCCTGAGTACCTCAAGTCTCTGGATGTTGCGGGGCTGTCTTGGCTGACACGCCTCTGCAGCATCGCGTGGCGGTCGGGGACAGTACCTCTGGGATGGCAGACTGGGGTGGTGGTCCCTCTTTTTAAGAAGGGGGACCGGAGAGTGTGTTCCAACTACAGGGGGATCACACTTCTCAGCCTCCCCGGGAAAGTCTATGCTAGGGTACTGGAGAGGAGATTACGGCCGATAGTAGAACCTCGGATTCAGGAGGAACAGTGCGGTTTTCGTCCCGGCCGTGGAACACTGGACCAGCTCTATACCCTCTACAGGGTGCTGGAGGGTTCATGGGAGTTTGCCCAACCAATCCACATGTGTTTTGTGGATTTGGAGAAGGCATTCGACTGTGTCCCTCGAGGCGGCCTGTGGAGGGTGCTCCGGGAGTATGGGGTCCGGGGTCCTTTGCTAAGGGCTGTCCGGTCCCTATACGACCGGAGCAGGAGCTTGGTTCGCATTGCCGGCAGTAAGTCAGACTTGTTCCCGGTGCATGTTGGACTTCGGCAGGGCTGCCCTTTGTCGCCGGTTCTGTTCATAATATTTATGGACAGAATTTCTAGGCGCAGCCAGGGGCCGGAGGGTGTCAGGTTCGGGGACCACACGATTTCGTCTCTGCTCTTTGCGGATGATGTTGTCGTGTTGGCCCCTATAGACCAGGACCTTCAGCATGCACTGGGACGGTTTGCAGCCGAGTGTGAAGCGGCTGGGATGAGAATCAGCACCTCCAAATCCGAGGCCATGGTCCTCAGTCGGAAAAGGGTGGCTTGCTCACTTCAGGTTGGTGGAGAGTTCCTGCCTCAAGTGGAGGAGTTTAAGTATCTTGGGGTCTTGTTCACGAGTGAGGGAAGGATGGAACGGGAGATTGACAGACGGATCGGTGCAGCTGCTGCAGTAATGCGGTCGTTGTACCGGTCTGTCGTGGTGAAGAAAGAGCTGAGCCGCAAGGCGAAGCTCTCGATTTACCGGTCAATCTACGTTCCTACTCTCACCTATGGTCATGAGCTTTGGGTCATGACCGAAAGAACAAGATCCCGGATACAGGCGGCCGAAATGAGCTTTCTCCGCAGAGTGGCTGGGCGATCCCTTAGAGATAGGGTGAGGAGCTCGGTCACTCGGGAGGAGCTCAGAGTAGAGCCGCTGCTCCTCCACATCGAGAGGGGTCAGCTGAGGTGGCTCGGGCATCTGTTCCGGATGCCTCCTGAACGCCTTCCTGGGAAGGTGTTCCGGGCACGTCCCACCGGGAGGAGACCCCGAGGAAGACCTAGGACACGCTGGAGAGACTATGTCTCCCGGCTGGCCTGGGAACGCCTCGGTGTCCCCCTGGAAGAGCTGGAGGAAGTGTCTAGGGAGAGGGAAGTCTGGGTGTCTCTGCTTAGACTGCTGCCCCCGCGACCCGGCCCCGGATAAGCGGAAGAAGATGGATGGATGGATGGATGGATGAACATAGAACATTTTATTCTAAATTGTAATAATATTACTGTTTTTAATCAAAATAATCAGCCTTGGTGAGCTTAACATTTTTTAACCAACCCCAAACTAATTTTAACTGTACTATGCGTACATTGAAGGAAGGTGTGGAGGGTAGAAAGTAACCCAAAATTCAACTTAAGCATGATTGTAGGCAAAAAAATAACAACTTGAATATCATACGATTTCACCATGTCGTTCAAATTATTTGTCAAATTATTAAGTTGTCATGAGTGGAGGTGGAGATTTCTGGCAGCATGCTTGACTCTCATGCACTGCAAAACTTCACATGACCTCAGCCAAAGAAAACAGCACATGCATCTCTAAATCTCACCCCCCAAATTAACAAATAATTAGTATGAACTGTTTCAGGATGTGCTCAATGTATCACCTTCCTCTGGCATTTTTTTTTTTATTCGTCATCAGCTTTAGAGTTACACGTTTGGCAGATAATGCAGGTTACTCTTCAAACTTTCTAATGAACAGAGACGTTTTTATATGCAGATCAGTAACATAAAGATAATTACAGTAAAGATAATTACAGTATGATACAATTATGAACTACAATGACAATTAAAAAAATGTCATGTTCCCTGATCATGTTGATGTGTTGCAAGTGTATGTCAACATAAGCAAAAGATTGTGTGGTTTTGCCTGGTTTTGTAACAAGCTAACTGCATCCTTTTCACACTGTTGAAGTTGTGGCTTCACACTTCGCAAGTGTCAAATGTACAAAACATTAACAAGTAGCCAGATTTTCCAACTCTGAACATTTCAACCTCTGACGTCTAGATTCCTTTCGGCTCGTCTCATCAATGCGTGCCACAGTCAAAAGTTCAACACTTACACCACTTTGAGCTAAAAATGGAAGAATTAAATAACATAAGTAGAATAATTATTTACTTGACAGTTTAATAGCGAGAACACAGAAGTTTCTCGGGTGGGCCCTGAGTATGATCTCACAAAGAACTGCTGTTTCCATTCCAGCCCTCAAAGCTGGAGCATTAGATGCTTGGCACTACCACTGAGACACACATCACGTAGATTTCAATGTTTTAACAAATGTAAGTTTTAGACGGTGCTGTTATTGTTAACAAAAACTATAAAAAATATTCAGTAATGGAAATAAAGCTAAAATAAAATAGGTAAAAATATTAGATAGAATACTTAATTTCCAGTTTTTTAAAGCGTTTCTCTCTCTCTCTCTCTATCTATCTAACGTTATCTATGTATGTATCTATCTATCTATCTATCTCTCTCTCTATCTATCTATCTATCTATCTATCTATCTATCTATCTATCTATCTATCTATATATATATATATATATATATATATATATATATATATATATATAAACACTGGTTTTAGGCCCTTCAAACCTTTGATTGTTGTGGGAGAATTAATCAAAACAGGTTTAGAGACTTTCACTAACTAACTAACTAATAAATAAAACAGGAACTAACTGAACAGAATAACAAAAAAGTCCATAATCGTGACATAGCATCTTTTTGTTATCAGCTATACTGTCTCGACTCTCGAGCCTGTTCCTTCCCCAACTGACTGCAGCTCTTGCGCGCGTAGCTGCTGAGACTATTTTCTGACTCAGGCTGAGAAAACGTAAATGGTAAGTGTGATTTCATAAAACTATTTTAATTTAACATGTTTTCTAGAACATAACATCAAAATTTGTTTTTCAAAGTGTAGTTTGCACCTGACAGTGACGTTGAGCCGTTTATTCCCACTCCTGCTCCATTCAAATCTTGCGCGCGCTGACAGCGACAGAGATTAGCCTACATCAAAAGATAAAATCAAACATCATACGAAGGCAAGTGCAAATTCATACAACTCTTTTAAATAGAGTATTGACCAAAACATAAGATTAAGTGTTGTTGATATAAATTGAGTGTGTTTACGTTTTAAAATTAGTCGAGCGAAAATTAGCTAATGTAGTTTGGTAAACTGCTAACTTAACTGGTAACGTTAAGGTTAGGCCCTACTTAGCAACTGTCAACTGCTACATACATTTCTAAAAAGTTAGCTATTAAATATTCACATTTATTCATTAATGTTAGGCTAGCCCAGCTAGTGTGCTTGAGTCGTCAGTCGTTACCATATTCCGCTTTGACAAATCAGCAGCAGACACTAACGTTACGCTAACACTTTTCTTTAGGAGGAGTTTTGTGAAATTTAAAAAAAGTAACAACTCCTTACCTCACGGGTCAATTTGACTCCCATAGGAATGAATGGGATGCGAGGAACGCTTCAGTACACATTGACAAACTTAAACATTTTCAAAATTCAAACTAAAAATGCTAAAACTTTACCAAACAAATATTTTATAATGTCTACATGTGTATATGAATGCATACTGAATATACTGACTTTAGGACCCAGCGGAACAGCTCATTTGCTCCAAATAGAGCTATAATGTACTACTGGGCAAGAGTCATGAAATGTTGTATTATTATTTTTTCACAAGAGGTCGGCAAAGACGAGCTGAATTAAAAGGGTTATGCATGAAAGTTATTTTGAAGGAGAGTTAAGTTGGAAGAATGTGAGGAATGTGCTTAAATTACTATTTATGTATTATTTATTGATAACATCTAGTAGCCTAATTTAAAGGTAAATAAAATAAAAACTAACAAAAAATCTCAAAGAAAATGCATTAAAAAAAAAATCAAAAACTATTATCAAAATGAAATAAATAAGCTTTCTGGACAAAAGAAAATTTAGTACAATTTTAGGGTTTCGGGTCATTTTGACCCGCGAGGGAAAGATGTTACAAAGTGCAAGGGAAGGATGGTTAAATTAATTTACCATTGTAAGAGCATTTTTTTTCTAATCTTATTAAATATATGCTTTTGTCAATTTCTTTTAAATGTTCTTTTTTTTTTTTTAATGTTAATTTAAACCGTTATTTCAGTTAGAACAAAAAGACACAATCAGATTGTTCAAATGAAATCAGCATAATCAAATCCATCCATCTTTGCACTGCAGAAGTGGCACAGAAGCTCCATTTGAAGTGATATTTAGACACATTTACATATACTGTGTGTAATGCAGCTCATGGGTAAATAGTGTTGTATGAATATTTTAAATATATATATATATATATATATATATATATATATATATATATATATATATATATATATATATATATATCAGTCTGGCAAGTTACCAAAAACATTTACTTGCATTTACATTTTACTAGGTGATTCTATTACCGGTATGTATAATTCCACCAAATCAGCTTATCTTTGTAAAATGGCACAGCTTTTTAAATTTCTAAATGTACTCTCTTAAAATCAGTCAATCAAGCATTATATTATTATAATCAAGCATTATCATTTATTGATAGAACTTTAGTAATTAAAACTAAAACTTGTTAACCATGCATGAATGCATATGTCATTTTAACTGAACTTAGGACTGGTGGTGGTGCTTAAGATATTGTTGGTCATTCAGTGTTTCTGTAAAAATAAATAAATAAGATAATAGTAATTGATAATAGTAGTAATTATTATTAAAAGATAATAATCCTACTACTAATAATAACAATATACAACACATTAGCTGCTGGGTTCATGGATGTTAATCACGTTGTCAGCGTTCGCTCAAACTGATTTGCTGAAATTAAAACGGAGATAATATAAGCGCCAGGCAATAAGATTGCCGTTTGCGCATTAGTTCCGCCCACTACCAGAGAAACCGGCGTATATTCTGCCGTCGATTTTGCGTGGTACTGTATGTAAGACTCTTGCTCTCTCTCTCTCTCTCTCTCTCTCTCTCTCTCTCTCTCTCTTTGCGTGTGTGAGAGAAACGTGATGGCGAGGCGTGCACCTTTACACTAGAGTTTACGGTACGCCAAATACAGGTACGCTGAGCTGAATTTGAAATACTAGTAACTAACTTACAGATCGCTCGACGGAGACCGAAACTCTCAAGCGCTCAGGTGTTCAGCGAGTAAAAATATATCTATGCTAAACTTATACTTGGCATCTAACACACACACTAGCGAGTAAAATCTAAGAATTTATTATCCAATGGCTAATGATAGACATTTTCTAGTCACCCAGATAAATGTACTCGCATATGCGAGTGATTTACTCGCATTGTAGAGGGTTGAGTAATTAAAATCATTTAACTTAATTCTACCAGAAAGACTCGGGAAATAGAATGATGTAACAAGCATTAATTTATTGACAGCCCAGCAAGCAATTATTTATAAAGTTCTTTGGCGTAGGGCCCGTCCGTAGTGCATAATCCGAGGGTAGCGGATCTGCATTTCCTGCCTGAAGACGAAGGCTGGGGCGCAGCCGACCCCCTCGGGAGGTATGGACAGGACCATCCTGGTGGTGGTGGGAAGGATGGAGGTAATTGTCATGTCAGCATCTGCGAACTCAAACATGTGTAAGTACCAATCTTTTATACCACGAGTATAAGGACATGATTGGATAGATGTGAAGGTAATAAGTGACGTAGAAAATTAAGGGCCCTATCTTGCACGCAGCGCAATTGACTTTGTACACCAACGCATGTATCATTCCTATTTTGCACCCGACGCACAGCGGACTTTTCCCTCTACAGACGCACGTCGGTAAATTAGGGAATGAACTTGCGCTCGCGGGGGCGGTTCAGCGAAAAGAGGAAGCGTGTTCCGGCGCAAAAGCTCCCTGCTACTATTTTGCAGTTTCAAAAAACAATTCGCCTTTGGCTAAGCCACTCCCTAGAATGTAGATTGACCAATCACAGCGCAGCCAAGAACGAGCTCCCACAGAGGGTCCGACACTTTTTCACGGCGCTCCATTGACTTCAACGCAGGCGGCTCATATTTTTGGTCTCGGCAGGCTATTACGTCGTCGTTTTATAAAAAATATGGTTAAACGTTGTGCCTGGGGCATTTGTAACACAGATACGCGTTTCCCAGAGAGTTTGGAGGGGGGTGTCCGTTTTTTCCCCTTCCCAAAACCGAAGTTAAATACTGACAAGTGTCGTCTTTGGATTAAACTGTGTGGACGTCCTCAGTCAGCGAAACCCCTCAAGGATCAACAAGCTCACTTTTGCTCTAAGATACATTTAGCTTTTAACCTTACTGTGAAGTTATACTAGTTAGACAGTTTTATGCTGGTTTAGGTTATGATTTCGGTTCTCTGCCCTAATTGTTGATACGCTAGCACACGCTGCTAATAAATACAACTTTATACTCGCGTAGTCCGTTTGCTTTGTAAATAATAACGATTATAGAAGTGAATAGAGACCTACCCAGCTTTGCATGAACAGTGTTTCTCCTGATATTGTTCGTCACAGCCTCCGTCTCGATTAGGATATGCGTGGTCCATTTTTTGGCTGTGACCGTTATGCTTTTGCCTCTATTTGGATGCCGTGTTGTTGCTTGCGTTTCACCGTATGTCTTGAATATAGCCTTTGAACGCATATTACAGCCACTTTTGCATACTTCTATCGGACACTTTATTTGCTGCTTTATAAAATTTTTAAAAAACTTTCAGCAGGAAGAGCCGTCACAGCATAAGCCATGTCGATACCAAACCAGAGCCCAGGTGAAGTTGTCGGAGGTAGCAACAGTAACTAAGGGGGGCGGGGCTTAGCCAAAGGTGAATTCCGCCACTGACCAGGAAAAACTTAGTCTAAAGACAGTGGCGCGTTGCGCGTTAGTCATATGCTATTTTAAGGGCGCGTGCTTGGCCATTATGTAGCGTGTGCACAAAGCGCATACACTTTGATTATCTCCTAATCTAAACAGACGCAGCAGTTTTCATTTTTGCAAACCATACATTATTACAAGGAAACATATTAACACACGAGGAAAATCATTGTTGTGTCCATGAAGATGTGAAAAAAATAGGCATAAATCTAGCTAAGCTTACACATTTACCCAAATTATTATACGCCTGTTTTACCGAAGCTTATTTGGGTGGGTTTCTCCCATCCTCATACAATGTCACTTCTCTGTATTTTACCTGATGAGAACGTCGGTCTCCTCGGCTGTGAATCGCTCCTGGCGTGCGCCTGGCAAATCCGCCGTTATAATAGCAATCCGCCATGGAACAAGCTCTTAAAGGGAATGTGAGAGGACGCTCTGATTGGTTTATTTCAAACCACACCTATGAATAATGAAGCTACTTCAGACCAACCCATTTTCGATTTGCGTCGAGCGCAAGAGTCATTTATCCCGCCGGTATAGTAGCAACAGCCCCCGGGATCCGCCCACAAAGTTACTTGCGTTTTGCGTTTGATACTTGTGTTATAAAATAGGGCCCTAAGTCTTCCTGGCAGAACTTATGCTGAAGCTTTCATTTCAGTTAGAGAACAGACACTACAGTTAAAAACAAAACGCTTCTGCTCAATTCAGCATGAGCCGAACCAGCAGGAGTCAGATTTCACTTCACTCCGTCTCACTCCTGACTGACAAGACGATGGCGGAAGATTTGGTTTCAAAGCGAAATGTAAAAGCGCCTATTTAAGCGAGTTTGTCATTGTACCTTTTTTGTTGTAGTGTTTTTATTAAGACTAATAATGAACCCACCGTTCAAGCAATATCTGCCTCTGAATTGCCACTAATAAAATGCGCACGGCCGACCAGGCATTCATAACGGTACATGTGTTTTTTATTAATTTTTGGGGGGCATTTTTCCCCCAAGCCCCCGTTAATTTCCAACCTTGCTTATGATAATCCAGATGTAGTATTTACAGTTAATTTGGCTGCAAAGAATCATCAGCAGCGTGAGATGGTCGGGTACTTCCGTATGGCTGCGTCACACCTTTCACACCTTGTAAACTATCTTTAAAGTATAGTTAGTGACACACGTTTTTTGCACTTGCTCAGCTGACTGAAGCAAAGTCTTTGACTGAAAGCAGCCAATTGCATTGCGAAATGTAACTGTTGCTCAGTGTAGATGCATTTTGGGAGTTGTACTTTTTATTCGGATTGTATTATCTATTCATGCGAATCGATCAGGTCACTCGCACCTGTTACAAACTAAGGGTGGAAACTCTGACACTCAAGAAGGAAACTTGATGCATTAAGAGCCAAGGTGTGGCAACTTTTTTGAAAACAATGATCAGGGTAATACTTAGTTTGTCTTCTGGGAGACATCTTCTGTAGCTTCTGAAGGGCAGTATTAATTGAAAAAAATATGTCATGCCCCTGGTGGAGTTGTAGAATATGTGTCTAATTGAGATGGAGTGCTATAATCACTATCCTGTCTTTGCAGTGTCCTTTGCAAGTATATTCATTATTGTTTTGGGTTTTAATTAGTGTACATTTCTTATGGTTTAATTTGTATTCACTTTGTTTATTCCGCTTAATGTTCAGCTTAAAGTGTCTCATGTTTTTTGCACAATATTTAAAGCCTTTTTCTCAATGTAAATGATAAGTTGAATGTTGCAGTCCTGCTGCATTTGTTGAAAATATTTGCAGTCCTTTTAAATGTTGCATTCCACTGAAAAATAAAATTGAGTTTTGTTGATGCCTTGCTGTGTTTGTGGCTTTGTTGACAACTACTGCTAATATGACGCATTTTTATGTTGAAGGCCAGTAGCATTTAAAATATGTTCAGTGTACGGTAATTTATGGAGGTTTATTTAGACACGAGTGGCCGTTTACGGAGATTTAACTGCTTGTACCCTCGAATTTGTGGAGATTTTACATCTCGTGCACAAGAAGGTACCGGGATTTACCGGTGAGTGAGAGGTTTTTCTGTCCGTGTCCGGAGGTTTATCGCGTTGATGAACGGACTGAGAAATGGCCGCACATTAAGTGATCCGTTTCTGGCCGTGTCAAGAAACCAGACACGCCAGAGCACATATACGGAAAATGCCGGAATCATGCCGTTTACAGGCTTTTTCATGTAGTGATATATACTGTATATATATATATATACACGCACGCACACACGATGCGATTAATCGTGATTAATTTGACAGCAATAATATACATAATCTGAGTTCGATCAGATTCATCAAACAAAATATTTCAGCCTCTAAACTCTTGGTGATAAAGCTTTGATATGCATTTTGTTAATCTATGCTGATGTTTGACTTCAAAGTTAACCTAGAAACTTTTTAAAAGCATTTTTGTAAAGGCCACTTTGCTTTGCAAATTATCCTGAGTGTACTTTAACAAGGGCCCATTTTGTATATTTTTTCATCAGCAGAAAAGAGTCTGTCCACGCCTGTCAAATATCTCTTCCTTTTAACACTGCACGCATACCCTCTCCAGCCTCTCAACCTCTCTCCTAATTGCATTGCTTTTAGCACAGTAAATCTCTCTGTGTCACTGGCTGCACTCTCCGCACATAACGTATTGCCTCCGCGCCGGCACGCCTGGCACTTTTAAAAACTTGCTGCCTTCAAAAATCTCAACTGTAATGACATGATTAATGCTCTTATTAATTAATCGCTAAATGTATGCTAATTGTTTAATTGGTCGCTTGATCTATTTAAGATCATTTATAAATTAAATGAGTTGATTTACCCTGTGTATTGATTGGATCTGACAATGAATTATTTGGCCAGCTACCTGATTTGCAATTTCTCCAATTAATTCACAAAACGGATGTGTGAGGCTACAGAGGCTCAGGGTGAGGTAAGCACCATCCAGGTGATCTACACAGGGCCTGACAAAAACTCTGCTTATTTATGAAACCGAGCAGGTGAGAATAATCCATTAATATTAATGCAGAACTGTAAATTTTCATAAGAGCTGGCTTACGGAGAGCTAATCTTCGAGCATTTGTCATTGTAAATCTAAATGTGCTTCAAAAATTCGGGTTAAAAAAAGGGAGCTTACCTTTGAAAATCCTCAAGGGGGATAAAAACTGATTTTCACAAAGCTTTGGAATGGTTTAAAATCAAACAAAACACACACACACTGAACGCACTGCGTCTCAAAGTTTTCCCTCAGCAGGTACAAATGTTAAAATTTTCATTGTGATCTCATTTATATTTGTAGGCATTCATACATAAAGTATAGTAACACAAAACAGAACTTATATTAAATTAGGTCAATGTTCAAATAAATGCATTAAAAAACATGATGCGTAAAACAATATTTATCGCTAAACAATCTAATTCATTATAAATACAAGAAAAATAAACCTATACATATCAATAACTCCATCATCTTTTATAGGCCTATTCTACATTTCAGTGTCCATCCAAATGTATACAAATATGTGCACTTTACATATGAATATTTAGTGAGATTATGGTACAATTTTGCATTTATGATGCAAGATGAAAGTGATTAACTCTTTTGTCAGGTATATATATTTACATTGCACATACTACTTCAGAATAGGGCTTGGTATCGTTAATATTTTTTCGATACCAATACCTTGACTCTTTGAGCAACCGTGTAAACTAGTTTTTCCACCACAGCCAATCATGCTGCATGCTTATTGGCTCACTGACGTTGACGAAATGAACCCTTAGGTGTCCAAATTTGGTAGCGAACGACAAGACATGTTTCGATACTCTGTAGTATCTAGGCAATTCAGTTGGTACCTAAAAAGTATCAACTCAGGCCAAGTAAAAAAGAAAATGATCAAAAAGTGCCCTGAAACACCTTTAAGGTCACAGCTGTTTGTGCATTAAGACCTATTTCAATATTAGTTTACACGCCTTTGAGAAGATAAATTCAACAGGATTTTGCAGTTGCAGTTTCTCTGGCACTGATTTACGGTGGAGTCTAAACACATTGTTTGGTGAAGCGTAGGGAACTGCTGGGGCCCTCGCTATAAACCTACTTACAAACGAGCAAATAGAGGAACAGAGATATAGAAAGCCATATAAGTTTTCCTAAATGCAAGACAAAATCAGACCAGCTCAGGTCTATTATACTCGCTTGTACTAGTGCAATGGAAGCTGCTCTGGTGGTCTTGTTGCCTTCAGGCCAGATATTCAATGAAATGTATCGCTGCTCCTCACTGTAGGCTAAACACCAAACCGCTCTGCCATAAAGATTGAATTATTTAATGCAATTAACAAAAGGACAACTAACAACTTTGTTTTTAGCAAAGTAAGAGTCATTTAAGCACAAGTATGTTTCCATTTGTGATTTATTTTGACATGTGCTTCTTGTTCTGACACATGTCTTTGCTGTGGCTATTCATATTTATTTAACATCACACATTACTTCCCAAGCTAAGATAGCTGTTGTCAACTTTTATTTTTTCCACACTTTTTTTCAGTCCAAATATCTTGTTGTCTGATGATTTGTATGAACTTCGTTGCTATTATGGCTTTATCACAATCTGTTTAGCTCATTGATACTGTGACTCGTGAAAAATGTACAGTATCTCTCCATCTCTTTCTCTCTCATTCTCTTTCCAGAGAAAAACCTCAGGGGATCGTGCACCCCTATTTCACTTTTGTAGACTTATTACCTTGCATGCCTACAGACCTGTATGTGATCAGAGCCGAAGTTTCTTGACTGCCTAAACTTGCACATAAATGCTTCTCCAAGGTGCCATTCTGTGACTCTGAAATGGCATGTTGCCTCTAGTTGGTAAATGAATTCCAGTATCACTAAGATTAGGCTATGTTGTCGTGACAGTTTGAATAATAGAAAGATATACAGTACAGAATGCCATTTACCGTACGAAATAATGCAGTTAACTCGTGGTAGTGATGCAGTGTTGTCTGAAAAGGGGAGTACATTAATTTATCAAGATGGCAAAGCTTTTTATAGCGTATATGTTAAACTTTTAAGTTATACTTCATTGCATGAAATGTAGAAATCATAAACCTAAATGTTAAAATGCAAAATTATTTTCAAGTTATTTTGCTTGTATATTGCACTTTACTAAAAACCATGGTTTAGATTATATGACATAGTTATTTAAAAACAATTTCCATATAATTGAAGTTATCATTTCAAAAGTGTGGCACCAGTAAGATTTTTTGAAAAAAATTGTTACATTTATTTTTATTTCTATATTTAAAAAAATAATAGAAAAAAAAAATCCTGAAAATAATTTATCATTGTTGCCACAAAAATATTAGGCAGCAGCACTATTGTTTTCAACATTGATAAGAAATAATTTGTTTACCAAATCATTAAAATAATTTCTGAAGGATCATGTGACACTGAACTGAGTAAAGGCCGCTGAAGTATTTCCCATTACAGGAATATATTACATTTTAAAATATATTTAAATAGAAAACAGTTTTTTATTGTAATATGTAATTTGAATGTAAAAAAGTTCATTTTTATTTTATTTATATAGCCCTAATATGCATAATATATATATATATATATATATATAACTTTCACTACAGTGTATTTAGGTTATGCTGACAGCTTTAGTTTTAGTTTTAGATGGGCATGTGGCAAAATCGTAGTTGGTCGCCGTACGGCGTATGGTTGCTCTCAGCTACACTATTGGTGGTGCTTTCCGAGAGCATCACCAGAGTCACTGACAGGGTGGCCGGACGAAATGCTCTCTTACTGGTGGGTGGTGAAGACTATGAGATGGTCTGCACTACTTCCTGTGGCCTTTAAGAGAGCAGGAAGGAAAGGAGGGAGGTGATGAATGGCGATGGGTAGTGCCAGCAGCGAGGACTGCAGGAGAAGCTCATTCAGGCCTGTCTGCCTGTCTGATTTATAGCGCAGGGAGGGCACTGTGTACACCTCACCATTTGCCATTTTGCCCTCTTGCTGTTCTCCTTCACTCCGTCGTCGATGCAGAAAAGGTTAGGGGGCATCGTACTGACACAGGCGTTGCGCACATCTGGCTAAGTGTGGGAGTTCTTTACTTTGATGGGGAAAGCACCAGGGATGTGGCTTAGTAAATACACTCAGTGCCAGAACAACACCTGTCGTAGTTTTGATTCGCCGCTCAGCCATCCTCTTTTGTTTTTTTAACTCTATCAAACGCAGTGGATGAGTGACAGAAAGACGGACAGATGGTGAGATATTGTTATAAACAAGAGTTGAAAGGCAGCTGACGTTTGAAGGGCCTCTTCACAATAATCACAGGAAGGGCAGAACGAGTCGCAAACATTGGCGCAACAGACACGGCGTCTTCCTGAGTCGTGTGATTACTCCACCCCTGAGTCATGCCCTTCTCTGGCTAATTACCACCTGTCACCTCACCTGCGTTTCTCAAACACTCCTCTTCTTTGATGAGGTTCAAAATATTATCTTTCCGATGAAGAAAAAGCAACGTGTACACGTGTGTGTGACTGGTGGGGTAATTATCATGTTTGCGCTGTCAGTGGAGCTGATTAGCCTGACTCATAAAAACATGACCCTCCGGCCCAGCAAAAACAAGGCCACCCATATTTATAACAGGCAAAGGGAGAAAACACCTGAATGGACTATTAGTCTGTCACAACACACACACACACACACACACACACACACACACACACACACACACACACACACACACACACACACACACACACACACACACACACACACACACACTTAAACACTTCCACATGGAGCTCAAGTCAGCATTTTATGAGCTCTCGTTAAACGCACCTCGACAACTCAGCAGGCGAGCTTGTTGTCACTCAGTTTGAGTTTGTTTAAATTTGGAATAAAAAAGAAAATTAAATATATATATTTTTTTACTTAACTTGGTTTTGTCTGTTATGTTATTCCTAATCAATCAATTGAATATATCCCTATCTATCTATCTATCTATCTATCTATCTATCTATCTATCTATCTATCTATCTATCTATCTATCTATCTATCTATCTATCTATCTATCTATCTATCTATCTATCTATCTATCTATCTATCTATCTATCTATCTATCTATCTATCTATCTATCTATCTATCGATCTATCTATCGTTCTATCTATCTATCTATCTATCGTTCTATCATTCTATCTATCGTTCTATCTATCGACCTATATCTTCTTTTGGAGTAAACTACATAATTGTATCTTTAATAATAATAATAAAACTTTGTCATAAAATTTAAATATAAGAATATATTTTATGATTGCAGTTCATATAGTATCTTTAAAAATTGTGAGCAATTATTTTTTCACTCCCAAGTTTTAATGCTATTTAGATCTTAGGCAACATTCTATAAATGTTCCCTTGTAAATACATACTACTCGACTTCACACTTTGATAATTAATGCAGAAACTGTAATTTTAAGAAGTGAATCAAATAACATTTAACTGAATGAAGAGAGAGGGAGGGGGAGAGAGGGAAAAAAGAAGAATAAAATTGGGAGTTTGTTGGCAGCTGAGTGACAGAAACAAACAGTCCAGGCTTGAATAGCGCTGCGTGTTGACTCTGACAGGTAACATGTCACCCAATCGAAGGCAAGCCGTTAATTAAGACTCTCTCACACACACACACACACACACACACACACACACACACACACACACACACACACACACACACAATGAAGTCTGACATGCTGCATATGGACTTGCACTGGTAGCAGTCTACACAAAAACAAAGTCGGAGGATTAGCAGAATATTAACTGTTAAGTTAACAGAGTCAAAGTCACAGAAACGCAAACATGCTAGCAAAAAGAACTAATTTAATCTTTCTGTCATTTTTTAATGCATGTTCTTTAAAGGTAAAGATATTTTCATATGTACATTACATGAATGATATAAAATCACATAGAAATGTTACACTTTATTTTAAAGTGTCCTTGTTAGTGTACTGTACATGTACTTGTTATATAATTAGGGTTTCTTGTAATTATGCATGATTTACTGTATTACTACAGTAACGAAATGTAGCGTGTAACAAGAACTGTAAAATAAAGTGTTACCAAATCTAAGTCGTTATAATAACAATTGTATCAAGTTTCAGCAATAATACTATATAACAATATACTTAAAATTATATTCCTAAGACAGATACTTGTTTTATCTGCCAAGACAGATAATTATAACTCAATTTTGTGAATTCTTCAGTGATGTACTTAGTTATTACATTCTCAATGAATAATAATAATAATAATAATATTTCTTCATAAATATCACCAGGCTGTGAGTTGATATGACCACATGGAGTGATACAAGTTAAAGTTATATATCAGAATAGTGACATTTTCTCCAACTTCTACATGGAGTAAATAAGCTGCACACACAAATAAATGCCTCAATGCAAGTCATACGTACCATTTTAAGCTTCCAAAAATCAAATATCAATGTGAATTGATCTTGCTGCCGTATATTTTTATTGTCCCTATGCACTGTTAGAGACCCTTGTCTTATTAAATCATATTTAAATAATATAATCAATGCTGTTAAAATGTTTTGCGAGGATTTTAAGGCCATGGAGATGATATAAGCATTTGAAACTCTATTAATTTCATCGGTACATGGCGTCATATTTAGATTTAATAGAAAGTTTTTAATGAAGCACGATTGGAAAGAGGATCTTCTACTCCATTACGGTTTGATGGATGGTGGAGAAAGGTTAGCAGACACTCATTAGCACTCTCTTAAATTACCAAAGCAGTAGCCACCCTTTTTTCTTTTTGCTCTCTCTCTCTCTCTCTCTCTCTCTCTCTCTCTCTCTCTCTCTCTCTCTCTCTCTCTCTCTCTCTCTCTCTCTCTCTCTCTCTCTCTCTCTCTCTCTCTCTCTCTCTCTCTCTCTCTCTCTCTCTCTCTCTCTCTCTCTCTCTCCATTTTGCTCTGCTGAAATAAATATAATCTTGAGGGAAGAGATGCTGTTTTGGGTGTATGTGTAATTAGGACATTTCCGCCAAAGGCAAACAGTGTCAGTGAATCAGAAAATCTAAATGTAGAAATGAAGATACACTAAACAAAATGTACAGATGTGCTGCCCAAATATCAGATTTCTGATTTTTCACATGTTTTCATAATGCAAACTCCAGGGCACAATACAATGGTAAAAAAAACAAAAGTGAAAATTGACATGAAACGCAGCAAATTGTGGACATGGCGTTTGATGTTGATCCTGCGGTAGGTATAATCCAGGTGGGCGTCCGTCTCCGAGTATGTAAATGTGCTGGTACATTTGATGTGATATTATCATAATGGCCCCTGCAGGAAAGTCTGCATCTCCATCATCTCACGTGCCACACATGATGGAGACCCTGGTGAACTAATATACATATTAAAATAGATGTACATATAAATTATATGGGGGTGTTTTATATTCGGATGAATGATGACACAGAGCTAATGCAATGCCGTTATGAATGAAAGGCAGATGTTGAGCTGGAATATCACATGCATGTAGCATGGAGATGGAAAAAAAAGGCATAAATTATAAGTTGTGCCTAAAGCAAGATGTAAAGACATGGCCAGGATAACTACAGTTTATGTTTCTCACGATATACTGTAGAAATGGCCTCTTGTTTGCAAGCAAAATAGCCTATAATTTAATGTAATTAAGAAATTAATAATAATAAAAAAAGCTTCAGGATTATCCAAATGCAAAACTATAATTGTTGCTTGTTTTAATACAATTCTATGTAACACTTTACAAAAAGGTCAAAAGTTGTATCTGTTAACTTATTTAATGCACGGTGAACTACATTTTTATTAAAGACACTAGCCTATGCAATATTTTTGGATTAAAATATCCAATAACCAAAACAATGTTATATATTCCGTTGACTTTTGCTGCTCTTACATTATCCCAAATGTTTCCAACAATGTTTAAATCCAGAGAAATCGGCTATTTTAACCAGTGTAACGCCCCGTGTCATTGCGTCGCCTGCCAATTACATCAGCACTACTTGAGTTCAGGGTTTGCTTCCGTAGAAACCATGGAAACAACAAAGTTTGTGGGTTGCACTTTATTTTACAGTACGTGCACTTATGTGTACTTAAAGTGTACTAACCTAAGATAGAACAGGGTATTATAAGATAACTACATGGGGTTAGGTTTAGGGGTAGCTTCAGGGTTAGTACCTAGTTATAATAGGAATTACTATAATAAGTACATAGCATGTACATGGGGAACAGGACTGTAAAAAAAAGTGCTATTATGTGTTCTATTAGACAGATGAGCAACTGTTTGGATACTTTTATCGGCAGAAAACGAATCATTGTTAAATAACTCAACTGTGAATCTCTAGTGCACAATGGTATTTTGTCAAGTGGCGAACATAATCAGAAAAAACTTTATTTGTATTAACACTCCACCATACAATATATTGTTGAATTAATTGCATGCCATTTAGCAACACAAGTTATCCAGCTTTTATTAATATGATATTCTAATATCGATCTACATCTTACTGCAATGTGCAAGCAGTGCCTCACACCAGCCACCGAGCGAACATTAACATAACTTTCAACACACTCAAACGTATTTTTAGTATGATTGTTTTGACCAAGTCAAACAGCTCTACGTTACCCTACTATTTTAATTTGTCAAGTAAAGTGATTTGAATGATTTCATTTAGAATAATAAAATAAAATAATGTTAATTAAGTGACCACACGTATAAAAAAATAATAATAATATAGGCCTATAGATGTATAACAAAAATACACACTGTATTAACAATATATTAAAAACTAAACACTATATTTAAAATAAAAAACATACTCGTAGATTTTAAAATACATTATATTTACAAAATATTTTATACAATATATAAAAAATACTGAAATAATTTTAAGCATAATTAATACAGATAATACGCAGACAGGATCATGGCAGCTGTAGGAGTAACATGGTCTGGATTGAAAACTGCTCTGGAATGAACTAAGCACACCCCTGTGCACATACCTCCGGCTTAGTACGCCGATCATTACAAAACCCCTCAACTCCCCCCCGACCCTCTGCCACAATCCATTGCCCCTGCAGCCTCCTGTCTGCAGATCATTACAGCTCTGATTATTAGTGACAACAGCGAACGCCCATCACTCAGCCCGCGTGCCATATTGGCAGATGAACAGTACCCTCCGCTCCACACAGCCCCGCTCCCGGACCACAAATCTAGCTGAGAGGGGCCCAGACTGATGATGAGTTCTTTCAGAGGGTATGGCTTGTTGACTTTGAGAGGGGTCAGTGCAAGTGCACCATACGAAACTAACTTGCAAAAACAACCAAGTCTACCAGGGCCGTAGGTAGAGTTTTATAATTACCAAGGTCCAAAATTTGAGGTAGTTATGGGGTTGGGGGAATACTCTCCCAAGAAAATTGAGATGTTTTTGACCTGTGCATTCCGAGATGTTTCACGGCAAAAAATGGATAAGAAATTGTCTTTAAAACTATGTCAGTGGGCATTAGATTATTTGTCAGTACCTGCTTTCTCCTCTTCTCCATCACTCTTTCTTTTTCTCTCCTTATCTTGCCCTGTATCTCTTCCCCTCCTAAAGCTGAGCTTTGACTGATAGCCTTTTCATTTTCATCTGTGTCAGTGAAAAAAGTAGGGTTGGCCTATATGTTTTATTAACCATTTTCTTAGACAAGTTTACTGAAGGCTACGAACAATACGTTTATCAAATTCATTCTCAATATGTACATTCATTATTAATATTATGCCTGAAATGATGAAAAAGGATTTGTTATTGTTTCTTGTCTTGTGACTTTCTTTATGAATACGTTAGTCATTAAATCATTGACCCAACCAATTCATTCAAAAATACAATTTAATTCAGTTACGAAACTATTGACTCTTTTTATGAGTGAATCAGTGATTACTTCATGACCGCTAAAAAAGTATGCTAAAAAAAACCCCACTGAATCAGTGATTCAACAAATTCACTCAATAATTAAACACCGTTCTGTGTGTTGCTCGGAGATTCAATCGAATCGTAATTTTCATTGGCGAAGCAGAAAATAGAAGTATCTGAATTAACTGGCTTTAGGTCTGTTTTTTTATTATTATTGTTAAATAAAATTACACAAACTAGAGTCAAAATTATACCTAGCATTGGATTGTAATCGTTTGGTGATTTCAAGGTGCCTCTTTATTTAGATTACAATAATGATAATGCAGTTTTATTTATTTTTTTATTTTTTATTTTATTGTACTGCCTATTTACAGAGTAAGTAGCTAATATGAAGTACTTATGAACTACACATACTTGGAATGTGATTATTATGGACACATTGTGGACCCAAATGCTTCAGTACTTACAGTAATCATAGTAATATTCATACACTCTAATGTAAAGTGTTACCTATTACTCAGCATTGTGATCACATTCAGGCAGTTTATTATCTTTTCATTTATTAGCCAACAGTAAAATCCTCAAAGCAAGGTATAAGTGAGGGGGAAAAAAAACTTCAGTTCATAAATTTGCATAAAAGCAACGGTAATAAAGAATTTTCTCATGCTTATCCAAATGGGCTTCGCAAAAGAAGCTTAATAATAATTATTTATTCATGCAACATGGTCCCCACTGAATGTGGTCATTTTTTAACGTATGTGTTTATTCTTTTTTAATAATGCTGGCGAAACAAAATAGTCTCCCCTCTGCCACTGGCCCGTAAATAATGATAAATCAAATGTTTCATCTCACTGGAACGCCAAATAAGCAAATAATGCAATTTTATCAATTAGGCTTTTGTCTTAATTGTTGACTTCACTTAGTGTGCGAGCAGCAGCAAGGCAGAGCGCTGTGCCATTTTTCAATTAAAAGGTCCAGATGTTTTCGGAGGCATCAGTAGGCACCAGCAGTTATGAGAAATGCTTCATCTGCATTGTAATAATCACTACAATATCAGCTCCGGGCAGCATTTACATACTCATGTTTTATTCCGGCCCTCTTTTTTAATGTAGCGCTTAATTATAGTCAGCATCCCACAATGGCAGGCCTCTGGAGCACCCAAATTTATTTACTCTGTAATGTGGAGAGGCCCAGCAAAGCTGTAATGTGCCACTCTCACAGAGCGGAGGTTAATGACAAAAAACAACAAAAAACATATGAAATGGTACCAGTTTCACTGTAGGGAGGAAATAAGAGCATGGAAAAAGAGGAAGTGAATTGCTTAAAGCATTTGGCATTTGGTTAAAGTTCACAATAAAATAGGTTTGTTTGACACACAGACCAAAATTTGAGTCAATGACTTGCGTTGGCATTTCAAGGCTTTCCTCAGGAATGGGGTACAGGCCCCCGATATTTTGATACTCTCTCTCTCTCTCTCTATTTCTTTTTTGATACTGTTATGTATATGGACATACACAGTCTACCTGCAGTCGTTCACAAGCTGCAAATGCAATAAAGAGTGCTTTTTTTGTTTTCTTTTTTTTAACTATCCCATACTCTGTGGGAGTGGGGTAAAAAACTACAAATGATTCAGTTTGTGAGTGATCTGTCCGGATGAATTAAACTGACTCTTGAACAATTTCAGATTTTTTTGCAAACCCGTTTGACCAGTTAGATTAAATTATTGGTTCATTTGTGTATCTGCCATCTCTGATTCTGAGTGGATAGACAACATGCATGACACGAGTGCTGCAATATTATCAGGGAAAATGATTCTCAGATTAGCATATACGTAATCTACATCGTCAGATGAGTATGTCAGTAATATTTTACCACAGCACGGCAATATTTCACTGGGGCTCATGCCCCAATAAAGGGGTCTAGCAATGAATTTGAGAACTGAATCAGTCATATTTGAGAATGAATCAGACTGATTCACTGAAAAGATTTGTCTTAAAAATAATGATTAGTTATTAGTTATCAATCAAAACTAACTTTAGCTGGACAATAACTTTATTCTAGAGCTGCTCTAAAGCCACACAATCTGTTACTTTAATTTCCTATTATCACTGTAAAGCTGCTTTGAAACAATCTATATTGTTAAAAGCGCTATAAATGAAGGTGACTTATCTCTCATGCTCAAGTATGTCAACATTTTCATTCAATAGCAAATCAAACATTTGTTTATTACTCAAACAAAACTCCTGAAAGTATTCAGATGTTTCGGAATGTAGTGCACAAGTCTTACGTGTTTTTTATTTTTCATTTTTTTTTTTTTTTGGCCCAGTCCACATTTTCTCTTTTTACTGAAAACTATTGAAGTCTATTGAATAGTGAGACCAGCATGTTATTCAGAAATCAGAAGACCTATAGGCTACAGGTTAGAAATAAATAAATAAATAATTAATGTTGGTAACACTGTAAGTTCAGTGTACAGTAAGTTCACATTATTAACATTATTAACATGAATTGTTAATTAATGTTAACAAATGGATCCTTATTGTAACATTTTAGCAGAGTTTTTATTTTTAGGTGAACTATTCCTTTTCCTTTAAAACATATATACATACAAATGACAGAATATGTATTTCTAGGTTAACTACTTTAAGACTTGCTACACCATTATGTTCTTGAGCACCGAGTTCTTCCAGTTGTGAAGGGCAGGTCATATTCCTTCTTCCATGTCTCCATGTGTTCATTAGAGAGAAAAAGTGAATGAGGGCAAAGGAGGAACATTACAATTGGGCAAGATGCATTCATGCTCAGATAGAAAGAGCTATTCTCTCTTTCTCTCTCTCTCTGTCTGTGTGTGTGTGTGAGCATGCAAGCAAGAGAAAGAAAGAGAGAGTTGTAATCCACTTTCTGTTCTCGCTGCAGAAGGCAATCAAATGTGCTGCTCATGTGTAAAGACACTTATCTGCTCGGGGAGTATTTCAACATCATATTTCCACAGGAAGTGAGTATCAGCCTTGACAGGCGATTGCCTCTGTTCTCTCATATGTCTCTATAGACAGCACCTCAGAAGGAGACACAACAGAGCGAGAACAGAGGGAGGGGGGGAAAGTGTGACATTTTCTCAAAGAAGGGCCTTTTACAACAATCATATAAAAGTTATCGATATCCTCAGGAGTGTCAGAGCCGCGCACGTGAGGCGCAGCCGTCACGGGGGTGATCGCCTGGTGATAAAGATGGAAATTTTAATCAGGCCCGCTCATCTTCCCTGTGTGCGGCACCCTAGTTCTGCAGCTTGCTCAAGGCGCTTTTTATCATTTCTTTGTAAAACGATTTCTCTTCATCATTTTCAGAGCAGGTAATATACCCCTTGCTACTGCTCCGAGCTAGACAGACTTAATGTGTTCTTAAATTCACAAACAAATAGCTTATTTTGTGATTGTTTCGGCGCTCGCGTCATTCTGTTCAGCAGGTGCGCTACATCTGCATCTCGGAGTCGATTTCGGTAAAGAGGGTATTTCGCTTGCTCCACTCCTGTCCTATTCTTCAATCTTCTTCAAATCAGGTAAATGCCACCGCTGGAGTATTACTGGCACGGCGCGAAAAAAAGAAAAAAAAGAAAAGTGTGTCAATTTCAATACCACCCAGATAAAACAAGCTCAGCTCGGCTTCCCACCAAGCAAGAGAGATGCTAATCAAATTCACACAGTCTGAATTTTTTATAGCTTTAAAGGATTGTCAAGGCTAATGGCGCCTCCTCCTCTGAACGTCGTCTGGCAGTAAATCAGTGCGCGCGGGCCTCTTCCCCAAAAACAATGACTAATACCGCACTCTGTCTCTCCAAACGCCGGACTGGTGTGAAAAATCTGGGCGAAGTGGCCCTCCTGACACTGATGCATCGCAGACGCAGCCACAGCTGCATTCATCATGTCCAATGCTAAATTAATCTTGATAGGCTGGAAACCAAATTACATTAGTCCTCTGTTTCACACACTGCTCTCGTGAAGGGAGCTGAACAAATATTTATGGTTAATTACTGTTTTTAAGATAATTAGAGACAGGTTGTGCGACGTCGAACATGGCAATCTGAGATATGAATTTAAGAGATCAGGTTGGGAAAGATGAAACTTTAGCCAAACTTTAAAAGATATTTGAGTAAATGCTATTTAACAACAATGGATAATACTCCCTTTTTAAGTTTAATTGTATTAATTCATTTCTATAGCACATGCCAGGATGCATATGGACAATTGTATTACTTTACATGTTAACCCTTACCCTACCCCTAAACATAACCCTTACAGATAAAATGCTGTTTTTTTTTAATTGTATTATATATTATGGTTTTAAATAGTATGATTTATAAAATAATATAGTATAATGATAAGCTGTTTTCCTCATGGGAATTTGTATCCACAAAATTGCCCACAATGTACAAATTACAAATTTTTAAGCAAAGAATAGGTTTCAAATTGTAAAACTGTGATGAGCTGGTTACTCTAATAGAACACCTGAGTGAACTTGTCGTCATACATCCACTAAAAATTACTCTGACACTAGCTGGTTAAAACCAGAAATGCTCAGAAAAAGCTCTAGCTGCATTTGTTTTCATGATTTCTGGCTGGGTAAGTTCTGACCAGGTTTGGGTTGAAGTACTTGAAGAGACAAGTCTGCTTATAGACACCCAATTAATTTGTCTTGGTGAAGTTTTCATTAACACACACACACACACACACACACACACACACACAAAAAATAGAATTAAAATAGCAATTGAAAACTTCCGCTATTTTAAATAACTGAAGATAAATTAATTTACAGTTTCACATACAACACCCGGGAGACAAACAAACACGCTCTCAACGCATGCATAACTCAAATTCTTCATCTCACAAATGAACTTGTTTTCTTCTGAACTAATTAATACATGTCGCAGGAGAAGGACCAGACAGAGAGCTTTTGTTCACTTCTTGTATAATCATTAATTCATATTTACATGTGATTCTCACAGAAGACAGAACAGAGCAGCAGCACAAAAAAAATGCTGCACTTATACAAAGCGAGTTGTCCTAATAGGTAAAAGGATCCGTTTGCAAGCTTTTGCTACTGTTGACACTTCATTTGTATCAATGGGAACCCTCTCCAAAAAAAAAAAAGTTGGGAAGTTTGCCAGCCTGGCAAGGTGGCCATATTTTAAAATACATCATCATGTCACTTCTTTAATGTACCATAATCTATTAGGCACATGGCAAACTAACAGGAATCTTTTTAAATGATGGCTTTTTATGGCTTTGTGCAGGTGATTAATTAAATAAAAAGTCAGCGTTGCACAAATCATCCCTTTAATTAGTTGGAGGAACGTCACCGCAGCGTTCTGCCACGTTTCGCGGCGGGAGGACGAGGCAGCGGGGGGTGCCAGTCAAAGTGCCACCAAGAGCGAACACAGTTGTGTGTGTGTGTGTGTGTGTGTGTGTGTGTGTGTAGCAGCTTTCTCCAGGCCTATGGTTGGTACCCGGCAGCAATTCCAGGTGCTCATGTCAGCTGGAATTCAACTCCAGCTGTTTGGAGAAGATTGATTTCATTATGTTCTTCTGCCTCGATTGTTTTCTCTCTCAGTTTTCTCTGTGTTTTTCTTTAATTGCTTGTCTTGTGAATTGGCGAATGTTAAATCAGAGAATTACCGGTTTTATTTCCTCGTTCGTTTCTTTTTTTTCTTTTCCTCAGCGCTCTGAACTTTTCATGCTTTGCCAAAACTGCGAGAAGCGGAGAATATAAATAAATTAAAACAGCAATTTATCCCCATAATTGTGCTTTGCTTCAAGGCTCACAATTATAAATATACATCATACATCTGAAGCCTAATTAACTTTTGCCAAATTAAAGAGCAATAATAAAGCCTCGAACAATAACGTTCGACAAAAATTCAGCTGTGACATTCAGTTGGATTCACATCCGTTTTGATATAATGTCACCGTTTTCCGGGTTGCGCCGTAATTACTCGGCGAGAAATGTCCCATAAGTCTCTGCTGCTTCGCAGATCACATGAATTGTGTTATCAGGACTCTCCTTTTATTGAATTTACTCAGGTTCCTCTTTTCTGATTAGAAGAATCCATTTCTCTCTCCACTTGGATAGATCTGTCCTCCATCATGGTTAATGTTAACTTCATGTACACACTGAAGAGGGACTGCTGGGATCATCATTCTCATTAATGAAGCTCAGACACTGGTCCCTGTGTCCTCCTCTATACAAAATGCTTCTTCATTTCAGAGTTGCTCTGCTTTATTAAAGCTCATTACCATTTCTCTTTTAAT
Source organism: Phoxinus phoxinus (assembly GCF_949152265.1). NCBI lineage: Eukaryota > Metazoa > Chordata > Actinopteri > Cypriniformes > Leuciscidae > Phoxinus > Phoxinus phoxinus. Next base: position 16,523,451 of record NC_136890.1, read on the forward strand.
AAGGCCTCTTTAAAGTCATTACCTGCAGTGGGGTTTAAAGAGTACTGCTATTAAAAGGTTACTTAGATGTGAATAATAGCCCTGCGATATACTCAAGTTAATTACTATTGGAAACTGGTTGAGGTTTAATTTAATGCTGACCCGTTCCATTGAAGAATATGTTGCGCTGACAGAATTGACGAAAAACGAGGGAAGAAGAAAATCATTCACGGTCGCTAAGCCTATTTATGTCAGATCGTTTTGAGTTGGATCGTATTCATTTTCACAACAAAGGGAAGCGTATCTTTGAGCAGAGGCCAGATGTTCGTATTCTTCAGCGCAGTCCATTGGAATATATCTGAGCGGCGATATTTTTGAACAATCGAACGGTCCTGTTGGATGTTCTTTTTGTATCAATCATATTACGTGCCTGCAATCAACATGAAAGAAGGAGAACTAATGATTTTTCCTTCTCGATCGCTCTCTCTCCAATCACGCCCTCCTCCGCTGCCTCATTGTCACCATTGAACCAGACATAATCTGACTTCAATTGTTCTAGCTGTTCCAGACTCTTTACTCTGTCTCTGTCTGTTGTGAGCGAATAACTGCTCTCGTTCATTTGGAGACGCTTTCTAACCCGTTCTCGTCTCGGTAAACGAGGACGCACAAGTTTACTTCGCCTCAACGTCGATATCGTGTGTCAGTCCGGTATAGCGACAAGACACAAAGGAGAACAGCAGAACTGGGGGGGTTTCAGAGACACCCCCCCTGCTCCGACTCAGATGAATGTTGTATCCCTGGCTGGCGTCTCCTCATACATAAATCTGCAAGCCTGCTTAATTCAATCTGCCTCGTGCATCTGACTTGGCACACCACAATTTGATTACCACAACTGTACTTTTTAACTCCTGTCAGGGAGCAAGTGAGGCTTATGTAAACATCTGCCAGAACACATGGTTGCTTCCGATTAGGCCGGCCTTAAATCAAACCGCAGCAATGAATCTTTACCTGACACTAATACTTTTAAACTTCATACACACAATTAAAATGAATTGCGGCTAAAGCATACAGGACAAACCACATTAACGGGTCATCTCCCATCTATAGGATCTTTCCCTGTGTCTGTCTGCCACGGAAGCTAGACGATGTGGTTAGCTTTCTCTGCTACACTGGAAAACGGATAAACACAGGGCTTACAGACACACAAATCAATTTGGCATGAGGGTAATACCCTAAACATAAACATGATTGTATGTTTCCTTAATGTGAAATATGTATTTCAAACATTTGACAGTGATTAAGAAAATAAGTTATTATTAAAAATACAGTTTTATTTAATCGTGTTAGCAGAAATAGACAGATTACTGTTAATATGTTATCAATATTAGTAGTAGTAGTAATTTTAACAATTTTATAATAGTTTTATTTTGACTATTGTTGTTGTTCAGCATGCACATTATAGTCTATGTGGTTCATGAATGGAGGACAAACTTCACCTTCTGTTTCCAAGAAAACACATGCTATTCATCTTAATGTGTATGAAAAAAAAGCAAAGTTACAGCTATCCATTTTTTAAAAGGATTTGAGTATTAAATGAGAAAATGGGGTGGTGAATGTTAGATTAGACTGGGTTTACTCATTAAACCAGAGGGACTCTTAATGACTTCAGCAGTGCTGAAACGGCACATTCATGAGAGATGAACAGGCAACAGCACTGCATTATGTATCGCTCCGCTCCGCTCACAAAGTTAACATTCAAGTTGAAATGCGTCGTCGTAGTCTCAGTTCCTTCACTTAAAAATAGCACTACAAAAACACCCTCAGATTAATAGTACATGTATTGGCAGAGCAAACTGAGAAATTAGACTCAGCGGCCATTACCTTATGCTCTGTTATCAGCATGGAAAGCTCAAGTTTGCTTTGCTTTTATTATCAAACCACAGGGTCTCCTCTCAATTTTTTATTTTATTGTAATGTAACTTATCTGAATGTAAAATTATTCACTGCTTAGAACAGGTATCATACACTATAGTCTCACACAGTGTAAACCTGAATAAGTTGGCATAACTCAAATATTTTTACATCTCAACTTAAATATTTTTAGTTGCGGAAACTTAGTAAATTCTACCTTACTAATTGGTTACACAATGCTTTAATTGCATTAGCATAGCATAGCACTTGCTGAATGAGCACAGCAATATAAAACATTTAACATATATCTGTTCTCAAACTAAGCTTATGCATACAAAAAAAAACTATGTGACAGAAACTCTTCTAAACGGCAAAACATTAAACACTACTAAATCAACAACAAAAACATTATATAACACTTAATTTTAGCATTTACTCTCCCTTTTGAGTGCCATGGCAAAGCATGCTGGGAAATAGAAATCAGTTAAATTTAAGTTTGTCTAAATTAAAATAACTCACAAAACTCAAAACAATGAAACAATTCAGATTACTTAAAATGTGTCTGTTTTGTGAACTCAAAAAAAAAAGTTTTAAATACTCATAAAAGAATCAAAAAAATCTCAATTTGATTGAACTAATTTGTTTAATTGCAGTGTGGTCTACTCAAACAAATTAGGTAATTATTTTGAGCATTAGGGGTTATCAAACAATTTAAAACCATATATAAAATTAAATTAACTTTTACATTTAAATCAACTACTATATGTTGATCAGACCTCTAGGGTTTTCTTTTAAACGTGAGAATGTAACACCCCTCATCTGCCACCCACTCCAATGATTGACAATTTGACTTAATTATATGTTTTACAGATGCATTCACCAGAAAGCAGCAGAACTTTAAAATCCAGTTTTTACCTCATTCACAAAACAGCAGGAAAAAAAGCCTGATGATATTATTCAAGCTAAAAAAAGAATTGTTCTTTTTTTTTTTTGGCTGGAGTGGAAATTTCCCTTAATTATATAGATGTGGAAATTACTGCATCACTCTTTAAAAATGCCCCAATTTCTCTCAGTAAAAAATGTGTATTGCAATTGGCTTTTTGATTAATCTTTGTTCGAAATGTGCCGCATAAAGATGTTTTCTTTTTTTGTGAGCAATTTGTTTCGCTCCGTCTCAAGGTTGCTTGACTTTACACCGGTGCACAGGAAAGACTTACGGGTGTAGGTTCTAACCCTTTCATAAATCTCCAGGCCTTTCTTGCTGGATTCTAATTAGCAAAGGGCAAAAAGTCTTCTGATCACTTCTTCACCACAGACTACATTAAAACAATGGCAGAGAAGGAAACGGGTGATGTCATACATGGCTGGTAAAAAATATAGTTACTCTGCACTGACTTTTTTTTTGTGTGGGTAATTTTTAAATATATATATTTTTGCATTTTTTATGATGCAGTTTGTTCAGACACTGTGTGTTGTGTGTTTGAAATGATAATATTTACCTGGACTTTCTGTGATTAACCTTTTTAAATTTAATCTTTTTCAATCTTATGTGAGACACTGCAACATTTTTAGAAACGTTCAAGAAAGAGTCATTTTGCATACATTATGCTGAATTTATATATATATTTGAACATGACCATTTCAATGTTCATTACTGATATGTGAAGATTATATAATATAATAATGTTTGTTAATGTTATTAATGAAAGTTATTATAAAGTGCTGTCCAATACATATTTGGACAGTCGGCGATAAATGAAAAAAATGTAACATTAACAGCAAATGAGTTAAAAATATTTTACAGTTTATTGATTGAGCAAAAGGACATCTTTTTTTTTTTTTTTTTAGTTTTTGTTTTTACTTCAAAATGCACATTAAAGCAAGGGGGAAAAAGGAATGTAAAGACATAATACTGAAATATGTTGTAAACCAGTAGGGTTGACAGTCATTGTGTCTTAATGGTGTGTGAATGGTTCAGTTTTAATCATTTCAACTTTCGACAGCCTCTCAATTACAAGTGATGCGGACAGCAGAAACAAAGGCAAACCCTTTCAACTCTTATCAAGAGTTTGATAAGCAGCCTTTTGTGTTGCTCCCGTGGACTTCCACACATTGTGTCTGTATCTGTCGTTCTTTCCTTCAGACGCTTCAAGTCTTTGAGCCTTTGCAAACGGACATACAAAGCTCTGCTCATAATACAGAGAGCTGAGTGATCACAGGATGTTGTCCCACATTAAACAAGTCCTCCTGTCTGTGGTGGGCTTTTGAAAATAACACTGTCATCTGTATCTGACAGCAGAGATGAGCAAGTTCACTAGCAGAGATAGCTGAGATATCGGCTGCTCACTTAGCGTGGAAACACACCACACAGCGGCACTACAGAGTGTGTAATCTGGTGAGGAGAGAGAATGTAATGGAACCAACATGACATGACTGCTGGTCTGGGAAAAATTATACTGTATACTGTATATATAGGCCTAGTGTAGTGTGTATACACATATATATATTTAAAAACTTTTTCCATACAGAATCATTTACAATTAAAGTCTCTCAACAGTTCATACTGAAATCATATGTTCATTTATGAGACATAAATATCTGTTTTATGCATATATATGCTTTCAAAATTGTATGGTCATGAAAACACAAGATTTGTCAGGGGAAAGGTTGTCAAAGAGATACTAAATTGAAATAAAAAAAAATTTGTAAGAATGGGAAAGACTAAAATATAGCTCAATATAGTTCAGCTGAATAAACACAATCTTAGCATTCAATAAAACACACCCAATAAAATGTCAAGAAGAACCAAAAATGTTCTTTGTTGAAGAACAAGGTTCACTCAGAAAAAATGGAACAAAAGCTGTCACTGGGACGGTTAAAAAGGTTTTAATATGTATACCATTTAGGTACTACTAAGTACAGTTTTGGTATAAATATGTATACCTTTGAGGTACTAATATACACTGTAAATAAATTATATGATCAATAAATATGACAACATATGTTTTTACATTGCTTCAACTCATCAGTTTAATGTAATTTAAGTCGAAATTACTTAAACATCCAGGTTTATATTTTTTTACAGTGACAGCTTTTGTACCTTTTTTCCCCAAGAGTGTTCTATAGACTAAAAAAAAGGTTCCTCAGACCAACACTCTTAAAAAAAAAAAAAGGTTCCTCAGACCAACACTCTTAAAAAAAAAAAAAAGATTCCAAAAGAGGGTTTCGCAGCAATGCCATAAAATAAGCAATTTTGGTTTCTTAAAGAAACCTGCGAGTGATAGGCTCATAAAATAACCATATCATTCTTTGTTCTTAAAAGTAAAGGCTCTTTATTGGTATCTATGGTTCCATGAAAAACCTTTAACAACCATGGAACCTTTTTTTCGAAAAGGTACTTTATAGTGGATTTTTTTTTTTTTCAAGATTATTATAGGTTATTTTCAGACCTGATCACTGAAAAGTTCTTTGTGGACCACAAAATGGTTCTTCTATGGCTTTTTTTGTGAACACCCAGCTCTTTTGGAACCTTTATTTTGAACAATGTTGGTCTGAGGAACATTTTTATAGTATAAAGAAACTTTTTCTTCTACAAAGAACCTTTTTTGCCATGGATGTTAAAGGTTCTTCATGGAAACATGCCAACAAAGAACCTTAATTTTGAAGTGTGCTGGTTAAATCTAAAAGAGAGAATGGTGTAGAAAACCATCCTCAATCTGCAAGTCGTCTCCCATCAACAGCAGGATTATGCACATTAGGCTGATTAATGGCGTCCGCCACCAGATTACTTTGATTTGATAAGCAGTACAACCCATCACGAACGTAATACATCACAAATTGTTTTGTCAACAATTTATGGTACTATTTATCAAATGACCATCGCCACTCGCTGAGTAATAGTGTCATATCTGACATTATGTCAATAGAGAAGTTGAGCTAAGGGCAGCCGGGCTGCAGTGATTTAGACACACTGTGTGCTGACCTGCGTCTATGTTTAATTCATAGCAGATGAGCAGAAATAGATGGATTACTGTTCCTAGATCTGTGTTTAAAGCAGGAATGGTTAGGAGCGGCTAGGTTGGTATGCCAGTCACATACCTGATCCTCCTGGTATAGAGTTAATATCTGTGTGAATGCACAGATGTGATAAGAGAAAGCATATGCTTCAAATAAAGAATGTACAATTGTTTCCTAGCATATGAATACTAAACATGCATGAATACTTTTCATAGCAATCGTGTTTATTGAACAAGTTACACTTTAATGACAGAATTCATGGCATACTGTTTATTATCATTTGTTTTTGTTAAAAAAGCTAAAATTATGGTTTAAACTGGGAGTGAATGGGAAGCAGAAAGGTTAGACTTTACACTTTCATAGAATAATTTTTTTATTTTTTTATTTTTTTACTGTAAAGCTGTTTAAATAATCATTTTCATTGTCGTTTTAGGGTTAATGGTATTGTGTTTTCAGCGATGAAGTTATAACATTGGATAGAACACACAAAAAATGTTAGTTAGTGATTTCTTTCCAACACTAAAATCATGTTAACCTTCATATTGTTTGTCTTGTGTCTATTAAACCAATGAGTAACGTTTACAAATTGGCCCCATTCACTTCCATAAGCGTCTCACTTTAACCCAGATTTGAGATATGAAAGTGAAAATTAATCGACATTATGCTTGCAAATGCTGTCGATTGAGCTTAACTTACTAAACCCAGCATATTTTCTTCCAGAAACACCAATACTTTATACATTTGTTCACATAAATGGTGGTGATAACTTGACTCTTTCTAGGTCACATAAACACTCCTTATATGATAAGACTTGGCGCATTGTATCAAAAATCAATAATAAGTATAGAAATAGGAGATATTCAGGCTGTCTAACATTTTCAAATCAAAACCGTACTAGAAAAAAAAAAAAACAGTTCCTCATTCAGTCCAAAATAGTTTTTCGCTTCACAGTGCGAAAAAAAGAAAAAGAAAAAAAAAGTAGGCTATCTGAAATCCCACCTCCTCACATAATCATTCTAGTCATCATCATGATGGTCAACAATTTCTGGCTGCTTGTTTTATGATGTTGTCAAAACAGGCCTGCGCACCTTCGTAATTTGACAAGCTTCCCGGATAGCTTGCCCTTGGAATGAAGGCCGCGGTTCAAGCCGTCATCAAGGGGATCAATGCTGCTCCTGAGATTGGGCTGCGAGTGGCGAATAAATTCCACAGCAAAAACATCAGTTCCACAGGTATGAAAATGGTGATCCAGCGGCCGGCTGTATGGCTCCCGTCCAAAGCACCACTGCCTCATCTTAAAGGTTACAGTGACTACCCTGTGCACTAGTGTTAACAGAGCTTTCCCTCTCTGGGTTTATGGTCAGCGTAATAATTTTAAGCAAAGTGAAGAGTGTGTTTCCACAGGAGATGTTGGAGGAACAGCTGCGGGCCAGGGAGGAGGACAAGTGGAGAATGATTGATCACTGGGAGCGGAGAGGCTGTGTACCTCTCACCTTCCCCCTGCGAGGCTCCACGTCTGCCCCTGATCCCTTACATCTGCCTGCCCTTAGCAGAGCTGGAGGAGGAGGCCCGGCTGGATCTACTCATGTGTCCCTGTACTCTGGAATAGGGGAGACACCGAAAACACGGGCCAAACCTTAAACTCGGATGCCATTGCTTTCGTTATATGTGTGAAGGATATGTTGCATATGTTTTTCAGTTATAGCCTACTTGTAACAATAACAAAATTGTGTATAGGAGACTACTTGAACATCATACATTATAAAATACATACATGTTCAGTGTTTATGCTGTAGTTAGCTCACATGGAATGTAGCCTATATTGAGTAATAAAAAAGAAAAAAATCAGAATCAGTGATATTCACTTAAAAAAAAAAAAAAAAAAACTATGTTGACAAAAATGTTATTACTAGAATATTAGCCGGATAATTTTGCACTGCTTTCTGCCTATTACATCGTTACGCCAATTAGGTGACAAGTGTCTTTTAGAGGTTATGAATGAATGAATTAATCGTTTAAAACTGTTTCGTTTAAAATAGTGATCGAGTCATTGAACCATTCTCTCAAACTATTCGTTCAAATCACCGTTTTATTCAGAAACTAAACAAATTACTGCATATATGATTGAGGAATTAAATGATTTACTTTACCGATTCGTTTAAAACACTGGTTTATTCAGGAACGAAACAAGTAGGCCTATGGGTGGCACTGAACCATTCACTGAAGCTATATTCGTTCAAAATCACTGATTCAATACAAGCGAATCGAGTGTGTTTGTTTGTGAGTGAGCCATTCACTCAAGCGATTCGTTTGATTCATTCATGTTGCTCGGAGACTGATTCTGTTTTGGGTTCGTTTGGAACTGTTTCAATGGCGGATCAAAACCAGACAACGTACCAGACAATCGTGTCTAAAATGTAAGTTACTCAATATTAACTTCTTGTTTGTGGAAGGGAGGTATAAGCAATATTAAAATCGCCTAATTATATTTTAAATGAATTTTAATCAGCTGTCAAACACAGTATTCTGTAAACCAAAAGCACTCTCCACTCTGAACACGCACGCTAACGTTTTTATTAGGCTCTCTTCGATGAACTGTTAAAGATCTTCTTTTACAACCTGAGGGGCCTATTTCTTTTTTAACAGGACATTGTTACTAACCTGTCAAAATTGAAGCGATGCTTTATAAAAAAAATAAAACATTCATTTGATATTTGATTGAAATACACCATTATGGTTTCATTAGCTCATCGATTTAGCAGTAATCTCATATCAGAGACCATCAAGCAAGTTACATGCAATAACCCGGGGCTAAATGTTAAAATATGATCCAGACTAGCTAATGACCCTATTACAATCGACCCAGGAAGCTGAGAAAGAGATTCTCCAGGTTCTGCGGTGCCTCATGCGGGCTGCCCTCTGCTGTACCATCATCCTTACTATTACAAACCGGCATGTAATTCATCCAACCAACACAGCTCATCTAGCAAATGAGAAAGGCAAGATAGAAGGGGAAAAGCCCTCTATGTCTCTCATATTGTTCGGCCTCTTTTCTTTTGCTCTATGATGTAAGAGGTGATTGTTCACCACCAATGAATGACCTATTAAATCAGGCCTCATTCCTTCAATTTCTTCGCCAAACAGGCACCAGACCAACATGTCTGGAGAGACCTACGGTCAGAGAGAGAGAGAGAGAGGCTGAAAAAAAGAGAGACAGGCAGACAGACAAACCGAGGGGAGGGGGGGGTGGATGAATCGGAACCGCCCAATCAAAAATTATTGCAGCTCCATGAATGTGTCCTGTAAATGTTGGCATGCTAATTGTGCATTTATAACATTTTTAATGGTTTGTTAATTTACCTCCCACTCTATGATTGCACTTGAAATGAGTTAATGACTGTGGGGGGAGAGTTAACAACATGCCCTGGCAGACACAATATTTCCCGCTTATTTATCAACCTGGCCTGTGAGAGAGACAGAGCGGCTTTGGGTGAATGAAGGGGATGTCTGCTGGGTGAAGAGCTTTAGCTATAGGGACATACACAGACCAGAACTGGACTGAATTAATGTTTTAATTTTCTTTTGCGCTTAAAAACCTCCCCAAAACATAATACGACATAAAATGAAAATAACATTCAGTTGGATAACAATTTTGCCTGTTCAAACAAAAAGAAAGTAAAAAACAAAGCCGTCTCATTATCTAAACTACACTTAAAAATCACATCACATGTGAAAGACTAATATAAAATCTAATATTTGATTCAAAACACATTAACTAACCTTGTGTTAGTAAAACCGTATAGTGCAAGTTACAAACTTCTAATATTTTAAAGTAGTAATAGAAATATCTCAGAAAATTAATTTATTGCTATTTTCAAACACTCGTACTATTTTCTTCAAGATATTGATTTTATTTTCGACACATTATCAACACATCACTTTAAAAATGTAATTCCATTACTAGCTACTAACAGTAATTAAATGCTATTTTTATATTTATAATAAATTATTTTGGAACTGTGTGTGTGTGTATCACGCAGAGTTTCACCATCATTTTAATATACTGGTAGTTGTTGTCATTTTTTATTATCAGTGTGTACACACACACAAACACATGACCAGCATTACGCTAAATACAACAAATTAAACTAGAAATAAAGTCATTTAACTTGATATTTAATTTAACTAATTTAATTAATTTAACTTAATATAATAGCTACTTAACTTTAACTTAATATTTTGATATATAATAAGATAAAGTGTAGAGATTTCTACATGGGGATTAGATAAATAAGTCTGTGAATAGTTTATTTGAACGGCTTGATTTACATGAGCCGTTCACTGTAAACTGATTCATTAAAATGAATCGGACTTGCCAATTCAATACGAAAGATAGCACAGTTTAGTCGAGCATGTTTGATTACTCGCTAGACTGTAAAGCTGCAAGTGCAATAAATATGACACCAGAAATAGTGATGTATCTTTTACTTGTTCAAAAAAGTTGCAGAGAGACTCTACTGAAAAAAATATATACCGTATGTTAGTATCACTACTTTTACTTAGTTACTGCCCAACACTGGCCTTCTTAAACATAAAGCATGCCTGATGGTAACATTGACATATGACCTGCATGCAGTGAATATCGGTAAATGAATAAACAAACACATAAACTAGATAAGAGACTGGTGCTAACATAGTTAGTAACGTCTCTGGCACTGTCCGTTCGAGTCATTTCCTCCAATCTTCCTCAGCAACAGGACATGACTTGGCGACATATAGACGAGAGACTATTGAGTTGCTAGACTACTTGTGCTGTAACCCGGGCAATCAGACCGAGAGCAATGTTCAACTGGAATCTTAAACGCATTGTGAAGGTATGTTTGCGTTTCTTAGGCTATTTGACGATACAATGAAAGAAAATAAAGCAATATAGCAACACAATGTGTTTATTGTTAAATCCTCTCTCCTAAATGTCTTCTTAAATGAAAAAATGTAACATTTTAAACAGAATTGTAAACTTATTTGATCAATAAGTTACCATTTATTTGCATAACTTTTCAATACTATTAATATCTTTCCATCAAGGCTTCCAATCTCTGACCCGAATAGAGAGCGAAATGAATTGGGAGGCACTTTAAGGCGACACATTCGTAACTTACTCCACTGGAACTCCACTCCACCCCTCACTAAACAAGCCACTCTATCAGTAAATGCTAATCTCCTAATTAACAAGCTAATTAGGTAATTATGGCTTTGCAGAAGGATGCCTAAATGAATTATGACAACACAGTCACTGCTTTCTGAGACACCTGTGGGCCCCTTTTTGGCTGTCACCACACACACACACACACAAAAAAAGGTAAAAAAAAGTAAGGTGACAGCCTGTTCGGTTTTCAAAAACTTAATTCTCTTGGAAATGATGTGTATGTTATGAGACAGGGGCTATTTGTTTTGAGACTGTCAATTAAACCTGTCAGATAAGAGCGATTTTATGACTAATTAGCACCTCATATGCATAAATAAGCGGTAAATAATTAAGTATTTATTAAACATTGAATAGATAAATGGAAGCTATGTTGTATGTGCTGGCTTTTTCCTTAATTCTTACATTAACAATATAATAAACATACATTTACAGATTAGTATTATTGTTTAACACAATTTTTCTTATGTAACTCATGCATAACGTAATATTTTAGGTTACACTTTATTTTGATGCACTTCAGACATTCTACTAACTATAAGTAACTTGTCAACTACATGTCAACTAACTCCAATTAGAGTATAAGACTGTTAGGGTTTTGGTTAGTAGAACAAGTCGACATGTTCTCGCAAAGTTACTTATAGTCAGTAATGTCTGTTGAGGATCCATCAAAATAACGTGTTAGCAGATATTAAGCAGACGGTGTACTATTACTCTAATGAGAGTTAGTTGACATGTAAATTATAGTTGCAAAATTACATGTTGTTATTAGAATGTCTAAAGTGGACCATTGAAATAAAGTATTTTATTATGTCTGATACGATTATAGAGAATATAATCTGATATTTACACACAAACACACACACACACACACACACACACACGCACACACACACACATACGCCTATATATGGAGTAACCACTTGGGGTGAAAAATTGTATGGGTAGGAAAAAAAGGCTGGCGTGCTCATTAGTGAAAATAATCATGAACGGTGGGCTTCTTTCCAAGAGCAACAATATCAACAGTTACCACTGACAACAGCGAGGTTACCGTGGCCATATTTGGCTGAAACTTCAGCTGATATTTTCAAGACGCTCGGCTTATAAGCAGTGCTGCATCTCACGATTTTCAGTATTCACTGCTTAAATGTTCATATGATTCAAACTGCTGTCGAATTATGATTTCATTACTCGTTCTCCATCCTCGTCGGTTGAATGAAGTGGGCAGTAAACATCCAATAATATAAATTGTGTTTATGTCATTATGTAAGCATGGCATCATGACCACAATAAGCTGAAGTGTCTTTTTTTTCCCCCTCCCACCAAAAGATTTGCTGTCATACTTGGGGGGAAAATGAATTATGTTGACACATGGCTGAAAACAATGGTGGAAAGGCATGCAACGCGAGGCAATGAAGAATCATGCGGTGTTGTGGAGGAGAGGATCTGGAGCTGTTCCTTTGAGCCCTCTATGACAGGTATACAGAGCCACCTGACAGCACAGTATTTCAGTGATAAATGCAGTGGGTCTGGGACTTCCATTCACTAAACTCAGGAGTGTGCCGGGCTGATACTTCAAGGTCAAGTGAATATGAAAGAGCCGAGCCACACAGCTCGCTAAAAAGAACGAGAGAGCGAGCGTCTCTTGCCGCCTCCTTAACTTCGACAACTTCTAAATGTTATGTTGCTTCAATTCATGTGACGTGCTTCATAAGCACAGATGTTGTGTGTTACAGCATCGTTCCGTGATTATTGGATGCTTGTGATTTTAAAAATCCATAATCTGTCAGCCGCACGTGCTATATTCAATCTAGTTCATTTACACACCGATAATAAAAATGACAACGACTATATACAAATGATGGTGAAAATCTGCGTGATACACACACACACACGCACTCAGTCGCAGCCAAAACAATTGAATTACAGGGCTTGTGGCATGTTGTCTTACTCTGTGATATGTGTGAAATGGTTAATTAAAGGTGAGCTCATTATTCTTGCTCAGGATCCAGTAACTGTGTTAACATGATCCATGACTAATATATCACCCACTTATTGCACCCGAAGAATTGAATCAATTGCTCTGAACACCAATTCATACACAAGAGTTGAAGTAAATATGCCACTATAAATTCTACTGTTTGATCTGTATTGTTCAGGAGGATGCGTGTAAATCAAAAGCCTATGCTTGTGTATTAAATATGGTATCAAACCATAACAGAACTAAATCGTGTCGTGGTGTATTTAAGCGAAATCGCCTAATATCACATTTAATTACCGAACATGATGGGGGATGTATGTCAAATGTTGCTATAATGTTTCCATACTTATCCGTTACAAATTAAAGTTGTTTAGAAATTAAGAATTTGAATATAAACATGTACGGATGAATTCAAACTGCAAAACAATTCCAAACAAATGCAGAACAAATACATAAAACAAGCTATATGTGACCCTGGATCACAAAACCAGTCACATGTCGCATGGGTACATTTTTGGCAATAATCAACAATACATTGTATGGGTCAAAATTATAGATTTTTCTTTTATGCCAAAAATCATTAGTATATTAAGTTCATAAGATCATGTTCCAGAAAGATATTTTGTACATTTCCTACCGTAAATATACAAAACATATATTTTTGTGAGTTAATGCAGCCAAAGTGCGAACATAAATGGACAATTATAAAGGCGATTTTCTCCATTTTAATTTTTTTTTGCACCCTCAGATTCCAGATTTTCAAATAGTTGTATATCGGCCATTGTCTGATCTAACATACCATACATCAATGGGAAGCTTATATATATATAACCCACTTAAGAGCCACATAGCCATATTTTGGGGGAAATTTGTACCCAGAAGTGAGCTAAATCTGACAAGCCCTCTTTTGTGGACATCCTCATTTGAAGTTAAAATGTTTTCTGTTAAAGTATTTATATACGAATCAATAGAAGTCTCGAATGTCCCCATTGAAAGCAGTAAACGTGTGCTCATGCGCTAATAATTTAGGCAAATACACAGAACCTTCCCCAGGTTTCCTTTTCTGTGTGTGTGCAAAATCTACAAGTACTTTGGAAAAGAGATTTACAACCCTTGCCATCCGTTCAGACATAATATTTTTAAAATAAAGATTAAAAACTTGTGTGGGTGTTATAGATCAAATTTAACAATAGAAACCGCTGATTCAGATCATACCAGTCCTGTCACATAACGTTCATTAACAATCACAAATCAAATCTTAAATAAGACATTAATTTTTTTTTAAATCTCAATCTGTGTTACAACAATCCCCTATACACTTCTTCTTATATGTTCCACTTACATAAAAACAAAACAAAAAAAACATGATCACTGGTATCAAAAAATGTAATGTATTGAATATCATGAAGCTCTTAAATCTCCAGGCATGCTGACAGATTCTTCAGCGCTTTTCGCATTGTTTATCCTCAACTGGATCATCCCAGAGGAAGTTTTGATTTTCTGCATATCTGATTATTCGCTCTTTAATTAGCCTGCGTTAATTTCCCGTGTTGCGTGTGTCAGTGATGGAGGCAGTCCACAGGGCCTTCAGTCAGTTCATGCACTATATGGAACGGGACTTTCTGGTGCCAGCTTTCACAAATTCTCAGCGTAGCATCACGTTGTTGCCTTTGGAAGGGTGTCTGATTGACTTTCTTGCTGTGCAAAAATTAACAGCTCTGTTTCCTCTGTATGTGTCTCTGATTCATGGTAATTAGTCCCATCACATCAGAGGCTGTCATGTCACAAGTGCAACCCTGCAGAAGTGCATTACCTCAACTGTGGCACCAGAGGATTTCATAATGAATATTAACCTGTAGGTATAGGTACATTATAGTATCTGGTTGCAATGTGTGAGTTTTTTTCTTTTCTTTTCACTCACACATGAAATGAAATCAGATCATTTGTCTATAGGTCATTAACACATATAGCTTCAAAACATATACATTTTTTAAAAATCTTTTCTAAACTGATGTAATGCACTTTTTTTTTAATAATGCATAATGTGTTTAAACAAGTTTCAGTTGTTAAATAACATTTCAAAGTGTTTAAATACATTTGACTGTTATGTCAGACGGCACAACCTAATAGTCACTGTAAAAAATTATATGATCAATAAGTTATGACAACCTATGTTTTTACATTGCTTTAACTCATCAAAATAAGTTAAGCAATTTTCAGTTGGATTCAGCTCATTTAAGCCAGTTCAATGTAATTTAAGTTGAAATGACTTAAACATTCAAGGTGATTGTACTTGAAAAATTTAAGGCAGCAACTTTTTTTTTTTTTGCTGATAAAAAAGCCATGTTTGCAGTTGAGAATATACAACATTTCAATTATCTCAACAGCTGACGTTTATTTATTAGGTTTCAAACCTAAAATGATGCCACATAATTTATTTTTTATTATTAAGACAGTATTTTAGATATTTTGTTAATCTGTTTATTTGTTCCGACAGTTGCACCACCTGACATTTTGGGGGTTTAAGATAACACAGCATAAAATAATTATATGTATGCTATAAATGTACTAAAAATTAATTCAAACTAAATATGTTTTGTAGAATAAAGTGATATCATTAATTTATCAAATTATTTTAAAAGTAAATAATGCACTTGGACACAAAAATATGCACATCATGTCATCGACCCTTGTAGATAATGAAAACGTGTCACAAATGCTTTTAACCACTGTAAATATGCATTAGTCATTACAACATGCAAATAAAATAGATAAAAATGAAATTTAAAAAAGTAAGGAATGGATTAATAAAAGTTTCTCATAAAGATGTAAAAATACATTTTAGTAGACCTAAAATATACACATCATCAAATAATGCAAATCTGTATAGTGGAGTTGGCACATGTATTTCCATGTGTAGCCAGTTTTGGTCTGTGAGAAGCTCTTATTTACCTCAGCACTAGAACAAAAAGCAAAACGGTTTAGGTGTATGACATTGAACAAAAGACGCGTAGCCCATTTTTAAAGCGCAACAACGCCAGGACATGAAATGTAGCGATTTGGAATCGGAAATACAGTGGTTTGGCGGGAAAACCACCGTGGGTTTAGTAAAGGCGTATGTAAGAAGCGAGGCAACCGGAGGAAGGCGCAGAAATGTTTCAGTGTGTCTCTTTGCTCCGAGCCCACAGAGCACAGTCTGCTACCATAGCAACTGCCGATGAGTTCTGCAGCGCAGCGCCGCCTGCTTTTGCAGTAGATGTCACCCTTGGCAACGGCCAATCAGAAGTTGATATCTCTCTGTACAACCGTAGCAAAGGTATTGAGCTCTGTAGGCGGGCGTTCGTGATCAGCAGGAGTCACCCATTGGTCATTCCAGCCGCCACTCAAAGACGGACTCCTCGCTGATTGGTTCGGGGCGTCTATTTCCAATATTATAAACATGTCCTCTGCTTTCCTGCCCCTGCAAGCACGGCTTGTTGGAGGCGACCATACTATGGTGTAAGGAAGCGAGGGGGCCCGTGCAATTCATTATTAGTTTGAATCAGACAATATAAAACTCCGACCTTTTGTTTGTTTTATTGGAAATGGGTATAATGTAACGGCGTCTCAGTGCACGGGCACGCTTTTGAATGAGGCACGCGTAAAGTGGAGACTTAAACGCTGTTGATTTGATGTTCTGCTCTCATCATTATCATCACCAGCAGTATCATTAGTAGCTAACTGGCATTTTGTTTTCGGGGGCTTCGGCGAGAAGTGACAAGAATCTAAGACCCCTCCTCTGCAGGGCGGAGCGTGCATTTTGATGTCGATTTTGTATCTTTTTTTCTTCTCTGACACGTCCGCACTGAGTGAATGGCATTGGCACATTGTCAATCGCTCACTACCGCTGCCATCAAACAACATAAAGCACACACAGCCCGCGCGCTCGACTCATAAATTTCCGCCAGCAGATATTTTTGCGCATCGCTTTATGGCGCGTGATTAATTTTTTCGCCAGTTTTTCTATTTTCCCTATTGAAAGTGAGAAAAACTTTTTTTATACATTTTTATATTTTTTTCCTACAATCTTTATAGCTCTGGTCGCCGGTGCTGATGGTTTAATTTATTTCGCGCGGCTTCTTTTATTTTCTTATATTTTATTTTTTTGGGGAAAAAGGCAATATTTTGCCAGTTGTTCACACGCAGCGTGCTTGTTTTTAATTACATAATAATTAATTTCGATTAATTATTACTTTCCATCAGAGGCATGGGATGTTTTGTTTGCAACTCTTTGTAATACTACGGATTTGTCCAAGTTTCCAAGAAGTGCACAAGGCGAAATTATCCTAAGAAGACTGCAAATAAGAATTCCAGACATCTGCAAAGGACCCCAGCTCTTCAAAGAAAAAAGACAAATTGGCATGAAGATTCGGACAGGATTGAACGGGAAACCGCTGTCACTTGAATGCTGAAGTTTACTTAAATAATAGACAAGAAATATCATCGCTATTTTTTCTCCAATGGACATTCATACAGGAGGATCAAAGACGATTTAAATCTTTTTCCATAAAGTGATTCCTGGGACATCAATTCCACTATATTTCATCCAGCGATTTATTGTATTTGCCGCGTTGCTTCACGGTCAATATTTTGTGCACGATAGAGACCCGTTAAACACCGCACATGAAATAATCAAGTTGTTTTTGCATGTGCATTCTCCGAGTTTCTTTCACCCATCTCAGTGACTGAGCACGAGCGCATTGATTGTGTTGCGGCGGACTATGGACGAGCAAGCCCGGATCATGCAGGCTCTCGGCGGTGTCAGCCTGGCCGGTCACTCGGTACAGGGAGGCATGGCTCTGCCGCCTCCTCATGGACACGACGGAACCGATGGGGATGGAAGAAAACAAGACATCGGTGACATTCTGCATCAGATCATGACCATCACCGACCAAAGCCTGGACGAGGCGCAAGCAAAGTTGGTGCATTTTTTTTGATAGCTAAACGTTTTCATTGTCTTGTTTTGAACGTCTTTTATGTATGTTCTCTCCTTTTATTTGTATACGATAGCTTATAGTGCTAACATTTACACGTCACAATAGCTAACTTTTATTTGACAGCAGTGTCCACTTATTGAAACTCTTGTCCCAACAGTAGCGTAATCTTCACAAATGTTACCATGGTAAAACATTGAGAGTCACGTTTGCATATAAAAATCAAGGTGGCCGTATCGCAGGTTGAAATCACATTTGTGTAGCCTATTTTTCAAGTTGTAAAGTTTAAGACAAAATATCACTTACTGGTCACTAAACTTGTGTATTGGAATATTCAAAATAGCCTCTCTGTCTTTCACATTGAGAAAGACGCACAGGTAAAGTACTCAACACATGTGGGCATCTCATTAAAAGTTTCTACATCACACTTTACTACTTCCAAGGCCTTGACACTTTCACAGCACTTATAGCAACTGCTCAACAAATGAACTTAATTGAGAATTAAGAGAAATATTAGTCATTTTATTATGTAGCCTTGTTTTGAACTTTTGTGAGGAGTAATGTTTGCCACGTTTATCATCACTGTCAAACGAATGCAGTTTAAGTGTAACATTTAAACTCAAGACTTGTCTTATAAAGTTTCATTGCGACAGAATTATGAGTTTTAAGTGACTATATATCAATCTCGTCTCTTGCTCCCAAATGGCACAGGAAACATGGGCTCAACTGTCACAGAATGAAGCCAGCCCTCTTCAGTGTGCTCTGCGAGATCAAAGAGAAAACAGGTAAGATTATACATCCCCTAACAAAAAAAAGCAAAATTACCTACAGACATCTCAAGAAAAAAAAGCAACAGTACAATGCCACTAATCCTTCAGACACCGCCATCTTTACTGGTCTATTTTTTTTATTTATTTGGTCGTCAGCGGAGTCCAGTTGTACCAAGCCATAACCAGCATCCACATTTCTCTGCTTCTCACTCCTGAAAATGAATAGTCATAATTGGATGTATCAGCATAAGAGAGCGAACTATGATGATGAGCTTTCCCCCCCTCTGCGTTGCATCGTGAGGCTGAACTGAGTGCCTTCTTTTGGGGGCATGTGTGAGAGGCACCCCGGCAGTTCCCTTGTTTACAGCGCGCTATTCTCCCACCGTCCGTTTAATCGTTCAAGACCCACAGTTGGTGAATTGCTAGACAATCATGCATCTTCGGGATATTCGGCATTTGTCATTGAGGATATGGTTTGTGCGGTGTTGTTGTATATCAAGCTTGTTTTGCTCAATTGTGCCACTGCAAGCCCAGTGAGCGTTTACGCGTGTCCGTGGTTCGGAGAGCGGTCCAATTCCTGCACTCCTCTGCCTAATTATGCGACCAATTTACTGGATAATTATTGGCACTATCGGCGGTCCTGCAGTTAATTATTGCCCCCGTTTTATTATGAAAGACGCCAGCGCTGTGAAGGTTACATCGTTCACCGACACGTGCAGACGCTTGGCGTTATGGTGCGTTATTGTTGTGTTAAAACGGACTGTGACCAGGAGGGATCGATAGCCATTTATTATTAGTTTGGTGTAAGTCTAACCTGTAAAATATATTTAGATGACTTAGTTTACATTGGAAAATGTGTTCAGTGTTATACAGAAATTTTGCTTTATCATGATAATTTATGCAATGCTCTCATTTGTGACTGTTTAGAGTTTCATCTTGATTTTCTTTAGCAGTAATTAAATGCAAAGTGGTTGATAAAGTGTAATGAACTGCTGGTTGTCACTTTTTCACCACCTTAAAATTTTAAAACTGCTACTAAACTTGGTTGAATCGTTGATTAGTATAATTATTTACTTTTAACTGACCATTGACGGAGATCTTAAGTACTTTTTGTATTTATTATTATTAATATTATTATTTTGTACAATTCTACATTTGACTAAAACGTTGACCCTGAGTGGCAAGCTACTTTAATTGACTACTAACACCATTTAGGGACCTTTTTATGTATTATATTTTGCGGCAGAAGTACAAACGCACGTTATTGTTCAAAGTGTTTACTTATTACACCACATGTATTTGTTGAAATTAGAAGGGTGCTGTCACAAATATTTTGGATGGCTTATGCATGTCTATACCAAACAGAAATATTCTATCCCCACTTTTTCTGACACTCAAGCACCTCTGAAAAAGTCAGTCGCGCGCGCACTGTAAATGAAGTCCAATGACAGATACAACATCAATTCAGCACGTGCGTTACCAAGGCTATACCGCCTGCCCCAATGACACGGAACATTAGCATATGTCACTATCTCACAAAAGATAGTTTTTTTTTTCTTTGAGGGAGAAATCAGCACCCGTTGAAGCAGAATCAATTCAGTACGTCCAGTAACTTAGTGGATGTAATTTAATGTGCAGTTTTCCTTTATGCTGCGACGGTTAACACAGGCGCGTGATGTGCGCAAAGGCGCGCGCGTTCTGCAATCACGCAGGGCGCAGGTATAAAGAGAGAGAATGACCACATAACCAGATATGCAGAATCCAGAGAGACCCTTAGAAAATGTGCTTTTACCAGGAATGTGCAAGTATGTATTTCTGGATAATGCGGAAGGAGTATAGCAGAGCGAAATCCGTAAGGTGAGCCCAAAACACAATGGCAAACGCACTGAATTAGACTAAGAACTTTCGTCTTTACTTTTAATGTTTAGAAAATGTATTCTTTAATAGCATGTTAAAATAGTAATGTTTTTAAAATATTATTTAAGTGATGTTTTTAATCAACTTTATCATATCTATATTTATGAACTTTATAAATGGGTTAACAAACGATTCATTTTTATTTTATTTTAAGTAAGAGGTAGTTATTCACAGAGCCTTAATGTAGTTTTTGGACTATGATAAGTGCAGCAATGTAATAACATTTGAATATCAGTTCATGTGTTTATCTCGTCTCTGTGTGGTTGTATCGGCATAATAGTGCTTTGCCAGATTTGTGGCCTTTGTGGCTTATAAGCAGAAGTGACTGGAGGAAGATCATAAAACTTAATGAACTTCTCGGCTGTTGGAGGTCTCAACTGTGGGAGGGCAAGGCCCTGCTCCACCGCCCGGTCTGCTTGAGTTGTTCTTTATGCCTGTCCAGAAACAGATAGAATGAGGAGCAAAAGAGAAAGAAAGAAATAGATTACTAAATGCTGTGGCTGTATCTTAATGTAGCTGTTAATGTAAGCCGTAGCTTAACGTAGCTACCGTTGCTGTTGTGTCTCAAGAAAAGATGGATAGTTGCAAGGAGAGAGGACATTTACAGTATGTGTATCTGGTGTGAGGTAATTTCAAATAATATTTCAGTATATTAAATGATATATTATATATATATATATATTTGTGTGTGTGTGTGTTATATTTTATATATATATATACACACATCTCAAAAACTTTTGTTGGATTGTGTGATATATAGTTGGACACATGCAATACTTTTCTTTAAAATTCTATTTTTGTGTTTAAACAATCCACATACCGTTAAATGTAAGCACATTTATTAGCATTTTTCATATAAAACCTTTTTTATATTTAATTTTACATTGTACATGTATTTTCATTATTATAAAGCCACCTCCAGCTGTTGACTGTGTTTCCATATGCACCTATCATGTTACGTTTAATACAGCTATGTCCCTTATTGCATTATAGCTCTAATTAAATATGCATAAAGAGTAGAGTCCCTAAGTATGCTAATTATTTAAATGAGCTTGTTTACTAGCTCAGTTGCTGTAATCTCGGTTAATCCCTTTGACGCTGCCTGTTTGAATGGTTTCCTTCCCCCCCTTTCTTAACGCATCCGGACTAATTTCCTAACAAGCTTCACTATGCTTATTTGTTTATTAACTCACAAGTGAACATAAGTATGATATTTTTTTACTCTGTACATATATGTTTGCTTTTCTTTGTTTCCCGCTTTGTAAAATAAGACATAAAAGAAAAGGCTTTTATAATATCACAGGAACAGATTGTTAAAATTAAGTAATTTTTTTTTAAAGTAGACCGTGTAGAACAACCGGTACTTAATTGTTCCTGCTATTGTGTGTGTAGGTCTTGAGAGATGAGGAAAGCTGTCGTTTTTTTTCCCCCACAGTGCGAGACTTTGTTTTTGTTTTTTTCTTCTCCACAAGCCCGTTGAAGGACATTGTCTCATCAGAGTGATAAGAGAGACTTTCGCTGATAAGCATGCTACTCCTTGTTTAGTTTTTTTTCCTTTTTCAGCCAAACACATCTTCTGTGAGGCTTTTTTTCCTTCTAACGCACCACACACATACCTAGTGAACACCTTGTGTCAGAGCAGTAGGCCTATGTATTTTGCTTATCGTACTCAACAGATGCGTAGAAGAAATGAGGAGTTGAGAGGTTCTTGTCAGGGTTTGATGCAGTTGCAGTGAGAGGAAATCTGTGAAAATGGAAAACTACGACATGATTAAGTTCCTGAAAGTTAATGGATGCTGCGTGCACAATTAGCAAACGCAGTCTCTGCAACTTGTTGTACGTGTCGGACATGTTCTGTCAATCTACCACTGCCGTGGAGATTTCAATGTTACGTTTAGCTCATTTTTATTACTTACAAAAGGAAATAACAAAACTTCAAAGTTGCGTCACAGCTCATTTAATAGTTATTTTTTTGTAAATAGTAGTTTTCATCATTGAACTTAGTGTGTGCGATATTGATATTGTACAGTTTATGTCATGCAGTCACTGCTAAATGTATCTCTCTTTATACAGTAAGAGAAAATGCTAACAACTGCCAGTGCTGATGTATGAATAAGTTCCAATCGGAGAGATTTCTTGGCCTTGTATTTGTGAATCGCAGCAGAGAACAGAGCTTTGAAAAGATGAAACATTGATTGTTGCTTTTGGATCTGATGCAAAGCGGGCTTAAAGGCGAAAAGGGGTAAATCAAACCTGAAGTGTTTGTACTGTAACTATGTAAACAGTGAGAAGGAAAAGCTGTGTATGTACATCTGTTTGTAGAGCGAGCGAACAGAGATGTGACTGCGGGATGCTTGAGTGTGTACCTTTGCCTTGACTATGAGAATGTCAGGGATGTACACAACATATACGCCCTGACACTGTGATGCGTAGATGTGCGGAGAGACTCTAGATCTACCTTATCGCTCATCCCGAAGGTTGTGAATGACAACCGTCATGTTGACGAGTACAAAAACGTGCCGAGTTAATTGTCAGATTAACCACAGATTACTGCAAATTCAAAGTCTTGTCGGGCTGATAGGTTTGAGTTGTTTTTGGGATCCCCGGGGCACTGCGGAGAATCGGCATGAAAAAAAAATATTTCTTTCTCTTTTTCAAAGAGTGGCTGGGCTAGATGATGTGTGTGTGTGTGTGTGTGTGTGTGTGTGTGTGTGAGAGAGAGAGAGAGAGAGAGAGAGAGGGTGGGTGGAAGAGGAGAGGAGAGGAGAGAGATACATACATGGCGGATAAATGGATAGAAGCGTTTTGCAATGCAAAGCTGTCTGTAGTGTTGGGGAGCTTTCTTGGCACTCCACTAACTGCTACTGGAGGCCCTGAGTAGATTTCCCCATTGCTAATGCCCTAGAAGTATTAATTCACTTTGATATGCTAATTAGAGGGCATTATGCAAGAAATGAGATTAAGTGGCAGCGTGAAGTCATTTGCCTGTCAGTAAATTGAGTGTTTTTAGCAGGAGGGGTTTGTTTTTTTTCTTCTCTTCCACTTTCTCTCGCTTTTGCATTTAAATGAATCAAATGAAAGGAATGTGGCAGAATGCTTGAAAATCATTTTTTGTTAGCAGATGCTGTTTTTTTCCCCCTTTCTTTCTCAGTCTCTCCCTCTCTCCCTTTTAATTTTTTTAGGTATCGTTTTTTTCCGAGGTCTCTTAAGCGTGTTTCGTTCACTGCCATTTTTTCCACGTTTAATCGTTATAACGCCATTATACAATGTCACCCACTCCCCGCTAACATGTTCGGGTCAGATTATTGGGCGGCATAATTAACAAATCAGATTATTTTAGTTTAACGTCTGCAGTGCCATTAACATGTGTCTGATCCGGGCTACAGCGATGGAGGAATCCCGGCACAAAGGGGAGAAGAAGCCTTAACGTGCGGAGAATAAACTTGTCTGGTTTGTTTCGAGAGGGAATACAGAAGTGCAGCAGCGAATTGAGGAAGACCTCTGCTGGGTTGACTGTGTGCTAATCAGACAGAGTGTGTGTGCGTGTGTGTTTGGGTTGTTTGCTTTCTCTCCGCCGGTAGAGAGCAGGGCTGGCGGCAGCAGTGGCAGATGCAGCGGGAGCAGCGAGGAATAACAAAGGTGAAAGATTACCTCCATATGGCATTTCTGACCAGGAAAGAGAGAAAGAAGGGAGGAGGGGTTAGGTGTGCTCCGAAGCAACACTCCTTTCTGAAGTGAGGTTTAATCAATACAGAGAGATTACAGAAAACTATTACAGGGCCAAAATCATAGGCTCCTCTTTCTCTCTCGGTTTCTCTCCTCTCCTCTTGTTTGCTGCCTCGGCGGCGGCTGCCTGCCTATTGACTTGTTGTTTTTCTGACCTTTGACTCATCAAGTTCAGAAACGGGAGGTCTGGAGGAGAGACTGCAGGAAGCCGGCAGTGTGGCCCCCGCTGCGCAGTTCCCCTCACACACACACACACGTACGCTATTTTTCAGCAAAGGGCTGTGTGTTGTTATTTGTGCATCCGCGGTGAGACCCTTCTTTGTGCACTCTGAACCGGCTGAATTAATTTGTAGGCACCATCGTAATTAACCACATGCGAGGCCGGCTAAAAGCATTACCTTGAAAAAATGGAATGCATGGATTTCTAGAGTAAGCGTTTCTTAAACCCTCGGGGACCATTCATTTTGAGGCGCCCCGACAAAACGGTAATGAGCCAACTAAATCTAGCCTGAAGTTAATTTGACATCTGCTGGGTTATTGTTGTTATTACTTGAATTGTCATTGTTCTATATATATTTTTTTTGCTATTTATTTTCTATTTTTAAATAATAAGAGGAAAAATAACATGAAAGTGATATTTTCGAAATCAGTTGATTGGATTATTATGAATGTGACGGCTTATTTTAATACTCCATGATTACAGATTATTAATTAATGAGAGAACATACTCATTAATTGTTTGCTAATTACGAAATAACAAAGGAGCACTTAACCATGAAACTATGAAAAATTGACTCCGGCTTGCGATCCATATTTGTGTAGGTGGGAAGCCGTGCGTCTCAGTCTCTTTATGACATCATCAAGAGCCCGGTCGTTATGATCCAAAGTAAATATTAGTGAGCGTCGCCCTCCTCTCTCGCCTTTAGTTACAATAGCAAAAGCGTTTTTTTCTTTTTTTTTCTTTTGCGAATGTCTGAGTAAATGTATGCAGCCCGCAATAGAAAGCCATTCAGCAGTGGAGACAATTGACTTTGGGCTGCTTTTTGTTCCCGTCTGCCCCAGCGATGCGTCTGCAGTGACAAGATAGTGTAAGGCAGAATGGCTTCTGCTCAGCAGGGCGCCTGGACTCCTGAATGCCGTGGCCTCTCTCTCTCTCTTTATCTCTCTGTCCCTCTCTCTCTTTCTCCGTTTCTTTCCATTGCTAGACTTTGTGTTTGAAATCGAGGAAGAGTGACTGCTATCTTCCTTACAGTGCCGTAAAACCCTTTTGCTTTTTCCTTTCCGGGAGAAGGTGGATATGGAAAAGAAAGAGCAGATGAAGGAATTAACAAAAGAAAGAGAGAGGGTACGGATGGATGTCAGGCTGGTGAGAGGCAAAAAAAAAAGGAGAGGAGAAAATCTGTAATCACAAGGTTTTACACGCTTTAAGCATTTGTCTTTTTTTTGAACAAATGTTCCCACTCTGTGTCTTGTATAAAATATTTTTTTACATATGAGGCTAATCTACTTCTTGTTGCAAATGGCAAAGGCTTTGCTGCACAAATAATGCTTCTATGCATAGGCTAACTGTACATATTCACATCTGTATGATTTCTCACTGTACTTATCCACCGTAGTGTTTGTCTGAGGCTTTGTGAAAAACAGCTCCATAGTTGTTGTTTTTTGTACTTATTTTTTTGTTTACGTTTTGTGTAGCACATTAGCTATGCAAATAAGCCTTTTATGGCATAACATTTTGGCAGGTTTATTGGGAAATGTCCCAAATGTACATGTAAATAGACCTTAGTAATGGCAGAGCTGGTGAAAATGCTGTTTCTTATTATGATAAAATATATATATTGCTATTGAAATGGCTCTGGCTTGTGTTTTTTTTTATTGAGAGACAGTCAAGGAAAGGAAAACAGGACATGTTGCAGGTCAGATTCAAATCCGTTTTTCCCACATGAGCACCAAGGATCAGTTTGTCTAGAGCTACTGCTAACACTTAGACTTTTTCAGTGATCGTGAATCTCAATCTCCTTTGGGTTCGATAAAAGGCATAGTGTCTTGATAGAAAGTGTGATAATCCACTGCAGTGTTTCTCAGTATGTGCTCTGTGCATTAGAGAGAGAACATTCAACTCCCCAGAATCTGTACGGCTGTTTGTGGCATTGTCTTTATTTTATACTTGTCTTATTCATAAATTGCCTCTTGATACCTCAACACACACACACACACACACACACTGCCAACCCCTTTCCCATTCTACCCAGTCTTAGATGAGCTCATGTTTCATTTAATTATCTCTGACTTCAGATTGCTCCTGTAGTGGACATGAAAAAGTTGATAAAGATCTTTTGAAACTCATGGCCAATCAGAGCAGGATTTCCACAGACACTTTTGTTTTATTTTGTCTTATATAAAACTACACTAATTCAATATGCTATATGATGATTTTTTCCGCTTTGATGCTTGACCTACACCTTAACCGGTGTCACATAAATGCTCTCTATATACATACACACACGTTCCTCAGATGCGGTGGCTGGCGCAAACCTCTGATGAATCTCACATCACCTTTGAATTGTCAGCTATCCTTTGCCGTTTAACTAAATTGTGCTCTGTATTGAAACATTAAATTTTCATTTAAAAAAAGTAAATGTTCCCACCCGGCGCTGCTGTTTTAATATTTTACATCTCCCCCCCTCGCCCTGTCATCTGTATATGAAATAAGTGCAATTTGTGATGCGTTGTCATCAATAATTTTGTCACCAGGGCGTAAAAGCTGTGAAACACCCATCCACCCACAGCACTGTTTGTGTCGCATTCAGAGCAAACTGTGATGCGATGAGCAATGCTAACGTTGGCCAAACGTTCTGGATATGATATTTGTGTAACTCAATTCATATGCCGCTGTCTAACATGGGTCCCATTTGTTATTGACACAAGGTTCATGGGCTGTTATGTTCTGTTTTATATAGATATTTCCGATATTGCAAGCTGTGGTGGTGCATCCAGTAATGGAAATAAAGCCTTTTTTTTTTCTCTTGAATTATTCTCAGTGTTGTGTTACACTGATTTACGTTCAACACGGCACTAAAATAAAGCCTGGGGTTTCAACCACGAACACCCTGGAGGCCCGTGAAGGTTCTGTAGGTTTTCTTTAGACTTATACAGAATATTTTTGAATAATTTGTACATATATCTCACAATTTATTTCTCAAAATGTGGTTAATTCATGGTAGAAAGACACAAAACTGTTCTAATCTGATTCGGTTGATTCGCATAAAACCACCATTTAAAATTGTGACAACTCACTGGCACAATACATTTAAATATTGGTGAGAGGCTAAGCATTTTTCAAGCATTTTCATATAAAAAATTCAATTTTGTGTCAAATATGGACAAACCCATCCGTTGGGTTTAATTTTTAAATTACATTTTTAACCCAACGTTTGGGTTTGTCCATATTTGACCCAAAATTGGGTTAAAACAACCCAGCATTTTTTAGAGTGTAATAGTTGGGTCCTTGGACTAAGCAAAGGTCAAAAAAGGATAAGAGATTGGGAGCCCCTGTAGGGTCATATTTAGGTTTCAAGAACCACCTAGAGAACCGTAAACTACAACTGTGCAGTACGTGCAATTATTCCACCTCCACTACTCTTACAGACCTGCAAATAACTCTGGCATGATTATTAATTTTGCAGGTGATTACACAATTCAAGTGCATTACTCAATTCCGTCTCAGCATTTTTACAGTCGCCCACTGAGGTAACGTCCAAGTACTTGCAGAGGTTTTCTTGGGTCACAGATACCACTCTGGTCGCAGGACCTCGGCTCTGCACGGCTATCCAACAGAACCTGCATCACTGTCAGGATGCTTATTAGCACAAAAAGGGTCAGGTGGGTGGGAGGGGAGGGGAGGAGAGTGGTCCTCTCATTGTAATGACATCGCTATTTATAGATCTCCATTTCATTAGCCTCCTCTGTTTCAGTGGTGAGATTTTCTCAAGGGGCAGAGGATGCAAGTCCATATACTTCCTCATGTGTGTAATATGAAGGGTTTGTCGATGCACACTTGCCTTTCTAGGGCAGGACTACTGCATAGCCGTGTTTATTTTTCTGTATCTTATGGTATTTTTGTTTTTTTATTATTTTGAATCCTTTTTGAGTTTAATCAGTGCGATTGGTTGGTGGTTATTTATTTATTTATTTTCATTCAATCTCACAATAATCCTTAAGTATTATATATTTTTAAAGAAAGTTCAAAATTGTAATGATCGCATGGATATTCTGGTTTGCTAAGTTTACTCTCTCTTTGAATTTTTTTAGATTATAAGTATTTTTTAAAAAGCAGTTTGTGGACTGTGTTCAATATCTAGTGAATGCACTTACTATTGGCCGATGCATTCTTAGAGCTCAGATCATTTTGACTTGTGTGTGCGGAAATCCAAACGTTTCCTTTAAAGGTAAATTAGACTCTAGTATAAGCCTGTTTTATTTAATTTTTTTTAGCCTAAAGCAGCATTTCAGGGTCTTATTCTCCCCACTGCACGGCTCTATCCTCCCCTCTTCCTATTTGCATTCCTCAAATGAAGTCCCTGTGCCATTGTTCCTTCAGCATTTCATACGTTAGAATGATATATTGAAAGCAGAAATGGGAAAAAGACTGCAACGCAATGAAATTTTAATCATCGTCTTCTGCTGCTTTAACAAGGCAAATAATTCTTATTGGCTGCTGTGTTAAGATTTCTAATATTTAATTCATAACAAAGCTGGCGTTATTCTGCCGCTGCCTTGTCAAGCCTCACTTCGTCTGCACAGAGCAGCGGCTAAAAAAAACCCTATAAGCAGACGTAAATGTCCGAAAGCTAGCGGGCAGCGTCCTCAGGAGTGGTTTCTAAAAATCGACTACTAGGCATTCCTTGGATTTAATCGCTGGAGGGGTTATATATCGATTGATTTGCACTTATTTATTTAACATCAAGAAAGCAGCCTAATGCCATCGCTCACTTTGACCGTGGCGTTTTCGGTTAATGCTCACACGTTTAATGTTCCTTTTTTTTCCCCGAGTTAAACATACACTCCCATAAATAAATGACCCTCACACACAGTTGACAGGAATTCTTAAAGCCATCCCGCTACTGTAATCGAAAAGTTAAATGCTAATGTATGTGTTTTTGTAACCGTGGGGACATACTGTCTTGGGTGAGGAAACAAGAAAAAAAGTTCTGCAGGCCACGCAGAGTATCTCACAAAGAGTAAACTATTGAACTCCTGACTGGACGTGATTTACGCTACGTGTTGCTAACGGTGCTAGAGGGAATGCTCCTCTGTCCAACTCTTCCATCTTTATGCATCCCATCAGTTAAACAATCCAGAAAGCCTCAACTAAATGTTACAACATTCTTTTCCTCAAAAGTCTCCAGTGAGCTGCCTAGGTAGGCAGCATTTTAAGTCATCATTCCAAGGTGAAGGCTGTTTCAAAAGATGGTCTACATAATTATGCTACTATATAATATGCTACCTATTTTAGTTAAATCCTAAGCCAGCATCACATGTCTCAACATGAATTCGTTTTTATTATTCGATAACATAAACTGAAAAGTTTGGGGTAAAGATGTTTTTAATGTTTTTGAAAGAAGTCTCTGACTCTCACCTACCTGCATTGATTTGATCAGAAATACAGTAAAAACAGTATTATTTTGAACTATTATTACAAATTAAAAGGACTGTTTTCTATTTGAATATATTTTAAAATATATATATATGGATATTTTATTCCTGTAATGACAAAGCTGAATTCTCAACTACCATTAATCCAATGATCCTTCAGAAAGCAGTCTAACATGCTTGTTGGTGCTTAGAAAACATTTCTGATTATTATCAATGTTGAAAAAACAGAAGTGCTTATTTATTTATTTGTTTGATGAAACAATGATACATTTGGTTCTGGATTATTTGATAAAAAGAAGGTTCAAAAGAACAGCATTTATTTAGAAAATACATATTTTATAACATTATAAATGTATTTACGCGATCAGTTTACTATATCCTTGCTGAACAAAAGTATTAATTTCTTTAAAAAATGAATTCATTAATTCATTGTGATTAAAAAGAAATGATTTTACCCAACATTTATCTGTGCTATTTAATAGTTTGTTGAGTAGTGCTCCATTAGTTTAGCAACATGCCAACTGCCAGCATACTTGAAATCAATTGCCAGTCGAGCGATCGCTATATATGTCCCACACAGACTTGTCGACCACATAGAATGTTCCAAATCAGTCACTGATGTTCCATGATAGTCAGAAGGCAGCTGTCTGTGTAGGCAGCACACTAGGTTTTGGAACAGAGCTTGTCTCTTCACCCTAAGCCCTTGAAGTTCATTTTTGTAAGCTGAAGCAACGGAAAGATGGCGCAGGGCCAGCCGGAGCTAGGTGCTGTCTCATGTTTCAGGGAGAGGGGGCAGATCCTGTTCTGGGCTCATGGTGAAATGGCTTAATTGGTGTCAGAGCCCCTGGGATAGTCTCTCTCTTTCTTTCTCTCTGGTTATTTCTCTCTCTCTCTTTCCCTTTCTCTCGGTGTGCTCTGAAAAAGCAACTTTACATCCTCTCCTCTCCTCTCCTCTCCTCTCCTCTCCTCTCCTCTCCTCTCCTCTCCTCTCCTCTCCTCTCCTCTCCTCTCCTCTCCTCTCCTCTCCTTTCCTCTCCTCTCCTCTCCTCATTGAAAGCTGGCCAGTTCGTGCTGCTTGAATGAGGAGTGAGCAGCACCATAACAATACTTGCTGATGTTTGGGATGACAGAAATAAATACGCACTCAGCTCCTGGGAAAGTGGTGATTAATGGCAGTGAGTAGGGGAACATTCTCCTTTCCTCCCGCTACACTTTGATGGGGATTGAAAAGCAGCAGAAGTAAAGGGTCAGGTTTTTATTCTCTCACGACGCGGAGGTCATCCTCGAGAACATTATTGCTATTTCCTGCTGCCTTTCTTTCCATTTTCTTTCCTGCTCTCACTTCTTCATCCTCTATTTTGCGTGTTATTGTCAGTTGGAGGTCCTTGGCGTGATATTTTCCCAATGAGGCGTCCCAGTATGTGGTTGAATGATATGGGATTTTCAATCGCTATTCGTATATATTGCAGCTATATACTAGTCAAAAGTTGGTATTAGGGTTGGTAAGATTTTTTTTTTGGAATGAAGTCTCTCACCAAGGCTACATTTAAAATACAGTAAAACCAATACAGTGATTTTTTTTATTATACATTTTTTTGCAATATAAAATAACTTTTCTAATTGACTGTGCTTTAAAATGTAAATTACCCCTGTGACAGCAAAGCTGCCATTACTCCAGTCCTCAGTATCACACAATCCTTCAGAATCATTGAATGCTGATTTGGTGCTAATAATATAATTCTTATAATCAATGTTGAAAACAGTTGTGCTGATTAATAGTTTTGGGGAAACCGACATACATTTTATGCATACAAAGCATTCTTTGATGAAGAACATTTATTTGGATCAATTTAATACATCTTCTCTGAATAAAAGTATTCATGCCTTTCAAAAAGAAATATCTAACTGACCCTAAAGTTTTAAACAGTACGGTAGTTCTCAATTGTTCTCAACTGGTAGGTCGAGAAGGTTCTGTTCTGATAGCTACTGTACAAATAGTAGGAAAAATAATGCTAAATGCAAATTCTAAAGTACAACTGAATGTGTATAATTGCCATAGAATGCTATATAATTGTGTATAATTATGATAACAGCTTTTAAAAAGGAGAACTTGCTTCCAACCTGTCTGTTGTTGATGTTAAAGGTCACGTGTCCATTCAAAGTTTATGGTATTTTTTTATGGCTGGCAAATTTTCTCAATTCACCTGCCAAAAGTTTTGGACCCTAGTTAAAATCATTCATGTGTAAAACCCCAATTCACAAACTAGATCTGATTTAGTTCGCACCATGTATTCATGCCTTCATATCAGTTAAGAAAGTGAGGTTAATCACTGCCACACAGTTTTTCCTCCTTCGCTCTCTTCTTTGTCTCCCTGGCAGTGGCAGGGTCCCAGGGACATCGCCTCAGTTACTTGTTAATTCATTTAATCAGGGATCTTGGCACTCTGCTCTTCTCCTGGCTGGTGCAGTAATCTTATTTAGAGTGAGACGCAGAGGAAACCGCATGTCCAAGACCTGAGAATTTCATCCCTGTCAATACACACACCGCTCGGCTCAGCGGGGTTACATCCGTACCACTGCTGTGAACACAATACAGATGCATTTCTATTGCTATATTTGAGCATTTATTTTTACGCTTTAAGCATTTTGTGGTCATCAGACATGGGGGAAAAAGTTTAACTCATAAGACCTTTGCATTGGCCCTTAGATTTCGATCTCAAATATCAAATGCGCCCTCATTTTGATCGCAAAACCATTTTGCATCAGAGTCAAAATGGGTGAACCGAATTTGACGACATGCGGTGGTCACAATATCATTATCAGCTGTGTCCTATTGGAAATGGCATGCATTTTTAATCGAGCTGTTCATCCCTTCACACACCTCCTTAGGTTTCATATTAGAAGAGAAAAACAAGAGGTCCAGGTCTGTACCTGCGATGAGGGCCTTTGGGGAAGTTTCGTAGCTGCAGAAATGTAAAGTGTGGGTTTAGACACTGGCCACTCTGCTGACAGCTCGATTTTTTGCTCACTTTTGCCTCTCAAATAAGCGGCAGCTCTGTCAGAATGATTGATAGCGATTTGTTTTACGTGGCACAGTTTGAGATTTTTCACTCTTTTTCTCTGCCTTAGAAGGAGTTGAGAGTTTTTAGAAGTGGAGCAATGAGTTTAGTAAAAAAAAAAAAAAAAAAATAGACAGACGAGTGCTGAAGAGGGTGTTTTAGATTTCACAGGGAAACTACATGTCAAATATTGATGGTAATGAACTAGTAGAATAGTTTGACTCTTAAAAATCCCCTTTTCGTTACTAGAAAAGCTGATGTTGTTTCTAACAAATATGTCCCTCTTGTTTCACTTTATTTTTTGTTTAATTAAAAACAATATACATATTGTGTGCGGGCGAAATGAGAGGATACATTAGGCTTTCTTTTAGTTCATTCCCATAACACTTCACAACCTTCTTAATTTGCCCTAACCTTTAATATAATCATGTAGAGTAAGGCATCCTAACACATGCAGATGTAGATGATGCACCAAGGACAAGAGGGCGTTTCTAAACTTCCTCCTCAAATTAGAGACCCTTTCAACGTGACACGAGGTGTACAGTAACATTCCCATCGCATCATTTTAGCTTATGTGTGTCTGCTCGCATTGAGTGTTTAGCTGACTTTTTTTTGTGCTGGAAATATTCTGAGCTTTAAATGTGCATATATGTGTGCATGCAGAGCACGGTCATAGTCACGCGGGTGCGCAGGGATGGTAGTGTAGCAGAGTTAATTTATTTAATGACTGAACCTCTCCTGTCTCCTGAGCCCTGATTATTCTCTCTGCCTGATGAGAGCAGAGATAGAGTGGAGGAGAAATAGAGCACACATACAGACACACACTCACACACACACTCCATAATATGCATTTTAACATGTATTTTAGATGTTTCAACATGCACACAAAATATTTGTAATCTGTAAAATGCAAAAGAATGCAACCCTAATACAAAATATAAATGTATATATTATAATTGCTACTAAATTATCAATTAAATACAATGACAATGCGTCAATTATCAATATGCATAGTGACTGTGTATATATACAGTAGACTGTACACAATAGTGTGCAAACTCTACCTCTCTCCCCCTGTCTATCCAGGCACTACTGATCAACCTGGACCGTAGGGCACACTGCTAACACACAGGGTCTGCAGTAGAATGGAAGCACTGGACCCTTGAGCTCAACCCGAACTTGAAATGAAGTAATGAAAACACAACATGATGGCTCAGAGGATGAGGGAGGAGAGCTAGAGAGAGAGAGAGAGAGAGCGAGAGAGAGAGTAGGAAAGTCAACGTATAGCATTTCCATAAACCATCATCAGCAATCCAGTGGAGGGTCGCGCAAACTGGAAATTATTTCTTCAGGCATTCGCTGTCAAGTGTTATTCAAATAGCGCCAGCCTCATATTTGAATAACAGCCGACATTTTGAATTAATTAATCAGCCCGAGATAGTCCAGGGCCTTTTCTCATTAGCGGACGGGTCAGGCCGGAGAAGATATATGCTCTGGTGATGATATACTTGTCTTTAATCGTGATTTATGGAGATTTGCGATCGCACACAATTTGTCAGAGGTTCCGGGAGCATGCTAAAAATAAATAGATAACAAAACAGGACAGAGCATATTTCATTACCTGATCTTTGATTGATCTGGCAATGCTGGAAAAATCTTGTTTTTTTTCTTTTGCAATCCACCGTGAGCATCACACTTGCAGTTTTATGTTCCCAGCTATTTTTTTCTATTGCGGTTTTATGTCAGTAGTGGAATATTTATGTAATCTTTGTTATTATCATTAATAATATTTAATAATAATTATTTAATAATAATAATTTATCAATTTAAATACAATGACAATGTTTCAATGTTTCAAAAAATATGTAATAATGTAGGCATAATACTGTTCATTTTAAGTTATAATTATATTATAATGTATTTTAAGTATATAGGTTAGATTTAGAAATCAACAGTTGCGCTAATATTTTTGTGGAAACCATGATACATTTTTTTTCCAGGATTGTTTGATGAATAGAAAGGAGCAGCATTTATTTGAATTTGATTTTTTTTTTAAATAATGTAAATGTTTTTACTGTCACTTTTGGTTTATTTAATGCATCGTTTTAATAATTGAATGCATCCTTGCTGAATAAAAGAAAATGTCAATAATTAATTCCTTTCAAACATCTCACTGACCCCAAACTTTCGAACGGTAGTATAACTATGTGTAAATTTTTCTCTCAGCCCCGCAGAAAACGTGTCCTAAATTAGAAAACGAGCGTTCCTTGTCGGCGCCCTATGTAAATAACATCCCGCGGAGTTGCTGACAGTCCAGTGTTAAGCAAGCTGTCACTTTTCTTCTCTTGTTTAGTGCCGGACAAACATTTCCAGAGATGCTATCGGATTTAAAACCGGGGATGCTGGTCTGCTGCTGTAGCTTCAGTTAAGAAATGTAGAAAATCACTTTACATTGTGTGTTCATCCATTAATATTGTATGTATTATTATTTTGGCTATGTGTGAGTGTGTATGTTCATATAGGTAATACATTCAAATCCAGATGGCTTGTGGCCAAGGAGCCTTTCACATCTAGGATTACACAGACCTAGTTTGAGTCGTGCTTAGAGACTCGTTAATGTGCTTGTGTTTTCAGACGAATTAATCATTCCTCCTGCCGGTACTCGTGCACTGTCAAGTGGACTTGTTCTAAGTGTGTGCATATACACGCTTAAGTAGTATGTATGTTTAGAAAGGGAAAAGTTCGGCGCTCTGTAAAATAAAGGCATGCTGGTTTGCGGTTTCGTGTTTGTGGGTGTTTGGACGCGCTCGTGGTGGTTAAGTGTGTAGAGCAGGAGTTTACGTTGTAATCTAGTGCCGAGCGAGGGCTGCGTGTTGGAAGTGTTACAGAGTAATAGGAGAGGCGATCTTCTAAATGCCTGAAACAGCTGCTAACTACGTCTGACTGTGTGTTTCAGCATAAACACTGCCCTAACAAGACTCACCCAGATGCCTGCCAACACACGAGCGTTTACACTAGACTTTTTCTGTTATGTTTACGGCTGTCTGAAGTAAGACGTGAAAGCGCTTCCTACAGGTATATGAATCTGCGCTAATAACCTGTTAGCACCCTTTCAGTGAAGTGCAAATAGAATTTTCTGCGCTGTTTTGCATTGTGTGTTTTTTTTATGCCAACACCATATGTAGATGAAACATAAGTATAACAACTTTCAACATTTCCCAAGGTGCATTAATAGTTTTAAGCTTTAATTGTTTTAAACTTCTGGAATGTGTCACCACATTTCACAGGAATCCAATTATAAACCGAAACATGCTTATTTGCATCTCACTTGCATCTTCTTATCCCTTTACGTGTTATTATTCTTCATTAAAAGGAGGCAAACTGAGTCTGTGTGGATGAGAGTGTCAATATATACATGTTATTATATCTAGTGTGTGTGTGTGTGTGCATACTTATGGGCAGGGGGTAGACGTGTCATATTGGCGTGCGTGCGGCCTTCATATAATGCAGCACCACGCTGACAAAACATTCAAATAAATTGCTGTCACTAAGTCCAAACGCCAGCTTCTGCGATTTTTATCTGACGGGCAGAGGACTCAAAATGTGCCACCCTGACAGCCAACTCCGGGACACCTATGGCAGAGAGAGGGAGGGAGACGGAAAGACAGAGGGATGATAGAAATCATGGATATGTCTGATCCGTTACACCACAGCACTCATCAATGCCTGATATTAGGAATGTAAGAAAAGAGCAATGCATGTCAGGAGACATGACTGGGAGAGGATGTGACATCACGCAGTTTGCACCGCTGCTTGTCAACATGCTGCTGATGTCACTTTTGGCGCCACTGGACAACTGCTGTCATGAGTCGTGTTTTTTTTTTCTCCACTTTTTTTTTCTTTCTCCTTTTTTCTTTCTTTCTTTAATTATGAATCAATTAATACTACATTATTAATTAGTTTAGTTGCATTTAACTAATATTTTCTCTCTTTGTTTGCAGACTTTTGTGCGTGTGTGTGTGTGTGTGTGTGTATGTACATATACACACACATATTATGTAAACAAACGTTTATGTTAGATGCGATTAATCACGATTAATCGATTTGACAGCACTAATGTTATTATTTTTAATTTCTTTTATTTCTACATATTTGTAATTAATATTAGTTTTTGGCTGCACATTTGAACAGTAACTAGCTATTTCTATACATATTAAGGTTTGTTTATCAAAATATTCAATCAGCTCTGATCAATTTTTACTGTTATGAAAATGCTAAACACACATCGCAAAGCTGCAATGTTGAAAAGGCTGGCTCCTCGACTCAGCCACACATTATTAAGCTATCTTGAAATCTCGCTCTGTCATTTATTGACAAAAGAGAAACAGCAGAAGGATTTGGAACTCGTGACGACGGACCTTCCTCTGCGTGTCTTACATTCTCTGTAGCATTGTTATTTTGCTCGTATGCCATCTTAATGAGAAATAGAGCCTCATTATGATTTTAAGGATGAGAGGGGAAAGCTTTTAATTAATGATATGTAAATGGTTCTGAATTGATTATGTTACAATATCAAGAGAGATGGGTAGAAGCTGTGGTGTAATATATTTTAATTAAGAATTAATTAAAAATGATGGCAATTTCAGAAAGCCTCACAGAAAATAGTGGAATTTACTCTCTGTCAGAAGTGAATTAGCCTCTGATTAAATTAATGCCTTGTATTTATAGCGTGGTTATTTTTAAGCCTCGCCAGGAAGAATTACACATTTTCTCTGATATAATTAGCTCTTGTGTCTTGGTGGTCCACCAACCGCTGGAATGATTAGAGGTCACGTGACTTCTGTACATTCTCATAATCAACCACGTTCCCTAATTGAATTCAATTTTGAGACATTTTCAGATTATATATTTTTTCAAAGCCTGCACAAGTCTGCTTTCTCTCTTTCACATTCATTTTTTCTAATGACTTTTGTTGTTTTTATACTAAGCTAATGACATTTTTGCATTTTCATATTTGTATTAAGACACGTTTTCTCACAGTGTTTGTGATTTTGGGTTTTACTAGGGACATGTTGGGACATTTGGTCATCACAATGCAGGTACAACTTGACACATACACACAGTGTTGAATCTGTTTGTATTCATAGACACAATCTGACACATCAAGCACAAAACTGTCTAACTCAATCTAAATTGAAGCTCTTTAATATCCACATTCTGTAATACAGTCATCACAGCAACAAAGCATGAGCCACTGAAAGTACAGATACAGCCTAAATGCATAAAAAAAAATAATCAAAATTAAACACTGTGGACTTAGACACACAACTGACAGAGTTTATCAAAGAGTCGACACTCCAGAGAGAGTGAACTGTGAACATCGGAAGACCCTGATTAACCTTTTAGCTGCATAGATCTTCCAGTCCTTTGTTCGAAAAGAGAGACGAAAGAAGATGCAGTTCTCAGGAGTGTAGGAGGCGGCGAAGAGGCCTTTGTTCTTGGCACTGTGTAGCACGCGCTTCAGGAAAGATCTCCCCCGCGATCAATGGAAGCGCGGCTGGGATGGGAGTAATCGAGGTGGGGTGGGGGTCCCTCGTGGTCGGGTTTGATTGGAGTGCTAAGTTTGGTGTTGAAAGGCAGAGGGGAACAGCCTGCTGGAATCAAATCCCGCAGGATCAGTTAGAGCCTCGCAACAAAAACACCTCCGTATTCCACAATAAAAACGAAATGCCTCACATAAGAGATCTTACACGAACGGCTCTTTATTAAACGCAGGGAAGAGAGAGAGACGCAGATTGCTCTTGATTTTGTGTGAGCGTGTGTGAACAATTGTCGCTAACGTGTTTACATATCGCACATATTATCCACGATTGGTGAGGTATATGAAGGTAGACAACGAATGTTCTACTCTGAAAATCATATATTTAATATATGTAAAAAAAGTTATTATATTATTATATATTTATATTATTTATTTATTTATTTATTTTTAAAGCCATTGGGACGTTTGTTATCAGTTATTAAGTTGATCATAAACCCATAGGCCCTATGTCTTAGTCTGTTGTCAGTTTTGTTCCTGGACATTTCTTAATACAATAAAATACAATAAATATAATTCATTACTTCAAAACACATATAAAAATAAATAAATGTTATATAAATACATTTGAATATAAAATATTGCATTGAGGAAACACGATGAAGAGAAAGACAAAGTACTCGTGATTTTGTATCTGTGTATTTTGTTTTATACTTTTATACATTTTATATAAGGATGGCGAGGCTTATGAAGACAGACAGCAAATGTTAGTTTACATTTTTTGGGGGGTGGGGCGGGGGTGAAATTAGATGTCAATACTAAACATGTTTTAACAGTGAAACTCAATCGATGTAAAAATTCCCCTCTGAATGAATAGAGCATTTGAGAAATAGAAATAGAGAAAGGCAGTAATAGGAGTCCAAGTCAGACAGCGTGGAAAGCGAGAGAAGGACAGAAGAAGTGAAGGGGGGGTCAGCATGTAAACGGGGGGTATCAGTTCCATTCCCTACAGAGCATCTCTCTCTCCCCCTCTCTTGCGGTTCACATCCCTCTCTCTCGCCCACCCACCCATGACTGGTCGAGTCTCGCTCCTCTCTTCGACACCTGCAACCAGTTGCAATACATCACTGTCAGGTCCGCTTTCCCCACCCATCCGCACACGTGTATGTGCGCGAGTGTGTGTACGGGGAGAGTTGAGCGCTCCTGACACACACTCCCCGGTGGGAGCGGTTGTAGGTGAGGGTGCGTATGGAGATGCCAAGTCCCCTCACCACCCTCCACTGCTCTCACGCTCAAAATATCATTCAAATGGAAGTCTGAGCATTTCTATTTTTTGTCCACTGGGCGATCTGAATGCATCAAGAGCGAGAGGTGTACCCGTGACATCGTCCCGGCTCTGTGGACAGAAGCGGCTCTGATTGGCTACCTCGTTTAGGGCACTTTGATCTAGTTAATACACTTGGTTAGGTTTGTTTGAGGTTGTCTAGCACTGACAGACTTTCAACTGTTGGCCCAAAGTCTGGTAGACATTGCGACCAAGAACCGCCCACTTAGACAGGAATAGGACGTCAACACGTTTCACACTCTCAGCTCACGTTTAGGAATTTATTTGGGTATTCTGGTTTCGAGGTTTCACACCATACATCTGTAAACCCCGGGTTAATGTTCTTATTTGCATATTTGCAGAGTCAGATATGCAAAACACATAAATATTTGATGAGGCAAGCACTGTTCAGTGTATAATTGGTTGTTTGTTGCTGAAATTAAAGTGGTTTAATTATGTATGGTGTAATGATGAAATGATATGATATGCACTTTTCACGAAACATATGAGAAAATCCTCAATGCTCATTGGGTGCCGCCTCTGTAGACATGTTAGTAGCGTAACAATTTAGTTTGGTGACGTGAAGTGTGAAAAATAGACATGGATCACACATATAATGACTTTACTAGCAGAGACAAAAGAAAATTCAGTAATTTGTACAACCAAAAAAAGAAGCCAGAAGACAGAAAGACATGAATCAGTACGGCATACACAAGGTGGAATGATGGAGAATATCCAAGTAGTGATGTCCAAGTTTCTACTTGTTTTTAGGAAAGGAAATGTATTATTGTGTAATCCGTTTTCTAAAACTCACTAGTATCAGTGTGTTGTGCATCAAATTCAAAGGTGATCTTTGTTTTCCATGTTGAGAGATGGCAGTACAGCGTCTAACACCATCGTGATATCGGTACTTAAAGCACACAAAGAACAAGTAACGCTAGTTTTTAAACTACTGAATGACACTTTAAAAGTGGGGTTTAAAAAGACGATAATCTGAGGTTAAGCAGAGAGTGGAAGGTCTGTAACTGTCTCAAACAACAATATTGAATATCTTTCAGCGATTTGATTTTGTAAATCGCACAAACTTTGATTTGTTCATCTTTGTAGGTGTTCATTGTAGCAGCTCTTGTCATTTTTATATAATAATATAATATCATATTTTTTTCTCTCTCATCAGACTAATAAAAGTCTGTGCACCTCGATTTCTAGATACTTTGTAAAGCCAACCAATCAGAACAGAAATTTTTATTTTGAACGACCTCTTGTCTTTTGTGTGCGATGTGAACCAGAAGGTCTGTCAATAGTTAGCAAGCATTCCCAGATCTGCGACTGAGAGGTTTAAAGAGATCTTAAAGAGGCTAGTATTCATTATAAAGTCCAACACATTCCTGCTTCTGATGATGGTGCACTCTGACGTTTCCAACTGTGAATGTGAAAACTGTTTCACTTTTGATTGTTCATTAAACTTCCCCACATGAGTCTACACTCATGACACCTGCTATGCCTAGCTTGTGTGTGTTTCTGTGGTCAGTGGCCATACGCCTCAACAGGGGTGCGGAACATGGAATGAGGGCCGGTGTGTGTGTGTGTCGTGAATGGGACAGAATTACTGCAAAGTGTGAAAGCAGACTGTAATGGGGTCATTTGGAATGCAATTGGCAAGGGTTAATGTACTATGGAGAGATGAGGTGATATTGGAGTGAAATTTGGGACCCGATAATGTGTTTAAATGAAAAAGGCAGCCATGAGCAGAACAGAAGAGTTGAATCAGGAGCTGGGAAGTGTGTTTGTGTGTGTGTGGGGAGAGGAGGTGGGACGTTTCGAGGGGGCCGTGAGAACAATCAAACTCACAGGCATACAAATGGTCGTCGGGCCCTCGCTCTCTTTTTCAATCTTTCCTTCATTTTTAAAACAAGAGTCCTCTCTGTGTCTCAGCAACCACGGAGGAAGTGTTATTTTACTGAGGGCCATCTCGGACAAAGCGCTCCATTGTGCTCTGCAAATTTATGAAATCATTTCCTGTATCATCAAGGAAAACACCAACATGAGAGTATGACAACATGAAATGTCACTTTGAAGGACTGCTTTGAAACTGAGCACCAAGGCCCCTATGATATTCAATACTCGGCATATGTTTAACATTACGGCCCGGATAAACAGCGCAATGGCCCGGTCTTGTCCTAAGATAAGTGTTTCAAAAACAGCCATAATGAAACCGAGAAGAGGCCTGGAGAGGACAGATCTTTATGCTTTGTTACATTAGCTAGTTCATTAGCCTAATTGCTGTGGGTAATCCTGTTTTGGAGGGGAACTTTAAGTGCAGTTCTGGGAGTTTCTCTTTGCCAAGGATCTTCACACTGCGAGAAAAAAA
Organism: Phoxinus phoxinus; assembly: GCF_949152265.1. Lineage (NCBI taxonomy): Eukaryota > Metazoa > Chordata > Actinopteri > Cypriniformes > Leuciscidae > Phoxinus > Phoxinus phoxinus. The sequence goes on from NC_136890.1 coordinate 16,565,876, forward strand.
AAATCAGTTTCTTAATCAGTATTCTTGTCTTGTTTGCTAAAAGAAATCCCTAAAACCAAGTGTACAAATAGACTTTATATGTTTGAATATATTTATATGTACTATATTTATAATATTATTAAAATATACATTTATTTTATTCGAATATTTACAAAAAAATACTATTAAAATGCAGTTATTTTCTTAATGCATTATTATTTTCTTGTTCAAAGTATTCTAATCAAATCTAATCTAAAATATCCTAAAGGGGTTAAAACTGTACTTAAAGATTCTTTATGCGCAAGTCATAAATTACAAGAATATCTGTCTTGTTTTAAGGATGTTCACACAAAAATACTGATTAAGGAAGCATTTTTTTTCCAGTACATCCAAGGGACATGCTGATCTTCTGTGCTACCCAGCTTAAACTTTGATCAAAGCCAAACTTCCTTAAGGTCATTCATGTGAATTCCCCCAGAGGTGTTAGTGTGCACTGGAGCGCGGGGCAAGAGTAGTGTGTGTGTGTGTGGGAAGAGAAAGAGAGTACAGTTGGAGTGCCCGTGCTGGATCACTGACCACCAGCCATTGCATTATCATCAGTCCTGGCCTCCAGTATGTGGATCCCTCTGATCACGTTTAACGCTGTAGCTGGACAGCAGTCTTGACTGAAGGTTCCTAGAGTGAGGATGTTTTCTTTTATCTCTTTTCTTGAGTTCACCTTGTGAAACGCTCTCTCGGTGCGTGTGCAGATCTCTCTCTCTCTTTCTGTCTTTCTCTCTCACACATTCAAACCGTGCCCCTCCGCTCCTCCTGGGATGAGGGTTTTGGCGAGGAGCCGGCTACTTCAGCTGAAGCAGATTTTCCCAGGCTCCCACAGGGCTATTTGAGCATGATTCCCATTGGGCCTTAACCCATTATCAATGTTCCAAATCATTTACAGAGAATCTATTGAGTCTTATACTGTAATGAACTCACTTCTCATGGCCTTCTCTCTCTCTCTCCATTTATATGAAAGTCAAAGTACTAAAGTACTTCTCCAATTTCATCTGACGCCACTGCTCTGTTTCAAAAGCCAGTGTTTGATTTGATTCAAAGTGCTCGAATCCAAACAATTCTGTGATTCCAATCAATGTGAGGCTTGATGTCTTTGAGTTTGATGTACTGAGCTCTGATGCCATATCACTTCTTTCAAAGAGATTTACCTCACACACACACTTAAGTGAAGTGTTGAATGTGCTTTAGTGGTTATTTGCAGCACTTCAGGTTCAGCTGAAACCCTGTCCTTGTCAAGAACAATTTTTCTTGAGTTCTTGAGTTGGCCAGATGGTTGATGTTTCATTATAGGTTCTTCAAAAGAACTTCCTAAAATATAAAGTCTGCTATCAATTTTCTTGAATAAAGACCCAAATTCTGTTTGAAAATAAACATGCTGTTTTTCTAAGTTGAATAATTGGCTTTCAGATTGTTACTGTATTGAAGCCAAAGCAAATTATTCAGATATTATCTTGGAAATATTTATTGAAATTAAGATGGCATTGTATCATTATTCCCCACTGTTAATTTTAGATGTAGAACAGTGTTTTTTTTGTTTTTTTTTAGCTTTTTAATTCAGATTAGAGATTTTGAAACTGGTTTATAGAACAAGAAAATAAAAAGTTATCCTATAAGGAACTTATAAAGGTTCTTTTGTGGCATCAGGGGCTGGTTGCATAAACCGCTAAGACTAGTCTAACAAGTTAGTCATCACATTTGTTCCTGTAAGTCTGTTTATAAATGTTTTAAGTCAGTTACATAAAAATGTAGATTGGTCTAATTTGATAGGGAAAAGTAAGACAGATTACCCCTAACTAAATGCTACTTCTTAAAGGGATAGTTCACCCAAAAATGAAAATTCTGTCTTCATTTACTTTCCCTCAAGTTGATTAAAACCTTTATGAGTTTTGTTCTTCTGCTGAACACAAAATATTGTGAAGAATGCGAGTAACCAGACAGTTGACGGTAACCACTGACATCCGTAGTATATAAAAAAAATACTATGGTAGTCAATAGCGTCAACTGGTTACAGACATTCTTCAAAATATCTTCTTTAACTGGCTTAGACTTTACAGGACTGTTTTTGGTTCTAACTAGAGCCTTTATCTTTTCTTATATTATTCTTATTTTGGTGGCACAGCAAAGTAAACGCACACGATCAAATAATGTGTGTTTCCCCCAATTTGGACTTACAGTGGTGGAGCTGGTGTTCCTTAAGAACTTTCATAAACAGGCCTCCGAGTCTGGAGCGAGTGTAGAGATCTCATTTCTGGTGTCAGACCATGTGCAAGGCTCTATAGCAGACATCTTCCCCTGTCTTTAGGGATAGCCACTCCTCCTCTTTATCTCCCTACAGCAGACATTGGTTGAGAGATGAGGAGATTAAAGCTGCCCTCTCTTTTGTGTAACACCATGTCTGCATTCATGTGAGACGTGTGATTGAGAGAGGTGAACGAGTGCTTAGAGCAGCTCTGCTGTGGATGATATGAAGGGAATTACTCTCATCCCTGTCTCCCTTTTTGTGTGTGTTGTAGCGTTTCTCTTTCTTTCTTTCTTTCTTTCTTTCTTTCTTTCTTTCTTTCTTTCTTTCTTTCTTTCTTTCTTTCTTTCTTTCTTTCTTTCTTTCTTTCTTTCTTTCTTTATAATATAATATATACACACTGTATTGAAGCAAAGTAGCATAATACTACGAATGTGAAAAAAAACGAAATACTACATACATGATGTCCCAGCATTCATGTCATGTCACTGGAAAAACACTATCAGAAAGAGAGAGAGAGGGCAAGGGGAAGAGAAAAAAAAATCAATGGCGCAATCTTTTTCTTTTTGCCTTCTCCAATCCGTAATTGAAATGGAAAATCAAATGAACGGCGAGCAGATAATTGTTTTATCAATATTCCCGGGCTGCCCTACAAGGGTCAGCGGCGAATGATCACGAGGCAGGGATATGACGAGGACGAAATGCGAAATTGAACAGCTAGGAGGCAATAAATCAGTCCTGACAACTAAGAGTGACCAGCACGTACCCGGAGCGACCTGTATATCCCCCCTCAGAGTCTGTCTCCAGGCGGAGCGTGCTGAATGAAGAATATTCATCGCTTTACCCATCTCTCTTAATGTCCTTATCAAATATTAGCTCAAGAAATTTCTCAGGAAACGTCAAGGTCAGTTTGGACGACCAGTGCCGTCATTGTTCTGCTTAAATAACCTGAGTGTAACCGAGGACACATGAGGCAAAAAGACTGACTCGGAAAAGTTGAATATGCTTTAGAAAACATTTTCCGCTCCATTATGTATTTTCAAACCAACACGTTTGGCTGACTTTACAAATCTCGTAAAACTCAAGGCTAAAACTGTTGCTGAAAATCAACCTCTTAAATCAGACATCAGTCCTTTCAAATAGGAACCATCCTCTAGCCAGACGTTGACAAAAAATATGAAATTGATTTGGTTGACGGGTGTTAAAGAGTCGACAGTAGAATGTCACAAACAATGAATGGTGGCAGTCGCTGAGAAAAAAAATCAATGGATAAAGGTACGTGCTCGGGGGGGGTGGGGTGTTTAGAAAAGGACTTGGCAAGTGCCCGCCATCCCACGGCTGAAGATCCATCTTCCTGGACTTGTGATCAAAAAGGAAAGCTTGATGGGTTTAATGAAGGAGGGATCCAGAGAAAGCTGACAATACAGATATAGATTCAGCAGCGCAATGCTTCGCACATCACAGCAGACTACTGTCAGTCTGACTTATTGAAGATACATCTTAATCAAATGTGCAGAGGCAGTGGAAAGTGATTGAATCCTCTGTTGTGCTGGATTTGGTTAGGCAGTTGATATTGAGAAACGCAAAGCTCTAGTTTTAGTCAGCATGTGATGTTTATACTGTACTGTCAACTTTTCATATGATTTAGCTTTATAAAACTATTACAAATTCTGATGGTTAAAGGACGAGTTTCTCCGAAAATAAAATGCCCTCACCCTCATGTCTTTCCAAACCTATACGACTTACTTTCTTATGTGTAAAACCAAAATAGAAGTTTAGCAAAATGTCCAAGCTGCACTTTTCCATAGATTGAAAGTGAATAGTGACCATGGCTGTCAATTTTAGTCTGTTCCTCACACTAAGCTGTTGTTTGACGACTTTTGGTCACCTTTGGGTTTGAAACAACATGAGACGGAGTAAATTAATTAAAAATAATAAATAAATAAAGTGTCGACAGTTTTGTTTAAATGGTCATTACTGGTAACCCCTCCTCTGTGAGTCCCGTTACTTTGTTGGGATTGCATTTGTAAAGCCTGGGCCATATGCCGCTTCCTCTTTAGCTGGGATTATGCCACCATTACTGCTGATAAAGGCTGTTTACAGGCTTGGCGCGGGGTTGGTGCTTAGGGCGATTGGAAACTGGCACTGGTCTCAGTAGAAGTGTTTGGCTGATGCCAGCTGCTCAGTGCCCTGGCCGTTCTGTTTTGTAACAAGTCTCTCAAAGTATAAATGCTGCATGTTCATGACGTTTATTTTACTTTCGCTGTTCAGTGTTGGTTTTATTGGAAGTGTAATTATGTTTCACTGTTGGTGGTATTTTGGGAATGTGCTGTTTTACCTAAGTGACCAGTCAACAAATCAATCTTTAAAAAGCTCTGAATAAGTAGTCTGGTTTCGGGTTCACCTGACCTGGCAGACTTGTTTCCTTGGGGGGCATTTACATGAGACAAACATTCTTGTGTTCTAAAACAGTTTGATGTAAACGAATGGAACAGATTGGAGGGTTCATGTTTTTCAATGTTGGATTCTTTTTTAACCTGGCACACCAGCCTACAAATGCAATGCTCAGGGCAGGACACTCAAAGACCAGGACAAGACACAAGTCCAAAAACATCGGTATAAATATATAGCTGTATTCATGGGACTTTAAAAAACTTTAAACAGCTTTTTTGATAGAGTTGCTAACAGCTAAAGCACAGTACACTGCTTGGATACCAAGAAATTCATCACTAAAAATCATAATTTAAAACTAGTAGTTGGACATCAGGTTTACACTTGTGACGCCTCCCTAGAGGCTCTGAAAAAAATCAATGTATTGCTTTTGTTGTATTCAATGTATTAATGCAAGGACATTAGATCGAGAATTTCTGTATTATAAGTTTAAGTGCGGCCACGTTTACCATTGTTTAGGCCTAGTCAATTTGCTTGTGGGCGAAATCAAGTCACTTCAACAGGAATCCTTGCGATCAAAGTGTGTTCAGTGTGAGCTGTGCTTCATGCATTATGGACAAAAGACAATTTGCTGATATTTTGCTTATGTTACCGCACCTTTAGCAAAGGGTTAAAGCTTTAAACTTTAAGAAAGAATCCCATTGGTTGATACACATCGATTGTGCTTCCTTACAATCAATTCAGCCTTCGGGACGTCAATCAATGTGCGTGGTACGCTTAGCGTCGCGCTATGATAATGACCCGTTCCCATGACACCGGGGGCCCCGATGGCCTTGCACGTCTCTAATTAATAATGTAAAATCAACAACTGCCTGATTCCCAAGCAATTGTCTGGCCATCCTTTACCTGCACTTGTCAAGCTGATGCCTTTCATGCAAGCTCATCTGTCTGGGAGGGAGGAGAAAAAAAAACAATGAAAAAAAAAGTCTCTATTCAAGTTCAGCCAAGACTAGCATCCACGGCACAGCTGATTGAGTGTATTGATTGGCACCACGAGAATCAGCCTCTTTGATCAAATGCACATTGAGGCTGATGTGTCTACACATGATATGCTCTTTTGTAGACTTGCCAGACCTGTTTGAACTTAGGACAGTGAAACTCTTATTAGCTTTTTGTACGATTTTGTAATCGGTCTGCGAGCTTGATGCTCAATGTTTTCCTGTGGAGACGTATTTCTATAGCAGTTAAAATCGAGTGATCCGGGGTATGATTGTGTATGTGGTGTCCATGCATGTAGTGATCTTTTCAATGATCTTATTTATTGATTTCAACAATGACTTTTAAGCTTTTAACATCAAATTTTTATAGCTCTTCCATGTCTTGAGGCTTTTTTTGCTTTATTTTGTTATGTTGGGTGTCTTAAGTTATCTCTCTCTCTCTCTCTCTTTCTCTCTCTCTCTCCACTCTTTGGGTGCCCAGGGAAATCACGCTGATCAATATTTCCCATTTTAGAGGAATTGCAGCAAACATTCAAGGAGAACAGAATTTACAGTACCTTCTGCTCAGCTCTAATCAAACTATAATTTAAATGTGCCTTGTGAACAATTGAACTGAAATTAAAGCAAACCACACAATCATCGTGTTTGTTTGGTTTCTTTTAGAGGTCAACCTAAGCTTTATTTCAGCATAGCATATGTACGGATTCTCTCGCTATATTGCGCTTTTGACAGAGATGGCAGCTCGTACTCTGTTTGCGTGTCTATATTTATAATTATTCGAAGTTTGTCTTCTTAGTATATAAATCAAGGGATGTAATTTCAGCTGCCTTTTATGATGGTCAAGGGCCATTGCACAACTCAACCTCATGCTGTCTTACCATTTCTGCTGCGGGGAGATCCTTTACATACCGATGTGCACTTCCCAGCTCCTTTTAGCATGCTGGTCGTTTTCTCTTTCTGCTACTGTTCCTGAAAGAAGAAACCATTTGCGCAAATGACCACAGCTTTCAGAAAAGAGCTTGGATTACATGTTAGCGCTGTCATGTTGAAAGCTAAACCTTTAGTAGCTGCTAACTGGAGAGTTGGGCGAATTACGACAACTAAATGATTCCACTTATTTATGAAGTAAATGCACAACTGGGTGTTTCTTCAACAATAAGTACTTTTGGCCCTGTGGACTTAGTAATACACTCTTTGACAACACTTTTTTCAGTCTCACTAGTTTAATGTGTCCTCTAATGCATCACAGTATAATTATGTAATTTTTGTAATTGTTTCTGAAACGCCATGAACGTTTCCACCACTGTCTTTTCACCACATCTCAAATGATGTATTAATAGCATGGACGACTCCTTTGTCTTGCTAAAGCTCATTTAATTACTTTTTTTATGTATAACTTGTAATAAAGTTTTATTAAAGTTCCACATTCTAAAAACATTTGATAAAATATGAATACAATTATATTATTTTAAATATTCCACTTACAAGTCAAATTTACCTTGATTCTTCACACATCACATTTCTCAAGGTGACTTTTTTGGGGGGGTAAATGACAGTTGTAATTTTTTAAAATTGATAAAAATCAGAAATCTAAATATTGAAATGGTGTATTTAAGTGTTTGTTTAGATCAGAATAGTTTTAAACGTAATAATTCATATTTTAGGATGGGCTTTCATAGTTAAATATCAAACGTCTGTGATGTAAAACTAAATTGGTACATAAAATTAATTTAAAAATTAGCAGAAATAAATGAAGGTATGAAAGCAATTTCCAGGGAGGACATTAATATAACAAAAATAATGTTTAAATTTGTTAGTTTTAATAAAGATCAACCCCTGGGACATAGCAGTGCCGAAGTTGAAGGAACACCCAATTACGTAAAGAGTTTATATATAAAAAAAGTAATATTTACACTGACTTTTCAGATAAATTGCTTTTATGTATAATTAAGTTTATTTGTTTATCTAATCAGTTGCGGTCATATAACCTCCAACAACATCCAGGTTCTCCACAGGGAAAAACACCTTGAGGCATTTTCGTGCAGACAGCGAGAGCAAGAAAAGTGAAAGAAAATATTTATACAGTCCCCTAATGTGAGACTTTTTGGCTGCAGAGATTCTTTGCTGGAGCCCGGGGGTGTTGTGTAGTGCTTTCTCGCTCATGCATGTCTGTCTGTGCACTGAATCACGCCCCAGTCCCCAGTCCCCGTACAGGAAGCCCTGCTTCAAGTCTCAGGGGCCCGGTGAGATGTTGGCAGCGGCCGAGTTAAGCCCTGCTAGTGCGGACGGACCGTGATATATGACTCACACACTGTGCGTATGTGTCAGTGATGAACGCTTCTGGAATTTCCCTTACTCCAACTTTTTTTTTTTCACATTCACTTTTTTATTGGAGTGTTAACAGTAATGGTTTATGATGGCAAAGGTTTCTTTTTTTCCCGCTAAAGTGTTTTCACGGTACGATTTTGGAAAGGACCAAGCCAGACTGCTTTTAAAATAAGTTCTTTTAAAAGTTCTATTCTGAAATGCGGCTTTCCTTACAAGGCCCATGTGGTCATGGTGATCTGTAATGATTTGTTTGTTGTGGGTTGGTTTGCTGAAACGGAGCTCCTGGCTAGAGTTATCTGATGGTATCAGTTACAGGGTTATTCAGTCACAGAAGCATCGGACACTGCCAAATGGGTCGGGATGTTCGGGGGGCGTGTGCTCGGGGTGAGTTTGAATTCGAGCGTCTGTGAACATCTAGGGTTCACGGAGTGTGCGCTGGATTCAGCTGGTTTCTCATGACAGGTGTCGACAGGGTTCGAGCTCCGCCTGTCACAGGTGTGTATATTCAGATCTTAGGACAGTCCTGGACAGCCATGAAATGAGACACTAATATCTTCCTCTATCTTTCACTCTCACTTTTTCCCTCTATCCCTCCCTGCCCCTCTCTCGGTTGAAATCAAACAAAAAACGATTGTTGTCTGTGACCGGCCTCTCCTTATTTTGTTCTTTTTTTTGTCAAGGTTTTTTTCTTTTCACTGAGAAAGTTGGCAAAAAGGTCAAAATTCAAGTAGATTTATTAAGTGACATAACTAGTAAAAAAAAAAAAGTCCAATTAAGCAGGTTTCTGTTGGTCAATGAGAATCGGTCAATCTGTGTGGGGAAATGTTTCCCCCTTATGCAAAATTCTCAATCATGTGGATTCATATTGAAACGACTGTATTTCGCCTGTGACATTTTACATGTCATCTCTGTGATAAAACGTCACTAGGGACGAGTCAGTTCTGTCAACATTCAAACCCGTAAATGTGCTTCTCATGTATACTCAGTCACATGACTATTACACGGTTTTGTGTAAGTTATAAATGATCATATTTCTATGTAGAACTGTATGCACTACATGTTTACATATTCAAATGTGCACTTTAGCTCTTTTAACCACAGTTTTCTTAATTTCCTTTCATTTTCTTGAAAGTTAAGCGAGAAAACACCAACATTTCCAATTCAGACTGCAATAAAATCCCATGTAAAGCAATTACAGTCTGAATAGGGGTTTTGCTCTATCATTTTTTTTTTTACTAAGGTTCAATTTGGACTGAATTAAAATCATAAAATACATTTGTGAAACACATATTTAGCCAAATAGGGTTTTACACAGCACCACCTGCATAATACCCTCCCTTCCCCTCCCGTGTGTGTGTGTGTGTGTGTGTGTGTGTGTGTGTGTGTGTGTGTGTGTGTGTGCGTAGAGGAGGTAATGTTTCGGAAAATGTCACTTTCACTGGCTGGCCGTGGCTTGTCGTAGGTCAGGCTCGGGGTGCGGGCTGATCCAGTTATTAAGTCCAAAATCCCATAAACAGCAGTCTCAGCCCAATTAATAATTTACATAATTAACATGCAATTTTAAGTTGGGGCTGGCAGAGCAGGAGCCGTTTAGGGGAAGGAGGGGCCGGGGTGGGGGGTTGGGGGGGGTAATTAGGGCTAATGCAGCCGTGCCGCTAGAACCCCTGTTGACAATTCCAGCACATTCCCTCTCTCTCTCACTCCCGCGTCCTCCTCAGCATGGTCGACTGACAACTGGGCGACAGGCTTTCCCAGCTAAAGCGAAAGCCCCCTCTGACAGTATTAATAGTTGACAAACTGCGCCTAAAGCCCGGGCATTGTTTCTGTCACTTGTTTGGTTTGATGTCAGTGTTAGCCGTTATAAATCAATAGTGTCAGGATTTGGTAATGTTTATAGCAGAGCCAAGGTTTATTATTTCATGTGACTGTCATGGACAAATAGTATTTATCATAGCTGTCTATAAATTACGGCCGACAGACTGTTGGTTTACCCAAACCCACTCCACTCTAGCAGGGACCATTCCGACGTCCACTTCCATATTTAAAGCAATTTATTTTCCCTGAGCCGGAGCCAGACGTTAACCCCACACTGGTTCTCCTCTCTCTCCATTGGCCTGCGTGTGCGTATGTGTGTGTGTTTGTGTTGCTGCAGTGGTTTCTGCCGTCACATTAACACTTCCTAAACAGCTCAAGGGCAGACCTCGAAACATGACCTCTCACATCTCTCACTCCAGGAATTTTCTTTTTTCTTTTCTTTTCCTTTCTTTTCTTTTTCTTTTCTTTTGACCTTTCTTTTCCTATTCAGTTCTTTCTTATACTCTTTAAAATAAAGATCCTTTATTAGCATTTGTGGTGAATAACTTTTAACATGCACAAAAGTTATTTATAGTGGAATTTTCTTTTAATTTACACTAAGAAAAACATGGTTCTTTTAAGAAAAACATGGTTGTTTTGGGAAACCCAAAATAGTTATATGGCATCGCTGTGAAAAGCCTCTTTTAGAATCTTTATTTTTTGTATGTATTCTCTCCTATATTTACATTTTATATGTAAGTAATATATTTCCTGGAACAGGGCAAAGTAGGTCACAACAGTATTTACAAGGTGGAATAAAATCACTTTACTATAGTTAAACATATACCAGCTGTTACTGGTGTCTAATAGAACAATGCTATCTTTTAAAGAGACAAAGACGATTTAGACTGGAAGCTTCAGTAAAATATTACCACTGCTCGTATTTGCTCTCTGTATATGTGAATTATGTCATGTTTACAGTAAACACAGACCAGGATGAAATTATGTGTATGGCGAAGCAATTTAGAATAGTAAGATAAATAGGTTTGCTAACTTTTTAAAAGCTTTCCATATTTTTATTGTTAATGTCAATGGCTGTATGTCCAATTAAAGTAATATTAATATCTTGGGCTAAACCACGGGTTGCATGAAATGCCTTCATCCCCAAAGAATGTAATAATAATGCGTTTCAGTATTCGACCAATGACATTTTTGTTTACTTTTGTACAATAAACAATTTCGAGTTCTGGGTCATCACGTAAAAATCAGTTGCGAGCCTCTGCAGCGAAGTGACAAATTAGTGCATTAAGATTCTACGTCAAAACATTTTTCCTGCTCTCCCTCTCTCTCCTTAGAAACTGACCATTCCCTCTCACTCCACCTCCCTCTCTCTCTCTCTCTCTCTCTCTCTCCCTCTCTCTCTCTCTCTCTCTCCTTGCCTTTGATGATAGCCGTGCTGTCTCTGCGTGTAAGAGATGTCTTTGGCCTTGGAAATGATTTCTCGGTGGCCAGGCCCAGCTCTGTGCTATTGATCAGTGGCAGCCATTGACTATCAGTTCCACTTGCAGCAAGGAGGTCATTAGTTACCCACACACACACATTCATCAGAAGGCAGCCGTGGATCACTTAGAATGCTAATGCACACGCTAGGAGCTGACAGCTGGACCAGGGGGAGAGAGAACGAGGGAGAGCGAGAGAGGGGTGGCTGTAGTGTTGTTCCTGTGTTGAGGAGGCTGTATCAAGGGATCGCATGCTAAATTGTTTGCGTGTGTGCACAATTGAACTCCGTACTCTATTCTTAGCGGACCGTTCGCCAACGTGTGTGCACTTTTCCTTACCGTACCACTCCTGTGGCCAAGCCTGAGAAATAGTGACGCAAAAGAGAGATGACATTGGCTATCCAGCCTGTACCTGCATTTGCAGTCTTTTCTGACAAGGGCCACCATGCCTGACCTAGCTTGTTTTAGCCTACGGCTGAACGTGACCATACCCTTTAAAATATAAACAAACAACGCGCAAGGAAAGCAAGGGAGAGCGAGAGAGAAAGAGAGAGAGGGAGCTTTATAATTGGGCCAAGCGAAGCTGCGGGAGGTGGCCGAGTCTCCACGTTCGCCTTTTGTATATTCATGACCCCCCTGACTTGATTGATGGAAGGATAGCGTTTGGTGACACTGTCATTTGCAAGTTGAAAAGGTAGCACAGTGGCTGGAGCCGCGGGCTGGGGTCCGGGCTAGGACTGTGGTGCAAACCGAGAGAGAAAGGGAGAGAGAAGGGCTCATTTCTATGCTGATGATATCCAAAGCCCTTCTCATTTCCTTTGTCTCCAGTGGAATGACATCTGCTGACAACAGACACTTTCCAAAGGGCTTCACAGTGGTGGAACAGAAAGAAAAAACGTGGGATTCTGGGTATGTTAGTGTATTTGAAAGTTTTACAACTATTTTAAAAATACAATTATTTTTAATCCTTATTGTATCCGACGTGCAAAAGTTCCACTTAGAATTATGGCAACTAAAACAGCGAACAGCTTGCTTTCGTGATTCTGACACTGTAACACACTGTATCACTGTCTACATTTACATATAAATGCCTTTGTGTGAACTACAACTGTACTTGAAGGTCTGTCAGCCATAACAAAGGTCATTTGCATAAAAACATGTCCTAAAGGTACAGTAGCAAAAACAGCCTGTTTACAGAACTCTTTTTTTTTTTGGTGCTAAGTAAAATAAATTTATTTATAAATTGTTATAATTATAAAATAAATAATTTTCAATCTTCATGTTGTTCCAAAGTTTCTGCCTTTCCGTAGAACACAAGCAATTATAACAAATGGGAACTGATGCTTTCGAACTTCGAAAAGGACACAAAAGCACTATAAAAGTGCATTTACACTTATTTACATGTTGATACTTTTGATAATTAAATATCAAAAATATCTGTTAGAACAGATTAATACTGAACATGCCACTTTTTAGATTGTATTACTTTCATAGTTTATATGTATAAGTGCTTAAAATAGTAATAATGATTCATGATCAAATTGTTCTTTTGAGTCTGACCATTTCAATTAGCAAAACCACCAGTCTGAATGATTCGTTTTGAGTTGGACTGATCCTGTACATGACCGGCTTGTTGGCCTGTATACACAGATAGACACATACACTCTGTTCGATCGGCTCGCAGTTTCAAGTTGTGATGTGAAATGTGCAGGTGTAGCTCCCATCTTTGTATTTACACCAATTAACACATAAAGTGTAATTACCCCTGTGGAGTCGGTTGGAAGTCCACAAATGAGGGCACCGCCGAGGCCCCTGGCAGCTGACACACAGAACCACAGAGAGAAAGAGGAGAAATTAGTAAGTATCAATTAAGTGACAGTGATACTGATGAATGCTCACTCTGAAAGGTGTCAGATGAAGACTGTGTGTGGGGACTAAACCCAGAAGACTGCAAGATTTGAATGCGCCATGGGGTCCGTGTCACTTAATGCTGTCTGTATGTGCTAAGATGAGGACAACAGATGGAAAATGAGCACAGAGGGGCTGCAAAGCCCAAATATAGCCCACAGTTTTGCTGCTGTTTCAGAAGTTTCAATGTCAAAGGTTTTGATTTAACATATTTCAAATATTTGATATACTCTACTTTGTAATAACTCTGATTTGAAATGTATGATGCTGAAATCATTACTTCAGTCTTCAGTGTCACATGATCCTGTAAAAGAGGGCTTATTTGCTGCCCAAGAAACATTTCTTATCATTCTTTGATGAATATAAGCTTCAAAAGAACAACATTTATTTGAAACATAAATCTTTTATAAGTTATTATAAATGTCTGTACTGTCCCTTTTAATCAATTTAATGTGTCCTTGCTGAAAAAAAGTATTATAAAAAAAAAATCTTCTCAAACTTTTAAAACAGTAGTTTTATTTAAATATTTCTATTCACATTGTACAGTATATGTGCCAAATTTGATAAAATATCCACATCTAGATAAGTAAATATATGCGTGTTTTTTAAGAGTTAGAGAGACAGTGTAGTTGCACTTGTCTTTCTCGCATTGTCTTGGATTCCATGGCTCTACAGAGATGAAGAGCGAGAGAAAGAAAGAGAGAGGGAGAGCGTGAGAGAGCGCAAGTGTGATGGATAAGCTCAGGGGCTGTTTACAGCAGTGTGTAAAGCATTAAAGAGCTGGCAGAAGGGCCATTAGCATAAATGTTTAAATCAGACAAACAAACTTATGTACCCAAATGAAAATGTTTTCCTGCATTAATCTGGAGCAGAAGGCTCTAGTAGAACAATTAGTGCCTCTCTCATTCGCTCTTTCCCACTCTTTCTTTTCCCCCAACTCGCTCTCTCTTTCTCCCTTTCTCAGCCTCCCTTTTATTTCGCAAGTGTTTATGTTTAAAGACCTAGGACGGCACTTCTCCGGTCCCCTATTAGTGCCGAAGCATCAGACACTTTAGAGACCCTGTTTCAAGAGTTGGCGAGTAATTGTCAGCCTGGTGTATTATGACTGAGTTTGTCAGACAACTGTGAAGTTTCACAGACCAGCTGCGAGGCATCAGACTCTCTCTGTCTTGCTCTCCCTCTCTCTCTGCCCGAGCTTCTAGTTTTGAGGACCAGACTGAAGCTAGGCTGATTTAAGGCCTTGTAAAAGTGTCGGCTTTTTAAATACTGTTTGCATGCCGCCTCCCGGCAGACATTTCATATTCAGCAGATTTACATGATGGCCATTATTATGATTTTATGAAGCGTGAGCTTTTAAAACTATTGCCTCAGAAACGCTGGGGCAATTTCTGAGATAGTTCACAAGCTCATGACTAGAAGAGACTGTAAAGCTTGAAGAGTGAAGCTCAGATTAGGGATAGAGAGCACTTTTCATATAGACAACATTATTTGTATATAATATTAAAAAAACATTAATTATAAAAATAAATAAAAATCAAGACTTTTAGTAGTGAATTAGTTAGATATATTACATTTAAATGTTGAATAAATTTAGTTTAGAATTTTAATTGAACCTATTTGTTTTATGAATACAGCAAATTACGGCAGTAAAATGTGTTGTAAATGGCATTTCTTGTTGACTTGTTAAGGTGGTATATGAGTTTAAGCTGTGTATTGGGAACCAATGTGAGTACAGTTCTAACCAGGCTGCTCAAGATGTTCTATGTGGGCCCTCTCAGATAGTATTCCAGCTGGTCAACCACTTGAGCTAATCTTGGTTCACCTAATGGTCATCTTCAAGCTAGAAATGATTTAAAACCAGGTACCACCTTGAGCTAGTTTTAGCTGGAGTTTGTAAGGATTTGATAGTTCCATTAAAAGAGTGTATAGGGGGATTTAGGATGCCTGTGTGCTTCAGTCTGAGGAAAATCCCCTTTTACAGTAACCTTGTGTGTGATGGAATGGCATAAATCCAGCTCGTTTTTTACATATGCCCTGTCGACACAGCCTTACATTTGCTGTTTGTTTAAACTAGCTGATAAGCTCTTCAAAGTTTAGCTGCTCAATTTCTCTCTCTAAGAGGTTTTCTACTCCCTTTTTTCTCCTCAAATGTTAAACTTGCATAATTTACGGCGGCCCGTTCCAGCGCTCATGGCCTGGCTCTTTGGGCCTGCCTCCATCCATCTTTACAGTAGTGTAAGCACTGATAGCAGAACATGCTAGGTGTGACAGAACCTCTCCTCTTGTGGGTCGGACTTGACGTTTCTCTTGTGGAGAGTTATGGCTGTTTTGGTAAGACTGGCGGGCCAGGAGGGCTCTTTGCTGCAGGGTGGAGTGATAGATTCAGCTGCCTGAAGCATCCCAGTGTGTTTATCCATGGCTAGTATGGCAGCTTTCAGAAGACATTTACCCCATGATTTGCGATGAGCTTATGTGTGAATAATTAATGGCAATTAATCCTTAATTACAGTAATTAGGCAAGTCACAGGAAATTAAGCTGCAGCTGGAGAGGCCCTGCGCGTCAGGGAGGAGAAGAGGGGAGGACGCACAGGCGAATGTGGCATGGCGGTGCTGCTGGAGTGGCAGAGGGTGGCTTGGGTGGCACGGTGAATGCCGGTGTGTGCCCATGCGAGATTGGCAGCCTCGGTGTGGCGTGTGGTGACACAGATGCTCAGCGGGCATAGAGCCGCCTCACTGAAGAGTACACAAGCTGTACGAAGCAATACTCTTTCAGTTATCCCTTTCTCCCACAGTCCCACTTACATTCTTCTCACGCTTTCTTTTCAAATATAGTCATTGACCCATTGCCTTTCTCAGATCAGAGGTCCAAGGAGATTAAGACAGCCATTTGAGTCATCTTCTTAATTCTCTTTTAATAAAACCGTAAATTTATGGCATTTCCGAGCACCTGGGCCATAAAGCAATCGTGCCAGGCTGCCAGGAAGACCTGGTGGGTAGAATTTCAGTCGAGGCATACTAACTCATCCGATATGCCAGCGAGACTCCTCATGAGCTGTCTGCGGCAAAAGAAAGTACAAGCAAAATACACAAACTATTCCGAGAGCTTAAAATAGGCCAAAGGCAGATTTGTGCTTTTATTGGAGCAAGTGGACATGGGGAGATGTTTGGATTGTGTTAGCCGTTAATTGAGACGGGAGTCAAAGGAGACGCTGGTCTGTTTTTCCCATTTAGTCCAGAGCTCATTTGCGTCGTTTCATGCCTGCCTGTGTGAATTTCCGCTCCTTTCTTCCACTGTTACTTCCAATTACGCTGTTATGCACATCACTAATTTGTGTGTCAGAGTCTCTGGATGAGCCTTGGGTTTTTATCTCTGCCCATTTTCAACACAATATGACCTTCATCTGTGTTTTTCTTAGTGTTTCTTCGTGCCCCGCAGTAAACTTACATTTTGAAGTTTCTAGGTGTTCCACAGGGTTCGATACTGGACCCTTTTTTAATGTGTTCCACAGGGCTCAATACTGGACCCTTTTTTAATATATATATTTTTTGGAGCGGTACTTCATGCTTTACATTTAAAACACCTTAATAATATTTTCATAACTTCACATTCATGGAATTTAATGCTAACTCCTGTTGTTCCATCTTATGTTTTTTGGTATGATGGGATTAGTTATAACTGAGAGCCTAGACTTTTTTTTTTTTTTTCAGAATTCACTACAAGTTTTTGACAGTCTTCTCTCCTGTGCATCATTGAAATGGCAGCGTGGGTTCATTTTTATAACACGGAGGGAGAAAGGGAGTGTTTTACTAATAGGGGGTTTAAGTGGCATGGTGAGGCGCCCAACTGTGATATTACATTAACCCACCCTGCCTCACATAGCCTGCCACCGACGACAAGATTAAGAGAATACACACCACCCTGCTCTTAGCTCTCAAATACTCCACTTCAAATAATGAGAATTTATTGAGGAGCTCAAAGATGCTCCTCTCACACCTCCTTTACCTCTTCCCCCTCTTTTATCAGGACGCACAGCGGAAAGCATACCGTAGCACCGCCAATGTGGATGTGCATGCTCTCTAATGATGGCGCGCCTGCCTTTTTCTTCTCTGTCAATTTACAGCAGAAAAATAGTTCAGTTCCACATAACAGTCACACAGTTAAATCTCATACCCTTTTATATGAGATAAAACCCCTAACCCTTTTAGCAGTCCATTATAATAGGAGCTCAAGCATTTGCACACCATGGGCGCTCCGACTACATGCTCTCTATAGGCGTACATTTTTCTCTATGGCTTCTTCGGATAATCGTACAGAACCCAAGCACCAGCGAGTCCTTTAGCTCCAGACAGAGAGCAAAGGAGGAAGAGAGGCTGGTGGTGTGAAGTGACAAGGTCAGCAGGTTCTCTCGTCGCTGTACAGAATCTTCTGGATAAGTGAAATAAATGAGGCAGTGTTAGCTGCTAACGGAACGCGTGTCACCACGATGCTAAAGGCTAACTGC
Organism: Phoxinus phoxinus; assembly: GCF_949152265.1. Classification (NCBI taxonomy): domain Eukaryota; kingdom Metazoa; phylum Chordata; class Actinopteri; order Cypriniformes; family Leuciscidae; genus Phoxinus; species Phoxinus phoxinus. The sequence continues at coordinate 16,583,568 of NC_136890.1, forward strand.
CGACTGCCACGCCTTCAAATCTCTGGGCAGGCTAAGCTTCACCATCAGCGTAGATGTCCTTTTAAAGTGTCTGGGAAAAATGCAATGGAAGCAGATACTCATGTAGTCCAGCTCACCGATTCAGTTGATACAGAAAGCAAGACAGAGCAGCATACTGTAGGCGAAATGCTAACAAGGCAGTTATTAGGTACATTTCATTAAATACTGAGAAATCAGAAAACCACTCTGACCTATTATTAACACTGTTAATCATTACTAGTCACATTAATAAGTGGGACCTTACATTTTCATGTCCACATTGTATATATATCTTAATATATTGGGTAAAATATGAAACTTTTCTTTCATTCTTTTCAAGCACAAAGAGTACAAATATCAGTGAATGTTTTAATGTTGTTTTAATTTTTAATTTTTGTTCCACCCCAAGATGCCTTTAACAAAAACCAGTTTCTTAATGACATCATCTTCTTGGAAGTAAAATCATTTTTGGCTAGAAAACAACAGCGAAGACATCAGTAAGTATTACGTTTCTGGTATTAGTTGGTTCCATTCCATTTTGTTTGATCTAGTTAGAACAATCTGCATATTATCAGAATTATACTAATCAAGCTATAATCAATATGAAATGGTAAAGCATCAAAAGTTCAAAAGGTACTGCATAACATGAATGATATGTACACACACCGGTTGCTTAAATTTCAAAACAATACTTAGTCCTCCCCAAATAGCAATAAAAGATTAATTTCAAAGTTTTTGTTTGACAGTGTCAGGTCCCAGTAAGATGAAGAAAATCCAATTGAGGGAAAACATAGGAGACTGTACTCTGCATTTGTGTTTTCTTAATGCAGCATTTCCAAACAAGCACACTTTATTGGAAGACGCAGCGTTATAGCTGGACGTGGACCTCAAAATGTAAACGTAATCGAATAAGGACGCAATTTGTGAAAAGTGGCCGATGCCCTAAGTCTATCCCCCATCCTCTTTCCCCCATCCAGCCCTTGCACAATTAAACATCCAGGGCACACAGAAGAGGGGATTCGTGCAGAAAGTATGTAATACCATTAGCAGGCATTTCAAAGTGGGCTTTTATCCATGTATGTTTTTATTATGTTTAATTAGAGTCCAATTGTTTTAATAGCAACGTTTTATTTTGAGTATTTGTATCCATATACTGTACTTCATATTCATATACTCAAAATGGACACAGTCTTGCTTTTTTCCATCTTTTCACGTCTTTCTCTCTCTCCTCCTCTTTATATTTTTTTGGGCTTTAATTGTCCATTGCAGTGAGTCAGAGCCGCGCTATCAGAGAACATAAGTGCAGCGTGTTGAGGCTATTTCTCCCTGAGAAAACTCTGCAGGGCTGCACCAATGACAGCACTACTGACGGGCTAATGGAGCAGTCTGAGTGTGTGTGGTTGTGCACGTACGTGTGTATGTGTGTGTAAGGCTATCCCTTCGCCCCTGCACTGACCCCTTTGTGGGCTTGAATTCCTCAAATGTTTGCAGGATCAAGTCACTTAATCTGTGTCTCTGCTCGAACCCCAACGCAAAAGGCCTCGGAGAGAAGTAGAGATAAAAGAAAGGAGAGAGGTATTGAGATTGAGGGATACTGTACATCGAGGTCCCTGTGTTTCAGTCAGTAGGCACTAGGCAGTATGTATTATTTCACGCTACCTCATATTGTCCTCCGCCAATTGTTTTTGACAGGTAAAACGGTCAGGGAATCAGCAAGGGAATTCTATGTATTCCCACAAAATGGCAGGCATCGGCATTTAATCACAGAGTCTACGGTGTGAAACGGCTCTCTATTGAAATGTACGAATTTGCTGCGCTGGGAATGGGGCGCATCCTCTTTACGTTGAAGACTATTCCGGAGGGATCGTTCCTCGAGATAGAATTCCGCTTGCGTCTCCAAACAGCACTCCCTTCGCCCGGCAATCACCGGTGCTCCCTTCATCAACTTGCAACAGCTCCCACTTGATAGGAGCAATTCATAATTTCAGCTCCGTGTCACACGCGCACACAACCGCGGCCCACTCATGCCTAATAGCGAGCGAGTCTGAGGCAGGAAGAATAGGGGGGTAAAACACGTCTGAGCCTTGAGAAATATTTGAGGATCAGTCAAAGATATATTCCAAGAAGTCGAATGCATAATATATACGGGGGCCTCGTGAACATAAGCCGCTGTTTTGTTCCGCTCCTGTTTCCCGCTCAATCACAATGATGAAACAACAGAGAATGGGAGGAGGGTGGTGGGTTTAGAGGAGGGTTGGTCCTCCATGCCGGGCTGTGTGCTCATCTCCCGAGTTCCTCTTCCTGGGTGAAACGACAGTCGTGTGGTGGGGGAGCGAATGACTCCTCAGTCAGTGCGTGACACTGCTGTCAGTACATGCATTAATTATGCAGCCCGGGGCCACGGAACGAGAGCAGGAATGTGTAAGACTAGGACGGAAAGATAGGGAGGGAGAGATGAGAAACGGAGATGGATAAAGGAGACGTGTGTGTGACAGGACAAACAGTGGAACGGAATGAACTGTGTTTAAGAAATGGCCCCAGAGTCCATTTTAACCAGGAGGATTTCTGTAGCCGTACAGGGCCATATATTACGAATGAAGTCATTAGAATTGACGTAAACCTGCCGTGACCCTTAAAGTCAACATGAAGTCAACATTAACCTTTTTGGTTTCGTACTGCACGTTCCTGGTCTTATTTTGAACTATTCATTGATGCATGGTATTTTCAAGGATTTTTTTATTTATTTTTGTCTAATCGAAATGTAATTTGCTCTTTCTTGAAAATGGCGTTCCTTTAGTTTGTAATAATTTAGTTGTTTTTACTATTGTTGTTTGTTATTATTAGTTTGTATTTTCAATGTAGTTTTTCGGGGTTGGGTATCGTTTGAATTTATATAGTTTCACATGCGTTTTCTTTCTCAACTGTTTATGTTCACTTAAGACATAACCGACTGTTTACGAAGATATTTTGACACAATTTTGTGTGTATTTGTCTGTCCAAGCACAAGAAGACACAAAAGTGAACTCGTACACTATATTAGAGGTGGCTTTATCGATGTTCCCAGCACAGAAAACTGTGTGTGGGTGCCGAATTGAGTTCTCTTTCGCATCATCTTGCACTTGAATTATTGAAAACCACATTGAAATACGCACACAGGAATTCATAAGCAGAATCAATTTTCATTAATAACGAGTATCCGATATCTGACCTTAAATATCCGATTCCAATATTAACACTTTCTCCCATTCAGTTGTGTTCCATAATGATGTGTAATGCTCACTTTTCACTGTCCAATCAATTTAGTTGGACAAAAGCGAAAAATCATATCTTTCTTGAATATCTTTTTCAAATACAGCTTACATAAATAAAATGGTTAATAGTGAATAATGGGAATAGCAATTTGCATGTTTTAGTTTCTTTTTTGCACCATGTATGCTAGCATTTATGAGCTACCTAACAGCTTGTAGGTGAACTGTGCAACATTTTTATGGAAAAATACCTCTATTAGAACAGTGCTGTTAAAGTGAAGAATCGAGTCTCGAAGCCATCCACATACCAAGACTTATTTACATTCGGACAAGTGACTGTTTGGAGAAATGTTTGCGTGTCCATGTTCATTTGGGTCGTCTGTGTTGTGTAGACAAGGCCAGCTGTGTTTAAGATATGACTCTGCTTTTTTAAGATGGACCAAACTGAACTGGACATGCAATGACAGCGAATCGCCAAGGCAGGCAGCTCTCCATGAGAGATGCTAATTTTAAACCCTGTCCTAGATTTAGTACAGCCTAGCACAGCAGTTTCCTTCCTGTGTGCGCACACATACTTACGGCTCACTGTGCTGTCTCCTTTCCTGTCACTCATCCCGCATCATCCACCATAATTCAGAGGTGATGCCTCATGACTTCTCACTGCCATCAGCCTTCTGCTCTGTAAGTGTTCCAAGGTTTGAGTCCGTGGCTGTCAGGATCTGTTCTATATTCAGATATATATCCACAGAAAGCAATATATATATATATATATTTATATATATATATATATATATATATATATATATATATATAGAATATGCATATCCGGGCAATATTACTCTGGAGCTTTTCGATTCAAATTCAAGTAGTCCTCATTGAGTCAAATGCAAAAAAAAAAAAACGACATTTTTATTCCGTTGATTAGCAACTGCTACTATTATTCGCTCTGAGATCTTCTGCGTCTTTATAAAGACTTAACCCTGCCGGATCCGGCATGCTCGCTTTGTAGCGCACACAATTTTGATCTCAGGAAAACTGCTGTTCCGTAACTGTCACCTGTCACTTCCATTTTTCCGCAACACAAAAGAACATATCTTGTATTACATGGTATTCCACAGGGGTGTTTCTCTTTCCTTCCCCCTGATCTCTGCAGTTATTGAAAAATAAATGCTGTTAACTAGTGTTTGAGTGGGCTTTGATTCAAATGGCATGAAAAGGAGCCTGGTTGCTTTACTCTCGGGGAGTACAATTGAAACCATTAACGAATTATTCACTCTTTCTCCGAATGTATTCATTTCTTTATTCTGCGTGATCATACCCATATTCCTTTTGACGGCACAGTATAAAAGCGATATTAGCAGCCCAACACAGCATGGAGCTACATAGCCCCGGATGGCACGGTTCTGTGGAAAGAAGTAGGCGGCTCGAAGGAAAATCTATGGATTCGTTCCCAGAGGAATGACATGCGTATACTGTAGCTTTAACTTCAGCCTCTGTTATACCTTAAACAAATTCACGCCCTCCCACAGACCTCTTAAATATTTAATTTGACAACTTTTTAATCCGTCACTACGCCATGATGAAGTAATTGTCACATGTCGGGAAAGAGGGAGAGGAGGAAAAAAAAAAAAGATTAAATTATACTTTGAAATGTGAATTGAAGTGATTTAAAAGGTGCCAGGCTCTTATTTGTTTTAGGACCTCGAGTAATAAGCCAAGGCTAAGAGGAATGGCTTTTCTCATGTACTTGCGTGTTTATCTGAGGGCTTTGGCATTACAAAGCCGAACTCCCTGGTGATTTGCCCAGGCTAGCGTTCCCTGTGATCCAATGGCTGGTGAGGGCTTCAAACCATAACCTGTACTAATGGAGTTCATGGGTCTGCTCACTCACACACACACACGGTTCCACACTCAGCAGTGCCGTACATGACCGATGACATTTTGTGAGTGCTTTTAAAACCTATGCCTAAACTATTGCCCTTGGTTTTGCTTGGATAATGTGAAGCGGGAGGCAAAGGATTTGGCGTTTGAAGCGAAAATATTTCTGTGTACGAGTCAAACTCCTGAGCTCACCTCGGTGACTAACTGTCTTTTCTTAGCACGCCTGATCTTTTCTGATCACAGATTAGCTATCACGAGAAAGACATAATGCCCTTCCATCTCATCTGCAGAGAACGGGAACAGGACAGATTATACTTCCTATAATCT